>NC_048282.1:11362469-11962469 GCF_009762535.1 Notolabrus celidotus | reverse complement strand
TTGTTGTCTGCGACAGCACTGTCTAGTGCATTTGACCGCATTTTTACTGTCTAATTGTAGCCCTAACCCTGATCTAAATGTCACAACAACACAAGGACCCTACAGACGCAGTCTCAGAAATGCATTCCTTTAAATTGCAACCCCAGGCTCTGCAGCAGACACATGATATTGACAGCTAGCAGCTCCCACCTGTCACTCAAAGAGTCCACGGCCCCTAACTTTGCATCATTTTAATCCATTATCCTATGTGAACATGTGAGTTGTATAAATTCAGCCCGTACAGTTGTCATGATCATCCCTGGTGTCTCTTTTGCTGTCAAGAATCAATCACTGTTGTCATTTGGCTTTGATAAAGTGTAAGCACTCCATTCTATTCTGCTTTGATGTGTTCCATTTCATTCAATTTTGCTTTGATCTGTTCAATTCCATTCTATTCTGCTTTGATCTATTCCATTCCGTTCCATTCTATTCCTGTAATATAGGCATTTTTTTGACCAGAGGAACTGTACCCCGGAACTAAGGATTTTACCCTGGAGCTAGGTGCGTTTCGACCGGTGGACTCAGGGTCTAAATTTTGTTCAGGGGTAGATAATCTCCCCTCTAAAACCCCCCTGCTAGGGGGGTAGTACTTTTCAAAGCTCCCAGGGCTTTCAGGGGACAGGGCCTGCACTGCTGAACGTGTCTGATTGGTGCCTTAACTGCAGTGTTTTTATTCCACCCGTTGTCCACAATAACATCACACACATCTGTGATTCGCTCTTTCTTTAATTTGTTCTATCTTTGCTTTTCAAAAAAGAAGATGCTGTGATTCCCTTGGTATACTAGCTTGTAACAGTAGTCTTCTCTAAACCCACCATGAATGCGTCTCTTCCGGTGTTCTCTTCTTACAGTTTTAAAAGTGACCCTGTAAACTGGAGACCTTCAGCTGAACATGTCAGTGTTTGTGGAGTTTACACAGTTATTGAATCACAGAAGGAGTTCCTGGGAATGCAAACTATTTTTTTTGTAAGATTTCAGAATATCCTCATCAGTTGAGTAATAGATGATCATCTGAAGAAGTTTATAAGGGATGCATCCAGCTGAAAGTCTCCAATTAACAGGGTAGTGGTTTAAACCAATACACCAGCCAATCTCTGCCGCAGCTTCTTGAGTAAAAAGTGATTTCAAAGCCGTGTTGAAATGTCTTTGCTACTCGCGCTAATGTACTCTCACGTGTTGATTCAGTGAATCCATCCATCCAATGTAATACAGCACAATCTAAAACAGCACGGGCTGAGTCTCTTCTAGGCTAACAGGCTAACTGTGTTGTGTTGCTCATAAAGGTAACTGCCTGCCCGTCCTCTTCTATGGTGTCATCTGTGATGAATGGCATCTGTCTTTGATTTACTGCCCTCTACTGGTCTGGTGGTGTAGTGCATTACCATTTTCCCCCTCCATACGTAACTGGCCTGATTTGCACAATCTATCCGGGACTTCAAAATGCAGACAACAATGGGGGGCACAGGGTGTTAGTTCAGGGTAAAGTAGTTCTTGGGGCTAAAAGACCCCGGAACTCTTGGTCGAAATGCACCTTATGATGTGCACAGCCGGGTAATAATTTATTGTTAAATGTGAGTTGTGTATAAATTGTAACTGTAAACATGTTTATTTCTGCTGTAACATTTTAACATGAGGCTCTGTGGGGACTGACTCACTGCAGGAGGCCGCCTCTTGTTGCCACTTAAATAACTGCAGTTTAAAATTGGATGTCATTCATGGTCTAACTTTTATCTGCATGCACAAATGGAAATCAGGAATCAACTTGTTGCTCAAGAGTACTCCACCACCTCTTTAATCTCTGTGACTTTAACTCTTTAAGTATGACACAAAAGCAGCGAGTGAAGTACAGTTTGTAACACGGGTAAATGAGTACCAGAAGCAGAGTACAGCCACAGCTCAGGGAGGTTTGGTTCTGAGTGAATGATGAGTAATAACCTGACACTGTACGGATGTTTTAAACCCTGCCCAGTTCCTCATTCATACAGCTTCAATCACATGTGAAGCCTGAGCTGAAGCTTATCTCGGCCAGGCCTGTGAGCTCGTGTTTGCACAGGGGACCACACTCCACTGCTTTCGCAACGCGGTGAGGAAACAGTTGGCGATTAAACACTATTGTTCTGAGGGGTGAGTCAACGTCTGAACTGGCAGGTGATTATACGAGGGTTGGAGCTTTTGGCTCAGCCCCTCACACACCACATCCGTACGAAATAAGAACAAGAACGGGCACTTCACCAACATGCCCTTTTGATTTCCTGATTTGACTGCTGCAGGTGTGTGGAGTCTGGGTCAGAGCCATGTGTGTGTTACAGACATGTCCAACAATGTGAGCGATGTGAGCAGGACTTTCTGACCTGACTCCTGGAGACCAGAGGTGGAACGCCCTCAGGCTTTCTGCAAAGCCCATATGCTTTCCACAAAGCTGTGATGTTGGGCTATGAGTCAGCTTCACAGTTTTTAACACGCTGAGGTTTAAATATAAGGCAGAACACACACATTTATGCACACACACTGTGTTGGAATGCTGGCATATAATCTAAAACATCTAAATGATGCCTCTTTTTTTTACAAAATAAGGCCCTTCTTACTGCAAAGACTGATACTGACATAAACAGGAAACAATGTCATGGGAAGAGAGAGGACTCTGGCATAGAAAAATAAACCAACCTGACACTCTTCAGTTTGAGATTGTTTTGATATTGTTTGCAGAGATCCAGTGGTGCCACTGAAAAGACCTGTCATTATTCTGGCTTTGCTTTTTGCACCAAACCAAACAACATCTGCAAAAATGCTGCACAGAGCTCGAGTTGGGAGTTACAAGTAACAAGTTTATGAAAAGAGTCTTTCAGGATGACAATGCTTTTGCCAAAAGTTAGAGATAAAGGACTTCCTCTTTGTTTACAAGCAGCTGGTTTTAAGAGGTGATGTCCAGCACTAGATTGTTGGTTGCACTTGCTTGCAGAAACTTTTTCACATACTTGACTCAAAGCAAACTCGTTGCTAAATGACAGTTGAAGGGTTCCAGGTTTGGATTATGATGGACTGGACAACACATCTCAAACTACAAACAAAAACAAATCATAAAAGTGGTTCCCACGCCCACAGATCCTGAATTTGATACAGAATCTGAGAAACTTCTGGTCAGATTTTCTCTCTTCTACCTCCAGGAAGTGGCTTCTACATAAAAGCATGTCATCAAAATGCCACTTACACAGACATCAATTATGCTCAATCATGACTGCTGCTGCCTGCTCACTGGGAAGATCAATTTACAGGTATTTTTAGACTTTCAACACAAAACAGAAATGAGGAATAAAATTAGACTTTGCATCTTCAGCTGTACTTTCATTTAATGTTGCATTAATATACACCGTACCAATATGGTGGACATGGGAAGAGAAGCCAGATGTCTGTGTCTAACATGAGTCTGGTCCTGCTCGAGGTTTCTGCCTGTTAAATGAAGTTTGTCCTTGCCACTGTAACTTGCTAAGTGCTGCAAAGTACTCTGCTCATTGTGGATTAAGATGAGATCAGACTGAGTCCTGTCTGTAAGATGGGACTGGAAATTATCCTGTCTTGATGTTGGGTCTTTGTTAATAATACAACATAGAGTACGGTCTAGACCTGCTCTGTTTGTAAAGAGTCTTCAGATAACAATTGTTGGGATTTGGTGCCATATATGTAAATAAAGATTGACTGATTGATTGATTGATTGATTGATTGATTGAAGCCTAGCTAACATCAGCATGCCAACGTCTTCATTGTAAGAACATTGGCATAATGCTAACTGCATTCAGAGGCTTTGCTGGGTTTAACTCCAACCACCCTGAGCTGCTTGCATCGTTAAAAGCCTGCGTCACCCAAGACTTTTTCCCTCTTTGACAATGAACAGAAAGCCACTGAGGTGATACATCTTAAAGCTGAGCCTCTTTGGTTGTGTCAAGGTGCCTTGACAAGATTAAATATTATCAAAAACAGAGTAGTTGTGATGGCCCTTACTCTGAATAAGGGACTTTTGGGCAAGGAAACATGATTTTACGTCTGTGCAGTTTTTCCCTACTCTCCACTATGATTGGACAGTCTGGTAAAATGTGACAGAGTCTGGATAAAGCTTCTATCTACACTAGAAAAACATGCATCACTAATGGCAGAATTCATATGCACAGCGCCTGGTCACAAAACTGGCATTATGTAGCATCGTCTGAATATTCTGTGCTTGTTGACAGGATTTTAAAAATGCTATCCTCTGGAATAAAAAGGTATTGTTTACCCAGCATTGGTCTTGTTTCAGATCTTTTGTAGCTTCTCTTGAGGAATGCCAAAGGGTGATTTGAGCAGACTAGTGAGGATCAGAGGTTTTCCTACCTGGCTCAGAGCAGCACATGGTGACAGAATCGATTGAGTGTGTATTTCTACTCTCAGGTTACTTCAGGTTTCATTTCCTCTGGGTTTGTTTGGGATCATGTTCAGCTGATGTCAGCTCATTTGGGTTATTTTAGTTTAGCATACCCTGTGTTACTCAAATAATATCAGTCAATACGTTTATCAAACAGTCTGTCCAATCTTACCCTGCTTTTGTTTTCACTGGTTTAGGAAAGACACACAGCTCAGTCATCTCCTCTTAAATAACGTCCTCTCACTCAGGGGAGGGTTTCATAAAGCAGGCACAGAAGAAGTCCAGAAGAAGTTAACAACAATGACATATATAGGACATGTCTTCAGATGCATTCACAGACGAACTCAGCAGGAAAAATTCTGGAAAACTTAGTGTCACATCAGACTTTCACCAGTTCCGTGCCCAGTCCATCTCCAATCCGCCAAGATACAGTTTTGTTTGCTCTCTCGCCCGTCAACACCCACCGGCTGCTCAGAACGCAGCATGCATTTGGACGGTTGGATGGCTGGAGTAATGTGACCAATGATTTCCCGTAGTAATTACCAAATCAAAAATGATCCTCCTCCTCTCCTCATCCATGTTGTCTTTGTTGGCCTCTGAAAACCTCTGACCTGTTGGCTGACTTCCTGTCTCGCTTGATCTGCTCTGTTGAGACTGATGTGTCGTAGCCAGAACGCAATGGAGCGGATCCAGTGGAAGTTAATACTTTGACTAGAATAGCAACCTATCAGATCCAGTGCTGTGACGGATCAGAGACTGACCGGACACAGATTTGGTGGAAATGTGTGTGCACCAGAGATGCTGTTTATATATTGCATATATATTTACTGGTGCAAACACGAAAAAGTTGCATGTACAAGGATGCATAAAAACCATCTGAGGTTGAAGAAGGAGAATCATTTTTTTAGACGAGAGTAGGGAAGATGTCTGCACATCCGTCTGTTCACACGCAGCATCGATATTAATGCAAAAAATGTTATCATAGCAAGGGTTGCTGCTGCTTTGTTCGCTGTCATGTTGTAAATATTACACTGTGGCCTTGCAGCATGCTTTGTCTGACAGAGACGACACTGCAGGGACGTGTGTGAACGATTTTTAAATTTTAGCAGCAGATTTGGGGACAAGAGATATTAGGATAAGTCAACTTTTGTCAGAAGCTAACACATGAAATAATCAAAATCAGTTTTTTCTTTGTGCTTGAAGAGTCTTTGTTCATGTGTAAAGGTCTTTTTCAGGTGTTAAGCACATTTAGTAAAGATATCTCCATGCATAACTATAAGGGCCTGATCTACTAAGATCCCAAATAACGAGCGCTAACTTGCGTGTGCAAATAAGAATTTTGCACATGTTATTTCTGGGCGTGTTGCGGGTGATCTACTAAGACTGCGTGCGCAAATGATAACGAGTGCAAAAGTGGTGCGGACCGCCCTACTTTACGAGGATTTTGCGTGTGCTATCGGCTGTCACCATGGAGAGTTAAAATGTATAAATGAAGTTTGAAGCCATGGAGTTGGAGGTCTTTGTGGAGGAGGGAAATAAACACATCCGTGAACTCCAGCAGAGACATCTCAGCGTTAGAAACGCGATTTGGGAGGCCATCTGTGAAACGGTGAATGATGTGAGAAAAAACAGAAGATCTGCCAATGAAATAAATGCATCTACTCTACTCCAAAACGCAACCAGTGTTTTGATGGAGTTTAGAGAGCAATTTGATGAGGCTTAGTCTGCCACTCTTGCTCTAGAAAAGTTAGGCGTCACTTGGATGAAGACAGTCGCCTCACTGTCCCAGAGAGCAACTTTCGGGTGAACATTTTTAATGCCTGATATCATCATCCAGCAACTGTCCCAAAGATTCACCAGCTTAAATGGAACTGTTAACATGTTTGAGGCAATTCACCCCAACACACTGCTGCAAGCACGAGATGAGGAGTTACGCAGAGCTGCCTGGTGCAGCTCAGTGAGCGCTCATTCTCCAAGTTAAAACTAACTAAAAACCCCTTGATGAGCACGATGGGACAGGAAAGACTGAGTGGACATGTCATGTTATCTATTGAGAATGACAGATCAAAGAAAATGAACATACAGTGCATCGTGGACAAGTCCGCGGAGCTTAAGGCTCGTCCAGACAGTGGTGAGTAGGCCGAGTACTTCATATTGATTTTTTGTTTGTATGTGAACATGTGTGATGCTGTGCCAATTTTACTAAACTTCATAGCTGTCGATACAGTGACCTACTGTGCCCTCGTTATATGAAAAAGTTAAAGTGGGTGTCAGAATGATGCGGTCGCTATCCGTGGTGCTGAACTGCTTTGAATTTGTGTTGTTTTAGTATTATTATTATTATTATTTTGTTATCTTGGTTTGATTGACTAAAACATGTAGTAATGCTTATTAGCCCAGCTTTTGCGGGCCTGTTGTAAAGCGATGTTATGATGAGCTTTACAGTGACCGCAGCCATGTGTGCGTAACGCTGTGCCAGTTTGCACCTGCCTTTCAAACGTGCTAAATATGGACGCAAAAACAGAGTGCGCTATCTGCTTCAGGTTTGATAAATCACATTGCGTGTGCTAAATGATTACATTTGCATCTCCTCCTCGCAGTATTTTGCGCGTCATGATGATCTACATGTGTTCTGCATATTCATGAAGGCAAACACGCATGTTTTGCGAGTGCTATTTTGCTCATTTGAAAGACGCAATCCTCGGTGCTCCCGGTTAGTACGTCAGCTTTGCGCGTGCTACCAAGTTTGCACGTGTTTTTATACACGCAAACCTTTTGTAGATCGGGCCCTTAGTGTACTGTTACCTGGATAATGAATTGTGTATTCATAAACAGGTCACTTGGAACGTGAACGCTGTGTATATATGTTTTTCTCTTTCTCTTCTGTCCACACACACACACACACACACACACACACACACACACACACACACACACACACAACTGCACACATTGCAAATACCAACACATGTTTGCAGGAGCAGCCATGCAAAACAGCACAAGGCTGTTTAGACAGCAGGCCCAGGTGTGTCGCACACTGTGCAGCTGGATAGGGGTTTCTCACACACACGCACACACACACACACACACACACACACACACAGGAAAACACACACACACACACACACACACACACACACACACACACACACTCACACAGACACACACACACACACGCACAGACATATTTTTTCAACCACTTTCAAACACCCCCATCCCCTCATCAAACAGCTTACCCACTGCTCATACTATCATCATCATGTCTGCCAGCTGCCAGACAGACTCACACTGTCTGTTTTACACACAAAGGCACACACACACACTCCTACTCCAAAGTGACTTTTCACAGAGGCGCTAAAGTTGACAAACGGACTCCCTGAGCACCAGATCATCACGTATCACAGTTGAGAGTCAAATAATCCAAACATTTAGTCGGCTGTTGAACATGATCACTTTAAAATCGGATATAATTGATCCATAAACTCTGATATTTTTCCCACATCTAAGTTGAAGCATCTAGTTCATTCATATCCACGATGCTGAGTAATCAGCGTGCACGTAAACTAGTGCAAAAAGGACCAATCTTAGTTGACATCAAACACATTAATGGGAGGAAACAGCTCGCAGTGTGTTAAGATCAGGTCTGGTTACACACTTACAGATTTAATTAAAGCAACATTTCAGCAGACAGGCTGCTCTCCAGAAGCTTATTGTCATCAGACCGCTCCTGCGCTGAAATGTTGCTTTAATTAAGCAGAAAGGAATCTACGAGGGAGCAACTCGCTTTCAACTCTGTTTCATCCATCATCAGACCAACTGTGCCGTCTGCAGATCCCATGTGTTTATAACAGCATTAGATATTTATCAGGAAATAAAGTGACATCATTCATATGAAGAGCTGTCTGTTAGAAAACACTGTCGTTCAGTAAAACTTTAATTATTAAAAAAACAATATTGTAATTCATTCATGAGCTTTTAATGTCTTTAATAAGCTCTTTATTTGGACAAATTAATGTTTTTCTGTAAGAGCTCATCCTACTGTTTGTTTTGTTATGTTGTTCTTTATTGTGCTTTATTAATGTACAGGAGTCGGTTTAGTGAACAGGTGGTTATGCAAATTAGAATCCCAACAGGGTGAGCAGGATCACTTCTTGTCGTGGGGTCATCCTCATCCTGTCAGGGTTCTGATATACAGTATATGTTAACTATACTTTATCCCACTAAGTACTCAGCTACTTACTAACTGAAGACAAGTTGACAAAGAAGATTGATTTGAAAATGATTTTATTTACACAGATTTAGAAAATAATCCCTGTGTTTACAGGCTCAGTAACACTTTAATGACATCAGATTTTTAATCAGCATTCTAACGGTCATTATTAGCCCCTGCTTTTATTCTACTTCATGCAGTATCACAGGCAGGATCTTGTTTTGTTCTTCTCACTTGTTGTATTTCTTTTCATCTCTAGTGGTCTGTCTCTTTTAGTTTTACTTACTTCTCATTTTATGTTGTATGTGGCCCTTATGTTAACTCCCTGCTGTTCTTTTTTAAATTTTGAATCATTCTATTATTCATATGTCTCGTATGTTTTCAATGTTTTTTATTTGGGTTATTTTTTTCTGTATTTTTTTGTGAAGCACTTTGTTACCCTCATTTGTACAGTGCTAAAATTATTATTATTATTATTATTATTATTATTATTATTATTATTAATAATATATAACATATTTATTTATTAATCTACCTAATTTCCACTTTTATTTGTGCTCTTGCTTGACTTTGATATTTGAACTTGTACAACACTTTGCAGCTGTGTTTGTTTTAATGTTATACATACGTAAACTTTGATTAGCTTGACCTCTAGGGGATTGAGGTTAACTGAACATAACGAAGAAGACTTGATCATGTTGGATTAGACTCTCGAGCAATGACGCTGCTGCTGCATCGCAGGCTGCTGTGGAAACAAGTTGTCAATCACAAGTATTTTCCCCCTAAATCCTCCCCTGCTTTCTGGTTTTGACTCTAATGGGAGCAGAGTTTACTAAATGAACATCATGCTGTATTGAAGAAGACTTGAAAGTAGAGATTAAGACCATAAACTCATTACTGGAGGATAGATCTAATGAGAAGTTGGACCATTAGGCAGTCTATCAGTTTAAAGTCTAACAAACATTGTATATTATTTAATAAAGCTCACTTGATTGCCTTATCTCCGAAGTTGAACTAGACGCTACTTAACTTCAGTGCTTTTTAAAGTTTTTGTTCTGCTTAAACAGACATTGCATATTAATTATTGCAAATTGTTCCGGGGCTGAGCGTGTGCAGGACTGATGCTGTTTTTACTATATTGTCTTATTCAGAAACTTTGGGTCATTTATGAAGGCAGCGTTTTTACATGTAAGGAGTGAGAACATGTTCTGACATATATGTAAATACTTTGGTACAATATGAGCACAACCTAGAGGAAAGGAGGATCTCAGGTTATCATAGGACTTTTAAAAGTAACATTTAAAGGGAGAATAGCGATGCTGTGATGTTTTTTTGTGAACTTGTTGGAGCCTACAGACAGGCAGAAAAAGTCCATCTTTTTTCCTTGAATCACTTTTGTGTTCAGTGTTTCTGTTTCATCAGATATGTTCGCACTCCTCTCACTCATACTCCAGTCTTTGCATCTTTACAATCTCAGTTTTCATCCTCCAACAACCCAGAGGCAGCCTTTGAGTCAGACCTGTGAGCTAATTGGCTTTAACCGTGGACACCCTGACTTATGAGGAGTTTGAGAGATACTATAGAGGCTAATCCACTTCAAAATGCAGCTCTCACGCTCGCTGTCTGAAGAGATCAAGGCCTGTGTGCGAGCTAAAGCTAAGGGCTAAGCTGGTATCTGCAGTGTTCACGGAGGGCGGGCTGCAGCGGGCTGCAGAGAGGACGTGAGGAGGAGAGGAAGGAGGTGAAACACTAAGCATGCAAGTACAGCCGGGCCCCCCGGGGCCTAGGAGGCATATTTAACCGGAGCTGCACTTGAAAAAGTTTTGACACTGCGCTTCTATCATATCCACTCTTTTTTCCTCTTTTTCTTCTTCTCTTCCTTCTTTTTCATCCCTCCATACCCGACTTCAAAGTGCTATTTATGCTAAAACTGGTGGAGTTTTCCTGTCCTTGCTCTCTCCTCCCCGGGGGAACAAGTTCTTTTTTGGAAAATATCTACCAATTCTTTCTGTAAGAGATAAATAAAATATGTAAAAAAAACTTCATCCCATCGCCGCCCTGCGTGTCTCCATCCTCTGGTGCTCAATTTCTGTCTTACTTTTTCCACTTCAGGGTTATTTAATTTTCCTCCAAACATTTAATTCATATCCAAACCCAGAAAAAAGTAACTTCTATGCATCTTTGCTTTTGAGGAACATTGATGGAAAAGTAACTTGATTTTGCTCTCAGTTCATCTTCAGAACTACTGCAGTGTTAACAGCAGAGATGATTCTGAACCTGTTGTTGCTTCACTTGCGGAAATTTCTCTCTCTGTTTGAACGACTGTCACTTTTCAAAATGATACTACAAAACTACTTGCAGCAATTTTTCTTTCTCACCGTTGAAAAAAAAAATCCTGGAGGTGTTTTGAATATTTCTCTGTCCCCACAACAACACAGACACTGTTGAAAACACCAACAGAAACATTCCAGGCCAGTATGTGGCAATTATTTGTCAGTCCATCACATCAAACACCACAAAAGAAGATTATGTGCATGCATGTTGAGCGTCTTCTTGAGGGAGCCGCCATTCTTTAAACCTGTAGCAAGATCCCCGTGTACAGAGGCTATAATCCTTACATCAGTGGTCTCAGGTTCGACTCCAGGCCCCAACCATTTGCTAGATGTCTTCCCCTGCTCTCTGCTCCATACATTTCCTGACTCTCTTCAGCTGTCTTATCAATAAAGTTGAAATGCCCCCCCCCCCCCAAAAAAAAAAACCCAACTAGATAACCTGTGGTTCATAACCTCTTCAAGTCGTGACACTTACGAGAAATATTGCAGCAAACAAGCTGCAAGTCTGAAACAATTAAAAAACATTACCTGGTCAAAAATATGTCGTTTCATTTTTATTATGTCTTTTTTTTCACCCACAACCACCTGTAGACTTCCAGAAATGAAACTCCAAGGTTGGGAATCACTGCTGCAAACTTAAAAAACATTGAGTGTGATATATTTATTCCTCCCAGCACTACAATATAATTTGATTTTTGTTGCTCATCTAATTTAACCATCGGAAAGATGGCATACTGAACTTACCTTGCAGTACCTGTACTGAAAGACAAGTTTGGTATGCTGTCTTTCTAATGTATTGATAGAAATTTAAAATAAGAAGTAGTCAGACTTGTTGGATCGACACGTGTGGGTGGAGAATTAAAAAAATCTACAGTGGGAGCTTTGCACCAAAGACAAAAGACAAAACAGACTGGAGCATAAATTTACCGTCTTCTGAACGTAGAATTAATTTGTGAGTCTGCTGGTGGTTTGCATTATGGTGATCAAAGCCTGAAGGTCACGCAGCTTACCATCCTCTCATTCAGCTGCATCACTGGCTCCCAGTCCCTCTCTTATTATCTGAGTCCCTCTCTCACTGCCTCTGCCCCCCCCCCCCCCCCTCTCTCTCTCTCTACGTGCAGCTGCAGTCCTCTCAGCTCTAATCCTCTCTGCTCTCCCCTGTGTGCCGGAACGCCAGCCAACTATTTAACCACAGCCCTGAAACAAACCAACATCTGTTTGGAGGCCAGCCCAGACCGGGCCACTGCCTTCCTGCTGTGAACACACCAACCGCCGCCAGATTAACCCCTTGCTGCCCAGACCAGACGCAGCCTTGCCATGCCACATTCTGCCGCCAAGAGAATTGCACGTTCGCTCGGAGACGGCAGCTCGGCCTGCGTCCAGCGATTCAGTGTCTGCGGTCTGCGAGCTGTTATTTGTGTGATTTGTTTTTTTATAGATTTCCTCTGTCTTTGGTGACTGTTGCAGGATGCTCAGCTGTTTCTGCCCCACAGACATTTGTCAGTCACACTAAGCTTGCAGCACTCTGACATCTGCTTTAAGATGAGATCTTCTGAAGCTGCCTCTTTTTTAAAAAACTTTACGCTGTGCAGCAATGTGGGCCTAACTTAGCTTGCGCTAACTATGTAGTTTTTGCATTTCATTGCCAACAACCAGAGATATTTGACATATTATTTATGTTGTAGATGATCACATAAACTCACACAGTAGGTTGCAATCTGTGTTGTGGAGCCAAAGCATGTTTTTGCATTGCATGATTACGCTTCTGAGTGTAAAACGAGCTGAGAGTGATTTTCCACTGAGAATCTTGTCAGTCAAACTGTGATTTACTGTGAATAAAGAAGCTTCAGCTCATCCAGTTAATCACAACACCAACTCCTGGTGATAAATTATTACCAGTCTTTTTATCAGAAAGGAAAACTGCCAAACACTGATACAGGCTTACGTGTCGTACCTAAAGTCTCTAAAAATAGAATGGGAGGTAGAGCCTTCAGCTATCAGACACCTCTCCTTTTGAATCATCTACCAGTCAGGGACCAGGAGGCAGATACCCTCTCTACTTTTAAGAGTAGGCTTCAAACTTGCCTCTTTGATAAATCTTATAGTTAGAGCTGGCTTAGGCTTGGACCAGCTCTTAGTTATGCTGGTATAGGCTTAGACTGCTGGGGGAACTGACACACTGGGATCCTGTCTTTCCCTCTCTTTCCTCTGTCTGCCTGTCTCTTACTTTAACTCTCCCTGTCCCATTAAAGTTACTAACCATATACTTTTCTAGAGTCCCTGAGCTCCCATGTCTCGTAGGTTCCTCTACGTTCCTCTGCTGTAGACGGCCTGCTGCTGTGGACGTGCCAGACTCCAGCTGCTACAACTACTACTATCCATCTCATAGAGCAGTGATTTTCAACCACTGTACCGTGGCACACTAGTGTGCCGTGACAGATCGTCAGGTGTGCCGTGGGACATTATCAAATTTCACTTGATTATTCCAAAAAAGTATTATTCATACACAGCACATAATTTGCCATGTAGTGCGTCTCTACCTGCAGTGTAGTGACTGGCGGAGTAATTCAGTCCTCGTCCATGTACTGACCTGTGCTCCCCACCCACTGGGTGGCAATAAAGTGCATTAATGACCTTGTTAATTTAAGACAATAGAATTATTGATGCGTGTGAGGTGTATGTGACAAGACGTAGGCGTACAACAGCGATGGATAAATATTCAAAAAGGAAAAATGAAAACTCCAAACAGGGCCCTGGACAAAATTCTAAACTGGATGAAGAGCGTAATATGGGTGGTTGAAAAGGCAACTTTTATGAGAAAAACTACATCGGTGTCTGCGAGAGCTCTCAAAGTTAGCTACTTAGTATCTGAAATCGTAGCCAAATCAAAAAAGCCACACACTGTGGCAGAGACATTAATATTACCTGCAAAAGCTATTGTAAATTAGATGCTTCGCCCTGACACAGTTAAAGAAGTAGCCAAAGTCCCCCTCTCAGATAAATAGATTCATATATTGAGAGACTAAATGTGTCATTTTGTAACACTTTTGGTTGGTGGTGTGACTCAGGATTTTTTTAATGTATGAAATGTGCCTTGGCTTAAAAAAGGTTGAAAAACACTGTCATAGAGTACAGTCTACACCTGCTCTGTTTGCAAAGAGTCTTTAGATAATATTTGTTGTGACAGTGTAAATAGACAAACTGAAAACAGCCGTCTGATGCAAGTATCATAGTGACAACAGTGGATGCTATTTCAACACCTGTGCTTTGAAGGACTTTAGTAAGTGTATAGGATTAAAACAAAAGTTGTAAAGGATAAAGATAAACTGGGTACAGCAGAATACAACAAAACAAACCTTCAGCAGCAACAGAGCTGCAGAAAATTAGACACAAGGACATGTTTGTTGATGAATTAATCAGGCTTTGGTTGCTCTCTCTTGAAAGTGGTGAAGTTTGCAATGGGTGCATTTTCAATATCTGTTGTGGCACATCAATTTAATGATAGTAAGATAGTTACAGTATGTGCACGCTTAAGCGAACATGAGGTGTGTTGTGTTCATAGGAAGAACATTTATATGAGTGAAACAAAAGAGCTGAATGATACTTATTTGTAGTTTTAACGATTAGTCTATTTAATATTGTCATAACGATATAATTGTTTTTTTTAAATAAGAATCTTTTGATATGTGAAAGAAGATTGAATTAAAGATTGTTTTTTGAATGTGCCCCCAAAGAGATTATGTGTATTGAAGATGCTTCAGCACTACCTATCTGCAGAACAAGACCACATCTGTCACCGTCACGCAAACATCACAATTGTGGTTGACATACCTCAAAGCATTCATGACTGTTTCTGTGACTAAAGCTCTGTGCAACAACTTTGGCACTTTGAAGACAAGTTGTTGTGAAAATATTTGGAGAATCAAATATCTTTTTAAAAAGCCATGCTGCCAAGATTCTGCACCAAATCTGGTCCTGATTGTGTGAGTCAGCTGAATCAAAGGATTTTGATGTACATGAGAGTTGTGACACATCAGGAGAGTATCTCAAAAGCAGAGCACAGAAATGTCTGCAGCACCAATCAACGCAATGAACATCAGATTAAAAACAAATGGATGAATTGTCAGATAACTTGAGAGTTTCACGATGCATCTTTTTCTTTTTGACCATTGCTCTGGAAAACTTTGCAGAATGAAGAGAAACAGGAACACTTGTGTCTTGAAGGGAATACAGGTATCTCAAAAAATCCACAGAAAAATATACATTTAGATGGAAACAGCTACAAACACACACTCATAGAGGGCCAGCCTGTGTGTGTGTGTGTGTGTGTGTGTGTGTGTGTGTGTGTGTGTTTGTGTGTGTGTTTGTGTGTGTAGGGAGGTATAAAAAGTCTGTGCAGTGCTGGAGGTATACAAAGTAGCCATATGCAGTAAACTTGTGTTTGGCGGTCTTCTGCAAATGTTTATGGAGATATAAAAGGAAACACACTGAGGAACTAATAATACACACTAAATTACAGTGCGGGCCCTTGTGTTTAGGAGAGGGGGGTCTGAAATAGAAACAGCTCAAATGCGCTTTCCTGGACGTGGAGTTAACTTCGGCCAGCAGATTCTTTTTTCAGACGGGAAGTCTCCTGGGAGGTTTCTGCAGTCACAGTTTGCATTTCCACATTTAGGTGAAATCCTGGAAATCCTTGCGCCTGCTTCCAAGGTTTATTCATATTTAATCTGACTCTGCATACAAATATAAAACCTGTTTTAACCTGGGGGGTCTGGATTTTCAGCATAGGTGTTCTGAAATCCGCTTAAAAATCTGCAGGAAAAACTGTCTGTATGGAGAGCAAAAGCAGGAGGAACACAATCCAATGTAATGACATCCTGGATCCCATGGTTGGTAATCTGAGGAGGATTTATTTCTCTCTGTAAACAGATATCTGTATTAAGAGCAGCTAACAATCAGTTTTAGATCAAACATTTACACTGAGACACAAATCTGCTTGATGCTGTGTCACTAAAGACAATCAGCGTTTAGATTTCCTGACTTCCTGGAATGCATCAGAAATGATGGATCCCACCTCCATTCAACAAACAAACATTGTAAAAGTAGTTTTCTTCTCCTCTTGAGGACAGACCTGACACAGCTTTTTACTTTCAGCAACAACTAACCTGTAATTACAGATTCTGCATAAACATGTTGAATCTGTATCTCAGGGTCTGGACTTTAGTCTGAGAAGAGTCTCTGTCTGTAGTCTGACTAGTATCAACCAATCAGGTGTCAGCAGGAAAAACAATCTGTATGGAGAGAGCAACAGCAAGTGTTCTAGAATTCTGGCATCAAAGACAGAATTCCAGACTCATGTCTTTGATCTCAGAATTCTGAGAACAAATGGAACATTCAGTGAAGAAGGTCAGACCTAAAAAACATCAGTGTCTCTAATCCTCTTTCATAGACCTTCATTCAGCAAACAAACATTGTAAAAGTAGTTTTCTTCTCCTCTTGAGGACAGACCTGACAAAGCCTGACTTTTGATTAATCTGCATCACAATGTTGTTATTTCAGTAAACTTAAGACCCGTTAAACACAAGGACATCAGTTTCTGTTTCAGGTTCATACCGCTGAAGGAAGTCAGAGTAAAGCCTTTGTGGAACTTACTGTTTACAGTGAAACTGAGACTCACCACAAACTTATGAACACACAGCCTTTTAGCTACAAAAACTAATGAGTCATAAAAAATAAATCCCTGTACTGTGTGTGCCGATAGATAAATGAGTTTTTCAGACAAACAAATTTTTAACCTGTCAGTAAACATGTTTATTTCTGCTGTACAGATAGCTTTTTGAATGGGTGTGTATGTGGTTTCCTTTGCTTCAGCAGCCAGTCTCAAGTGGACATTCAAGGAACTGCAGTTTTCAGCACTTCTGCATTGGCTTCATTTCTAAAACTGAAGGCTCCTGCTTGCTTAAGACCTGTAAAAGAAAATGTGTGTGTTCTTTTTTTAATCATACCGCTTAATTAGGCCAGACTGAAGCCTTCATGTCTCTACTGTTGAACTGGGATCTCCTGGTACATTGAACAGATAGATGGGCGCTGTCCTGGGGGATGTTATGGACCAGGAAATGACAACCTTAAGTTGAAGATATAAGCTCAGCATATGTGCCTATGGTGTTTCTACAGGCCTGATTTATAAACATGATTCCAGTTCACACCTCCTGACATCGTCCTGATTCATGAAGGTACAGAAGATAAATGAAAGTATGTTGGTGATGTTGTGTAGAGAGGTGGTCTGCAAATATTTTGTACGTACAAGTAAAGACGGCGAGATTGAAGAGACATCTCACTTTTATTTGTCAAAGAGGAAAGTTCAAAGGCTTTTCAACTGACACCTTCAGGCTACACACACACACACACACACACACACACACACACACACACCTGTTGACAGAGAGGGGGTCCTGGAGGTATGTATGTCTGCTTCACGTACACACTTGCAGCTACACACACACAAACACACATGTGCAGTGGTCGAACCAGTTTTGTGAATGGAGTTCAAGTTTACAGGTAAACGGGGAGGGAGGGTCGAGGGCCCGGAGCTAAATGAGCCCTCTCTCCCTGACAGGCCGGCGTCAAACCGGGGTCAGAAAGGGGGCCAGGGAGGGATGAGGGAGGGGTCCCAGCACCCGTCACTGCAACATCCACAGGACAGGCTCCACACTGAAGGTGCAGAGTGATCCTCCCACTCTCTGAGTGACAGGCTGAGGAAGTCTGTTCACGCTTTTTCACCAGAGTTTTTTTTAACTCTGACAGAGCCACATTCAGGCTCACATTCAGGACATCAGAGCTGAAATCAACAGTTTGCTGTCCCAAATGTATCTTATCATAAAACTGGCTGAAATTCATATTTGAAAGGGAGGGGAAGTGATGTCACTGAACATTTACAGGAATAATGAGAGATTTTTTTCAGTGCACATTTGAGTCTCTGGCAATAACAAAGTCCACCAGTCCAGTCCACAACGGATAAAGTGACCTAATCTTATAATACAAGTGTATAACAACTTTTGCACTGAATAAAAGACCAAAACATCCAAAACCAATGCACATCTCTAGTGTTTGGAGCATACTGAGATCTTTCATAACATGAATTCAAAATTTTGCACAACTTTTTTTGTCACTGAGCCACAAGAAAAGTTTGCTTCTTGTCTGGACACGTTTTTCTTTCCGAGGTGTACAGATCAGAAGCAAAGACTAGATTACAGTTTGTAAACAATGTGGATGTACGTTAGCATGGGCTTAACAATGAAAGTGATAGTTAATCAAACTATGTTAGCAGATTAAACAAAGAAGATCACAAATGCTACCAGCAAAACCACTCGTCTCTTCAAGCTAATTCAACTGGTAGTTGGTATGAAGCTTGTACCCAGTGTCTGTAAAGCAACATTTCACTCTGTTAATACTTTCACCTGTTTAATATCTGGATCTACTAAGTTAAGACTGCACTAAACACAGATAAACTATAGAGCAATGATCCTTAGTCTTAGTTGGGTAACAAAACGTTTTTCTCTGGACACTACTGCTTTATTTGAACACAACTACATTACTTTAACTTGTCGGCCAATGGAAAGGCCCGTAGTGCACCTAAACTGTGAAATGTTTTACTTACGGCCAAATTCCACCAGATCCGTGTCTGGTCAGTCTCGAGTCTGTCACAGCACTGGACCTGACAGGTTTCTGTTCTAGTCAATGTGTTAGCTTCCACTGGATCCACTCTATTGCATTCCGGCAGTGTCTCTGATCCGGCAGGTCTGAGCCCTCCAGGTCTGAGCGCTCTAGATCAGATACGCAAGACTTCCATTTTTGCCGGATGCTGGAGCACGACGCATCAATCTCAACAGACACAATCGAGCGGGACAAGAAGTCAGGCACCAAAACAAAATGAAAACATCAGGTTTATTTTTCTAAATAAAACACTGTTTTATCACCAGATCGTTTTCCACTTAACTACAACAACAAACAGTCATAATGAGCAGAGCCAGGCCTGTACACATCAGAGGTTTTCAGAGGACAATAAAGACAACATGGATGAGGAGAGGAGTCGGATAATCGATTATTCAGAAATTACTGCGGACACGAATCAGGTGGAAGTCAGGTGTATGTAAATGGGCTCTCTAACATATCCCCAAAGTAGGATAAATTGAGGCTTTGACACTTCTATTTTAGTTAAAGCGTAGAGTAAATCCAGGTGGAAACAGAGCTGGGAATGGGTCTCATCAGTCAAGGACTTGTTTATTCTCTAAAGATCAAATCTAGAAGCAGGTTTACCTCAATCAACAGAAGACCTGCCCCCTGTTGCACCAGCTGTGCGTAAGTTCAAACGTAGCCTAGTTTGAACGTAATTTCTCATTTAGGATGAGGTTTACACTCTACTAACGTGTTGGGCGTTGCACCAGTTGAGATAGTTCCAACGTCAGCCTAAGTTACAACCTAATTCTTACACTTAACTCCTAGTAGGTATAAAGTCCTCCGTAGAGTACCGGTTGTCATGGCGCGTCGTTTTGAAAGGTGGGACGATTTGGAGGATGAGGAGATACAGGGGGTTCCCCCGGCTAGGTTACGTAAGCAACGCGTCATCCGCGAGCGATTACATCCCTTAGACACATGATGACCAAGATTTGCACTCCCGTTTTCGTTTTCCACGAACAGAGTTGCTAAGAATCACCGACCTGTTGGCAGAGGACTTGCAGCATGACACAAATAGAAACGGAGCCCTTAGTCCTTCGCTGCAGGTGTGTCTTGCCTTGAGGTATTTTGCCACAGGGTCGTTTCAGAACTTGGTTGGTGACTCAATACAAGTTCACAAATCCACTGCATGTAGAGCAATACGAGCTGTGGCAGTATCCTTGTGTCGACGCTTGAATCATTATGTAATGTTTCCATCCCGGCCTGAGAAACAGAACATAAACAGACAGATGTTCCACAAGATAGCTGGCTTCCCCAACATACTGGGCTGTGTTGATGGCACTCACATTAGAATTAAGAGACCGACGAACAACGAGAATGACTTCGTCAACAGAAAAGGTTACCATTCCATCAACGCGCAGATAGTGTGTGACGTCGACCTTGTAATTATTAATTGCGTAATCAATTGGCCAGGGGCAAAACGTGATAGCTTCATCCTGAAGCAGTCCAACCTTTGGAGAGACTTTGAGGCAGGGAGATACCCAGGGATGTTGCTGGGAGACTCGGGTTATCCCCTCAAAAAGCGGCTCATGACCCCATACCTACATCCAGCAAGTGTCGGTGAGCAGCGCTTCAATGCAGCACATTCAAAGACCCGAAATGCTGTGGAGCGGTGCATAGGTGTCCTAAAAAATCGATGGGACCGAAGCTGCTACTGTCCGTGCCTACCTTAATGCATGCCACTTTTCATGAGCTTCAAAAGCCTCATAAAATGACGGGCATCACCCAAATGTTTTAGTGCAGTGCATGCATTCTTTATTTTAAGAAAAAACAACAACAATAATAAATATTAATAAATAATACAATACAACTTAAATATGACACTGCACAGTTGATCATACAATCACAACAAACAAAATCTCTGTGAAATAAATATTATTGAAGTCACTATACTTTCAGACTCTTTAAACATTTCTTTAACTAAGATCTAAACAAGATCTACACAGATCATCGATTAGGCTACAACAAAACTGCTTTGGTCTTTTATTCTTAAACAACTCAGCCAAACAATAACATAAAGTGTTTTAATTTGAGACATGTGACATTGTTAGGGTGTATCCCTGTGCTTCCAAATTTTGTTGTAATTTAAATATTTCTATGTTTAATTTTATTTTCTCAAGTTCAATTTTTTCTTTTTCTGCTTTTATCTTCTGCGTTTCATAATTTAGCTTTTCGATTTCAGCTTCAAACAGCTTACATCTTAGTGTATTTACGTCTTCTGCTGTGTGAGTAAGCGGCCTTCTGCTGCCCTTTGCCTGCTTGGCTGGTGGTGGGTTGCTGTTAGACCATTCTTGGGAGGAAAGTGTGGACTGACTGCAGTCTAAATTCAGTTGACTGCATGTGGGCTCAGGGGGTTCGGGGGATATTAAGGGGGACACACAGTTGAGGAGAGTTGCTGTGCAGCTGTATCAAGGAGAGGTGGTGGTGCTGCTGGTGGTGGGTAGGCTGCTGCTGTTGCTGGAGAAGAAGCCTCTGATGTTAAGAATGATGGGGACTCTGCCATTCCACTCTCAACCCCTCCTGCAATGCCAATGAGGGGGAGTCCTCTCCAACAATGTCCTGTACGAGGGATGAAAATGGCCCCATATCTGGTTTTGGTCCACCTCCTGTGGGGACATTTCTGGGAAAGTCCTCAATTGCCTGCATTTTCAGGTCACTCCACTTCTTCCGGACATCCTTTACGTCCCTGTGCTCCACTCCTTTTGCATTGACTGCTTCTGTGATGTTCTCCCATATTTCTTGTTTCCTCTTATTTGTGATGAAATTATTACATTTTGATTCCAATGTCTCTTTGTTTTGTTTGTAAAGACTAATCAGAATGATTATTTCTTCATGTGTGAAGTTTTTTTTTCTGGGTCTGCGATCAGACATGGCTGTAATTCCTGTAAAAGTGCACAAAGTAACGTCATTATTGCATAGCATTTTCCTTTACAAGCCTGCTAATCGCTCATTACTTCACCAACTTTGACATGTGACACTAACATTATAATAGTGACATGCAGTGTTTGATAACTACCAAAGCTGTATCTTAGCAAATTGCAACAGTTTGACGGTGAAGACCGTTGTTACAGTTTCATCTGCTGAGAAAGCAACTGTTATGTTAACTTATGCTGTTGTTGATAATTTTACCACTGGATTTCACCGTTATGATACACAACATAGAGTAAGGATTTAGACTATAGTTATCACTTATGATACATTATCATACTTTACATACCTTTTGTTGTTGTTCCGCGACAATGACAGCAGATGGCGGAAGTCTGTGTCAGCTGTTGGTCAGTTCCGAGTTGCTTATATACTCTATGGTTACTATGGTTACTATACTTACCTATAATTGGCTGCTGGAGGTGTATACGTCATATGTGCGACGCTGTTTTGCTTAGTTTGGACGTTTCGGTCTACTAGTTAAGATGAACCTTACGTCTCTGTGGTGCAACCAAACAACGACACAACTTAAGTTACAAACTAACTAGTTTCAACGTATGGTTTAGGGTGGACTTTACGCCCTAACTTAGGACACAACTTATACACAGCTGGTTATATAAACAACGGGCTGCTGATCCATCTGTCAAACTGAGTAACCTCTTCACAGGTATCGTCTCTTTCATCCCAACTCCAGAGGTACATTTTTGCCTTGAACATAAAAAAGACATTGTTCTAAAGAAACTCTCACGCTCTATATGAAATATTGAGTAAAACACTAAATATTTAATTCACAGATCAAAGTTTCATTTTCTGCGGGGGAGGCTATACAATAACGCTTCCCTCAGCAGAAGTTCAAGCAACTCAGAAGTGAATTAATGTCTAAACTTGGGTCAGGCTACTGTTTCAGATCGCTTCAGATCGATGTGGGGAGCAGAAAGAAAAGCTGATCTCATTTTCTTTGACAGAAACTCGCTTTCAGGGGAAAGTTCAGCTTGTGAGGGGAATGAAAGGAAAAGTCACGGCTGATAATTCTGATGTTTTGAAAAAGTGTTGACTCCACAAATACACGGGCCTTAAGTCCAAATACTACTACTCTCACACAGACACACACACACACACACACACACACCCACACACACAAACACACACACACACACACACGCACCAACACACACCCACACACACAAACACACACACACGCACACACCCACACACACACACACACACACACACACACACACACACACACACACACGCATAGGTTCAAACTCTTTGTGTGTTTGCTCAAGAGTTCAAAAGTAGAGAACATCCTTTAAACAGCCTCAATTGAAACTAAATTGTTATGTATACAGTGTCTGTGCAGCTACACAGTCAGCCGTGCTTTTCTCTTTGTGTTTGTGCATGTGTGTGTTTAAGTGTGTGCAGAGAGAGAGAGAGAGAGAGAGAGAGAGAGAGAGAGAGAGAGAGAGAGAGAGAGAGAGAGAGAGAGAGAGAGAGAGAGGAATGTTAACAGCGTCCAGATGTGGGGAGGTGAGAGAGGGAGGCACGCCGCTTATTGGTGACTCACTGGAATTTGACACAGAGCGACCATTTCCATTCACAGTTCTGTCGTCTCCTCGCTGCTCGGAGTGTGAGAGCTGCAGAGTGAGTCACAAATCACAACCGCCCGCTGCAACAACCAGAAACAACCAGAAACACACTGAAACCAGAGACCAGGCTGGATTCACACAGGTGTGGACAACAGGACATACGTGGTTCAAGAATATATTTGAACTTCGACAGGACCGAGGTTAACATTTTATTACTTTATTAATTAATAACTTTAATTATATAACTCCAGTTTATTCTTTATGTACCTTTTGTGCTTGTTTTTTCTCTTTCTCCCACACATTTGAATTGTCACATATGCAGTTGCCCTTATTTTTCATATATTTATTTTTCCGTCCTATTCCCAAACACTTTTAAAGTTTCTTAACACTAACTGCATAATTTGACAAAAGCACAACATCTCAAGACGTATCTTACAGCAGTCATCATTACATTGTTTGCATGCTGTCAGCTCCCTACCCGTTTGCTTTCTGTTGGTGTTGCTGCTGTACCTTTAGCTCATTTGTTAGTCAGGGAAATCACAAAAAAATGTATACATATAGCACTGTTGATTTTAATGTTGTTTTATTATTTTGTTTTATTTATTTTAATTATTTATATTTTGATACTTCACTGTATTTTATTACCCAGCTCTCTTACTGATCTTCCGGTTGTGTAAGATGCTTGATTCTGGTTGGTCAAAACCCCTTGATAACCCTTTAACAACAGTTATTAACTTTCACTAATATGAGCAACACCAGAGGCAAATTGATCACAAGTCAAATCAATCCCCGGAAAAGAGTTCCGGCACATTTAGCTTCTGCTTGTTGACACCATAGACTGTAAGGTGAGGTAAAACCGTTAGCTTCCATTAGCATCAAAACAATGTGGCTAAAACGTTAGCTCTGGTTAGCCTGCTAAATTGGCAGGCTATGGACATTTTCATATTGAATCCTGTCCAGCATTATTAGTAATGGCAGCGGAGCAGGTGAGATAAACTTTAAGTTACCGATCTCTACAAAGAAACTTAAACCATGAGCGGAGGTGATAATAGCAGCAGGTCTCAAAGTTGTGACATTTGCCTGTGTATTTTTAAAGATGTGTGAACCGCAGAGCTCAGAGAAGGAGAGCTGAATGAGGACAGTTTTATATTAAATCAACAGAAACAGGGAGATAAGAATCCATCACCATGGAACGATAACTGACGTGGTATCACTGAGCCTTCTTAAAAAACTGTTTACATCAATCATTTAAACCAATAAAATAATCCTTTAATCAATGTTTTTTACCAACGTGTTTGTATTTTAAGTTTGTAGCCGGATTCTATTTCTCATAACTACCTGTTAACCACATCATCCCTTACTTGATTATACACATTTATTGTTGGTGTGCATTAAGGCTGATTTATACTTCTGCGTCGAACTGACGGCGTAGCCTACGCCGTAGGTCTGCGTAGCTCCCGTACCTACGCAGAGGCCTACGCACGTAGCTGACGTGCACCTCCTCCAAAATGTAACTCCACGTAGAGCCGACGCGGACCGCAAGCCCTGTGATTGGTCCGCTCGGCGGCTTTGTCTTTCCCGCATTCACAGCACTTCCGGGATCCCGGACATCGGCCACACATCGGCCGTGTATTTCATCTCCTCCTCTCTATTCTTCATGTAATCATGTCTGTATGATAAACAGCAACATGTATCAGCTGTAGATTAGCATAACACGCTCTGAATCGATGTGGAAAAGTAAACAGAGATCGTAGCGGGCCGGAAGTAGGAGACCGGCTATCAGAGAGAGCACACTGCCCTCAGGCGTTTCGGCGGAGAATTACTGCGCGACACGGACACATCGACGCAGAAGTATGTGGGGCTCATGTCCGCGTCAGCCCCTGCTGCGTAGGGGCGACGCAGAAGTATAAATCAGCCTTTAGTCTCTACTTCAAAATCCATTTTGTTTTCTAATATGTAGCATGTTTTGTTTATTTTGCTTCTGCGTTTTTCTTGTATTCAATCGCTGCAAAACACTTTGAATTACATTTGATTTGTATGAAAGCTGCTATATAAATCAAGATTGAATATATCATTTTGATTAGTCTGTTACAGCTCTCTGATGTCTGTAACTTTATTACAGCAGATTTTTATGAAGATCACAGTGTTGCTCAGGTGCAGCTCTAATCCCAGACTCTGGTTGGCTTGTTGTCAAATCCACAGAAAGAAGTCTTTAAAGTTTGATGCTGCCTTGTTAACTTCAATTAGGTCTTTATTTTAAGGGTCTGACAGCATCACAGAAAAGATCTCTACTCCACTTTGTTAAAGAGGAAGATGATCATATGGAAAGTCAACAGACTCCAACAGTTTTCATCGAAGAATTTTATTTGGCTTTAGGGGGTTCCCTTGGATTAAACATCAAATTAGAAAAAGCAGTTCATTTAAACCCCATGACGCGTAAATATAGAGAACAGAATGATCTGAACCAGAGTTTTCCTAAAAGGTTTCCAGAGTGGCACAAGACTGGACTTAACACCAAAGTTTGCTCACTGGCTTACAGCTCCTGCAGGAATTGCACTTTGGTAATTAATCCAAGGAGTTATTAAACCTGACTCAATCTGGAAACCAGATATACACTGAACCAAACACTCAGAAACTAGGCCAGCTTGTGTAACCGAGGGGTAAACTTTACGAGAGCAGAGTAAACTTAAGTGGGGCGATTCTTCACTGAAAACATGACAAACTGGTCACATTCACTCACCAATTTCTTACGGTCCTTCTAGAGAAGTGAGTCTTAAACTGGGGGTGAGACCCATAGAGGTGACCTGGATTTATAACAGGGGGCAAGGCTTAATCAATCAATCAATCAATCAATCAATCAATCAATCAATCAATCAATCAATCAATCAATCAATCAGTCAATCAATCAATCAATCAATCAATCAATCAATCAATCAATCAGTCAATCAATCAATCAAACAAACAATCTAGACCATACTCTATGTTATGTAGCTCCAGCGAAAGTTCAGACAGGATGACTATAAAATCAATCAATGCAGTTGTTTAACTCTCCTCTCCCTCATTCAATAGCTCACCCGCTTCCAGCTGCATGCCCCAGAGCTGTCACTGGTTAATCAGCGGCGGCTGTCATCCAATAGCTCAGTGGCATGCCCTTATCGTCAGCCTATCAACTTTCTGCTGTCTTTTTAAATGTGTCTCTCTCCAGCTAGTTCCTTCTTGCATTGATGGCGCACACCCCTCCACCTCCCCATCTCCACCTGGTCTCCGCAAAGTCTTCAATTCATGGAATTTATCAACCACCACCACCAGTGTCTGAACTCTAGGGGGATTTCTTGTCCTGCCAAATTCACACATCCTACACTCAGAAAATTATCCCCATAGAGTCCTTAAGTCAAAGATTTCTGTCAAGGTTCATTATTCATTAAGTTGTAATAAATAACATTTCATCTTCAAACTGTGTCTCTCCTGATTGAATTATTATTAACAAAGACCTAACATCAAGACAGGATAAGATCTAGTCCCATCTTACAGACAGGACTCAGTCTGATCTCATCTTAATCCACCATGAGCAGAGCACTTTGCAGCATTTAGCAAGTTACAGCGGCAAGGACAAACTCCCTTTAACAGGCATCTGCTGAGACCATGTTGGAGAGAGGGATAGAGGGAGATGAATAGAGCGAGATAATAGCGGTGATGATTATCTCTTACAAAGTTTATATCAATATATGTTTATGTGTTGATATGAATGGTGAGGGGAAGGGGGCCGCTGTAGAGAACATTTGAGAACCACTGTTATCTATAGTTCTCTTTAACTCCAATGCAATAGTCGGAAGTTTTGCAGCTGAAATAATGTCAAGAACCAGGTTGTTGAGTCTCAAGTGGCCATTTTTCAGATGCAACAAATGTTTTTTCCATTAGTATGTGAATGACCTAATTTCACTGTGAAGCAAAACAAAACTATGTTGACTTCTCCATCCGTGCATCCATCACACAAACCTTTAAACCCCTCATACAATCCTAGCTGTCATCCGGAGAGAGATAGGATACACCCTGGACAGGTCAGCAGTGTATCACACTCACTCCGATGGGTCATTTCAAGTCTCTGATTAGAGCTTGTCTTTGGACTGAAGGAGAATACCACAGTGCCTGAAGAGAGCCCACATGTGCACAAAAAGATCATGCAAGCTCTGCACAGAAAGGCCCCGGCTTGGGTCTGAAACCTTCTTGCGTTAAGTCGGCAATGCTAACCGCTGCAGCACCGTAATATCTTAGATAGTTTTTAGACTGTTTTCTGGCATATGATATAGAAGTCTTACAATTTAAAGGTACACCTCATATGATCTTTTAAACCTGCAAATCAGAAGATCTTTACACTGCAAGCCGTTCACAGCACGGATTACATGACTGCTTTGACTCCTGACAACAAACAGAATAAGGAATCACTGCAGACTTGAATTTGACCTACACAAATGCGATCCTGCATTTTAAAGTATGAAGCTGGACCGGCTGACATTGTGGATTGGTAGGGCGTGGTGAAGGACTGAGGATTCTGATGATTTGGATGATGAATCTTTGGCTTTGACAAACAGAGGTACTCCGTGTTTAAGTGAGTCAGAGTTCACAGAGCTGCATTTGAGTTTAAAACAAAAGAACCAACCTCACTTTGTTTTAAGGACCAGATTTATGATTCACAAAAGACCAGAAAACCAAAGTGGCTCTCCTACTACAGAGAGAACTCTATGCAAGAACATGTTTAAACGTTGACCGCACTGCCGTCCTGCTGCTGCTGACTCACTGCAGCTTGATGTTCTGCTCGAGCCAAACTCAATTTAACTTTGTGTGGGAGGTTTTGTGGTTTCACTCTACATCTGTGTCTCAGAGGGAAAATCCCCCCTCTGAGGAATTCATGCTAACTGGATGGTAAAAGTCAGGTCTGTCATGAGTTGTGAGCACGCAAAATCCTCTCACAGAGCTCCAAACAAAAGAGCTTCTTCAGGCGGGGACTGGAGCTGCAGTGACATGACCCAGGTGGACTGCACGATGAAAGTGGTGCTTTTCAATCTGTGCATGAAGCATGCCATTAAAAAAGTTTATATAAACACCTGAATCACGGTTAATCACAGTCATCTCAGGAATCAGAGTCTCCAGAAGCAGCTAAATGACCGGTACTTAGAGTGACCAGCTGAGTGAGCTGAATGGGGTTTGAAATCTGCTCACGTCAGGCTTTGAAAAGTGTGTTTAAATTCACAAAGGTCAGTTGTGTAGAGGCCATGTGAGGCTACACAAAGAGCTTCAGATGTTTTCTTTCCCGAGTAAACCACTTAAGAACAGGACATCAATCTTTCTGGCTCCATTGATGGGTTTGATCGACAGATGTTTGAGCTTGTTACAGCCAGCTGTGGGGCTTACCACTTCTTTTCCAATCAAGATTTTGTTCCTTGGTTGGATGCGTGGTTTGAAATATTCCACCAGAAACTTAAGTGATATATATCTTTACTTGTTGAAAGTCGACCAATCACTCTCGCGTGAATAAATCCTGCACTCAGGAAACTGATTCCAAGTTATTGAGTTTGTTGACGCTGTCCCATTTGACTGGAACAGAGCTGTTCTTGTGCAGAGTTGGATAAATAAGTCTGCCTGTTATGGCTCATAGTTTCTGAGCTGGCTGTCAGTGAATATTTCCTCAAACAGCCCTCACAGGTTTAGAGCAGAAACTGTTGTTCACCATGCTAATGTCCCATAAGAACACAACTCAGATTGGAAACACATTTCTGGAAGCATGGACTCACCAATGTAAGTCAGAGGGAAGAGGGAGGTGCTGCAGGAGGGATCACAGAGTCAGTCGTACTAGAGTTCATCATCCATGGATTATAAATGGGATCTAAAAGTCTGAATGTTAGATTTGTGGAAATTTTGGCGTGATGGTAAGGTTCTGGAGATTGACGAACACTGGGCTTCGTTATCTGCAGAAATTTTGATGAACTTCTAATAAAGTTAGTTCAGGAACATGGTCTCCATTCCACTCCTTTCTCCTCTTAACACAGGAACCACCAACATAAGTAAGTCAAGACGTACCTCCACCCTGAGTCCTGAAATCTCCACCTCAACCGCTTCTCATCCCACCCAACCTCGACCTTCGAGCACTTTCTAAATAAACCCCTTTTCTTTTTTTATCCTGCAGAGATGTGCAGATCGTTACAGAAACGTTCATCCAAACTAAAAGTTGTCTGATTGTTGTCTCTCAAACTGATCTGACAAAGAATTTATTCAGACTTTTTACAAATCTGCATCTGACGTGGTCGTTTCGGGATCCCTTCAGCCTGTTAACAGTAATTAAATCACAGTATCATAAGTAGGGATGGGACATGATTTCCGAATGCCTGAATATTATTTCAAGTATTGAAAATGGAAGAGTTATTGTGAATACTATCTCATTGTAAAAGCAAAAATTTTCATCGATTTTTCCTGGGTAGAGTGGCTATAGAGTGTCCGAAACAGAGGAAGAAGAAAGCGAACTTCAATAAATAGCAAAAGAAGAAGAAAACGGTAGCGACAGTCGTTGGAAGTACATGTAGTGGTGTGAGTTTCAGAGACAGAGAACACTGCAGAGACTGAGCATGTCTGTAAAATGCAAACACACACACACTGCGTCACAGAAACACAGAAATAAAGATAGAAACAGACAGCTGCCAGTTCCCGCTACTCGCACTGAACCTGCTGTCAGAGAGCTCGAACCAACAACAACAGACTGAAGACCAAGATCAATAACATTGTGATTGTATGATTGGATTCTCAATTGATACACATAAAATCACACCAGCGTTTAACGAATATTCTGGCTTGAAATGCCCATCTTGTTCGTAGTGCTGGGGTGAGACAGATATTAGCTAAGACTTGCTGGATACAGTGAAACTGAGACTCAGTGGAGATAGGTGGATAGCTGCCCTACAGATGCATCCGTTGGTGTCAATTAGAGAAATCCTGGTTCTGATACGAGCTAATAGGTCATCAAAACTGGACTCTGGTCAGCCACAGGCGAAGTAGGAGAGTTCATCCAGACACAGTTCATGGAGGAGGAGATGGATAACCCAGATCTGTGCATCTCAAGATGAAGAGTTCATGACAGAGCTTGATTTTTTTCCAGGTATCTTAAAAGTTAACTCTTCATATGTCGTTTTTCAACCAACACAAACAACACCAACGATTCTGCAGTCACAGCTTTGCAGGTAACATGTGGCAAAACTTGTTTGCTGTGTTATGAGTACAGCATTAAGTTTCTTGTTCACCTCCCATGGCTTGGAGTGCACCTCGTATATACATCACGTGGATGAATAAATGTAAATGTAACTTGACGTGTTTGCAGCATTAGCCTCCAATTCTTACATCAGGACACAATTGAATAAGCAGAATATTGAAACTGTATATTTTGAGTGCATTTGTGCCTCCAAAGACTCGTTAAAAAGAGTTTTGCAAATCAAACAGGACAGGGTCAGCATTTATAAAGACACCCAAACATTTTTAACATTCCTCTTGTGAAAGCAGCACTGCAGAAGAATGTCTCGGCAGGTCCAGCTGGACGGTTGCAGTGCCAACTACTTACCCGTGAAAGATGGAGTAATAATCTCTGCGACCCCAGAGGTTGTGGGATGCCACTGAAGACAGGGGGAGAACCTGTTTTTACGGCCTCAGTCTGTAGATTTATAGCGTACAGTTTGGGGAGCTTTAACTTGCCGACCCACATCTGGAGCTGGTTGCACGATCACCACCTCCGCCTCCCTACACTCTTTCAATCAGAGCATCTAACAGCAGCAAAAAAGGACGTCCCCTCCAACCAGCTTGGATTTAGAAGAAGAGAGAGAGGGAAGGAGGGAGGATAAATAATCAGTTTGGTGTCTCGTTGCTGATTTTCTGAACAGGTCAATAGATGTATTTGACATGTGTGTGACAGTAAACAGTGCCCACACTGCTCCTCCGAATGCAGCTTTATGTAAATCCCCAGTCAAATCCTTTGCATTGCATTCATGTAGATATTTTAAACAAGGTTAATCTACTGGTAGAGGGATTTAATAGGGATATTAATCTGTCAGCATAGGCCCACACATACACCCATAGTTCTGCTGTTTGGAGCCTGTTTATCACCTTCTATTGAACAGCCACCAAGGATCATCAATAGAGTTTAGGATGATGAAATCCTTTACTGAAGAAAGAGCTGAACCAGGAAGCTGTTTCTGACACATTATAGAGGAGATAATACAACAATAATCAAATAATACCATTGTGTGAAATCCTGACATACTCCCACACATTTAAACCTATCAAAGGCTTTCCTCTGCTTCATCATCCCGAAGTTTTTGGCCTATTTGTGATCAACGCTTCCACAAGTTTGCCAGATTTTAATGCTATTATATTCTTCATTCGTCAAACTCTGACTCTTAAATGTCACTGTGCAGCTGTTCTGTTTGGTTTCATACCACTGAAGGAGGAGAGCTACTGTAAAGCCACTAGTTGGTTTGTGGACTGCCCTTTAAAGCCTCCAATTTTGCATTTTTCCTCTTCTTCCTGCAGCCAGAAGTGACCATACTTGGATAGGAGGCTGTAACTAGAGAGGAGCAAGGGGTAAGACAGAGGCAAACACAAACACAAGCTTTGTTAGCAATGTGCATGAGTGATTACGATAACTGTGATATTTAACAGAGGGCCAAATTTGACACGCAGAAGTCAAAGACTTGTGGTACAGACTTGTCTATTGATGGTAGGCCACCCCAAAGCATTGATTTGTCTCTGATGCTAATCATGCTGTATTGAAGACTTAAAACTGGAGATTGAGACCATAAACTCAGGAAGAAAGTTTCCTGAGGTAATGGATCAAGTGAGAATTAGGCTGCTCTTCTTCAGAGTGCTTTCACTCCTGGACAAATTGGAGAAGTTCTTCCAGAACAGGAAGTGTGTCCTTCTTTGGCTGGGATTGCACGTACATGGACACAGTTGTCGAAAAACGAGCAAGCATTTTTCACTGAAAAGAGGTGGTATCTGTTTGCTTTCAATTAAACCCTGAAGAGCTTCATTTGCTGTGAGAACTTTTACGCTTTCAATTTGCTCCTGTATCTCTTGTCCCGTAGGTTCCACTGGATCTCACCCGTAGACGGCCTGCTGCTGTGGACGTGCTAGACTCCAGCTGCTACAACTATCCGTCTCACCACTGTCATCTCTCTCTCTCTCTCTCTCTCTCTGTCTCTCTCTCTTTCTGTCTCTCTCTCTCTCTCTGTCTCTCTCTCTCTGTTTCTCTCTCTCTGTTTCTCTCTCTCTCTCTCTCTTTGGTGCGTTGTTGTTGTTTGTTGCTTGCCCTTTTGCAAACAGATGTTACCTTTGATGCACAGTTAGTTTAGATTTTTTCAGATTATCCTTTCTCTGTGTAATCTGTCATTCTGTAACACAATGTTTTTTTTAAATCACTTCATTTTTGCATGTTCTACTCTAAAAGTATGGAGTTTTTCCATTCTCTGGTGGCCCGAATGTATTCGCCATTTAAATTTTATGTGATTACAATAACTAATAGTAGTATGAGAGTTTGAGCCTTTAGTTATCAGGCACCTCACCTTTGGAATCATCTACCAGTCAGGGTCTGGGAGGCAGACACCCTCTCTCCTTTCAAGGGTAGGCTTCAAACCTTTCTTTTTGATAAAGCTTATAGTCAGAGCTGGTTCAGGCTTGGACCAGCTCTTAGTTATGCTGCTACAGACTTAGACTGCTGGGATAACTGACACACTGGGATCCTGTCTGTCCCTCTTTCTCCTCTCTCTGCCTATCACTTACTTTAACTCTTCCTGTCCTATTAAAGTTACTAACCATAGACCTTTCTGGAGTCCCTGAGCTCCCTTGTCTAGTAGGTTCCTCTGGATCTCTGCCGTAGACAACCTGCTGCTGTGGACGTGCCAGACTCCAGCTGTTACAACTACTACTATTCGTCTCACTACTATCATCTCTCTCTCTTCATTTCCCTCTATCCCTCTCTCCAACACGGTCTCAGCAGATGTCTGTCTAACATGAGTCTGGTCCTGCTCAAGGTTTCTGCTGTTAAAGGAAGTTTTTCCTTGCCACTGTAACTTGCTAAATGCTACAAAGTGCTCTGCTCATGGTGGATTAAGATGAGATCAGACTGAGTCCTGTCTGTAAGATGGGACTGGATCTTATCCTGTCTTGATGTCGGGTCTTTGTTAATAATAGAACATCTAGTACGGTCTAGACGATGTTCGGTTAGCTCAGTTGGTAAAGTGGGCGCAGAGGCAACAGTCCTTAATTCTCAATCACAATACTGTCTCTCTCAAGCTATCCGGATTCTTCTCTTTTGAGGAGAGAAATATCACCTCATAAGGACAGTTAATGTTACTTAGTCCTGAATGTTTCCATGATTATAAGAGGCCTTCTTTTTAAATGTTTGCAATTCTTGCAGTATGTGGCAGTCGGCCAGCTCTCAGTTTGTTCCATACTTTGTTTTTTGAATGGTCTCCTTCCTTAATGCCCATGTAGCCTCCATGAGGTATTCAGTTTGCTTGGATACAAAACCAGCTTTTCTTTTTACAATGAGCTGGCATGCAGCACCGTGGTTACAGAAGGACCTGCATGAATCAATGACCAACACTTGTACACTGAAACGCCCCTTGTAGACCTAAAGAGTAGGACTAAGTCCCTGTGTGGTGAGTGGAAGAGTGGGACCAGAGCTTTTATAGTGGCATCCTTCTCTGCTTTAGAACAAATCTATAAAACTTCAGATTCCCAGTCTTCTCCAGAGGGGCGGCAAACTGCTTCCACATGTGCTTTTTCCATATCCCGCTGCTATTCTGGAATTTCGTTTATGTACATTGTCAAACTTCTCACACTGTGAGAATAAAGGCATAAAAGCAATTAGGGGCCAGGGGAGAGCAGAGACGAGGGGGAGGGCTGCAGGGGCGGGATGTGTGGTGCCAGGGCCTGCTGGGGATTTGCTGGTTAAGTATGTTTATGTGTGTGTCTCTCTCCCTCTCTCTCTCTCTCTCTCTCTCTCTCTCTCTCTCTGTGTGTGTGTGTGTGTGCGTATGCATGTGTACATGTGTTAAGGGGGATCCCCAGGACAGAGCTGGAGCCGGGTTTCCATTCACACGGGAAGCAGGATGATATCAGGACAGCATCCTGCTTCTGGACAAACAGCTTCAGGTTTGGATCAGACGCCCCGATATTCCCAAAGTTTCATCTCCATTAATCATGCTGACGTTACTCGGAGGGTCCTGAGAACATGCAGACACGAGAAAAGGTCAACTTGCTCCAATGTTATCCCTTTTGTTTACTGTTAACAGCACATTTTCTACATACTACATTCAAGCCTCAGATCTAGGCTAGTAAAAAACTGCAGTACCTTAAGTGTCCACTTGGGGCTGACTCCAAAAAGCCCAAAGTCCTTAAGAGAGCCTGTGCTATTATGTCACATAACTGAAGAAATAAACATGATTACAGCCTGCTGCACAAACAATTTTGGTCTCACTCCTCTTTCCTTTATTAGCGACAAATGTTTGAGGATGTTTATTAATAACTCACCCCCCTTTAATTGTTTACACTAATGGGTTGTTCACACCAAATGCAAATAAAATTATTGGCACGATTGAGTTACTTATTATTAACTTAAAGTTACGAGTAGAAGCAAGTTCTTATCGGGTGGTGTGAATGACGCACATTCATTGTGTGAAGGAATTTGCAAATGCACACTACTTAAAGAGACTATCTTGTCTTGTTTTCCAGGCTTTTGAGACAAAATTAGCAAGCTTAAACATGTCAAAATTAAACAACCAGTCCTGTTTCTGCTTATCTGTCCACCACAACATTTCTGTATTTTTACGAGCAATTTCATGAAACAATAACTCTCTGAGGTTGTCAAAGTTTGTACAGTACAAAAAGAAACTCAGTTTCCACTCCATCCAAATCATACAACTCATAAAGTCTGTTTTCTTCTGGGATATATTAGTAAAGCTAAATTATTGTGACACTACGTCCAAAGCGTTCCAGAACTGCATTACAGTGGATTTTGTTTTGCTTAATAATGTCTGCAGAAACAGGAGTGGACTCTACGACTCGTTCTCACACTTTGAATACCAAAGTCTGATCCTGCACAAACAGAGTCTGTATTTCTAAAAGAGGGCAGTCAGGCTCTAAAGATTGGCTATGTTGGTTGATAGCTGATGAGTTGTGAGGTTGCTTGTAGCTGAAATATTATACCTGAGAGCAGCTTTACCTGCAGCAGTATGCATGTTTTTTCTTCTTTGTGTTGATTAAACCTGTTTAGATTAGGCTGATCCTTTTATTTTCACTACACCTTTGGAACTGAAGCCTCCTCTGTCTACTCTGGAACAACTTACAGCCCTGCCTCCTCATGAGAAAATGTAACAAAGAAAACATATTCTCATGCCGTGAAATCAAAAAGAGAGACAACGCAAGCAGTGAAAGGAGGCATAGCTCTGGGGTTTGGGGGTGTTGAATAGGTCCAGATGCAGAGAGCATGGCCGGGGAAGAGGACAGGCCGGATGCCTGCATAAAGAAGCCGCCGCCCCCCTCCCATCAGGCCCCCACCAACAGCTTCTTCTTCTCTGCTCTTCCAAAAAGAGAGCCGATGACGAGCAAAAAGGCAAAACTTCCCCCGGGCTATAATTAGTAACCCTCAATTTGACTCATCATCGTCTCAGTGCACTGCGCGCGCATGTGTGTGTGTGAGTGTGTGTGTGTGTTTAACCCTGACTGAGCTATCAAATCTGTGGGAGCTCTGGGAGGAAGTCATCTTCTCAAACAGATGCGACTGTAGGAGCTGTGAAGTGTCATCCATTAAAGGAGCTGCATGTTAGGAAAGTGTGTTTGCAAAGGAAGTGATGCAGGGAAGGAAGAATGCATGTCTCCTTAGAACAACTGACTTACACAACCAGAAAAACAAAATAATACAGACTCTCTCAAACATAAATAAATGCTATCATGCACATAAAAACACAACCTGTTTTTCTACATGTGAGATGTTTCAAAGATAATATTGGTGGTTCAGCCTGAGGATTTTATACCAATTTAACTACTTCTCAACCCCTTTTCCAAAGATCATCATTTACAGTCAACAGAACACTTCACTTTGTACAGATCTTCAAAGACCTTCAAAATGCATGGGAAGATAAGCTGTTTATAACAACAAGCTGTTAAAAATGTATCTTTTGGACTTTTTCATTGTTGGGACGGAGTAATGAAGAGCAGCAAAATGACAACTGTGTAAGGAAAAGAAAGTTTGCAGCTTACTTGTTTCCTCTGTAGCTGCAAAGTAGGGATGGGAATATCAATACTGCAAGATTTGGGAATGATTACTTTTAAAAGTATCAATACGAAAGTAAACATAGGCATGCACCTCTTTTCTGATCATTCAAAATCCTATTCTAGTGGGATTGTGTGGAATTAACCAAGTTTTAATCATCTTATCTTATGTGACTTTACTTATTCACTTTTATTAAGTTTAAATTTGAGTGTTTATTTTATCGACTAGTCTTATTTTAATTGTATAACAATTATTATCTTAATTTAAATAGATTATTATTTATTCATTCAACCTTTATCTCATTTTAGTTGGATTTTATGATTAACTCTTAGTGTTTATTATAATTGTTATTATAAGCTATCGATGAGAGGCAATTAGAGCCAGTATATGCATGCATGTTGTCAACCAGGTTGTGTGAACATGAGGGCTATGGTTTCTAACATCTGACTACCACCAGATCCGTGTCCAGTCCATCTCCAATCTGCGGTTTCGTGGTCTCTCATCTGTCAACACCTGAACACAGAACGCAGCATGGAGCAGGACCACCGGACAGCTGGAGTCATGAGACCGAGGTTTTCCCGTGGTAATTACTGAATCAAGGATTATCCAACTGTTCTCCTCATCCATGTTGTCTTTATCGGCCTCTTAAAACCTCTGACCTGTTGACTCCAGGTCTGGCTCCGCTCATCATGACGGTTTGTTGTTGTAGTTAAGTGAAATATGATCTGGTGATAACACAGTGTGTTTCATTATGAAAATTAACCAGATCTTTTAATTTTGTTTTGGTGCCTGACTTCCTGTCCCACTCCATCTGCTCTGTTGAGATTTATGCGTTGTGCTCTGGCATCCGGCAAAAACAGAAGCCTTAGAAGCGTATCTGATCCGGATGACTCCTACTTGCCGGCTCAGAGATGAAGCGGATCCAGTGGAAGTTAACACATTGACTAGAATAGAAATATATATCTGGTGCCATGACAGATCGGAGACGGACTGGACACTGATCTGGTGGAATTTGGACGTTATTCATCATTTGCAAAAATAGATTTGAAGTTTAGAAACAACTGTGCATTTTCTAAGGCCAAAGGTTAGTCATTTTAGACTTTTGCACATAAAGAAATGATCACAAACCACCTGACACAGCTGCATAATAACTGAAGGCTGAAGGCTCGGAGGGGATCTGGAAAGCTCTGCAGGGGACTCCCAGCAAAAAGATTTAAACTTTCTGCAGCTCCTCTGAATAACGTCTGGAAAATGTATAAAATAGCTATTATAATCAAACATGTCTCACTTCTAGTTAAAGGATTACACAGCTCAGTAAATCAAGGGCAGTATCTTTCCATATGGAACCAGGGATGACAGTTTATCAAACAGAGACTCTGTGACAAGTTGGAGCACCAGTTCTGTCTATTCAATATATTTAAATACAAACACACATCCATTATACTTCCTCTGCAATCACCTCCCCCCATCATGAAATCCAGCCCCTCTCATTGTGGATCTACAAATTGAGCAAGACATGCAATAAGCTAAAAGCTAAAGCGTTCCTAGTTTTCAGCCCTGGAGTCATTCTTTTTTAAATTGCACCATTATTTTCATAAAGAGCTTTCCCATGCTCCATTTGTCTGTTTAATACAGCACATCTGCTGGATCCATTCAGCTCTCTAGATTTCCTCGTGAAAACAGTCAGTCGTCATCGCAGCAGTTTAGGGGAGGCTGGGAGGTGGTGGTGGGGTGTTAGAGGGCTGCATGGGAGACCTGCAGCCTCCCCAGCACAGCTTTACGAGCGATGGAGGGCCTCGGTGCTGGACGAGCCGGGCCGAGCTCAGAGCCAGAGGAACGCATTGTTATGGCAACATCACAGAGAGTGTGTTTAGACTGAGCTGTGCGGAGCAGTGAGGTAATGCCTGTGATGTAACAAACAGGAGAAAGGGGAATACGTACTATAGGGGGCAATGGTGGAATCGGCTCTAATGTTTGCCAGACCGCAGCTCACAGAGTTATGAAGGAAACAGACCGAAGGGAAGAAAAACCCGCCCGGCAACAGAGCTGCTCCAGGAAACTTTTCACTTTGATTTGTTTTTCGCAAAATTCCAAATCCCATCATGGGACTGCACAAAAAGAGCGATGGGAACTGTGTGGTAAAGCCACAGAACTAAAAGCAGTATTGACTTTACCCACAAGAAGGAACTTGCCCAAGACCAAAACGTTTGCATTTCAAGCAACTGTTGTGTTTGAAAACCCAGGACCTCATATTGACTGAGGCAAGAACAGGAGTGTGGTGGACAGGTCTGTGGAGAGGTGTGGACTAAACCAACTAGATAAATAGCACAAAGACAAAGGAGTCCTGGTGACCTTAGTTACCTTCAGTGATACAGAGGAGGGCATTGTGGACAACAACAGCTATCTCTGCATCCTAATAGACAGTAAATTAGGGTGAAGTAAGATACTGATGCTGTGTACCTAAAGAGTCAGATCTTTCCTCTCCCACTGAAACATCTATACAAGACATGGAGCATGACTTTTGATACCATGCAAACTAGTGCTTTTCATATCATGTGCAATTATACTTTTATATCATGCTTGTTACTAGTCGTTTTATCATGTGGAAGTATCTTGTGGAATACTACTCTACATATGTGAAACCTTAGCTTTATATGAAATACCACTTTGACAATATTTGCAATATAACTCTCACACCATGTACAATACTACTTTGATGTCATGTGTAATCCAGCTTTTGTAAAATGTGGAATTTTAATTTTTGTATCATGTGCAAAACGTTTTTAATATCATGTGCAATACTACTCTACACATCATGTGACATGTCACTTTGACTCCATGTGAAAAAAACACTTTCATCATGTGCAATACAAATGTTATGTTCTGTGCAATAAACTTTTCATATCATGTGTAATACTACTCTCCATAAGTGAAATATAACTTAAGCTTTATATGAAATACTACTTGCATATTTTAATACAATTTTCACAACACGTATAATACTACTTCTTTATCATGTGCAATACAACTTTTCTTTCATGTGGAATATTCATTTTTATATCATGTGCACTACTTTTTCATGTCTTGTTCAATACTACTGTAATATGTCCAAAACAACTTTTTATATTGTATTCAAATCAACTTATCTGACATGTACAAAACTTCCAGAACATGTGCATTACTACTTATCATGATTTATGAATTTTGTATTCTTCATATTATGTACATTACTACCTTATATGCTGTGTTCAAAAGTGCTTTATATCCTATGCTACTTTTATTTCATGTGGAATATTACTTTTGTTTCATGTGGAATATTAGTTTCAATATCATGTGCAAAACTTTTTTATATCATGCGATCCAACGTTTCTATATTGTACAAAACTTTCATAACATAAGCAATATTTTATATCATGTGCAATACTACTTATCATACATACAATCTTACTTTTATATCATGTACATCTGCTTTATAAATCATGTGCAAAAATACTTTTTTATAAATGACCTATGCTACTTTTATATCATGTGCAATACCTATTCTTATATTATGCGCAATACAACTTTTATATCATGTTAAATATTATTTCCCATGCCATGTGCAACTTTCACACCATATCAAATGTGATATCTCTTATATGTCAGACATTAACCCAAACATGGGTTGTAACAAGCTGGTGCTCTATCATCCCATCATATGTCTTGGCGTAGACAGTTCCAACACTTGGTGATGGTGTCTTGGGGTCTTGGCGTCTCAACTTTCTCCAATGTACCTGAACATCAATGTTGAATCAAATTTACCCATTACTGAATGTTCCTGTAAAACATGGAACATTAAGAGAATTACTAAACCTAAATCCAACATGAAAAAGTAACTCTTGCTATTGTTTCCCATACCACTGTTTCTTTAGATTGCAGAGGCAGCATTTCTACGTGTTACTTATGAAGTCATTGAAAGAATTCAGCCCCTGTGCCTCTCCTGGACTCAAGAATTCCATTAAACTATCTCCACGGACGAGGCCTGCTCAGAATCCCTGCTTCTCCCTCTACTGCAGAACATCTGAGCTGGAACTGCCCCTCCTGAGGCCTCTGCAGCCCGATAATTTACGGCTCCCCAAAACCCAGACACAAGTTAAATTACTGTGATGCCTTTGCCGAAATAGAAAGAAGTGTTTCGTAACCGTCTAATGTCAAACATAACTGTTCTGCTTGTGTTGTTTTCAATGCTGCTATTTAAACTTTGCCTTCGTTTCCCCGGCTTGCTGGTTTTTATGCTAAGCATAGCGTTCCTTCCATCATCACAGCGCTGGTGGGAGTGAGCAGCCAAATCCAGAAACAGTATCGCCCGGGAGAGCTTTGCTCTTCGTTTGTCTAAGGAACCCAGAGCTTTTCTATGGGTGTGCCCTCTCTATTTTGCTCCACTCGGGGCCTCGGCTGTAATTGCTTGTTTAAGGATAATAACAAGGGAAGACTCTCGGAGGAGCCCTGCACCGCAATCACCAGCCTTGAGGCGAACACCGCAACCGCAGTGCAGTGCGACGGAGGAGAGGAAGACAAGGGGGAGGAGAGGAACAGAGGAAGAGAGAGACAGACTGGGTAGTAATTAAGGGCTTATTTTTCCTGCCGACTGAAGAGCATCTGCACGGCTCTCACCTGCTCAGAAGGGATTGTGCCGCACACACTCACGCTCGCTTGATTCATTTGTGGAAGGCTGGCCTCTGCCGCCTCGTTTTCCCCAATGGATCTCTGACAGCGTGTGTGAGTGTGTGTGTGTGTGTGTGTGTGTGTGTGTGTAGGTGTGTGTGTGTGTGTGTGTTTAATGTGATGCAGGGATGGCAGCCAGCACAGGCAGCCATTCTGTCAGACAGAGGGAGGTAATTAAATTAGGGGTGGCACTCCAGCAACCTGGAGGCTGAACGAGGCATGGGGGATTTTAGCGTGATCCTCTGCACTCATTGTTTCCCCTCTCTCAGTAACACAGAGTGAGCCTACGTTACCCAGAGGGCTCACTGCATATCACAGGAGTGCAGCATGGGAAGACAAACCTTCATAAGCACACATGATCACTATCACATTGAAATTCATACACACAAGCCCTCTGCTTACAGAGGGAATAACAAACATTTTCTGGTGTGCAGAACAATGTTCACAGTGTTCAGTGACCCACAGAGCAGCAGAGCGCCAGGAAGTACAACTCGGCGAGAGAACATACTGCAGCAGGTTTCACTCTAAGCAACACTGTCACAGGAAATACAAGTTTCACTATTTTACTGAGCAAAATAAAAAAAAACGCTCCTTACAGGATGTACACAGGATTGTACCAGCTAAAAGAAAGAACATGATTTTAAACTTTGTGTTATCACGATACCTGAATTTGATAAAGATGCATAATCTGATTAATCTCTAACAGATGCTGAAGCTCCACCTCAAAATGTACTTCTCAACTTGAAATAACCTGCAGGCTAAGGGGAACAGAATTATACCTAAATATTATACTGAAAATAAATATCTTCACAGACTTACATAAAGCACCAAATCCAAACAAACATTATCCGAAGACTCTTTACAAACAGAGCATTTAGCAAGTTATAGTGGCAAGGACAAACTTCCTTTAACAGGCAGAAATCTCGAGCAGGACCAGACTCATGTTAGACAGATATCTGCTGAGACCGAGCGTGTCTTCAATGCAGAGCGCCATGAAGTCCTTCAAAAGTCAGAACTTTTACCTTGTATGCACCTGAAATTATTTGGACCTGTATCATTGTATGCACCTGATATTATATGGATAATTAGCATTTTTAATTTAGAAAACCTATATCTTAACATTATTTTTAGATCCATTCTTCTTTTGCTAAATAAGACAGCTGAAGAGGAAATGCTGGTAGATGAGAGTGAGAGAGGGCTCACATGAAAGGCCCCAAAATGCCTAATTCTATTGTCTTTTAGTGGAGCTCATATCAACACAACATGGGGCGCACTCTTGGATGCTCTTAAGCATCCACTATGAACAGTATTCACACAATCAAAACAGAACATTTCTGGTGAATAATGACCTTTAATGACAAATGATGGCAATAGAAAGCAAGTGGGATTATAACCACTGCTGCATTTGCACAGGTAAGCAACATATATTATAGTCTTGTGCAGACTGTAATAATTTATGTGCACAATCTTGCAGATTATGTCATATGTTGTGTTGTTTATTGTTGTTTTTATCTTGTAAAGCACTGTGGTCAACACTTGTTTTTTTTAATGTGCACTATTAAATAAATAAATCAAGTTAACTTGCAGGACTTCAGGCCCTCCATAATGCACTGTTTTCAGAGACAACACGTTTTCGGCTAAAGGAAACATGAAATCAGATTTTCTGCAGAAATGTTTTAGTTGTGTGAGTTTAGTGTGACCGGAGCAGCCAAAATGAATCTTACAACTAATTAGTCAACATTTTAAACAAAAATTAAACAAAACAAAAATTAAATGGACACTATGGTTCTTAAATGGAATAAACAGCGACGCACTCGCAACACCTTCTTTATCCTCTTTTTGAGTCTCTTTTAAAAACACATTTTTATAGCTTTAACAGAAAATGTCACCTGAGAGTGTTTTAATCCAGAGGTCTTTATTATTTTTCAGGCAATATCGCTGGTAGGATTTTAAAATGTTATTTAATAATGTTATTCATTTATTTTTCATATTTAAATATTTCTGATTGTTTGATTTGTTTAAATCATTTATCTTTTGTTAGTTTTATTCATCAAACATTGTTTTATTTCCTTTTCATTTGTCTTCGTCACATTTCTTTTCATGTCTTTTACTTTATATCTCATTTGTAAAGCACTTTTTAACCTTGTTTTGTAATCTGCTACATAAATAAAGATTGTTATTATTATTATTATTATTATTATTATTATTATTATTATTATTATTATTATTATTCACTAGCAAGGACCACGCCACACAAGAATATAAGTTTGAACATGTAATGATTTATTGTGCGTCGTATAGCCCGGCAGATGGAGACTCAGGATGGGGATTACGTCTCAGTGTTATCCTAGCCGGAGCTGATCTTGATCCCAGGCAGTACCTGGAATTAGACAAGGGCACAAAAGAGCGTTGAGTAGTAAGGGGTAAGAAAAAGGGCAATTGAAGCAGAGCAAGGTGAGGGAGGGCTGGTTGAAGAGCAACAGACGAACGGTTGAGTAGTCTTGCTACGTCTAAGTAGGCTTGTCATGTGATTGAGGGTATGGAATCTAAGTTAACACCTCAACTTCATTTCACTAGCAAAGACCACGCCACACAAGAATAGAAGTTTGAACATGTAATGATTTATTGTGCGTTGTATAGCCCAGCAGATGGAGACTAAGGATGGGGATTACGTCTCAGCGTTATCCTAGCCGGAGCTGATCTTGACCCCCAAAAGAGTTGGATTAGATGGAGCTCAGTTGAGCGTGGGCTTGACGCAGATCACTAAGACTGTTGCGGATGTATGTGTGATATGCTTGGGATGACCAGCGCCCGAGGATCTGTATGGTTTTATCAGAGATGCCTGACCTGGCTGCTGTGGATGCTGCACCGATGCGGAATGAATGGGCTGAGTAGTGCTCGGAGGTGATACCTGAGAGGCGGAGGACTTGGTGCAGATGTTTGTGAAACCAGAATCGAGTTGCCATTTTTCCGGTTTCGGTGATGAAGAGTGGGTCGTGAGGAGATGCTAGAGCTGCGAACCTAGCGCTGATGTATCGAGTAAGTTAGTGGTTCGAACGGGCTGAGATAAGAGTCGAGGCGAAAGATGTAGATGGGGAAGGAGATCCCGAGCTGACCGTTTTACTGCGTCTGAGTGTGAATATTAGAGAATCTGGGATGTGTACAGTGATGTCAGATAATCTGGGATGATGGTGAGGATTAAAGACGGAAGAGGTAGGGGCAAATTCGGAACATCTGGGGAGACCGAAAAAAGCCAGTAGGAACATGGATTCCAGGGTAGAATCAATGGTAGGGGTTAGGTAGCCTGAACGGAGAGACTGAATGCAGAGACTGAGGAGGTCTGAGGTGAGTGGAAGGCTCTTTGAGGTGACTGCAGGTTCCTGTTTTTTGAAACCTTTGATCAGCATGGTTACGTGGGAATGGGAGATTGAAGTGCAGTGAAGGCCAGTGACCAGTTTAATGAAGAAGTTAATGCCAGCGAGGTAGGTTTGGATGGACGTGGACCGGATTTTCTGAATGGAGTGAGAGTGAGAGATGAAGTTGCAGATGGACACGATGTCCAGAGACGGAAAGGGCAGCTGGTATGTGGAGTGATATGATTTGAAACAGTTCCAGCCGGTGAGGTATGCGGAGAGAGTGCTTGGAGCTAGACTGTTGAGGATGGTTTCTTGTGAGATGAGAGAGAGGTTAGCTAGCTGTGGAGCTAGCTGAATATTGTTGCTGAAAACGGTGGGACTGGTACTGGATGCGGATCGGATTCTGGGGCCAAATGTCTGAATTTCTGAAAAGAGAAACGAGAGAGTGCGTCAGCGATGGTGTTGAGATATCCTGGAATGTGAGCTGCTCTTAGAATGAACTGATGGTGGGCGGAGATTAATGTGAGTCTGCGTAGAAACGGCATGATGGCTGGGGAGTGAGATCAGCCCAACTACTGCTGTGTTATCGGAGTGTATGAGAATTGATTTTCTTGACCATTCGTGCCCCCAAAGTAAGGCTGCGATGACGACGGGGTCGAGAATGGCCAGCTTGATTGAACTGTGGAGGGGCTCCTGGTGGAGCTGAGGAGCTGGCTATTGTGGGAAGAGGGGGAACAGAAGCCATGTTGCTGTGAGTGGCTGAAGGAAGGGTAGAGGAAGGGATGAAAGGATTCATGTGCATGGGGAGTTTGTGCAGCCTGCGGACACAGGGATGAGAGGAAAGCTGTGATAGCTTGAGAATAGACAGACACAGAGGGAGCAGGCACAGGGGGTGATACGACCTGTTCCCCACCAGGGGGAGCTGACAAAGCCAGTAAAGGCTGGGGGAGCGGCTGAGGCCCGATGACGTCACGTCTGACGTCGCTGCCGGTGGTTGGCCCTGGTGAGGAAGCAGGTAGCACGGGAAGATTGTTTGTCTACGCTGGAGCGGTCGTGGAAGAAGTGTAGAGCTGGAACAATCTTGCCTTATTGTCGTTGCTGTGGAAGACGATGCCTTTCGACTTGAGGAACCGTCGTAGGTGGGCAACGGTCCAGTTCCTGCTGTCGGACGCGGGTGGAGAACGCGGGGCTGGCCTCGAGGTGGAGGGCGCGGCACCCCGAGACGGATTGCCCGGGACGGAGCAGTGAGAAAGGCGTGGAGAGGACAGGCGCCGACCGCCCCTGCGGCGCCCCCGGTTTACAGCTCCAGCTGACGCTGGGGACACGGCCCGATTCCTTCCCGGAGTAGGCGATATCACGTTCGGGGAGCGTGACCGGACAGGACGCGGCCACGGCAGGCTGACCACGGAGTGCAAGCGGCGTGGCAGGGACTCCTGGCTGAAGTCAGACTGCCATTCTTCGTGAAGGACTCTCCATACGGGAAGGTTCGTCATAGAGATCCTCATCAGAGTCGTGCAGAAACAGTTTCATGGTAAGTTCAGTCGCTTAGCACAAAATCAGAACGGTGATGCACGGTCTGTCAGTCTTGAAGAGCAACAGAGGAACGGTTGAGTAGTCTTGCTACGTTTAAGTAGGCTTGTCAGGTCATTGAGGGTGTGGTTTAGGCGTGGTCCTGCTCCCGAATCTAAGTTAACACCTTAACTTCATTTATTATTATTATTATTATTATTATTATTATTATTATTATTATTATTATTATTATTATTACTTAAGGAGTTTTGACAACTCACAACGTTATATTGTTATATTATATTGTGTTGTGATGCTGTGAGGTTGCTTTGCTTGGTTTAGCTTTGAACATAAACTTGTTTTTCAGTCAAACAGCAAATCCTTGAAATCCTGGATTGCAGATATAAAGTTTTGGTAGAAAAGAGGTTTTCTTTCTCTTTTGAACCTTATTGTCCTTATCTGTTGTATCCAACACTTTAAGAAAAGCTTCCCTGAGCACGTGTTTGACTGTGTAGGATATGAAGTTACTTCTGGTGAGCAAAAAGGCAGCAGAGGTGAAATCATGAAACATTTTAGTGCTGCAAAAGATCAGAGGGATGACGTGAGGGTGGATGGTTTAGTTTATCTACTAAGAGTCAATCTTTGCTGGAACCCCTTTTGTAAACTCAGATATAAATATCTTAGAGCTGGATGATAGGGAAGTTTGTCCTGAGAATCAAACAGTGAAAATGTTCTTTTGAGCGTTTGTTGAACTTGGCCGCCCTCTGCATTTCGACACCTTTTAAACATCGGTTCGGTTTCCTGTACGTGCTGGACTCAAACGTTTACATTGAACAGACGTGAGTGAGGAGGTCCAACACAGATGGGGTTCAGTTTCTACGGCACCTCAGAGGGTTAGGGGTGTATTCTGCTCTGACAGCTGGTGTTGGAGCAGTGCCTTCACTTTAACAATGGTGGGGCTGCAACAGAGGAGAAAAGCTCTAACTGGAGGAGAGATTTATGGCCCGTCTGTGATGGCAACTTGGCCCGATTTCAGCATTTTAACACATCCGAGGAGAGACGGAGACAATGAGAGGGGGAGAGGAAAATATATGGATGGGGGAATCTGGGAGATCTTCAGGAATCCTTACTTTGATTTTGAAATTGTAGATCGTTACGCCTGCAAAATGTAAGCTTAACTTTACACATCAATATCAAACTGCTTCAGGAATCATTCGTTAAGAACAGAAGTTGTGTTAATGTTCTTTGGAAATTTGGGATGTTGTGTTTCATCATGAGTGTATCGTTTTTCTTCTGCAGATTTGACATTTTTGTTTGCATGTTGCTTCATATTAGAAGAAAAGAGTATTAATTTATGTATGCTCTGTGTCGCAGCATTTTGAAATCGTCCAGTTGTAAAAATATTCTTGTGATTAATGCTTAAAATGTATTTCCAGGTCAACTTTCAGCTCTGAATGTTGGACATTGATTTATGGATGTTCATGAGTTTTCCGTTCACTAAGCCAACATGTTCCAGACTGTTTGTGTAGCAGCAACTGTAACACAAAGCGCTTCATTACACAACCTCGAGCCGTCTAAACACAAAAACAACAGAGTGATAAATTACGATATAACAATAAATGGTCAGAATACAAAAGTTGTTCTTGAGCATATAAAGACCCTAAATGTTGTTTTGGCTTCACTTTTGTGCATTGAAAGGAGATAGAGATGTGTCATCCATCTTTATTTTCAGCTGTTTTGTTTTCTATGATGGTTTGTTCATTCAGTGTCCAACCGGGAGTATGAGATCAACAGGCACAGAACATATTCACAGCAGGGGGCGCTGCGGACGCCTAGTTACAGGATCTGAGATGTTCTCTTAGTTAACACTAGAACTTCGAAGACAGCTTGAGAGTTACCCATTATTTCTTATTGTAGAGTGCATACATTACAGCAAATTTACCTAATTTAAAACATGCTTGAAGATAAACTTAAGGTAGTGGAACGTAGGGGACTAAGTCAGCAGCACCACAATATTTATGATAAGCATGCAAAGCACAAGGCATTATATGCAACACTTTTAATTGTTCTACTCTCACAAACTCATTAATCTAAATTTCCATTTAGCAGGAAAAAAAGCAATAGCACTGTCCGTGGTGCTGAACATGTTCCTCCTGTCGATTCCCTCAGAAGTAAAACAAACAAACAAAAAACATAATGTCTGTGTCAGCGCTGAAATCAAGGTTATGTTTTATAAATATACATTTGAAAAAGCAGGAGATCCTTATGACTCAGTTCGGGCAGAAAACAGATATGGCGTCAGAAAACTGACCTGGACTAATGGGGGACAAAATGTGGCCTTTCGCCCGGATGTGTTGCTTATGAAGCTTCTGATATGGGCTGTTACATCCAGCTTATCCATACTGTCACTCTGCACATGCTCAGAGTTACTTCAGTTGCAGGGCTGCTAAAGCTAGCTTTGGCTTTTGCTGTTGTAGCTCCTGCAGCATATGGTTCAGCGTCACTTGGGTTGTGGTCTGTGTTTTTGTCTATGTCATCTGTACTTATCTTTTCAGTTTTCTTTTTAATGTCGACACTGTTTGAAAAAAAAAATCTGAAATTCTCTTCTGCCTGCTGTTGCCATGGATTTCCTTGAGATGACTTTTCAAAATAAATAATTTTCTTGAATCTTTATGTATTTATTTTGTGACCACATTCATTTGTCGTACACATTTAACGCACAGTTAAAACCTTTTTTATTTGTATTTTTTCTTATTTTTTTCTGAAGAATGAAGCCCCCCACTTCCCGTGCTAATTCTGTGACCTCTAAAACATGTGACCTTTTTTTGTGTTTATCACTCATAATGCTGTGGTGAAGCCTCCTGTAACGACTGAAGACACCTTTACAAAACCTGTTCATACAAAGAGCTTCCAGGATTTCTTTTTGTGTGAGAGTGCACAGTTTGTGTTGTGTGCATGTTTGCATACATAGTATAATGTTCTCAGTGCTGCATTGTTTACTGTCTGGCAGCCTGCGGACCATCTGACGCGGCCTCAGAGGACACATTCTCGCCTGCAGCTCCTGCAAGATAAATAAATGAGATGTACAATTTGGTCCAACTGTCACAGCACACTCGGGGTTAAAAGAGGAGGTCTGTGCTCCTTCGCCTCCCTGCTCCCCCCCTCCACCTCCAGAGGCCATGTTATCAAAACATCACAGCGGGGGAGGGGGGGGTCCTGCCACTCCTGTCACTATCCAGTCAAGCAGGTGTATTCTTGCACTTGTCTCGCTCTGCCTTGATCTATACTCCCCGCGCCTCGACCCCCCTCACCCACACTGCTGAATACACACAGAGGTCCTATTAATCCCATTATGCAAATGGAAGTTATAAATCGCACACGGTCTCTTTTTCTGCCCCCTCCCTGTCTCCCCTCATTCCTCCACGTTTCTCACCGTGCCATCACCGCTCAGGCTCCGTCACCCCGCTGCTTAATGAAGTCAGAGCAGCGGGGACATGGAGACAGATCAGGGCGAAAACACTCGTTAACTTTGACCCCAAAAATGTCGAATAAATATATCAGATTATGAATCAGTGATCTATCAACAATAAATGTCCATACATAAGTTTTGAAATCTGTGGTGGGGTCTTTTTTTTCAATGTTCCTAGTTTCACAATTTTTATGCATAAGCATTTTTTGATCGAATCATGTCTATTATGTCCATATTGTTATTCAATCACACTCAGGAAGTTGAATTTCACTACAGTATTACACAATTACTCTTTCTGAAGTTTGAATCATAAAAAAATGACAAATAAATCCATTTTAAAGGAAATTACAAAAATAAAATGTGCATGGAAACATTTAATTAGAAAATGAACGTTTGAATTTTGACATTTAGCTCAGAATTAAAAAAAATAGTTCATTAAAATTCAACACAAACTCTAAATAGTCCAGGTAAATACTGATATCATTTTTTTTTTAATTTCCATTTTAAATTATTTTTACAGCTCTTATTTATTCTTCTCCTATTCAAAGTGATGTTATTTGAGATGTTCTTTATCTTTTGTTGTGTTCAGATTTGCAACTTATCATCAAGGCAAAAACATGAACCTTTTTTTCTTTTGTCCAGATGAATGGTTGTTTACAGTTTTGTTTTTCAGATCAACAAACCCCCTGGCCCTGATCCGGCTCCGTAGTGGGGCGGGTACAGATAGACTCCGTGCCAAGTCCTTTCAGGGGCGCAGAAAGAGGCGTGGGGAGGGGGCTGTATCAGCTGGCAGTGACAGATTGGCATCCTGCACGGTGGTGACCCGGACAAGGACAATTGGCAGAGAGACTGTGAGGCCAAACATCCCACCTCCCCCCAAAACAGCATGAGGGGGAGGAGTGATGGAGGGTGAGGTGGTATCAGAGTGTTGGATCAGTCACATCTGCACATTAGTATCACTGATGGATTACAAATGTGTCCTGTTCTCTAAATCATCGTCTCTCCTCACTGTTTGAACCTCTGTGATGAGCGTTCAAACAGGACTTCATTCAGATGTATTCTTTTGTTTCTTCATGCAAATCATTTCTGTTGTATTCTTTGAACTAAACAAACATCTTGGATTAGCTGTAATGAAATTAATAGTTCAGCTAACTGTAGCATCTTTTATTTTTTCTGATTGCATCCTGGACAGATGTCTGTAAAACTTTGAGCTTCAAACATATCGCTCTGCTCTTCCTGCATTTGCTGTACAATCTTTCAAAGTAAAACTCACGACTAGTAACACGTCCTTAGGTGTCCTAACAGAAACTGTAGCTGTACAAAGAGGTATTTGAACTTCATTATTACATTAGTACATTATTAATACACAAAAAAATAAGATTTGAAATAATAATCCTAAAATAATAATAATAATACCAATTATAATAAATAATATCCTGGTTTACAAAAATAATATCTGCTCAAACTGAGGTCTGAATTTACACACAGAATGTTTTTCTTTATCTAACACACTTTTTTCACTCAATCTAACCAAACATAGTGACAGTTTATACAGATTATAAGGGTATCTCAAAACAAACATGTTACCTTGTGTATTTGTGCAAAGAGTCCAAGACCGGTTATGGAAGGGCGTTGCTTTGTGATAAGCTGGGATTGCTCAACCATTGGTAGACATCCATCCATTTACTTCCGCTTATCCTGGTTTGAGTCGTGGAGGCAACAGTCAAAGCCCATCAACCCAGACATCCCTCTCCCCAGCAACACTTTCCAGCTCCCCCCGGAGAATCCCGAGGTGATCCCAGACCAGGTGGGATATATAGTCCCTCCAACGAGTTCTGGGTCTACCCCGGGGCCTTCTCCCAGTTGGTTGTGCCCAGAACACCTGTAAAGGGAGGCTTCTAGGAGGCATCAATTGCCCGAACCACCTCAGTGCAAATTTATGTGTTGGGCTCGGGCATCCGGCAAAAGTAGTAATCTTGTTTATCTGGTCCGGAGGGTTCCGACCTGCTGGATCAGAGACACAGCCGTAACGCAACGGAGCGGATCCAGTGGAAGTTAACACATTGACTAGAATAGAAACTTATCAGATCTGGTGCTGTGGCGGATCGGAGATGGACCAGGCACGGATCTGGTGGAATTTGGTCGTAAGGCTGAGCCCAGCCATCCTTCAGAGCAAACTCATTTCAGCTGCTTGCATCCAAGATCTTATTCTTTAGGTCATGACCCACAGCTCATGAACATAGGTGAGGATTGGAACATAGACCGACTGGTAAATTGAATCCTTTGCCTTCCAGCACAGCTATCTCTTCACCACAGCAGTCCGGTACAACCCCTGCATAACTGCTGACGCAGCACCAATCCACTTGTTCATCTCAGTCATTGGTAGATATTTGTATAAAAGTCATATCATCGTGTAGGAAGCCATCATCCAAAAACTTGTAATAAGATAATTAGCTTGTGTGAACCACAGGAAGTGTGAAGTTTGTAGAGTAGACTGAAGGGTAGGATCCAAAACATAAAGAACTTGATTCACGATGTCGAATTCAAAGCATCCAAACGCTGACCATCTGTTTTTACAGTCTTCATCATCTTACCTCTTCAAATGGCTCAGAAAAAGTCAACAGGGCATAAAATAGAAGACCACACACCAACTTTTCAGGCGTCAAGAAAGAAAAACACGACATCAATTACTTTAGGGACTTACTGATTGAAAATAAATACCAACAGACTGATCATTGTTGCTTTCCCTTCATGCTTACATTTACTGTTCACTATTTACAAGTAAGAGCTAAGTCCTGGCCTTGTTTGAAGAAGCCCTTATCATTATGTATACTTCATGTTGTTGGTGTATATTGCAGGTGAAAGAAATGCTGTTGCGCAACAGTCAGAAAGTTGGAGGACCCACCAGGGATGATACCAAAGTCTGCACACCAACGTTTAAGTCTGCAGCAGGCGTCATGTACATTAGAAACACACCCAAGAGCTCACACTGACAGATTGTTTGGCACACACTCACAGTTTGACCACCCACCCTCAGCATGTGACCGAGAGAGGGCCAGACATCGTTCAGACTTGTTCATGAAGGATCAGAGGGCTGCAGACGTCACTGAGTGGAGACACAGGCTGACATTTCAGTCAGATAAGAGGATATTGAAGAGACACTTCATCATTCATATTTGGGTCATATCTTTGCTGAGCTGCACTAGGGAACAACCGGTGTTTAGTGTCTGAGTTCTACGAAGCAAACTGCACCCGTCATGTTGAGTAAGGAAACGTAACTGTCTCTGATAATCAAGTGTTAGTGGGAGGAAGTGAGAGAGTGGGCAGGGAGTGATCAGGGGAGAGGAGGCATTGATTAACAATCAACAACTGTAAAGGAATCCATTAGAACGTATGCATGTCGGATATTCAATCAATACGACATCATTTCCTCTTGTGTCCCAAAGCCGGAGCTGCAGATGGATCTGTGTCAAACCATTGGAGTCTGTTCAAACAGCAGCCATTACTCCTCCTCCTCCCAGAGCCCATGACAAATGAGTGTTTATTTGACAGCAGTTATCTCAGATCATTGATCAGCGCTGAGAGGATTGTGGATCCATGAGGAAGATAACAATGTAGAGGGAATACCTGAAGAGGCAGACTGATCGATCAGCTGAGCAAACCTTCATTTCAGTGTTTAAGGTAAGAGCGAATTGAGTCGTTTGAGGGAAGAGAGAAAATTGTCTATTTAAAGGGAAATCAATCTTAGAGAAAATAAAGATTCCTTTTTCCAGCTGGAAGTCTATGACAGCAATCTCAGAAACCCATCAGCTGACGTCTGAAGGCAGCAGCCTCTGGGAGCTCTAGTGACACCCGGCAGTAGCCAGCGCTCCACAACAAACAACTTCCATGCTCCAGTTTTTACAGTCCAATTAGCAACCTGGAAAATTACAGTGTTCAGATCAAAAGCCAAGCAAAATTCACCCATCGGATTTTTTCTGAAGGGCAACATCACCATTTCCCAGTTCATTACATCCAGAACTTTAAGACTTCACCGGCATACCGGCATGCTCCAGTATGCATCACCCCCTCTTCTTAATTCATTTCCATGGGACTTTTTCAACGCCCAAGACTTCTTACCAGTTGCCAGAGCACCTCTCCTGTCCTCTCCTTATTTCGGTTTATCTTGACGATTCATAATAAAAGAAAATACCTTACCCATGGTGCAGTGTGTAAGTTCCCTCTGCAGGTGAATGGACCCAGGCTTGGAGGTGAAATAGAGAGGTCAGCCTTCCAGAGCATGCTCAAAAAAGGGAAACTGCCGTCTTGGATTAAAAAGGTACAGTTTTATTGGATTTTCACTTATTCATGTTTTTTCTAGCAGAGGAAAATCATTAAATTTTTTCCTGTTTTTTTCGTGTTGGAAGCAAATTTTTCACTTGCTCATGTTTATTTCCTTTAGAAGCCAAGTTTGAAAATTTTTCATGTTTTTTTTTTCTTCAAAAGCAGATTAACAGGTTTTCCATTTTTTTCGATTCAGAAGTAAACTTTGTTTTTAACTTTTTTCATGCTTTTTTCACATCAGAACCCAAATTTTCACTTTTGTCATATTGTTCACATCTAAAGCAAATTTTTACCTTTTTGATACTTATTTCCTTCAAAGCTATTTTTTTAACTACTTTTTTAATTTTTTCACTTTTCAGGTTTTTTTTTTCAGAAGCAAGTTTTAACTTTTTCATGTTTTTTCGCGACAGACGAAAATATTTTAATTTTTCACGTTTTTTAGGGGCTTTGGAAGAAGTATTTTATGTATTTTCATATTTTTTTTGCATTTGAAGCAAATTTTTATTTTTTTCATGTCAAGATCGAGTCCTGCTTGTAAGAGATATTTGTTAATAATTTAACATAAAGTACAGTCTATAACTGCTGTGTTTGTAAAAGCATCTTGAGATAATGTGTGTTGTGATTTGGCGTTATTCAATTAGAGATTGATTGATTGATTAGTTGACGTTTCTTTTCTTCAGAAGCAACATTTTGACTATTTTCCTGTTTATTTCCTTTAGAAGCAAATTTGTACTTACTTTTTCATGCTTTTCCACTTTGTCATGCTTTTTTTTCTTCGGAACCAACATTCTCAGGTTTTTCATATTTTTTCATCTTAGGCGCAACATTTTCACAGTTTATTCCATGTTTTTTCAACTCAGTAGCAAAATTTCACATTTTTAATTTTCTTCCGCTGCTACCTTAGATTACAAAGGTCAGGTTTTAGTGGTTTATTATTGGATAAAATATTTTGGGTTCCTCTCTTCTGAGGTTCTTCAGGCATTAGGGACTACAGGAAATGCAAGGAAAACCAAGATCTTGACTGAAGGCTTGGGAACGCTTCAGAATCCCAAAGTACAGGCTTGGAAACATTGAAGATGGACTGACTGATTCCTCAAGTCAAAGTACATCGACGTGACCACCTGAGTCTCTCTCACCCTTTTATAAACAAAAGTTTTGCCTGATCTTTTTATTGAATATGTAAAGTGTCCTTATCCTCTCATCCAGCTCTGACCTGTTTCACTTACGAAACTAAAACTGAAACATGATGTTAAAAAAAGGTATTGAATAAAAAGATCCTCCCACAGTCAGCTGCCTGTAGGAGGCGTTGGCGGCACCTGGTGGCCTCGTGGTTCAGTCTGGCTGTACAGTCAGGAGTGTGTAGGCAAGGCGTGCGCAGATGCTGCTGGATTGACGTCACTCGTACTCTGTTAGTTTGGTTGCACCTGTTGGATTAAATAAATCGTGCAAAGATACAAGATACACTGTTAGTTCTTTTTCAAAGAGCAATATTTGGAATATCATACTGCTATGGTTCTTGTTGCCCTTGAACAAATGCACTTTATCCAGTCGTCTGGTGACTTTTGTAGCAGGAGAAGATTTTGAAGTTGGGGATGCACAGTCAGTGTTTCTCACTCATAGATGATACCATAGACAAGGGGTTCCCAAACTTTCCTGCCCACGACAACCAAAATAACGATGTCACAGACACGCAACCCCCATTGCCTTGAGGTGGTTTAATATTGTCACAGCTACTCGCCTACATATTTCTGTAAAAATGTGTGCAATGTGGCACATTTGCCGACATTTTTAAAATATATTTCTACAATAATGGATACATATGCGATTTTAAATTCAAAATGTTCATCATTTTTCGTAAGGCATCTTGTGACCCCCTTTCAGTGTCAAGGGTCCCAACGCCCTCTTTGGGAACCACTGCCATAAATAACAAAGAAGATTTGACCAATATTTTAACATTGATCTTTATTTTACACATTTAAGAGCGCACTGCTGTCAATGAACTAGTGGACAACCTTGTCGCTGCTACATGCATTTCAGATAAAATAATAAGTTCTCTAAGGAGCCCAGCAATCAGAACTGTAACGTTTCAAATCATATTGTGTTGTGCCATATCGTGTCATTTCTTTTTTTTTTTTTTTTAAGTTATATTTTTTTGGCTTTTTTGCCTTTATTGGATAGGACAGCTGAAGATTGATAAGAAATGTGGGGAGTAGAGATCGGGGGAAGACATGCAGGAAATGGTCAACCGGCCGGGAATCGAACCGGCAACCCCTGCGACGAGGACTGTAGCCTCTGTATGTGGGGTGCTTAGACCGCTAGGCCACCAGCACTCCAAATCGTGTCATTTCTTACGGTATCGTATGGTGTCGTGTTGTATCAAATTGTGTCTTATGGTATTGTATTGTGTCGTATGGTGTCATATCGTAGCGTATCCAGTTGTGTCATATCATGTCCTGTCATTTTAAATCGTATCGTCTTATCATATCTTGTTATATCGTGTCCTATTAGATCGTGTCATGTGGTATCTTATCATGTGGTATCGTATCATTTCATGTTGTATCTTGTCGTATGGTATAGTATTGTGTCATGTCGTATCGTATCATGTTGTTTTGTATCTTGTTGTATGGTTTAGTATTGTGTCATGTCGTATCGTATCATGTTGTTTTGTATCTTGTTGTATGGTTTAGTATTGTGTCATGTCGTATCATGTTGTTTTGTATCTTATCGTGTCGCGTTGCATCGTGTTGTATGGTACAGTATTGTCTTGTGTCGTCTTGTGTCGTGTTGCATCGTATCGTGAGTTGATTGTTGTCTGGCCTCCCTAACATCACTCTATATAAACTTTGAGATTATTTCTAAATATTTAAAATGTTTGCTACGCTTGTGAAACATTTTGATAAAAGATCTAAACCTGCAGCAATTTGGAAAACAAAGGTAATCCAGGATGTAGCTTTTATTAAACATTTTTCTTTAGCTCATGTTATCTGACTGTAATCCTTTAGTTGTTAAACTGTCAGCTCATCCTGACTTTAGCTGGTGCCGCAAAAATTGAGGAGATATTTAAATGTGAGGGGCTGCAGCACAATGAAGGATGAAGACTGTTTGAAAGCATTGCTCGTGTTTACTCTTGCCTGTTTTTTATTAAACAAGTGTCATGTCGCTCAGTCTTTTTGCTGCTACACAGAGCAGGTTTAATTTGATCAGGATTAACAAGCTGTAAATAAACAGAAACTTTTCTAGTTGTGTCAGAGGAGTAAGGACCTCTTCTTTCTCCCCTCTGTGCACCTGGAAGAAGACTTATCAGTAAAAACCCAGACTCTGCCTTTCTTTGATTCTCTCTGACCCTCCATCCTCTCTGAGCCTGTTAGTCAGTGGGAGCTGACACCACTGCAGACAAACTGGTCAGAGAGGAGGCCGCCTGCTGGGCTGTGAGTCACGTCAATCTGGGCGGCAGCAAGACTTCATCACTCGAAGGCAGCACAGAGCGAGGATCCAGACTGCAGGATGACAAAATATCCCGTCATGCAGAGAAGACACAGCCGGTATGCCAGGCATGTCTGGCTGAATCACACCCTGTCAGCATGCACACAGACGCACACTCATGCTTGACTTCCATGATTATACTGAAGCTGGTAACGGTGGTTCTCTTATTATTTTTTATTCCAAAAACGTCTTTAAAATGTTGACTTTCTAACTCTTTATTTGTATATTTTGTTTCTCATATATATAGCCCTGCTGTTCTGCTTGATTAAATATCATAAGATGTTGCACTGACTGAGTTTCTCTCTGGCATTGTCTGAACCTCGTCCAGAGTTCATTTGCAGAGTAAATCATGTGCTTTCTGCTTCGGTAACCAGCAGGAGGCTGATATAACTGTTAGCTGAAAGTATGAGCTGTCCTGCTGCATGATTTGAAATGGCACCTTCAGCCAATCAGGAATCGCTGTTCTCTCCCCTGCCTCTGTTTTGAAGCTGGTTTTGACTGCAGGGTGATTTATGAAGCAAAGAGGAATAAATTGGACTCTGCACTGACACAAACAGAGTCAGTGTGCCAGACAGCCGTGCAGCCCGAACCCCAGTGAGCAGACAATGAAAGGGCAGGTGGTGATTCCCCCGTCCCAGGTTCTCAACATGATAATGAGGTATTGTGAACCTCTCTGGCACGGCTGCTGCTGCTCTCCTCTGTCTTCCTCTGAGGGCAGAGTGATGATGGGTTATTTTTCTGCAGCCTGGCACAGCACGACACATTCAGCTCCCCAGATGGTCCTCACTGTGATTCAGTCGGTCGCCCTGTCTGTTGCTGGGCAGCGAGCACAGGCCAATCAAACATCACACACACTTTGGAGCTCAGTTTCACGTGGTGAAAACCAGCAGCCACCAACACAGGACCGAGTCTCTTCCCCCCAAGGAATCTATGAATTAGTTTTCAGGCCTATAACTTCTGACATTCAGAGCTGTGGCGCCAGAGGGGGAGGTCGGGGTCTAATCAACAGCTGAAATATTTTCTCCTATAACCGACATTATTAGTTTCAATTTACCTCCGAGTGGACGTCTGTAAATGTCATTGTGCAGGGACTAAAAGGAAGTTTATATTATAAAGCAGTAGACTGACCACAATGAGACTTATGGGATGTATGTGTCGACTAATACGCCTGTAGGTGGAAATGAATCTTAAAGCTCTGCTTCCTGATTCTCCTGAAAGAGGTTCATTATGTTGATTTAGGAAAGCCAGCAAATCAGGATTTACTGTAAATCTGTTAAAATCGTTAAAATACTTTATGCTGCTGTGTGTTAAATACCTTCTATTCTTTTTCCTTTATGTATGTTAATCAATCATTTAATCAATCAAACTTTATTTATATTGCACAAAATCACAGCAAATATTATCTGAAGACGCTTTACAAACAGAGCACTACTAGACTGTACTCTATGCTCTATTATTAACAAAGACCCAACATCAAGAAGGGGTTAAGATAAAGTCCCATCTTAAAGACAGGACTCAGCCTGATCTCATCTTAATCCACCATGAGCAGAGCACTTTGCAGCATTTAGCAAGTTACAGTGGCAAGGACAAACTTCCTTTAACAGGCAGAAACCTCCAGCAGAACAAGACTCATGTTAGACAGACCTCTGCTGAGACCGTGTTGGAGAGAGGGATAGAGGGATATGAAGAGAAAGAGATGATAGAGGTGAGACGGATAGTTGTAGTTGTAGCAGCTGGAGTCTGGCACATCCACTGTAGGAGGAACCTACGAGACAAGGGAGCTCAGAGACTCCAGAAAGGTCTATGGTTAGTAACTTTAATGGGAAAGGAAGAGTTAAAGTAAGAGACAGGCAGACAGAGGAGAGAGAGGGAGAGACAGGTTCCCAGTGTGTCAGTTTCCCCAGCAGTCTAAGCCTATAGCAGCATAACTAAGAGCTGGTCCAAGCCTGAGCCAGCTGTAATGATAAGCTTTATCAAAAAGGAAAGTTTGAAGCCTACTCTTAAAAGTAGAGAGGGTGTCTGCCTTCCGGACCCTGACTGTTAAATGATTCCAAAGGAGAGGTAACTGAAGGCTCGACCTCCCGCACTACTTTTAGAGACTTTAGGTACAACAAGAGTACGCTAAGAGTGGCGAAAGACATTGACTTTTATGTATTCAAAGCAGAAATTAGTCCTGAAAAGTTCATAAAAATGCAGAAAAAAAAATGTCCGGCTCAACAAAACATGGACGCATTTCAATTGTCTTTTGCGTTTTGGGCTGCTAGTAACATTCTAACATAGACCTCCTGAAAGGTCGCCCTCTTGTGGTTGTGGAATTCACAATAATGGTGAATCTTCACACAGTAAGGCTGCAACTAGCATTTACTTTTTAGGTTGATTAATCTACTGAGAAAAATGTCAGAAAATCCAGTTTATGTTCTCCACAGCTGATCATCGCAAACTGCAAATGCTTAAAAATTGTCGTTAAAAAAAAAAAAAAAAAAACGAAAAATCTGAGGGGTTATTATAATATTTGACAATTACATGTCCTTCCCAATTAATTAGATGTACCTCTAAAATCTAATTCTGACTGAGCGTTTCCTGATGTTGGGCTGGTACAATGTATCAGCCTAACAGCAGGCTTCTTGGCTGACCCTGTTCACACCCACAGATAGTTTAGAGAAGAAACTAAAAGACATCAGCAGAATGAACAGAAAGTGATTTAAATCATTATTTAGTCATTTTTGTGCTCTGTACCCCTGGGTCTTTGCTGATGGTCTTCCTGCCTGGGCTTTTCATGTAATAGTAATAGTAATAATATTTATCATTATTTATATAAAAAAGTTATAAAGTGCTTCACAAACAAGAAGAAATAGAAAGAAAGAAAAAGAAAAGAAAAACGCTTTTAAATACTAGAATGCATAACAACACATCAAGAGCAGAGCAACACATTTACACAATTATAAAGCCTTTCAAAAAAGAATGTCTTACAAAGAGATACAAAATCAGAGACAGATGTAGAATGCCAGATATTCAAAGTTTAGTAGCTCGGACTGCTCCGTCACAGCACCGGATCTGATAGGTTTCTATTCTAGTCAATGTGTTAATTTCCACTGAATCCACTCCGTTGCATTCCAGCTACGTCTCTGATCCGGCAGGTCGGAGCCCTCCGGATCAGATACACAAGACTTATATTTTTGTCGGATGCCGGAGCACAACGCATCAATCTCAACAGAGCAAATAGAGCGGGACAGGAAGTCAGACACCAAAACAAAATGAAAACATCCGGTTAATTTTCAGAATAAAACACTCTGTGCTATCACCAGATCGTATTTCACATACCTACAACAATAAACCGTCATGATGAGCGGAGCAAGGCCTGGAGTCAACAGGTCAGAGGTTTTAGAGGATGATAAAGACAACATGGATGAGTAGAGAATAATCCTTGATTCAGTAGTTACCGCTGGAAAACCTTGGTTTTGTCTAGCTGTCCCAGGTGTTGTCGGACGAGATAGCACAAAGCCGGACCACAGCGCATCAGAGACAGACCGGACATGGATCTGGTGGAAGTCTGATGTAAGCTTCAATCGGGGTCTGGGGACAACCAGCAAACCCATTTCAGCTGATCTGAGAGGACAAGAAGCCAATGCAGAAAAGCTAGGATCTGATGTAATAATAATTTATATAGCGCTTTTCAAAAAACTCAAAGACACTTAAAAAATAACCCAATAAAATACATAATAAAATAAACAAAATAGAAACACAATGGATATAAAAACATTAACAGTTAAACGCAATTCTGAAGAAGTGAGTTTTGAGCTGGGATTTGAATGTTTGTAGATCAGCGGAGTTGCGTATCTGTATGGGGAGAAAGTTCCAGAGGGCAGGGGCAGCAATGGAGTAAGCCCTGTCACCCCAGGTTTGGTGCTTGGTCCTACAGGATGGGGGGAGGAGGTTTTCATTGGAGGAGTGGATACCACAGGGGGGGTTGTGAGGGTGAAGCAGGTTAGTGAGATAAGAGGGGGCCAGGTGATGGAGGGCTTTGAAGGTCAGGAGGAGGAGATTGAAGTGAATGTGTTGGGGGACAGGGAGCCAGTGGAGGTTTTGGAGGACAAGGGTGATGTGATCACAGGACCGGGAGTGAGTGAGTAGACGGGCAACTGAGTTCTGGATGTACTGGAGTGTATTGAGGACCTTTGTTTTCCAATGATGAACCTTATCAGATGCTGTTACTGTAGTCGATTCTGTACGCACATGAAAGAGAGGGGAGGTGTGCACTCCCTACCTCTGGCTTTAGCGTTCCATGTGGAGACACATGGAGGGGCAAGGAGCTCCCAGGAGAGAGCCATACAGCCAAATATATCTTACTGCATTGAAATGATTAATTCTCTTTTACATGAGTGGTCCTGACTGAACTGCAGCTTCACATTCAGTAGCAGAGTAATAATTTTTAAGTTATGGATTTTGGAAACGGTATGTACGAATATAGTCAGGAGATTCTTCAGTAATGTTTAAAAGAAGCAAGCATCTCCGAACAGAGTGCCATGGTAACCTTTCCAGGAGTGAATAAAAAACTGCAGGATGTGAGCAAATTGACAAAAATCACTGCATCATTAAAATAATGATCCTCTTCAAAATGTTCACTCAAACCTCTGATGACTGCAGTCTCTAAATGTTACTTTAGCAACATCTCAGGATTTTGCAGGCTGCCGCTCCTGCATGTTTTTGTGATTAGCACATGTGCCATCACCATGGAGACGTTATAAACTGTGGTTGGCCTGGATAATATTCCACCTGGTCGTGTTAACCTGACTCCATAAGACACACATTATTCTTCCTGGAGGAGTTTCAATTAGAGATCCAGACGTGTGACTCAGTACATTAGTCACCTCTGAATACTGCATGCAGCACTCCTTTCCTGCTCAGAATAATGAGAGACAAAGTTAAAAAGCACCTGTTTATCTAACATAAAAACTGTACGAGTGAGTAATGAACCCATGAGGGAAAACCGCCCTGGCTTGCTTCTGACTTTACTGCCTTGTTTTAATCACAACACATACCAAAAGTCCCTGAATGATTATGAAAAGCAGAGTGTTTTTATAGTTCATACCAAGAACATTTCACCCTGAGGAAGCTGAGTAAGGACACCGTGTTCAAGAGGACGCTCCACAAACCGGGCCGACATGTTGGAAGGCTATAAATCAATCAGTCGTTTAATTAATGTGCTATTGGCCAAACCTTTATTCCCAGGTGAACTTTGAACACAGGCCAGATTTTGATCTGCTCAGAAGACCTTATATGGCTCTACAGGTTTACAGCTGGCATCAGTCTCAAAACAGAGGATCCCGTCTCCAACGATGTGACTAAATGGTTTATTTCAAATGTTTACCAAAAATAGAAATGCAGATAAAAGCAAAAATAAAAGCCTAAACATGGACACTGGTGATATAAATTCATAGATATACTGTTTTGAAATATATTTCCTCTCCACAGAAGAGAGCAGTGCTTTAAAATATTACTCCCTAGTCTTCCTGTTGTTCTTTTGTTTATTGTTTGTTGTTGTTGATGTTTGAGGTACAGTTGAAATCAGGGAGAAAACTTTGAGGAGGCTACGCAGTCAGCTGTTGTGGTGGGAATGTGCAATATATAATCAAACGAGCTGGATAATACGACATATAAGTTTTCTGACAAATGAAAAAAAAGGATAACTTTGAGCTTTTTGTCCTTTATTTGACAGAAAAGCCGAAGAGAGACAGGGAATGTAGGGAGCAGGGAGTGGAGGAAGACATGCAGCAAAGAGTTGGGGGCCAAAAGTTGAACCTGTGACCACTGCGACAAGGACTACAGCCTCTATACTTTGGGAGTGTTCCTAAACCCCTAGGACAACGGCGCCCCAAAAAAGTCTTTTGAATGCTGCTGAACCAATCATCTCTGCAGGACCCACCCCAAAGTCTTTGTATTCTTACAAAGTAATGTTACTAAGTAGGGTTCTTCTGGTGGTAAAATAAAGACCCCATGACTTTAAATGAAAACGCATCTGAAGTGAAACTGACACTGTAAAATTGAAATTTAACTTGCAAAAATGCTGGAAACACCCTCCTAAATGGACAGGCCATGTACTTTAAACCATGTGCATCAGATTCATCTTTTTTATTAGGGCTGTCAGCGATAGAGCATTAATTGCGATGCCATCAAGGTCCAAAATGTTAGTCAGCTTTTTGCACACTGTAGTTTAGCCGCTGTAGCGTCTTTCTGCTGTCACTGTGATATAAAATAATAACACCACAGCGCTTTAGAGCTCCCGCCTACGAGCTAAGCATACAGGTGCTGCTAATCAGACTGATGTCAGCAGGCAACCACATCACAAAAGTTGACGGAGCGATATTTAGGAGAGAGAATCACCAAAAAACTGAGGTTGAGACTGCATCAGAGAAGAAGTGCTGATAAATGGAGACAGCCCGCTCGGGTCTGAGTGAAATCCTCAGGTTGGTATGTTGAGACCAGTCATATGTTTTACTTTCATGTATGACACTGAAAGTGACCAAACTGGAATTCCTGAACAGTGCAAATACTATTGCATTAACCAGGGATCCCTGGATGTGAGTGAGTGACTAAATAATATTATCTTGGAATCACTGCACACTGTACTGACACTGATTGGACATTTTATATGCACTCCAGCATATTTCTTGATGTGTAACAGTGTTTAAAAATATAGTATAATTTAAATGGGTGCCATGATGACGATATGATGGTAATATGTGATGATGGGTTCTTTATAATTTATCGGTACCTGAATGGGAGAATGCGTGATGGTAAGGTCATTGAGCGTGTACTCACTCTGGAACGCTCAGAATTTTTCCTCCAGGTCACCATCAGCTCCACATTTTACTGACGTTATAGCAGACAGTTTGCTCTGAACCACATGCACACAAACTCTGCACCCTCACATTAAGAGTGATTCATCCTTTTCAGCCATCAGTCCTACTACTGTGTCGTCAGCAGCTCCCCATCGCCCACACATGTGAGGCGTGCATGGCCGCTCATTCATAAGAAAAGAACGAATGGAGCAGCAGAGGACTGGGCACGCTGCCCTGCGGGGGCCTGCGCTTTTGGTGTGAGTGAACACGTGTGACTTCCAGTTCTCACTGCCCAGGGCCCGTCCATCACAAGAAAAAGATCCAACTGCCTCCCAGCAAGACAGCTCAAGTCTTTGGCTTTGACTTTAGAGTTAGAGTAAAAGGAATGGTATTAAATGTTAACCATAAGTCAACAAACAACATGCCTTTCAGCAGCATACACAGTGTTTGATAGGTGTCATAGCACCTCACACTGACAGGTGATAGAGCTACAGGGCGGCTAAAAGGAACCTGTTGGTGATTTCAAGACAGGTGGGAATAACAGCCCGAGCAGGGACAGATTGAATATGTCAGAGCAGACATCTGCCCGTTGACTGGATACCAGTGGGTGAAACATCTACTGCTCATTCACTCACAGCGGAGAGCTCTTGAGCCCAGCTGTCAGCATCAGTGTCAAGTAGTGGACGCTTCAGGCAGCAGGGGACACAATCCCTACTGCCAAAACAGGCAGAACATCTATTTCACTCAGCTGGGAGGATCTGTCACTCACGGCCCGGGTTGTGATGTCTGCAGCCTGCTTTGTTGGCACATGGAAGCCTTTATTTCACCTATAAAAAGAATAAAAACAAGACAATAAACTCAAAAAATCAAACATAATGTTTGGGTGGCACACGCATGTTTACAGTTTGAAGTAGTAGTAGTATAATTGTTACTTCTCATCATTTCTGGTGTAGCCAGCTGTTAGCAATAAAAGATGTTTCCTTTTCTGTGCGCTGCATTGTTTACAGTCCATTTAACAACTTGAGAGGCAACTGTGTGACCAAAAGCAAGCAAAATGTATCCCTCCAGATACTGTATGTCTGCAAAATGAAAGCCATCATTTCTTGGTTCATTACATCCCAAAAAGTATGATGGGTCTCAGTTTCACTGTAAACAGTAAGTTACACAGAGGCTTCACACTGGCTTCCTTCAGCAGTATGAACCTGAAACATAAACTGATGTTCTTGTGATGTTCTTGTAATTAACAAGTTTTAAGTTGGCTGAAATAACAACATCATGATGCAGATTAGTCAAAGTCCATAGTCAAGCTTTGTCAGGTCTGTCCTCATAAGGAGAAGAAAACTACTTTTATACTGTCTGTTTGTTGAATGGAGGTGGGATCCATCATTTCTGACGCATACCATGAAGTCAGGAAATCTAAACACTGATTGTCTTTAGTGACAAGCAGATTTGTATGTAAATGTTTGATCTTGAACAGATTGTTAGCTGCTCTTCATGCAGATATCTGTTTATATAGAGAAAAAAATCTTCCTCAGATTACCAACCATGGGAACAAATGGATTGTGTTCCTCCTTGCTGTTGCTCTCCATACAGACTGTTTTTCCTGCTGAAACCTGATTTGGTCAAAACTACTCGGACTACAAACACACTTTTAGTTAACAGGTTGAATCAGTACCAAAAGGACTATGTAGATAAAGATAGAGTTGATTATTTTCCTTTTCCATAATTTTTGGCTCTTGCGTTTGGATTCTGCTGCAGTCCTTTGTTGTCATAATGGCTCTGCGCTTACTTAGTGTCTCTGAAATAAGGAAATCTGGTCTGCAGGAGGGATGAATACATCAGGAGGGTATGGGAATGAAGAGAAGGGGATGTGGAGGAGGGCAGTTGACCCTCCCCTCACAGCTGTGACTCCATTCCAGCCCCCAGCTCCGTGCCCAGCTCATGCCCACCCTCCCCTTGGCTCTGTGAGCGGCTGTCTAGGACAGATTACGCTGGCAGGCACCCAGGCCAATGCCAGGCCCTCGTCAACAGAGAGGCCTTTGTGCTGAGATGACAAACCACAAAGTCAAGCCAACATCTGCAGCATAAAGAGCTGGGAGGGCGGGAAGGTCAGCCGAGGGGAGGAAAGGCCAGAGTGGAACAGAAGGACAGGGGACGAGGAAGTAGACAAACACTCAACAGCTCCCCCCACAGACGTCTCTGATAGTCTAGACTACAAATTAAAACAAAGCTTTGAAGACTGATGTAGTTTGGATTTGGACTTACTTTTGTTTCATGTGCAGGATATGTTTGCTATAACTTCTTCTTGAAACTTCTGTATGACGCTTTCAATGTCAGAAGTCCAAGGAAAACATCACATCCAGGGCACATACATTTACAGAAAGTGGGAAATTAGTTTTTTGTATATTTTTAAAAACATTAGCATTTTTATCAAACCTCTTAAAAAGGTAAATTTATAAACCTATTCCAGTGTTGAATCATTAGTGAGTTTTGTTTGGCTCCAGGTGAAGTCTTAAGCCCCACCTGAGCTCCGCCTTTCTGTTTTTTTCTGCACTGATCCAAAGTTAGCTGGAGAAAGAACTTCCAAAATGTCAATCACCATTCTTAGCTTTCACAATGACAAACCAACCAACCACGTGTGCTGCTTCCCTGCACTATTTATAACAAGTCACCTGATTCGTTCAGCCCACTTCCGCCCCCCCCAATTTTGCAAATGTATGCATATCTTCACCTTAACATTATCAGAATGGATGCATGTAAAAAAAAAATCACCCCTTGTATGGCTGTTATGAATACATATAAATGAGCTCATGAGACCAAAACCTGGCTTCACAAAAGTTGAATTCTGCTGTATAAATGGGGCATCCTCAGCTTTGGGAGTCAACCATGTGTGAGAGTGGACACTTGAGGAGCTGCAGTTTTTATGCTTTCATTTTGTCTCATTATTCAATCGCAGTTGTGGCTTGAAATACACACTCTGTGCACTTCTTTCCTTCATATCACTGAAATATGGTAAACCAGTTTTAAACTTTAACTCTAAATATCTGTTACATAAGATAAGGACAGGTAGCAACAAGATGGCAAAGAACAGAAAGGTAAGTTAGATTGCTACTTCACATCCTTCATCAAACATCTGCTCTAAAATAAGATATTGTATTTGCTCTACATCCAACACAGTAATAACACAGGGCACATTGTACAAGCCATCTCTCTTTGTCTTCTTTAGAAATGTCTGTAATTATCTATGACATTCAGCTCTCAGTTGTCTGGTGGTCAATCTCTTTAACGGTTTATGTGAATGTCGGAATTTAAATATTTAATTGACATTTAATCCTTTGAATCTTTTGTATTTGTGAAAACATTTGCTCTGTCAAACAAAAAATATAATAAAATATAATCATGATTTGACCCTCAGCTCTCAGTGGACTTACACTCAAGAGAAACAAAACAAAATTACCATTAAAGTACATTTTGGACCAATTGATCTACCACCCACTGGTTTCATCATTACCATCTCCCTGTTTAAGAAAGGATGGGACCAAACATCGCTCTCCAAAATGGAAAAACAAGAATGGCAACAGAAATTAGTACAAAACAGAGTTTAATTTATTTTAGCAGCAGAGAAAAAAAGTCCCAATACCAACAAATGGTTATGAGTGTTTTCCACCGGGGAGGTGACTTTCACAATATTTTGAAGATGAGCTTTAGTTCTCAGAGAAGTTTCTGAGAGGTTAAAAACTATTTCAGTGATATTCCTGGTTATTACTTTTAGTGTACCTTGGTTTTGTCAATCTGAGGTTGTATAATAGCAAACATTCCCAGCAATAATCATCAATCAATCAATCAATCAATCAATCAATCAATCAATCAATCAATCAATCAATCAATCAATCAATCAATCAATCAATCAAGCTTTATTTATAGAGTCCCTTTCATACAAATCAAATTAATTGCTAAATTCAAGTGCTTTACAGCAATTGAAAAAATACATAAAAAAAATTAAATGTAAGACTAAAAATAAACAGAAATGGATTTAGAAGTAGAGACTAATAAACAACAATTGCAATCAGATTTATATAACTAAACAACGAAGATAATTATTTAAGAAATAAGTCAATTAAAGTTAAAACAAAATAGTCAGGAGTCTAAGATAATTGAAAAATTAAAAAATAACTAAAAATAAACACTAACAATATGTTAAAAATGAAAAAAATATCATAGTTAAAAAAACAAAATAATAATAAATAATAAAATAGCAAAGTAAATATAAAGTGACATTAAAATGATAAAATATAATAAGTTATAGAAAAAACCTACATAAAAGCCAGACTATAGATAGGTCTTTAATTTACTTTTAAAAGTCTTAATATTCCTGATTCCTCTAACAGCATTAATAGCAGGACAAGTGTTGCAGTAGTACCAAAGGTGCAAATGCAAGTATTGTAGCTCTAGACAAGTGTTTATTTACGCTCTACAATTGAGAAACATTTCCCCGAAGAGTCATTAAAGGTTAATAAACCTTCACTGACAGTATTAACAGATGAAGCTCGGCTCTCTGTGGTTGTGACGCATTTGTTTGCAGTGTTCACAAGCGGGTGTGGTCCTCTGAGCTCATGGCGTCATGGTGGAAGCCAGCTAGTTGAACCCTGGAAACATAAAGTGCAGGATCGGAGCGGGAGGAGACTCCAGCCTGAGTGACACCATGATTTATGATGATTAATAGCACTCTGAAATGATGAAGCCAAGGAGTCTTGGTGGAGCTGGTGAACATTAAATCCAGAGTTGTTGTAAAAGCAGTGCTGGTTTGCCTACATAGCAGTGAGGTAATGTTGAAAGAAGGCACGTGAATACAGGTTTGTATGCTCAGATAGTTGCCTCTGTTTTAACAACCTAACCCTTGAGATGAGTTTTTTAACTGAGGTCAAACAAGGCCACTTCTAATAGAGTGACAAAGGGTCGTACCACAGTGTAAATGTGACCGCAGTATGTCATTGGGAAATGTTAAACGGCTCGTAGAACCACAAGAATCCAAGTCTTTAATGGATTCTCTAAACTTCTAATACATGCAGTTTGGCAACTCAAAACTTCCATGGTGTGATTCATTCCATGATGTAAGCAATGATGCCACAACTCTTTCAACCAGCGATGTGATTAACACTGCCCGAGGAGAGAAAGCCAACCGAATCAGACCACAGAAACACAGCTTTCCTTTCCCCAAGTACACAGAAGAGCCCTCAGAGACTGGAGATGATCACTGTGGACTACAGCACAGAGACAGCACTGCTAGTTAAATGCAGTTATGTTTATAAAGTTCAACATCTTTTGGTTTTCAGACACTCAAACTCGTATGAGTTACGTAAGAGATGAGTGAGGAGAAAACAACGCCTGCCGACCAGTTTTTCCTCATTGAGTTTTAACTGATACGTTCATCCTTCAAGAGACTGAAAAAGCACTGATACCTTGTGTTTGTTGTGGTTATAAGATGTCAAATTAAGTGTATGTACTTCAAACTTAGATTGTTATATTCACTTTTTTGTATCTCCGTATCGCTCTGCTTGATCGTGTTGGAGTTGCAGCTGAAACATTGCACTTTGTTTGCGCATCTTATCATAATGTCTGATAAGTGGTAATAGTTGTGGAGATTATCTGTGTTTTTAATCCTGTGTGAATCAGCCATGTCCGTAGTTTCTTAGGTACACATCCCAGGGCTGTTAATCCAGTCTGAATCCACATCTCAGGGATTCATGGTGGTCATTTTTTTTTTTAAATAGGGTAAAACATTGAGTATATGTTAGACATCATAAAGGAAGATTTTTTACAACACTTTGATGTCAATCCATCCAAAGATACAGAAAAAAGTTGGTTAAAAAAAACAAACACGTCACTTTGTTGCTTGGTTAATAATTGTTTATGCATCTCAGCACACATACTGTTCTTGAGCTGAGGCTGAGTGTTACCTCTTACAGTGGGAGGGGAGAACACACTCTGGTCTGCTGATGGTGGAAGGTACTATACGTAATTGGGTCATAGGTTATGCTTCTTTATTAATAAGCTTGTGGGTTTATTCCAAGCGGCAACCTCCGGTCTCTAACTATGAAGCCCATGCGGAAGTGTTATAAACTGCAGTTCATCGAGAATCCGCTTGAGGCTGGCTGCAGGAACACCGTAAACCATAAACACACCAATTCAAAAAAGACGATCTTTGCAGCTTAAATAATCATGTTTACAGCCTGGTTCAAAAACGGCTTGGGTCTACGTCGCTAATTTCTCTATCGGCACACACTGTATGGGGGGTGATTTTTTTTCTAATGCAATGGTTCAGAAGATATTAAGATTACAAGTTTTTGCCCAAATAAGGACACGACTGACTTGACTCCCAGTCGGGAACACATAGCTGTTCTCTAAGAGGCTCAAACTCCGCCCCTTTACGTCACACTTTACCTGGTTGAGTTCCACATTTCCAATATGGCTGCCACCGTCAATTGGCTTCAAAACAGAGCTCAGGAACAGATGGGTGACGACACGGATACTACGTCCATATTTTATACAGTCTATGGTTTATTCAGAATATTTGTTTGTGAAATGGTCGGGCACATAATGGGTTATGTTTATTTAAAGTGAAAATGAGTTGTGTTGAGTTTTTGTAGTAAATTAAAGTTAATTGATAAACTCAGCAGTTTGTCAGTATGTTGATCTAGTAAATGGAGATAAAGTTGTATGTAGGCTGTGTCTGATTAAACTGACATATAACCACTCTACCAGAGCAATGAGGAACCAGCACATATGGACGCTCACTTGCAAGGAGGCCTAAAGGCTGGTGGAGCTAGCTCTGCTAGCGGTAGCAACATTCTGCAAACCAGTCTGACATTGTTTATCTGCAGGCTGTGTTTAGCCGTGTTCAATTAATTTTACTGGATTCTGACGTTTTTTGAATGTTTCTTTACCTTTAGACTACTTGGCCGGTCAGGAGTTCTATTTATGTTTAAACATCTGGGAAATAAGTCACTTCAGATCAACCCTAGTTATTATAGTCAGAATTATCATGCAGTACTGATGGGAAAGAGATACAAGCCTTAATTTGTGCCTTAAATAGCAGCTTTAACACTGAGGTGATATTTTCTCACTCTCCTGGTCGGTCAGTATTTAATGCAAAGTGTATTTTACATTTTACATGAATGAAAATTCAGAACAGAGAAATTGACACAGAAAAATGATCACAGCTGAGTGCTCGAATATATCTCCCATGACACCACAGCCGTCCCGCACATACACACACACACCACACACACACACACACACACTCTCACGCACTCCCACACACTTCATATATTGTGGACACAACCCGTCTTCCTCAGCTGTTTCCCCTGAGCTAACACCACTTTAGCCGGTGCGTGACTGCAGCAGTGGGAGATAGTGTTACGTCGAGGGTGCTGCTGTGTGAGAATCAGTGTGGGGTGGCAGCAGGATTTAGCTCCATAAGCTACGCAGGGTTAAGGGTATCATGGGTATCTATGGCAGGCGGCTTCCCCGAATCTAAGCCCCTCTTCCTTGGTACGCGGACACCACACCTGTCCTCAGCGACATGTGCAATATCACTTTCCCTGGCACACATTCAGACCGAGGAGAGGGCGAATGGAGTGTGAATTTTGTGTGAGTCTAAGTAGGATTGTATAGCATCGCCTAAATAAGGAGATAAGATATGTAACATGTGATTAATTAAGTTTGGCTGTTTTTGGCAAATTAGCACGGGCGCATAGTAAGCTAACACATATACCTGTAATTCAGAGTATGAAAGACAACTTACTGCACACCACACCTTTACTTGACCTTTTAGAGCCTATGCCTCTTTGTTACGAATCGTGCTGTGATGTTTGTAATGTTTTCTTAACATGGCAAAGAAGTAAATAAAGATTGCTAACAACAAAGCCAGGCAGATGATTGGAGATGTCGTAAAGCAGCCAGTGTGTTGAGAAAAGCTCCCTTGAGTAATAAAAAATGATCCCAAGTTTCACTGTGTAAACTTTCCAGCACACAGCTGGAACAGTTTTCTAACTAAAATTGTTATTTCTAATGAGATTTAATGTTTGGTTTTTAGTTTGACCCTTTAATTTTAACTAACAGATTTTTACAAAGTAGTATGCTTTCATAAGTGAACAGGCAACACTAGGAGTGCAGGGAATACAAAAGTCTGATAAATACACTCAATAATGGGAATGTTTTAAGCATTTTTTAATTATTGTGACAACATTTTATCAAATAAAAATAACTGATAAAACTTGCTTCCATTACAAGCCTTAACATTCTGACACAGTGAGTGGTGAGAAGAAAAACAAGCGCAGCCGCAACAAGCCGATAAAAGAGTAAAAATGTCGTCACCGTTGTGGATGTTTTTCACAGTTTCAGAAGATAACAAGATTGCAATTTGCAAAATATGTGCTGAAAGTATTCAGTGAGGAGGAAAAAATTTTTCACACAAAAAATCTTTGAAGTCACCTGAAAAGTCATCATCACTGAATGAGTCAGAAGCATTAATAGTTGTGAAATCCTCCATAAGTTTGTTGTTTTTCTCATGCCAAAGCCCTTAATAAAAGGTTTCGCAACTACCTCTGTGTGCCAACAAACGCTCCCACACAGCTTACTTAGAAAGGACATGCCTTTGACTTTTTATAAAGATGGACGAAGCCGACTCTCATGGTTATGGAAAGTTCAATGACTCTTGTATTAGTGTTTGTTATGTTACCTCTCACCGTTCCTCCTGTAGCGTTGATAATGGAATAGAATTCTGGCGGTGAGATCAAAGGCAGAGTTGTAGCATTCTGAGATCAAAGGCAGAGTTCTAGAATTTGGCTTTGATCTCGGAATTCCATGAGGTCAAAATTCGGAAGAAATATCGGACTGAAAAACAAAATGTACTTTGCCCCTCCCCTATTTCCTACTTTATACCTCTTTTTATAACATCAAATAACTAATTAAAAGTAAACTAGTCAGAAACATGAACACTGACATAAATCAGCATGATAAGAACTAACTCTAATGACAGAGACATGTTTGACATCTATTTGACCTGTATGTTACAGTTTGACCCATATCCCATCTGTTTACATGGATAAGCCAGGGTTTATTACCTATAAGGCAGTCAGCCACTAGGGGGAGTTGTATTGGATTTGGCTTCACTTTGAGGAGCTGTCATGTCATCCACCTTTTCATACAGTTTATCAAATAGTCATGCAAATAAAAATACATGCCCCCCCCCCCCCACACACACACACAGAAATGTTGTTGAGTTATGTATCATTAGGCGGGTCTGGAAATATTATTTTCATGGTGGAAAAGAAGAAAAGAGAAACCTTCCTTCCATTCTTTGTCTCTGCGGCCAAAAGCAGGACTGTTAAATTATAGAGCACACTCCCTGCCAACCACTCTGTGGCCAACTGCATTGTGGGAAGGAAAACATCCAGAAAGAAAGCTCTAGAAGAGGCCCTCTGAAGAAAGATTACCTAATGTAGACATAATACGCAGTATGACTACTTTAGAAAAGTGGTTACTAACCAGCGGTTCAGTAACCAAAGAGGACATTTCCAGTCGCTGTCCTCTGGAAAAAGTTTGGATGAAAGCTCTTCAAATTAGAAGTTATGATTTAAATAGAAACTCATTGAGTCAACAATTCAACAACTCACAGAAAATAAATCATTCAGCAAGTTAGCAGAAAAGCCTAAACTAACTGATTAAGTAAAAAAAATGATGGGAAGATGGAATGAATTAACCGTTGTCCAAAATGCACCAGTTGGAAATGAAGAAAAAGGGAGTCATAATGGTTGTGTGCAAAAGAATTTGAGGATATTAGACACTTTTGATGGTGAAAAGGTAAGAAATGAAGGATCATACTTATCATGCATCACAGGAGCTTCTCTCCTTGAAGGCCACCGTCACTTCACCGACATGCTGAAGTGTTCAAAACTGCAGTTCCCCAGTTTCTGCTTGGGGCTGGCTCTGGAAGTACCAGGAACCACATACACACTTACCAAAAAGCTGATGTTTATATCAGAAATAAACATGTTTACAGCTTGGTACAAAAAATGAGTGTAGTTGGAATAGCTAATTTCTCTATCGGCACACACTGTTAGGGGGGCTGATTTTTTTTATAACTCTGCAATTTCAAAGATATTAAGATTACAAGTTTTCCATTATGAGTTGCACAGCTGACTTGATTGACAGGTGGGAACACTGTAGCTGTTGGCTAGGAGGCTCAAAGCCCACCTCTTAACCTCACACTAGCCTGGCAGCAGTTAGGCTGAGTTCAGCATTTCCAATATGGCTCTCGCTTACGACTGGCTTCAAAACAGCGCTTCAGAAAAAGACGGCTGACGTCATGGATTGTATGTCCATTATTTATACAGTCCATGGTTTCAATCTAGAATCTGACAGCTGCGTATTCACATTTCTACACACTGTACTTTTAACTAATCCCATTGAAATGCATTCACACAGCAGTGGTGATGCCAGTGGGAGAAGCTTGGGGTCAGTTTCTAGCCCGAGGACAATATGTCAACTTACCAACTAAGTTCAGAACTCTATTAAAATACTGAGTTACATGTGACTGGACAAATTATGTTATTTTTTTAGGATTTAAAGGAGATTCTCACAAAGCTTATCTAGGTTATCTATTAAATATCAAAACCCCTAACAGTAGCAGATTGATTCATCTAAAGCCCTGAAGTAGTCAAATTGATCTTGATAGCTCAGGCCAAATCTCTGCATGATGCCTTCAGTCTCAAATCTGAAATGATTTTTATAAAAGGGTTGCAAAAGAAAAAAAACATTCCTCAGAACAGAAAGACTTGCAAACCATTGTTTTGTTTATTCCAATCTTCTTACTGATTTTACTGCAAAACGTTAAAAAAGAAAAATAAATCTTAAAAATTGAAGAAATGTTAAAACAACTGGAAGATCTCCTACATTACATTTCCATGATGAAGTCTTACTTAGGAGATAAATACACAGACATCACTCCTCTTTCTCTCAGGCGAGATCAGTACGGGTGCAATATTCAGTTTAATCAGACTCACCGACTGACATTTACAAGCAGGTCACAATAGGAAAATGATTGTCTGCTGTTTAAAAAGGATCAAAAAATAGAAGACTCATTTCATTTAAAGGGGGTAATGGGATGGACCAGGCCTGTTGCTCCAGGAGCTCAGCCTCCTAATCCAGCCCCAGACACCTAGTTAAAAGATGGCTAAGGTCACTACAGTGACGAGAGAAATCTGGGAAATGCTGCATTTCCAGTTTCCAAACATGCTACTCCAATCTTCAGCCCCACCACCTACCCAGAATGCACCTGCAGACTGCAGCTAGGAGGTTTAAGGTATTATCTCCTCACTCCTCTGTTTCTGTGTTTAAAATAAATCTGCAAGGAGTGATGAAGTCTGAATATAAACCCCAAATACAAACAATGCTCTGATGCTGAAATAAATATTTCAGACCATTACAACGAGCGTAAACATATACCTGCCTGTAACAGCGAAAAGATCACGGCCTCACGGGGTCAGTGAGGTGCTTTGTTTTTGACAGCAGTGTTGGCTGCTGATGCAGTTGTTTTGACTATTTGCAGCTTATTTTTATCTACACTGTGATTGCATGTGTTTTGGTCTCTTGCGTGAGTTTTTGAATTTGCATAGTTTCTTTATCTGCAGACCGCTTCTCTTGATGTAAGCTGTTTTGGCTGCAGCAGCGTGGAAGCTTTTGTGCGATCAGTGACATGCAGCGACCAACAAGGGCAAACTTTTTAACAACTTGTGTTAAATTATGAAACTCCATAAACCAAATGAACACATCTGAAACATGAAGGGTTGTTTAAATAAAGTGCTGCAGCTCCTCTGAAGGTCTGTGTCCGTCTGACAGGACAGGATCTGTATGTTCTCTGCTCAGTCCCTATATTAAACTCAAGCCTGCTTTTCATCTTCTGGACAGAGGAGGAGGAAAGAAAGAGAATGAATTGTTGTTGGATGAGTTTTTCTGTTATTCCAGCTCGCTCTGTTGAAATGTCCCCCCCTCCCAGGTTTAGCAGGGGAGAAGCATATATCTACAGTATGTGATTACACCGTCCTTTCTACTTTTAACTCCAAGCGAGCCCCCTTCATTTTTGTTGGATGTGAGACATTTCTCTTGGGGGTACAGAGGAATGCTGGGAGAAATGATGGATATTATGCTTGAAGGAAACAGAACCTGGTCTCACGCTCCTGCCCTCCAGCACCGTTTTCATTGGGTTGCCAGTCAAAAGGACCCCATGCCTGCCTGAAAAGCAAAGAGGTGTGAGAAAATAGGTGTCAGAGAGAGCAGGGAGGGAGGCTGTGTGGACGAACAGGGGAGGTATTTTCCTAAGAGACGCGTGCGGTATAACAGTTCATTTATATCAGCAAGTCAAGATGAACATGGGAAATGGTAAATGGACTTGTACTATATAGCGCTTTTCTAGTCTGTCTGACTACTCAAAGCGCTTTTACACACTACTCGTCGCATTCACCCATTCATACTCATTCACTCACTGATGGTAGAGGCTGCTTCTGTAAGGGACCATCAGTAGGACTTAAAGTAGTACATTTACAGGATTCGTGTGCCCAACGAGTTATTCTGAGAGCTCAGGGTTTGCAGCCAATAAAACAGAAGCTGAATTCTCCCCCATGACCGACATCATGTTAAAGTTTAGAGCCCTATCTTTCTTTTTTTTTTTTTTTTTAAAGTTATATTTTTGGCCTTTTTGCCTTTATTTGATAGGACAGTGAAGATAGACAGGAAATGTGGGGAGTAGAGAGCAGGGGAAGACATGCAGGAAATGGTCGACCGGCTGGGAATCAAACCGGTGACCCCTGCGATGAGGACTGCAGCCTCTGTATGTGGGGCGCTTAGACCGCTAGGCCACCAGCGCCCCGAGCCCTATCTTTCTACATTACCACACCATAGCACCACAGACATTCACACACTGCTGAACAACAGTGGGAGCTATTTGGGGTTCAGTGTCTTGCTCAAGAACAGTTTGGCATGCGACTGCCGGAGCTGGGATCGAACCGCCAATCTTCCGATTGAAAGACGACCGACTCTACCCACTGAGCCACAGACGAAAATTGGAATACCTCAAGGATAAAAGTAAGTTTTGTTAAACTGTTTGTACAACTGCTGAACACTGTCGACACACATCAGCCTCTCTGGGGTCAGTAGAGACAAAGGATGTGTGACACAAATGTTGTGAAACCAGTAATCAATTCTTTAAACACCCTACACATCTCTTTTTGTACAAAGAAATTCAAGTGCATTAGTGATGTGTTGGTCGTGAACGATCTGGCTCTAAGAGCCGGCTCTTTGAAGTGAACGATGGGAGCCGGCTCCTGACTGGGAGACTTTTTTTTTTTTTTTTTTCGTCTTTTTCTGTTAAAGCCTCACGTGATTGGTCAAGACATGGTGGCGTCTTGACCAGTCACGTGTCTACATTGTGAAGAACGGGGAGGGGAGGGTTACAGACACACACAGCACAGTGAGCACACCAACAGGAGGGAGACAAGAGGGAGAACATGCACGACAGAGAGAGAACGCACTGGAAAGGTGAGAAAACGAGTGACTGCAGGAAACACAGTAAACTTTAGACACAGTTCAACGGCAGAGACTGTTCAAAGGCAGAGTGTAGACATTGCAAGGGGAAAATGTCATCATTCAGGGTCCACAAAAAACCTTAAATGGCACATTAGATCTGTCTGTGAAGGATCTCAGTCATCCAGGTCATGGACATTAGAACTGTTTATCCATCAGTGCAATAAGTAAAGAATAAAGACAGTCAAGGGAACCTGCTGTTGATGAAGGTGTTTACAAGTTTATAAATAATATACATACATCAGAGATTGGACCTTTTTGTCTAACTGTGATGGGTCTTGTTTTTGTACTTTACAATACCGCTGCTCCGTGTTGAGTATATAAATAAAGCCTTATGAATAATGAACATTTGATATAATGTATGTTTTTTACATTAGTTACTCATTTTACATATCATTTTACATTAATTTAGGTCATACAATAATTTAAACAAGAGAAAATCTGAGGAGCCACTCAGGAGCCGAAAGAGCCGGCTCTTTGTAGTGAGCCGAGCCAAAAGAACCGGCTCTCTAAAAAGAGCCGGAATTCCCATCACTTAAGTGCATCTCAACAAATCAGAAACACGTGAACAAGTTTGATATTTTCCTTCAGTACTTCAAGAAAACCTTTAAGAAAGCTGCTGTTCATTGAGGGTGGTATGAAGAATATTCATGGATAGTTAGAAAAGTGTGGTGGGAAAAAGTGCACAGGTGCAGCCTTGAGAGGACTGTCAAGAACAGATGATTCAAGATCTTTGGAGAGCTTTGTGAGGAGCAGACTGAGTCTGGTGCAGTGTTGCCAACTTAGCAACTTTGTTGCTATATTTAGCAAGTTTGCAGACCCCTTTTTCAAAAAAGCGACTCACAACAAATCTAGTGACTTTTTCTGGTGTTAATGGAGACTTTTGGAGACTGACATATTTAGGGTGTTTTTTTACTCTCATTTGGTCTCTCCCTGGAGTCTACTTGTCTCTCCTACAGTGTCCATTACAATTTCAATCATGCAAATTAAGTGATGGCGTCATTTAGTGACTTCTAGCTACTCTTAGGACAGCCAATAGCAACTTTCCTCACCGAGGAGTTGGCAACACTGGTCTGGTGTCAGAGCATCAAGAGCCACCAGACATCTTCAGGAAAGACACTAAACCTTCTCTCACATTCTTAATATCAAGACACTCCTGAACCAGAGACAACATCAGAAGAGTCTTACTGGGCTCAGGATGAAAAGAACCTGACTGTCGCTCAGTCCTCTTTTGAATTGAGGATAATTGGGATGATTTGGTATTTAGGAGGGCTGCACGGTGGTGCAGTGGGTAGCTCTGTTGCCTCACAGCTAGAAGGTTCCTGGTTCAAATCCCCGGCCGGGGGGGTGCCTCCCTGTGTGGAGTTTGCATGTTCTCCCCGTGCATGCATGGGTTCTCTCCGGGTTCTCTGGCTTCCTCCCACAATCCAAAAACATGCTCAGGTTGATTGATCACTCTAAATTGCCCAGTAGGTGTGAGTGTGTGCATGAATGGTTGTCTGTCTCTCTGTGTTAGCCCTGTGATAGGTTGGCGACCTGTCCAGGGTGTACCATGCCTTCCGCCCGAAGCCAGCTGGGATAGGCTCCAGCCCCCCGTGACCCCTAACGGGATAAGCGGTCAAGATAATGGATGGATGGATGGATGGTATTTAGGATATCTCAGACGAGGTTCACATGGGTACAGATATTTTTAAAAACAGATTTTTTTTTTCTCTCAATTAAAAAATAAACATACACAGAAAAGGTTGAAAATGCCCACAGATGCATGCCAGGCCATTAGTCCAGTATTACTGTATAATGTTTGCATTGTTTTTTTTTCTGAAAAACATTCTTCTAATTTAATTGTAAGCTTGTCATGCTTTTAGCTCTATATTAATTATTCTTAATAACCCCAAAAAAGGTCCTAAAGGTAAGTATTCAAAAGAGATCACAAAGGGACTGATCTTAACGTATTTAATATGTTGATGATAGTGTGTTGCTTCGACAGAACCGAGTTTTCATGTTCCTGTCATGTCTCCTGTATACAGTTAGACAGCGCTGTAGGACTTAAAGAGGTTCTCCTATGGCATCACAAAGAGCTCTGATAGGTCCTTCCTTCAGATTTCTTAAAAGCAGAGCATGCTTTTCAAAGAGATCCTCAGACAGACGGAGATGGTGAGACACATCAGAGTGAGACAGACCGGGTTAAAGACTGGCATATAAAGTTGATCATGCAGCCACTACAAAGTTCCCATCAAATAAACCAAGTCATTAAACCAGCCCTGCACACTCTCATCTTTTAATTGAACTTCCATATTTCATGAAAATCTTTGAACGTTGGCGAATGTGGCATATCCTCTGTATGTTTCATGTTTTGGGACTAATCAATACGGGCATGATTAAAGTTAATGCGCTATATGGAAATCTAGCTTTTAGGGTACTGCAGTCTCGTTATCTCTACTCTTTCTATACATTCATGCATATGAATTTAGAGAGGGATCAAAGATCCTCAGTCTACCAGAAGACAGGATTAGGATGCTGATGTCTTTGGCAATCTTATCAGTAAACTGTCTCCTAATCCCGCAGGGAGTGAAAAGAGACACCCATCCTCTCTGCACCCTGCTCCTGCTATCAGATGTATGTTCCCTGCTATGCTAAAACGAGACTGAAATGTCTGAACAAAGATGCAGCGTAATAAGCATGAAAAGAAAGTCATAAATGATTTCTGAAGAGCTAAACATTATCTCTGGAAAGCCTTCTCCTGGAATTTCTAAACAGTCTCTGTAGACAACAGCATCCTGTGAAGGACCACCTCTGCTATCACTCTGCAAAAACAAACAGATAACAGCTCACATTCATCCCAGAGAACCAGTGAGGCTGCTAAACTTTGACCATAATGCATTTCATGCATGCTCAGTTCTCAGGGTGGGAGAAAATGAGGTGATTTTTCTGCTTTGTTTTCCTTGCCCAGATCATTTGCAAAACCAAACTTGAAATGTCAGCTGCACTTTAGAGGAAACGCATCAAGGCCAGTATCGTCATACGAATAAATGAGACCTGGGTCTCAGCCATTTGCAAAGCTGTCATCTCTTGTAGTTTTTCGAGGAAAGTCACATCAGAATGAAGTGTGTGAGGGTTAGGGGATTATTATTTTAGAGGGAGGCCTGCAGCCAGGATCCAGCACACTGTTTGGCTCAGGGTCGTGGATTCTCTGGACAGACTGAGGAGAGGCGTGGGGGTTTCTCTCAGCGCCAACAATGATGTCACTGCATGTTCTGATTTTTCACTCTTTCTAGCAAAGCGTCCGCTCTGGGGAGACGCTCTTGGAATTCTTCTGCCTCTCTGTTTTTGTCATTAACCTGAAGGACTTAAAGGAACATGGTCAGGGTTGGCCAAGAGACCTAAGGAGTGCCTTTAATAACCTATTACATGTTATGTTTTTAAGACAGCACTCCATTACATGAATGTATCATACTCATACTTTATCATTCACTCTAATGTAGAGGACATACCAGAGAGCTTAGGCTGTATGCCAAATGTGTGTTAATGGGATGTAAACAAGAGACACAGCAGAACTTGAGGAGGTTGCAATCATATTAACTCTGAGTCTCAGTGACCAGGGGTCTCATTTATAAAAGAGTGCGTAGATCCCTACTAAAAGAGTACGTACTCCGAAAACCTGGAAATGGCGTGCGCCCAAAAAAAATTCAGATTTATAAAACCATTCGCACGCAAACTTTACGCAATGTTCCGTTTATAAATCACAAACCACCTGGAGATATGCGCACATAGATCAGCCTCGTATTCCGGCCTTTTTAGGCCCGCATTCAACCATATACGGTCAACGCAAAGCACGTTATGAATGAAGATGCATACAAATGAGCCGGAAGATCATAGGTTCTCACTGTGAATCACGGCAACAAAAGAGAGGAAAACATAGAAAATAAAGTTTCTGACACACAAACCGTGATCCTCGTGAATGAAGCGGAGGTCAGAGAGCATGTTTTGTTAGTTTCTTACTGCAGGAGGGACACAAAAGAAATACAAATAAAAATAAAAATATCGAGTGACTCCACGTCGCTGCAGCGTGTATCCGTCAGCAGTGCCAGAGCATCCATCATTCATTATTACGCACATGTCTCACTGTGTTTCATGTTTACAGGACACACACTTTTATTTCACATTACAGAGAGCTCACGTCCTTCAGAGATCTCCTCTCTGATATTATCTGACAGAAGTTTGATCCCTGGGTATAAGTTTTAATGTGCTGGTTTCATCACGGGCAGCTTGGTCTGCGCTCTGACTGATTATGATGATATGTAAGATAATAACTGTGAGAACCGGTCATGGCTTTACTTCCACACTTTTCTCATTAACACAGTAAACACATGCAGGTGAGGAAGATGTGATCAGTGTGTGAGGCAGCCGGGGCCGTGTCTGTGCACTCCGTGTGCGTCGTACAGCAGTCTTTATTAAAAGTATAACTACACTCAGTGACTCTGCACAGCGTTAGAATCATTAAAAACATGACTGTCACTTTGCTCCACGGCTGATTTACGTCCTCTGATGTTACTTTGGTTTTACCTCCCAACGAACACGTTAGGATACGGCCCGTGTGTTACCTCTACACCACGGGGGAATGTAAAGGTTAGACAAAGCTGATGAACTATTTGATGAACTTTAAGTCACGCTTTTATCTTTTAATGACAGCTTATTGGAAACGACTCACAACAAACACACGTTCAAATAGAATATGCATATTTTAGTGATGATAGTGACGCGGGTCTGTTAATATGTTGTTATTCAATGAATGAAATGTGTAAAAGGCATCAAAATAAAATATGACTTCAGTTCTCCCTCTCACCAACTGCGTCGCCAATTTCCCCCTGCCTCTAAAATGTACGTACGCAAGAGTTTGCTTACCGGTAATCACATTTTCACGTCAAGTTTGTTTTTTATAAATCACAAACTTGCCGTGAAAACTGGCATACGCCAGTTTTAGGCCCCGTTTTGTGCGTAAGCAACCTTTATAAATGAGACCCCTGGTGAGTGGTGATTTACTGAGCCAGGTCAGACTATTGATGACTGGTGGACTGAACATATCATCACCGCTGCCCCATCTCAGTTCTTCAAACATGCAGACACAACAGTTATGGACCATTTAGCTCTGCAGGTTTTCACGCCGACTTCTAAAGTTGACCTTAAATCTCGCTAGCTACTTTGACGGGCACGTTTGTTTGCCATGCAGTGCCAAAAATAGATGATTGTGGACTACAAAACTTTCTGCTGAGTTGACTTTCACATCCCTTTTGCCTCTATCCTGCCCCTACTGGTCATGTGCATACTGTGTCTAGCAGCCGCGTTGCATTCATTTTTGAGGACGTGCAAATCAGACGAAGGCGACGCTTGGCAGTCATCGTGCGGTCACGTACATATAGTTAAAACAAGTATATCTCCGACATTAGAGAGCCTCTCGTCTGCTCAAACGGAACACCAGTTGGTGTCCATCAGAGAAAACCTGGTTCTGTTCCAAACCGTACCTGCTCAACAAGAGATAGAGGTGAGCCTCTTGTATATTAAAGCTTCAAAAAAGTTAATTCAGTCACAGTTCCAGCAGGAGGAGGGGAATGAACCGAACTGTGCCCCTTGGCCAACACAACGTTTTGTCCAACATATCTTGCCGGCAGAGGTGGGTAGAGTAAACCGAAACAGTACTCAAGTAAAAGTACTGTTACTTTCTAATGATGTTACTCAAGTAGAAGTAAGAGTACTCATAGAAATAAGTACTTGAGTAAGAGTAAATAAGTACCTAAAAAAAAAACTACTCAAGTAGTGAGTAACTTGTGAGTAGTATCATATATAAAATTGTACTGTATTGGAAATGCTAATTAGAATGTGAAGCGCACACTGCCTTTAATAAAGTGACATAAATAGGAAAATGACAAAATGAATGCTGTTAGGCATGGTTTACTTTCAAACATTAAAGAAAGAGAAGCTGCAATGTGCACAAACTAATGTACCCACTTTCATTTTTTAAAACAAGCTAGAACTTCAAACTGTGTCTGAGATGTCATCAGAACTCCAGAACATTAATACTCCAACATTACAATAAAAAATATATCTATGCCTTCCAAACTTTCTTTTTTAACCTTTAACTTATTTTCAGTACATCTTACTTAAAACATCACTTGAAAATACTAAAACAACTTGGAAGTGTTTAAAAAGGCCATGAACTCAGTCCTGAAGAATCTCTCTGAGGTGACTGTTTTATTAGCATGCTACCTTACTGCTCTTATAAGTTACTTTAGATTACTTTCCAACATTTCTAACATGCTTTTAAGATTTAATGTTAACCAGTATGATCCTTAGCTTACCTAACTGATAACTCACCATGACATGTTTTTAAGATTTAATATTAACTAGTATGATCCTTAGCTTACCTAACTGATAACTAACTATAACGTGTTTTTTAAGATATAATATTAACCAGTATGATCCTTAGCTTACCTAACTGATAACTAACTATAACATGTTTTTAAGATTTAATATTAACTAGTATGATCCTTAGCTTACCTAACTGATAACTAACTATAACGTGTTTTTTAAGATATAATATTAACCAGTATGATCCTTAGCTTACCTAACTAATAACTCACCATGACATGCTTTTTAAAATTTAATTGTTCTATAAGCTCAAGATTTCCACCGTACAGACAGAGTAAGCAGCGCATAATGTGACTGTTTCTCCTCGTCATTTAGAAGTTATGAGAGAGTCCGGATGTTGGGTACAGAGTAAAAATGTTCCTCCAAAGGGGACGCAGGTATTACGCAGCCTCTCTCCCCAGCTGTAGGTGGAGGAGGGGGCGGAGCTACTTCTCCGTTCATTCAGTGTTGAGGCTAATTATAGCTCTGGATCAGAAGGAGCTGCGTGAGAGATCGGCTGAGTATAAAACAATATAAAATGAAGAAAAAAAGGAACGTTAAAAGTAGCGACTGGACAGCCCAATGTAACGAAGTAAAAGTACATATTTTTTAACACAAATGTACTTGAGTAGGAGTAAAAAGTACTCTGCAAAACAAATACTCTCAGAAGTACAATTTTTTGAAAAAACTACTCAAGTACATGTAACGGAGTAAATGTAACTCGTTACTACCCACCTCTGCTTGCCGGTTTAATACTTTGGGGTATGCTGAAACACAACCAACCTTAGAAACATTATTAGACATGTTACTTTCCGTTACATGCTTCCTGAAAAGATGCTTTCCAAACTTTCTGAAGCTTCCATATCAACACTGATCCACCACCACTACTCTACATGTTAATGACCAATGGCTGCACCTGATGTCCCCTCCACACCGTCAACATCAGCTGAGGTGCAGAGTGCAGTACAAAACATCCTCAGGGTTGGGAGCAATAACACCTTACGAGAAGCAGCTGTTGTGAGAAACACCTTCATCAGCTACTTCTCCTCTCCTGAAGGCAGAGTGCCATGCCAGAACAAGATCTTGTAATTACGACTACTGAACAACCAAAAACCACCACTCTACTCTATTAAGTCTCAAAAATGCTCACTGCAATTCCCCAAATCCTTAAAAAGACATCCTGCTATTTTGTCCAATCAGCGGAAGAACAGAAAAACTCTTAATTTACTGACAAAGAAGGCAGCAATTCCTTATCCTTTGTGAAGCTGTGAGAGGAAAATGTTTGACATTTCTGCTTAAAAAAATGAGAGAGAAAAAAAAACATCCACAGTCATGAGTGTGAACAATGATTTTGTTTTCATGGTTTTATCTTTGCAGCTGCATTTTTTAAAATTCACACTGTTTACAGTTTTAGCACGGCATTTTGTAAAAGCACATTCATCACTGAAGTGTAAAATTCATTTGGAGATAGTTACCAAGAAGGCATCTGTGCCTTTGTTGTAGAATATCTCAGTAAATTGTTAAAATCTAATTTTGCCTCGGCTCTTGTGAAATCAAAGGGAACAGAAGGTGTTCAGTGCTGGTTTCTAAATCACGGATTACGTGGGTTACCAGAAGTGCCAGAGGAGGCCTACTTTTTTAAAGGAGGGGTATGCAGGATTGGTAAAGGTGGGGGTTGTTTTTTTTTTATAATGTAACTCCTTCTTTTACGCCTTTGAAACCCCGTCTCACAGGCTTTGTGCTGCTGTCACATAATGGGGTTTCCTGTCACAGGCCTGTCTGATGCCATTAATTTGTTTCTCCCACTACGTTCTTCGGGGCTAACGCCTCTACACCAAATGTAGAGCTCTTCCATCCCACCATGCCATCCCACCATGTCTCTCTCTCTCTCTCTCTCTCTCTCTCTCTCTCTCTCTCTCTTTCAGAGGCTCCATCTTTTCAAAGAGCTGAGGCGCTGCTGGAGAGCCTTTAAAGAAACCAGAGCAATGTGGGGGGTGGACGGAGGGCTTCAACCTGCACAGTCTTCCCAAACACAGACAGAAGACGGACAAGGCCAAGCATGAATAAATACTGCACAACCTGAGCTGTTCTCTTGAGATTGGTGTCCTTTAGACCTGTCTGCGGAGGAATAAGAAAAAAAGGAGATGGGAAGAAAGGCAAGAGAGGAGAGAGAAAAGAAGTGGAGGTTTTAGGAGCGCCCCCCATCAGCCACTTAGAGTTCCTGCAGCCAATGAGGGCATTCCTAATATCATGAAAATGAGGGAGAGAGAGGGGAGGAAGAAAAGAAGGGTTTTATGAAGGAGGAGGCCCAGGACATACACTCAACCCCCCGCTGACCCTGCTCTTTTCACTGAACACACAAGATGACAGGGACAGCCTCTCCATCTGAAACAACCCCTGGAGGGCCGTGGAGGAGCTCTTCTCTCTTCTTCACCGATCTATTGGACATGCAGGCCCGGAGGAGATATGGAGGGCAGCTCCACAGACACACAGAAACAAAACAGCCCTGACTGAAACAAGATCCAGGGAGAGGAGCAGAGAGGCTGAGTATTAACAGCATAAAGGAGGACAGGGCCTCAGAGTGATGAGACAAGGGTCAGCAGGGGGGCAAATGTCAGTCATCATACAGGCATGACCTACGTCTGCACCGACACCATACTCACACACACAATACAGTACATACATACAAAAGAGGCCAGATCAACAGCCCAACCGTCGCTTCATGAAGTGTTTACGGCTCTGTTTGAGGTAAATAAAACCCGGACTACAGCGCACTGAAAACCTCACAGGGTGTTATAGCTCAGTGCTGAGGATGATGATGTTAGAATAATAAGATGGAAGATTTGTGTTGTAAAAGTGTGTTATAAAAGTGTTACAAGACTTGGATTTAATTGCACTTGAAAACAATATTATAGGATTACTGTAAGACAGTTTGTATCGTGCAGTGCCCCACAGGTGTTAAAAAATTGAAAAACTCCATAACAATAGTGATTGTCTCACTAAGGCTAGGGAAAACCTGATCACACACCTCATATCAAATCAATTCACAGAAAGCAGAATGGAATGGAACGGAACACATCAGAGGAGAATAGAATGGAACGGAACACATCAAAGGTGAATAGAATGTTTGGATGGATCAAGGCCAAATAACAACAGTGACTCATTCTAGACAGCAAGAGTGACACCAGGGTAGGGGTGGGAGTCGAAAACGGTATCCAACTTAGAACCGGTTCCAATTGATCAATTCCATTGGAATTGTACACCCCAAATGTTATCGATTCTTCTTAACGATTAATTTCCTAGCACAACGTCATGTCGCGGTACGTTGCATTACGTCACACACTCTGCAACGCAGAACTCCTTCAACCAAGAGGAAACAAAGTATTTTCCTCGAGGCTCCAGGACGTCCAGGGAACACGTCTGGACTCACACGGCCCGAAAATGAGGCACCGAGAGCGTGTAAAATACCTCCGCAATGACCCCCCGAGGAAAAGCGTTTCCAAATTCAAAGTCTTTTCATCCAGGCTCCAGGGGCCACTTCCGGACTCACGCGGCTGAGAATGAGGCCAACCTATAGTTCATTGTGTTTAAGTTGAATATGTTCATGTTCAGTCTTGTGCAGACATAATTTTGTAAAAAATAAAATGGTTCCTTTTGAAGACTGTATAGAACTACTTTTTTCCCCTCAAAAAAATACTCAGGAATCGTTAGGAGAATTGATAAGGAATTGGATTGATAAGCAGAATCGACAATGGCATTGACATCGCTAAAATCTTATCAATTCCCACCCCTACACCAGGGACAACCTGATCACACGTTATATAAAATTGGTCCACAGAGACTAGTCCGTAAGTGTGGTCTAAGGCTGGTCTTGAGAGTGGGGAAACAATGACAGTTAGCAGGCACAGATGTGAGAGAAGCCTGAGGAGATACTGGAGCAGAGAAATCAAACCCTACTGTACTGAATAAAAGTCCTGTGTTTGTCTGATCCATCCATTATCCCTGACTGCTACTACAAACATACTTTTACACTTCTCATTTTTAAGTTTTTCTACCAAAAAATTGTCAAGTTCTCCAGAGTTTTTCAGTTTCAATGTCTTTCCAAACAAGAGGATGGCGTCCGAAAAAAACGATTGAACTGCCTACAGCGTCATATTTGGAGGAGTTGGGCCACTGACCAAGCTGCTGTATTTGGAATGTTGGCCATTGTACAATTTTCAACTACTTAATTCATGCATTCTTGGTTCACCCAACATTAACTAAATTAGTTTTTTCATTTCCAGATAATTTTTTGTCCCTCTGCCTTTATTGATGGACAGCTGAGGAAATGGACAACAGTAGAAAGAAGAGGTGGAGTTGACTTGCATCAAAGAATAAGGTATGTATGGTGCCTCTCTACACACTGAGCTAAACCAGCAGCCTACTGGGGTTTTGAATAAACGTGAATAAAATAATTTGCGTTAGTGGATTACATGTAAAGTCAATGTAAGGACGCAAGTTCTTGGTGGCGTTAATGAAGCGAATAATACACGCAAATTAATTTGCGAGAATGGAAAAAATCTGAATTCCAGTAAATCGAAATAACCAGTCAGCAGTCAATTATTTTGTTTTACTAGAAATTTAGCACTGCCCCTTTAGCATAACCAGCTTCACTATTCAATGTAATCATGCTCAGCTTTGTTCAATGACAATAGACTGTTGTGGCTTTTGAAGTGAACCTATTCCCTCTCACGAAAATTTGCATCTTGGGCACTCGCGTGCACAATACTTTGATGGGTGAATTGAGCAAGCTATTCAAGTCAAGTAAAGTCAAGTCAACTTTATTTATATAGCACATTTAAAAAACAACCGCAGTTGGCCAAAGTGCTGTACAAGCTTAAAGCTTATTCATGTGAATAAAGCAAGGAAACGCAAAACTACTCGCGTTAGGTGTGAACGCAAAATAAAAAGTCATGTCTTTGCATCAGCTTCACGTTACTGCAGAAAAAAAACTTTCTTTAGCCTGAACACAGCTCAGACAGTTAATATATACAATTTTGATAAAAAACACATCATATTGTTTAAAAGCCAGTGTTACTTATTTTAAAGAATATTTTATAGTATATTTGAAATATTGAAATTAATTTTGCCCATCCTATTCCTTATGGAAAAGATTTCAAAGAAGTGAGACTCCACGTTCTTTGCCTCTGCCAGGACTCCTCCTGACAACATTTCAGCAGCAGGACAGACGTGTGCTCCAGTCAGCAGAAACCATGGAGCCATGTGTCTTAAAAACCCTGAATTATTCTTCCCTCCAGAGCCTTAAATTAATGTTTATATCAGACAGGAGGAAATCTTTTTGTCAATCTATTCCCCTGCCTCTTTCTTCTTCCTCTTTCTCTGCTTTACTGCTCATGGAACGCACACTCACACACATACACTCATGCCCATGAGCACACACCAACAAATGTAAAAAACCTCTTTCTGGTATGGGTCTGCAAATGCTCTCTGTGTTTGTGTGTGTGTGTTTTGCATGTGCTCACACACACTTCATCTCAAGTACACTCTTACACACTCATGGACTCCTGGAGGACCCTCACACACACTCCACCAGCCTATACACAAACCCTTTTTATTGTCTGAATGGTCCCCTTGCAGAGCCATACAATCCCCTCCATATGTTTGCATGTGAGCTTTCTCCAACTACACACACACTCACACACACACACACACACACACACACACACACACACACACACACACACACACACAATCCCACATTACGTCATGGTGGAGGTATTCCAGTTGGACCTGTGGGGATTAGGACGTGGAGAGAGCTGAAACTTCTGCAGTAAAATCTCTGCACATCCCCGCTTCATATCCAGCTCCATTCACTCCCCCTCCTCATCCCTGCACCTGCTTCCAGTTATTACATCCCACCCCCCACCCCCCATCTCCTCCTTTCCACCCCACCGGGACGCAGTCTAAGCCTTTCAAACTTCCCATTCAGTAGGTAGAGCGTTGGAAAACCAGCTTTTCTGTGTTGACTCGGTCAGGTTTTGTGTGTTTGTGTGTGAAAGAGACTGCAGAGGCTTTGCTTACTGGTTTACCTCATAGCTCAGATATATCACCTCACTGCAAGAGCTGTCTTAATTTCACTGAGACCACCAAGAGGACCAAAGACTTCCAGGAAGAAAACAACAGTGTTTACGCTCAAACTCTGAATAGAAGTTAATCTGCACCTTCGTGGATGTCAGGGTAGTCATCTTAGTTTGCACGGTCGTTAACGCACAGAAAAGGTTCCTCTTACAAAAAGCTATCAAGGTTTTATAATGGTGGTGGTTGGTACTTTTAGTTTGCCACTTTACCTCGCTTTGTACAACAAGCAGCAAACTAAAGCTGACACAGAGGAGACAAAAATAGTTCCTCAAATGGCCACTAGAGGCTGGCTGCAAAAGTAGGTCAATCCCCGTAGAGCTTCATTAAAACCATGTTTAGTCTTTTAAACTTTGTATTAGTTGTTATGTTTTATTTGATTCCAAACACTAAACTTTCTGAACCTGGACTGACTGTTTTGGACATTTTGGATTTTATACATATTTAATTTATTAATGTCAGATTCTGATTCATCCTGTCACAGTGTTGTTTTCGTTAACGAAAATTATGACGACAAATATTTGTCAACAACCTTTTTTATATGACGAAGACCAGACTATGACAAGCTATTACATACTACTGATCATAAAAAGTCTGACGAACATATGTCTTGTTATTGTCAACGACACAATGACGAGACGAAAGTGCTTGTGGTTGACCGCCAGACATTCAAAATCAATTACATTTCCCCCCATGTGCATCCCATCTGTTTACTTCCACCAATGCCTTCCTGTGACAGGCTTGGTTAGCTAGTTGAGGGCGTAGTGTTAGTTTTGTCACTTGTAAGTCTACGGCAACGACTCAGAGGAACCTACGAGACAGGGGAGCTCATGGGCTCCAGAAAGTCTAACATAGTTGCCAAAATTAACAGCGTCCTGTCGGCATGTCTGGAGATTGAAATGATCAATGAAGTGAGTGCTGAGCGTACATAAATGTGAACCACACCTCTGTTAGTGAGATGCAATCATCTTTTCTTCTCTGGTGGGATCACTGCAGCTGTCTAATAAACTCAAAAATACCTGCAACCCATCCGCTATTAACCAGAATTTTACCCAATCAAATACATCTTGTTGCACAACAACATAATCAACAGTCCAAGTACGCTTTACTGGACGGATCCATCCATCCATTTTCTTCCGCTTATCCGGGGTCGGGTAGCAGTCCAAGCAAATTGACCCAGACATCCCTCTCCCCGGCAACACTCTCCAGCTCCTCCTGGGGAATCCCGAGGCGTTCCCAGACCAGGCGGGAGAAATAATCCCTCCACCGCGTTCTGGGTCTACTCTACCTCGGGGCCTTCTCCCAGTTGGACATGTCCGGAACACCTCTAAAGGGAGGCGTCCGGGAGGCATCCTTATCAGATGCCCAAACCACCTCAGCTGACTCCTTTCGACGCGGAGGAGCAGCGGATCTACTCCGAGCTCCCTCCGGATGTCCGAGCTCCTGACCCTATCTCTAAGGCCGAGCCCAGACACCCTTCGCAGAAAACTCATTTCAGCCGCTTGTATCCGCGATCTTATCCTTTCAGTCATGACCCACAGCTCATGACCATAGGTGAGGGTTGGAACGTAGACCGACTGGTAAATCGAAAGCTTTACCTTCCGGCTCAGTTCCCTCTTCGCCACAATGGTCCGATACAACGTACTAGACGTATGTCTGTTAAAATTTGAGTCTGTCCCCATCTTCCTCTGGATGTTTCTTTTTCATATCAAACATATTGTTCTTCTTTTGCTGCATTTGCTGTTAAATCTCTGAAAGCAACACTCTGGAGTTGTGGCTCCTCTTTTGGCATGCAGGTGGTAACTGTTGCTATACAAAATGGCATGTAAAACAGCTGCTCGAATCTTAACATATTCTAAAAGCTTTTTACCAACAAAAAGATGATGCATAATTCCAAGTCCCTCCATCTTTAGAGCCTTAATGCAGTCAATATTTGTGTCCAAGTTGAGTCATGAGTCCAAAAAATCAGGACTTGAGTAGTCCGAGTCTTTGACTAAAGTACAACAGCACTGATTCAGACGGCAGTGTGACTGGATGAGAAGTCATTAGAACAAAACTGTAAGTAACAGAAAGGCGATTATTATAAATCATGTTCATTCAGTGTCAAGGACCCAGCAGTATAATTCAAGCAGTTCCACTCAGAGGGGAAAGTGCTCCCTCCTACATGAGCGGGGTCTTGTTCCTAATTTGAAACTGGAGTCAGAGGTACAGAGAAAAAATGTTTTTCACTGTCTTTACAGGATAAAACAAAGCAACAAGTTCACAATGTCCTGCTTCTCTTTGCAAATTGATATTGCCAGGCAACATCAGTCAATCAAAACTGTCTCTCTGGCCACACGGGGCGAGTTAGAGTCTGGACCTCACACCGATAGGCCTCTCAGCCTTTCTCCTGCCCTCTATTCTTCATTATCTAATTCAAGTGTCAGTTTTCAGCCGGCGCCTGCGCTGACCCTTTCTTCTGCCTTTGTCTCTGCTCAGTGGGGCGGGATGCCTCCCACTTAATCGTTGATCCAATTAGTTTGGGAAACCTTTCTCTGCTCCCTTACAAGAATGAAGGCCACTGAATAAAAATGTGCAACAAAAGAAGTAAGTTAACACAGAGCAGTGTCAGTGATTGACACCGGTGCCAAAACGCCTGTGTGTTGCCATTATGCCGCATCGAGTTATGGAACCTCTGCAGAGAAAGGTGGCCTTGATGAAAGACTCGAACATGTCTAATTAACTTGTGTCAAATAAAAGTTTCCAGGTCCACACAAGTGACTCAACCACCCCGCTGCTTTTTATGGTTTTGCCTCCTGGTAGGGCTTTTTAAATGGCAGGAGCTGATTAAACTGATGTCATTTCAGCTTTTTTTTTCTGCAGCACACACCTGGCTTCTCTATGCTCCATTCTCTACTGTGTGCTACAGTGGGTTTCAAACTGCCATGCTCTGCAGGGGGGCGCTAATAAACTCGGCAAGAAAAGGTATTCCAACACTTGTCAGAATGTAACTATGCCAGCTTTGTTAAACTTGGGTTGACTTAACCATTCTGCCTAATTGGTCATATTCCCAATGGTTCATAAAAAGTGCACGGTCAGAGTGGCTGTTGTAAAAAGACAAAATCTATAATAATTAGGATAAGCCCATAATTAGCTGCCTGTACAGTTCTACAGCTGTACATACAGAGCAGAGGAGAGGAGAATCACAGACGGAGCATTCTCTCTGTAATTCTTAGCTTCATTATTTGATCGAGCGGACTAATTGGGCGCCGAGGTTGAGGCACAGACACATGTGACTAGACCGACTCGATGGAGGGCCACATGTTTCAGGTCTTCTGAGGGATTAACAGATTGTGTGTGTTTTAATAAATCCTGTGTCTGGACATGAATAAATCATCTGGCGCTCACCCTCGAGGGAGACGCTTTCAGATCAGTCAGAGAGGAATCAGGACTGAGGACACGCTACTTAGATGTAGGTGGCACCAATAGGAGAGAAAAAGTATGTATATATGATGAAGTGATGTTTATGTCACTCACTGTTTGAATGATGGGGAATCAGATTTGATATTCCTCCGGGCTTTCATTGACATATTTTAGGGGAAAGAAGACTTCCAGTGTGTTCATAGCAGAAGGACAGGGAGGGGATGTTACAGCAGCTTGTGTAGGATTTCACATCAATAAATCATTGGAGCTTTCTCGCTGGGGATTACTGGAACTACCACAGGATATGATTTCATGAACAAGATGATTGGCAGCTCTGTTGTCCACTGCTTTTGTTTAAATATATAAAGTAAGACTTGATATTTTGAGTTTATATTAAAAGATTGACGTCAATTTTATTTCATTAAAAACAACTATTGCATTACCTTACATCACATTGAAAAGGAAGAGACAATGCACTTGACCCTTGACCACAAATTCTGATCAGTTTATCTGGAGTCTAAAATTTCAAGATGCCTTCAGAGGTTGAGACTAGGGTGGGAAAGAACACAACAGGAAAGGTGACAGGACCTGAAAAATATAATCACTCAATTATTTTCTAGATTTGATAACTGTGTTGTATGTCTAAAAGTAACTCAGGCATGTCATTATTTTAAGGACATTTTTCATCTTCTGTTTTACTTTTTAATGTTGTTTCACTGCACCAATTTTCAAGATTTGTATTATTGTATACACAAAATCCACGGTTCGGTTCGGTTTGATACGTTTTTGTCATGGTTCGATACATTTTCGATACAGAAAAAGAGAAATTTCCATGCCTATTCTTTTTACTTGTAGTTTCTTGAAAATACCAACATTTGTTTCAGCTCAAAAGCAGTTTTTAAATTAAAATAAATGTATCAGGGGCAGCTACCTGACACATGTTCTGCTGTGCCTGGGGGCTTGCGTGTGTGTGTGTGTGTTTGTGTGTGTGTGTGTCTGTGTATCTATGTATCTGTGTGCCTGTCTGTCTGAGTGCGCATCTGCCGTGCGCGTTAGAGAGCAGAGGAGAATTGTGAACGCGCAACCATGTAGAGACAGAAATGACATCCTGTCATGTAAATGAGATAAATAACATAAGGATATTTAGTCTGATAAATAAAAGAACAAGGTTTAGACCTGATCTATGAGAGAGGTAACCTTAAATCACTTCTGCTTTGACTTCCAAGGGGGGGCGGGACCCGGCGGGTGCCCCCCCAATATAACGGCAGGAAAACACTGTCCGGTATCAGGCAGAAGTCTTACATAGCATGTAGTATAAGACCAAAAGTAATCCATATACGAACTTTAAAAACATAAAACATATCAAACAGTCTAGCATCACTACAGGACCACGGAACAACTCTGGTCTGCAACCAAAGCGGATCACTCGTGCTTCCCTCTTGCGCGGGCGCGCGCGCTCACACACACATATGTGAACATATGGACCCAGCAGACCGTCGTATGGTGAAATATACATTTCCAGATGAAGCAAAGTTAAAACAAATGTGAGGAGCTTGGACTGAATGAATGTGGGAGGAGCACACAGTTTGCATATCGTTCGGTTCATAGGGCGTACCGAACCGTGACCACTGTGTCGAACGGTTTCGATACAGATACACGTATTGTTGCACCCCTAATATATATATATATATATATATATATAGTTATTTTGACTTTCACTCAACAGGTGGAGAAAGAAAAGATGTGATTTATGGCTGTAACTTGGTAGATTTGAAAATTGATTAAGTCCTGCTTTTGTTTAGTGACAACAGGGTTTCTTGTTATCTTTAGTTTAAGTTAAAGCTCATCAACAATGTTTATTAAAGATTCTGCTCAGTAACAGTGTTTATTAAAGACTTCGCTCAGTAACAGGTTATGGTGTCAGGCCTTTCTTGTCTCTTTTCTGGTTTATATTTCTATTGTCCATTAGATTTTCATTGTAGTGGTGATTATTTGTAGGTCTGACCAATTAATCTAGTGCTTGTTAGGTAGCAGTGTCCTCCCTGTGCTGACCTCTAAGGTATCTTGCAGGTCTAGTTATTTCTAAATTAAATTAATAAAGAGTGTTGTGTTTTAAACTATTTTCTGTAAAACTAAATAAAGAATGTATTTACATTTTTACAACACATGCCTGTTGTATTCATTTGTGGACTTGCCTGCTTATTCTTAAAGGGGAAACCCTCTGCTAAAGGGGCGGTAACAAAAAAATAAGGAAATTGTTAACATTCTTTGGGTGAAGTCCATGCCGCTGTAACTTTCTAAATGCTGCAAAGTGCTCTGCTAATGGTGGATTAAGATGAGATCAGACTGAGTCCTGTCTGTGAGATGGGACTGGATCTTGTCCTGTCTTGATGTTGTGTCTTTGTTAATAATATAACAAAGAGTATGGTCTAGACCTTCTCTGTTTGTGAAGAGTCTTTTGATAACAGTTGTTGAGATTTGGCGCTATATAATGAAATATTGATTGATTCCAAATCAATACTACCAAATCAAACTACCTCCTGGCATCACGGTAACATGTTCTACATTTTCACACACAAACATACTCTTCGTCCTTTATTCCAAACAAAATGTCAACCTCATGATATCAAATGTTTTATTTTCAGAGTTCATATATTTGGTCTTTCGCTCTTGTGTAGGGACACCTGTAACTAACACACATTGCCCATACAGTGTGTGTTAGCATGCACAGTAAAAGACTGCAGTAGAGGAGAACACATGATTGTTAATATTTAACATGAGATCTGCAGCAGTAAAACTCAGAGCAAAAACAGGATTTATCCAGCAGCCCTGTGTCCCTGTGGCTTCCCTCTAAGTGTCTGCAGGTGAGTGTGCACAATTACCCCCATCTTTGCCATTTTGGGGGTGAGTGGGCGGATAAACAAGCGGCGTACGGCGAAACTAATTGTTCCATTACACGAAATGGAAAGTGCAGGAGGGGTAATCAAGCAGCTTTGTTGCAAATAACATGCCACAGAAAAGTCTGCGTTCTACCTGATGATGTTCAGAGTTTGGAGGACTGGGAGCGAGCCGACCAGCCAGACATCCAACGGCGCTCTTTGAGAAGAATAACAAGCATAGGGGATGCAGAGAACAACAACGTGCAACTTATTTTTTTTCTCAATTTTTAAGTATGATTGCTTAAAAATATGTACAGATCACTGATTCAATGTTGAATTTGATCCATACTTAATCACACTGACTGTTTTCATGCTCATACTGAGGTTTATAGATGTTGTTTTAGGTGAGTATTCTTCATCTATTATCTGCAGACACTTTGCGATGCTTTCTTTCTACCAAGACATTTTGCTGCTGTTTTTTAATGTTAGACTCCAAAATGGCATTTTAGTTCAACACGCAGGTTTTTGGGCCACTTGCTAAACTGCTGCAGTATATATGATCGCTCTGTTGTCGTTATTGTTTTCTGATTTAACTCCTCCACAGAAGGTGCTTTTCCCTCAGAAGGTAATCTTCCGACCGTGGGCTGAAGTCCAGGGAAGATTATGCAAATCAAGCCAGTAAGGTATGGAGAAAAACAATAATAATTGCACTACACTGCCAGACCATTAGATGGTGGTAAGATAGAGGAAAGCCATACAACAAAGATGACAAGCGTAAATCCGATTCAACACGGCTCAAATATTGCTCTAGTCCTCTCTCAGCGTAAGCGATTGAGCGATAAAAGCCACGGTCGAGATCAACCGGTGTTTCAGTTTAAAGAGCGACCCTGTTAACTGGAGACTTTCAGCCGGATGCATCCCTCACAAAAAACTTTGGATGATCATTAAATAATTATCTGATGAGGATATTTTGACATTTGAATAAAAACGAAACTAGGATGCATTCCCGAGGTCTCCTTCTGTATTTCAACAGCTGTTGTAAAATCCACTAATACTGACACAATCAGCTGAAGGTCTCCAGAGAAGACCAATGTTCAGGAGTTATTAAACCAAGTGAATCACAGGTTATGTTTTGTGGTTATTGTGGACGGAGGGTGAAATAAAAACACTGGGGGTTATCAACCAATCACAAATGTTCAGCATTGCAGGCCCCGTCTCCCAAAGTTCATGGACCTTTGAAAAGTACTACCCTCCAAGTTGGGGCGTTTCAGGGGAAGATTTTCTACGCAAGAACTAAACTTAGACCCTGGTTCCTATAATGGTGCATACATCTCTCCTCTCTTCACCTAAGAACTTTAACTCCCCTCCTCTGAAAAGGGAGATTTATGATCATGGTCGTGCTCATGTCGTCTGCAATAAGAACAGAGCTGGAGAAAACTCAGACACTTTAAATGTATTAATATCAAACATCATGCTGCACATTTCTCCTCTCTTTCCCAGCATCGGGTATCCTGCAGTGACACAGTCTGGGACTGTTAAAGAGGCCCTGGCTCACAGAGCTCTCTCACCTCATGTAGCACCTCATTTACTTAATGCACACCCTCGGAAAATGTGATTACATGAGCTTACTGTTTTGCAGGCACTGTGCTGTAGGTGTGGACTCTGCAACACGGCTAAAAGTGGTGAGAATCAGAACCTGAGTACAATTCACAAATGATGCCATCTGATGACGGCTGCAGGGTGCCTGATAAGAAGAGTGCTACAGAAAAATGCAGCCATGTTTCTGAAGCTTTATGAGTTTCACTCTCTCTGAAAGTTTCCCTTCAAGTTGAATCTGAGTTTAGAGTCCTGTGTTATTGTAAGTAAATCTATATAAGTCCTCCTCCTTTCTTCAACAGGATGCAACATGATGTTCAGTTATGGATACGTTCAGGGGCGGAGCTACACTCTCAGCGCAAAGGGGGCGGAGCATCCTCAAGGGGCCCTTCTGATAGTCAAATTCACAACTGTAAAACAGCTGATATATTTTCTCCCCTTCTTATCAATAAAAAACACCAATTCTCACTTATTGATCCAGGCCAGCCCATAAAAGGCAACTGGTTGCTTGTCGAGTTCAAATGTTTGAGATGCACCGAAGACAGCACACAGCACTCTGCTACATTGATTAATGAATGGTTCAGCACCGATGCCGATGGACAGCGACAGGCAGGTGCATTGTCCATTACTGTCTTTCTCAGGAATAACATACACATAAAATAGACACAGCAGTCTACAACACAGTAAAGTGTATTTAAACATAAAATAGACACAACGGTTTAAATGCAATTTCAAAGGCAGTCTAAAATACCTCAGGAGATGACACATAGGTGCCCAGATCCGTTAAACATGTTAGTTAAACATCAGTGTTAGGATCCATGGCTGACACAATGAATACAATGTCTCAAAAATAGTGGAACTCCACCTTAACTTTCTCTGGCTTGGAGATGTCTTCTGAATAGAAACATGTGAGCTCCAGCATTTTCTTTCCCGCATCAGGGTGCTCAGTATTGGCAATTTCTTGATTCTCAAACTGCCCCATCAAAAAAATAGAGGATGTAAAAATAAACCTCTGCTGAGAACAAAATGCGAACGAGGACGGTTGATTCCTGTGCCACTGCAGTAACCTCACATCACAGCTGATAAAGGGGAAAACCCTGACCAAACACCTGTTGAGCTGAAGTCCGAGATAGTTAGGAGCGAGAGTGACGCAGTAACATGCAGGCATATTTCTAACACCGATTCTAATAAATATAGGCAATAGGGATCGATTATTCATAAAAAAATCGTAAACGTTTTCCATGTCAAAGACAAAGCCGAATGCAAAATGAGTATGGACATGGAAAGACATCGGCTGTACCGGTCATGTCAAAAAAGGAGCTCAGTAGGGGGCCCCTGCTGAACGTCAAAACACAGCACTTGAAATGACATCACTTATGCACACTTATTCTTGTTTCCCTTGTTTTTAAAGTTTTTATATATTTATTTATTTATTTGTTTATTGATGTGGACTCCTTCCTTCTCTATATGAATCCAGGCCCTGAGATGCAAATACAGCGCAGAATTAAATGCTGCCTTGGTCAGGAATCGAGCCCCTCTCTCTCCCCCACTAACCCTAACCCTAACAGTAACCCTAACCCTAATCATAACCCTAACAGTAACCCTAATCATAGCCCTAACCCTAATCATAACCTGATCATACCCTAATCCTGACCCTAACAGTAACCCGAACCCTAATCATAACCCTCACCTTAACCCTAATCACATTCCTAAACGTGATCATAACCCTAATCCTGACCCTAACATTAACTCTAACCCTGATCATAACCCTTACCCTAACCCTAACAGTAACCCTAACCCTAATCATAACCTTAAAGCTGATCATAACCCTAATCCTGACCCTAACAGTAACCCTACCCTAATCATAACCTTAACCCTAATCATAACCCTTACCCTAACAGTAACCCTTACCCTAATCATAACCCTAACAGTAACCCTAATCATAGCCCTAACCCTAATCATAACCCTAACCCTAATCATAACCCTAACCCTAATCATAACCTTAACCCTGATCATAACCCTAACCCTAACAGTAACCCGAACCCTAATCATAACCCTTACCCTAACCCTAATCATAACAGTAACCCTACCAGTAACCCTAACCTTTATCATAACCTTGACCCTAACCCTAATCATAACCTTAACCCTAACCCTAATCATAACCCTAACCCTAATCATAACCCTAACCGTAACAGTAACCGTAACCCAATCATTGCCCTAACCCTTATCATAACCCTAACAGTAACCCTTATCCTAATCATAACAGTAACCCTAATCCTATCGTTTACCCGAACCCTTATCCTAACCTTAACCCTAACAGTAACCCTAACCCTGATCCTAACCTAATCATAACCCTAACCCTAACCCTAACAATAACTCTAACCCTAATCATAGCCCTATCCCCAATCATAACCCTAATCATAATCATAAGCCTTCACTTTTATGACTGTATGTCCGCAGAGATCTAAGAGCCTGCTCCACATGTTGATCTTCTGTTTGTTTACCATTTTGTACGCCTCAATACGATCCGTAGCTACTTAATACTGTCATTTATAGACATTGTTTTGTGAAGGACAATTTGATTCAGGGAAAAAAACGCATTTGGCATTGTTTTTGACATGGAAAACGTTTACTTTTTTTTCATGATTAATCGATAATTGATTGTTAACATTTCAAAGATCGATCAAGGAACATACTTGAAATTTGTATCCCTAGTGATATAGCTAATGGAACTTGGGCTGCTTACAGTGGTAAGATGTAGAAAAATTGTGCAGTCCATTTGTAGCCTCCAAGGCGATTATTATTGATTTGATTGTAAACGTTGGAATTATTAAGCAGTATAACTTTACGTGGGCATATGTTGAGCATGGTTGTGGTTTGCATGCCTAAGCGTAAAGCATTTCATGGGCCCATCTTTAAACATAAGATAAATAATCTTGAATGGTAATGCCATATGAGTTTTCAGGTTTGTTAGTGTGTATATGGATTTCTGGGGATTATTAACTGAATGACAACGGGAGGTTGCTTTAAATTGAAAATAGATGTGTTTTTTTTAATTACAACATCAACTGTGGACAGGGACAGACATCGGCTGTTCCGGTCCGGTCAAAAAAGTAGCTCAGTAGGGGACCCCTGCTGAACGTGGGCCCTAGGGCGGCCGCACCCTCTGCCCCCGCGGGCGCTCCGCCTGTGGGTACGTTGTTTACCTCACATATTTCCACCAGGAGAGACCTGAACCACAGTTTATTTCACAAGGTTTCAAAAAGGATTGTTAGATGTGCAGTATGTTTGTCTATTAGTTATTACCCCAGCTCTCTTACTGATCTTACAGCTGTGTAAGAGGCTTGATTCTGATTGGTCAAAACCTCTTGACGCCAGTTGTTAACATTCACTAACATAAGCAACACCAGAGGCAAACTTTATCACAGTTTTGGCACATTATGCTTCTGCTTGTTGACACCATAGACCATAAGGTGAGGCAAAACCGTGAGCTTCCAGTAGCATCAAAATATTGTGGCTAAAGCACTAGTTTTTAAAGGCTCAGACTCTTACTGTAAGTGTGTGATAACATTACAGAAGGGATCACTGCAGAGAGAGAGCTTTTTAGTACAAAGTAAGATGCCTTTTTTTTTTTTTTACCCAGAAACAGTTGTTACATCGTTTCAGACAATTGGGTTGTGTCATGCTTTGGCTCTGACACCCTGCAGCAGAGCGTCATAGTAATCAGCTGCAGGAGAACAACAGGAAGGAGTCAGCAGAGGGAGGAGACAGGAAAGAGGGTCTCCTGACCCGTGAGGGGGGGCTCATTACCACTCAGTGTGACGAGCAGACGGAGCGTGTGGAGGAGTGATGGGGATGGAGAAAGGTTAGAGATCTTCCTTGTGGGACCTCAGAGCAGCAGGAGTGAACGTTACATCCCTCTGTCTCTCCTTCCTTTCCATCACGCTGCTCAGATCGTTTGACCCCCCAGCATGAGCCCCGCAGCAGCTAATTAGTAGCAGTCTGTCTGCTGCTCTTTGAATCTCCCTGGCACAAGTCAGAACTTCAGCCAACATCAGCCACGACTAATCAAACAGAATTCTGATCATACATATGAACTCGCTAAAATCAAAGTGTGCACGCAACATAGCAAAGATCTGACTTCTGTAGCATGATCTGCTGTTACACCTCACCTATCTCTGCCGTGAGGACAAACATTTTCAAAGTGAGCTAGTGTAGTCACTTGATTTGTACAAAAACCTAATCTCAGAGCTGCTCCTGACTTCGTCTATAATTAACCTTATCAGTCTTTTCTGTATCAATATAACAGATTTTAATGACGATATCAGAGCTGTTGACTTCAACTCTTCAATCAGTATCAGTATCAGTATGTATCATTTATATTCTGTTATTGATAATATTGGTCATATTTTACCATCTTTTTATAAAGTTTTCTAGAGCTCCAGTTAGTAGTTTTAGGCTGGTGATGAAAAATACTGAGCTGCTGTCTCTTTAAGAGCTACAAAAGCAAACAAGAGCATCAGTATGCAGATTAAATGTGTCTGTTTAGTTATAGTTAATGCCTCAAACTGCTGCCATGTGGTAGGTGTCAGAGGAAAAGATTGAAGGTGCAGTGTGTAGAATTTAATGATATTTAGCAGAACAGAATTGGAAGAAATGAAATATAATATTCATAAGTATGTTTAAATTACTGTATAATCACCTGAATATAAAAAAACATTTTTGATGGTAAAAACTTGACAAATTGAGGATCATACCTATATGAGCTTTTTGTCCTCGAAGGCCACGGTCACGTCACCGACAGAAGGGGTTAGCAAGGGAGAGTGTGACTCTAGAATCTGTCCACTAGATATCACTGAATATTCTGCTCACTGTACCTTTAAGAGCATGCTACAGAAACACATTTTTTACCCATCTTTCACGGCAAAGATTCACAGTTAGTGATACGTTTGTAGGAAGGAGGTAGGATTTCTGCCATTTTTTGGCAGAAATCACTACATACTCATGCATAGAAAAAAAACTGTTAAAGAAATATGAGGTACCACTTTGTCCACAGGAGGTGCCAAACAGACACACACCCAAGGTTTCTCACAGGAGTATTAAAGTTATACAAATTCACAGGAGGACACTTTTTAAGAATTATTTTTTAACATATTTAGGGGTTTATATGGCAGATAGGAGTGGTTTCTCGACTACAAATTTTTATCATATCCCAAGAGAAAAATATGTTTAACACAGAGTACAGTCTAGACCTGCTATGTTTGTAAAAGTGTCTTGAGATAACGTTTGGTGTGATTTGGCACTGAATAAATAAAGATTGATTGAATATGTTCGGAACTTAGCTGACGCTTACTCATCCACTCCCACTCCAGAGCTCACATCACACCCATCAACTGGCTCCCCTACAGCACCGAATCCACTTCAAGATCCTGCTCAGCCCTCAATAACCTCAACCCCTCATACTCATAGACCGTATAAAATATGGACGTAGGATCCATGGCGTCACCCATCTGTTTCTGAAGAGCTGTTAGAGGCCAATCGTCGACAACAGCCATATTGCTTCTGTCGAGCCAGTGTGACGTAAAGAGGCGGAGTTTGAGCCTCCTAGCCAACAACTACAGTGTTCCCGCAGGCAGCTGTGCCTCTCATTGGAAGACTCGTAATCTCAATATCTTCGAAATTGCCACGTTAGAAAAAAATTCACCCTCCGTCCAGTGTGAACCGATCGAGAAATGAGCAATCCAGACTACACTCATCTTTTGTACCAGGCTGTAAACATGTTTCTTTCTGCTGTAAAGATCGTCTTTTTCCCATTCATGTGTATGTGACTTCTGGTACTTCCGGAGCCAGCCTCAAGCCTCGATGAACTGCAGTTTTTAGCACTTCCCCATTGGACTCATATTTTTAAACCGGAGGTTGCCACTTGCTCATACCTGACTGACATCCTCAGATGGCAACCTCCTGTCCACCCTCACCAAGACCAAGCACCGCACTTTGAGGGACAGAGCCTTTGCCATTGCTTTCCCAATTCTCTGGATCTCTCTCCCTCCAAACATCCTCAACTCTGACTCTCTTCACTCATTTAAAAAAACAACTCTAAACGGACTTCTATTTCAAAAAAAGCCTACAACACATGACCTCTACTCCCTCCACACCTCTGGTCTGTCCTTCTTTATTATATACATTTATCTGTTTTTCACATATTGTACATAAGAAAGGCTCAGTAAGACGGGTTTTAGTGAGCATTGATGCTATAAGATGCATGAGATCCATACATGAGATAGGATCGCAGTGTGTCAGTGCGCCAGTTCCCCCTGCAGTCTAAGCCTATAGCAGCATAACTAAGACCTGGTCAACAGTGATGGGAATTGCGGCTCTTTTTAGAGAGCCGGTTCTTTTGGCTCGGCTCACTACAAAGAGCCGGCTCTTTTGGCTCCCAAGTGGCTCCTCAGATTTTCTCTTGTTTGAATGACTGTATTACCCAAAATAATGTTAAATTATATGTCAAATGAATTACTAATGTAAAAAACATACATTATATCAAATGTGTATCATTTAAAGGCTTATTTATATTCTCAACATGGAGCAGAGTTCTACAGAAATTAAATTATAAAGAACAAAAAACAAGACCCATCACAATTAGACAAAAAGGTCCAATCTCTGATGTCTGTATATTATTTATAAACTTTTAAACACCTTCGTTAACAGCAGGTTCCCTTGACTGTCTTTATTCTTCACTTCTTGCACTGATGGATAACCAGTTCTAATGTCCATGACCTGGATGACTGAGAACCTTCACAGACACTTCTAATGTGTCTTTGCAGGTTTTTTGTGGACCCTGATTGATGACATTTTCACCTTGCACAGTCTAAACCCTGCCTTTGAAACGTCTCTGCCATTGAAATGCGTGCACAGTTTACTGCGTTTCCTGCAGTCACTCGTTTTCTCACCTTTCCAGTGCGTTCTCTCTGTCTGTCGCGCACGTTCTCCCTTTCGCCTCCCTCCTGTTGGTGTTTTCTCACTGTGCTGTGTGTGTCTGTAACGCCTCCCCTCCCCGTTCTTCTCAATGTAGACATGTGATTGGTCAAGACGCCACCATGTCTTGACCAATCACGTGAGGCTTTAGCAGAAAAAGACGAGAGGAAAAAAAAACAAACAAAAAAAACCAACGGCTCGGCTCCCATCGTTCACTTCAAAGAGCTGGCTCTTAGAGCCGGATCGTTCGCGACCGACACATCACTACTGGTCAAAGCCTGAGTCAGCTCTCACTATAAGCTTTATCAAAAAGGAAAGTTTTAAGCCTACTCTTAAAAGTAGAGAGGGCCTGCCTCCTGGACCCTGACTTCCCATACTACTTTTAGAGACTTTAGGTGCGACAAGTAGGCATGCATGCTGGGAGCAAAGCCCCCAGGTATATTCTAGATTGCTTCAACCAGCAGTGAGACTTCAAATCAAGCATGCTTCAAATCAAGTGCTTGTCTCCACTGAGAGGCTTAGACTGTTAATGCACGTGTCTGACTGCAGATTACAGATAAAAGGAAGAATCTCGGCAAAGACAGAGACACAAGATTCACACTGAAGTCACGCAATAACCCAAACACATGAAGGAAGCAAATCTGGTTCAACGTTAGCGTCTCTTTAACAAAATGTTATTTATTTGCTTGAATCAGCTGAGATTGAGAAGAAGAGGTGCCAGGTTGGGGAAAGGCAACGGAGTTAGGGAGTTAGATGCGGAGAGAACAGCAGATGGGAAATACAAAAAGACAGGGCAGAAAATGGAATAAACCTTGGGTAAAAAGGATGTTGTAGAAAAAGTATGAAGAGAATAACTGCATGAAAGAACAGAAAAAGGAGAAACTAGATTCATTGAAACAGTAAACAGATCAGGTTGTAAGAGACTAGAGAAATCACATATTTATGGAAAGATTGACTTCAGTAATATAAAGCCCCATTCTGAGCTCAAATCGCAGAATATTAGCTTTGATTATGCATCGTTTCACAGCCGACACATCATCTCAGGAGGGGGTGCTCTCGCGACAGAAATTGATTGGCTTTATTGACCCAGAAAGCAGGATTAAATAATTAGAAAAAAAGCTTTTACAATCCAATATTACTCATGTCTGCATGTCACCCACTTACAAAAACACCAGCCAAAGACGACACATTAAGCTGCAGGGAGGAGGAAAAAAAGAAAACGAACAAGAGCACACTCGCCCACCACCAATTTTCGGGTGTCATGCTTGCAGCTCTTTGATGTCTCGAGTTTGGCGAATAAACATTCTGTGTTCACTTTTTGAAAAGATTTCTGTCTGCAGCCTGAAGAGAGGGTTTGAGGAGTCTGGCACGCTGCGTGGGCTGCTGCTTCTGCCCATCTTTGCAGCTCGATATTCTGCTCAAACTCTCCGCATTTGTGCCTTTAACTGAGATGTACTCAAAAACCTCTCTGACCCGAACATTTTGACATGGCTGTGAACATTTCCATTTGTTTGCTCGGTTAAAAATAAAAAATGTTTCCAGCCGAGTCCAGCTCTAGGTCCCTGCTGAATGCTCTAAGAAAAATGACAAATTCTCTGAAAGGGGCAAATGCTACATAATTTACCATCTCCAGTGTCAGCCTGCCAAAGCATGTAATTACACCTGCAGGCACCTCATTTCCTGCTCTTACCATGCAGTGTGTTCAGGGCGAAAAAGTTAGATACCTCTTTTGAATTACAAAAGGAAAATACAACTCTGTGCCCAACCTGTGGGTCTTTAAGTAAAAATACTGCTTGTGTTCAAGCCACCACCAAAGGGCAACCAATTCATCTTTTGAATGACTTTAAGCACAAAAGAAGCGTGCAGCAGTGATAAAGGCGGGAATAGCCTTAAAGCAATCCTCAGGGGAAAATGAGTCTGGCTAGAGGATTCAAAGTTCTTGTTTTTCCACTGACAGGTTCCAAATTTTAACATTTAACATTACTGACTCCTCACTACAGAGATCAACCTTTCTTTTTTTAAATTGAATTATTTTATTTACAAGACAAAAGACAAACTACAATGAAGACAGGCATAGTTTTTTAAAATTTAAAACAGCATAAGTAGGTAGTGCAATATGAGTGGTATATTGTTATGATGTTAGTTTGTGCATTATGTGTGTGTGTGTGTGTGTGTGTGTGTGTAGGTGTGTGTGTGTGTGTGTGTGTTTGTGTTTGTGATTGTAGATGTGAAGCATAGGGTGTATTCTGGATGGAAGAAAGGGGTTGTAGTAAGAATAAGAATAAGAATAATAAGAATAATGATAATAATAATAATGGTTAAAAAAAACATACAAAATAACTGACTTTTTTTTACTGACTGAAACTGCTGTTTCAGTGCTGTCTTTAAAGCCACCAAGCATTATCACAAATACTGTTGTTTCACCTCAAAGGACACAGTTGTTGCATGACTAGTGCTGAACTGGTTAGTTATAGCTCTCTCGCCCAAAATTAACGCCCTTTTTTTAAAACTACATCTGAAAAAGTGGTATCGTCCTGTAGTTGGGTTTCAATATTTGAGTGCAGATATGTGTTGACAACAGTGGACAGCTTCACTTATCAGTAAAGTCAATGAACTCCTCATGACTGAGGCAAGCCGTCACTCACAACAAAAGCAGCAGGGGATGAATGATGGAGTGTCCCAGGGATTGTCCAGAACAAAGAATGCTTCATTTACACACGAGTACATATTCTGTGTTATTTAAACGTAACACTTGAACCTTAAAGACACTGAAAACAGCAACAAACAACTTAACTTGTTTTATTTGTTGTTTCTATTATCAGTATTTTCAAATAAATTGCTTTCTTTGTAAAATCACGATTGGTCTTCCAGAAGAGCCATTCTTGTAAAGGCGGTGACCGTCGTGTTATCACGGTTTGGACTTTTGTTCCAAATGGTTTGGACTTTTGTTCACAAGTAACACGACATCACAAACTGAGGATGGACTGAGGCAGCGTTGCTTTGCAAGACGGTAAGTTGTTTAATGAGCATGAGAGACTTTATTTACTTAATGATATTTACTCAGCAAAAGAAAACACAGGATGTTTGTTTTGTTTATGTTTAGTTCACATATTAATCTCTTCAGGCACCGATACAGATATAGTCCTCTCTTCAGCATGCACACCTCATCCTGGATTTTCCTCTCTGTCTGACCATCAACAAGGACGCAGCGGTGTTTAATCAAATTAGCTGAGAATTTACTGCAGCGTATGCAAGGTCTCTGCATCCTCGGCCATCCGAGGAATCGTAAAACGCAGGCAGGGGGAGAGGGCAGGACGGAGGGAGCAGCATTGGTGCTGCAAAGTGTCTTAAGTGGTAGAGAAAATCCCATGGCCCATTAATTTTCCAATTAAGCATTGCCTGCCAGCACCCATTTTGTCCTTAGTCATAAAAGGACTGACGTGGAGGTTACTGCTGCCTGTCTTTATGTGTCAACCCTTCAGGGGGTGTCTCAATTCGCTCCCTCGGGCTGCTTTTGTCCCTGTGTACCCTGGTGATGCAGCCAATTAGCATGTCATGTTAGCAAGCGCACAGCACACAGGCTGAATCTGCCCAAACCTGCCTACCTGATTTCTGTAATTGCACCGTGTCCTCATTATCTCATCTCACTGAGCAAGTGCTTGTGCAGAAGGCCGTGTGGATTAGTGTGTGCATGCCGATGTGTTCATGCTTGTTTTTGCTTATGCTGTACATTTAATTACATCAGCTGGTGAAGTCACTACTCCGGCTCTGCGGGGGTTCAGTTTCCAGAGAAGCACTCTGACCTTCGGTCCAGTAAAAACGTAGAGTTAGTTTGCAGCATGAGTGCCAGCAGCAAGCTCAGGATTCATTCTGGATGCGGAGAGGTGGGCAAATGGCACTGATTGTCTCTTAGCGGTTCATTAAGCAGCAATAAGGTCAAGCATTAGCCCCCAGCCATATGATATTCATGGCTGCTGATACCACTTAGCCCAGCATCTGCTTCTGCTGCTCATGTCAGAGTCGATCTTTAAACAAGCCAAATCAATATGCCAAAGATAATCACAGAGCTCAGGAATCAGGCTCTGACAGCAGGCTGAGAGGACTCTGCGTGGGCCGCGCTCACAAAGGTTACTGTAGGTAAATGTGGGCTGACTTTATCCACATGTGGGTTTGAAACCCTCCTACAGCAGGTCTAAGGAGCCAGGAGGAAACGTCAGGGGAAGATCAGACCTCATGTCATCATTATATCATTAGTGAAACAGCTGAGGAGGAAAAAAGACGGCGAGAGGGAGGCTGGGAGCACACGGTTAGACTAAAAATATAAACACAAATATGTTGAGAGGAAGACCAGACTGACCTTCATTTATCTTCTCTTCACATCTCCACATCTCCACCCTGCAGCGCGCACACATCATATATCCACGTCCTTACCCCTGCACAGAGTCCATAATAAACAACACATTACTCTCCTATATATATCAACAGAACTAAAAACTCAAATGAAACTTTTTCTCTCTGAAATATTATTGAAAAATGTAAAATAAATAAGTAAATATTATTACAATATATAAAATACATAAATAAAATATTAGTAAAAAATATAAAATAAATACATATTATTTAAAACATAAAATAAATAAACAATTGAAATATTATTTGACAATATAAAATAAATAAATAAATAATACATTATTAAAAATATATATTATTAAACAATATAAATTGATTAGCACTAGTGAGCTATGAACACAGAAGAGTGACTCGCAGATAAGCAGGATGATAAAACATATCTGAGGGTTAAGACGAGAACAGTCCTGCTTCTTGTCACTAATCCCCCACAATCCCCCGTGTCTATCAAGGAGGACTTCAAGCTGTGAGTGACAGGTGAACAAGACATTTGCTAAATTTCGGTGGAAGAGTTTCTTGAAAATTTCAGGAATGCAATTGTAAAAGAGGCTGCAGACACATCAATGCACAAGTATAAAAGTTTAGAAGGATGTCGGCTACTTGTAGAGGCTGTGGTGAAGTCATAAACTTGTAGATTAAACCCTTCAGTTGCTTCATATCAACATGCAAACTCATGTATTGAATTGAGGAATGGATTGGTGCATCGCTGTCTTTGTTTGATTTTTTCAGATCTTCCTTTTTCTCTGTATTCTTTCATCCAGTACCACAGTTTTTTTTAAATCACACCTTTCTTGCACATTCTCCTAAAAAAATTTCATTTTTTCAATTCACTTTTTCAATGTATCCGCCATTTGAATTTTAAGTTAATATAACATCTAAAAATAGTATGGGAGGTTGAGCCTTCAGTTATCAGGCACCTCTCCTTTGAAATCATCTACCAGTCAGAGTCCAGGAGGCAGACACCCTCTCTACTTTTAAGAGTATAGGCTTCAAACTTTCCTTTTTGATAAAGCTTGTAGTTAGAGCTGGCTCAGGCTTGGAACAGCTCTTAGTTATGCTGCTATAGGCTTAGACTGCTATAGGCTTAGACTGCTGGGTGAACTGACACACTGGGATCCTGTCTCCCTCTCTCTCCTCTCTGTTCCTGTCACTTACTTTAACTCTTCCTGTTCCATTAAAGTTACTAACCATAGACCTTTCTGGAGTGCCTGAGCTCCCTTGTCTAGTAGGTACCTATGGTTCTCCGCCGTAGACGGCCTGCTGCTGTGGACGTGCCAGACTCAAGCTGCTACAACTACTACTATCCATCTCACCACTATCATCTCTCTCTTTTCATCTCCCTCTATCCCTCTCTCCAACTCAGTCTCAACAGAAGTCTGTCTTACAAGAGTCTGGTTCTGCTCGAGATTTCTGCCTGTTAAAAGCAGTTTTTCCTTGCCACTGTAACTTGCTTAATGCCGCAAAGGGCACTATATAAATAAGGATTGATAGGTTGAATATTTAAAATAGAAAGTCAAATCATAAAAAATGTGTCACACAAACAGTTTGGGAAGATTTAGATTAAAAAACACTCTACCCTTGATCTTTTCAAATGGTATCTGTGATATGCTTTAGCCGAGTTGCTCATTCACTTTGTTGAGTTCATTGTTTTGTTGCTGTTAAAGGTTAGAACTTGTGTTGATGCACAAACAGAAACGGCTCATATTTAGCGGCCGAGTTGGTACAAGCAAATAAGAAAAGATAAAACCTTTCATCCTCTTTGAAGCAGAGCCCTCTCACCTCTCTGACTCTGAAATTGAATCCTAAACTCTGATGGGAAGAGACGTGCTCTGAAGGCTCAGAGAAAAAACGCAGTGAGACAGAGACGTGAAGAGAGAGAGAACACACTCCATTAAATCAATTAAGTCTGCATGCTGCAGGAGCCTGGGCAGGAGGATAATTACTTAGGGAGAGTGATCAGAGACTAATCTAATGATGATGCCCTTTGCCTCCCACTACCAGACTTGATGAAGCAGCACTCCTGCGGGACCGAGCCCTGGCTGTGAAACTGAGCAAACACACACACAGATATGTAGATGGAGGACGTGTAAGTGCTTATGTGTGTGTTTTTCTTCCAGAGAGGAGAAGAGGGGAGAGAGAGGTGTATTTAGAGGAAAGGTGACAGGAAATCACCAGCAGGGTTAAATGTTGCATCGTTATCTTTGACTGAAGACGAATTGTTCTGATTTTCTAGGATTTTAAAATGTACTCCAACTACAATCACTCTTCAGATCAGAGGTTGCTCCTGTGAGGGGGCAGCAAGGTTTTAGAAAACACAAATATATTTTTATTGAAAATGTGAGCCCGATCTCAGGTCTCAACTTGTATATTTTACAGCTTTAATTGTCTAAGTCTTAAAGACAACTGATTTTTATAAGAAATGTGATGAAGTTCATTGAGATCGATTTATTCTTGTGCAGAATGAATCTCTCACAGATTTTCTTGTTGCATCCACCTCCCTGTATTTGTCTCTTCTCCTTGTCCATGCACGCCTGCCTCTGAGCTTCCGTGTTGTTTATTCTCTTCCTGTCTACTGGTTTGCTAATGCTCCTTCTTCCCTCTCTCTTTCGTTTGTCCTCCTCTCCGCTGTCTGTCTGTTTCAGCTGGTGTGGAGAAGGCAAGGATTATCCCTCCAGTGGATTTCCACTTGACAGAGAGTGGGCTGCTTTTGAACTTTCACTGACTGAAGCCTCTTCTCGCTCCCAAGCTGTTCATGAGGCACGAGTGGCTCAGACATATGGAGTGAGCTGCAGAGAGGGTGATGTCAGAGATGGAGAAAAGAGGAAGAAGAGAAGGGAGAGAGAGCTCAGGGAGAGAGGAGATGAGCAAAGTAAAGTCTCAAACCTGTGAAAATGAAATAGGAGATGCTTTGGACATTGACTCCATTTATTCCTTGTTATTTAAAAGTATGCCAAACATGGGACCGAGCTTCATTCACAGTGGACCTAAATAGTGTAATCAAATGGAGCGACACCCGTGAGCTCATTCAGGCACACAAATCGAGCTGCGCTAATTTCACACCTGACATGCATCATCCCACAATCACCTCACGAACGTATCCTCCCTATCTGAAGGTCTGTCATACTGTCAGATTAACGGTCCCTCCTTCTGCTCTGCTCACAAATGTTATCCTGCTGGGCGCCGAATTGCAGCCCCACCAACTCCACCTGCAGGGAGGTTTGAGGTACCATCTTATCACTCCTCAAGCTTCTGCATGTAGACTAAAACTGTGAGGAGGAGTGATGAGGTCAGAGCCAAATACAACGATCTGCTGCTGCAAGAAAGTGCAAACTGTTTTAATGATGGAAACGAGTGCATCATCTCTTAACTGTCATCAGTGGTACCAACAGTTCCAGCCAAATTCCATCAGATCCGTGTCCAGTCTGTCACGGCACCGGATCTGATAGGTTTCTATCCTAGTCAAACTCTGGATCCAACCGTTCAGACTCTATTTTTGACGGATGCCATAGTCAGGAGCGGGACAGGAAGTCACACACCAAAACAAAATTAAAACATCTGGTTTATTTTCAGAATAAAACAATCTGTGTTATCACCAGATAGTATTTCACAACAACAAACCATCATGAAGTGCGAAGCCAGGCCTGGAGTCAACAGGTCAGAGGTTTTCAGAGGCTGATAAAGACAACATGGATGAGGAGAGAAGTCGAATAATCCTTGATTCAGTAATTACTGCGGGAAAACATGAGGTTGTTCACTTCCTGTTTGTGGACAGCAATCTTATACAAATGAGAAATTATAAAAAATAGTCAGTAGATATATTTTGGTGGCTCAGGTTTGGTCTATGAGAGGGAAACACTGATGCATCTGCAGGTGATATGCTCGCCATGCTGTCATCTGTGGAGTGTGGCCACTAACGCACCAGATGCAGTAGCGAGTGACATTGAGCTCATTATGTTAAAAATGAAGATTGTTCACGAGTCACAAATCCTTTGAGGATGAGTCCAAGTAAAATCTCAAGTCATCATCTCTGTAAATCTACTGAGAAGCAGGACTGTCATTTGGCAGCCAAATTATTTGTGCAACAAGTCGAGTCGCCCCCTGCTTGCCATCCATTTCTTATGGATGTTCCGGTTGTGTGAGATGCTTCACTCTGATTGGTCAAAACCCCTTGATGACGGTTATTGACTTTCACTATCATGAGAAACGCTAGAAGCAAACTGATCACACATCATGTCAATTCAATCGGCGGGAAAGAGTTCCGGCACATTTTGCTTCTGCTTGTTGACACCATAGACCGTAAGCTGAGATAAAAACCATTAGCTTCCGTTACCATCAAAACAATGTGGCTAAAACGCTAGTTTCGGTTAGTGTGCTGAATAGGTAGGCTATGAATATTTTCATATCGGATCCTGTCCAGCAATATTAGTAACGAGCGGAGAAGCTGAGAGAAACTTTAAGTTACTGATCGGTACAAAAAAACTTAAACCATGAGCGATTGTGCTCTTTTCTCACCCTGTTGGGATTCTATTTCCAATAACTACCTGCTCACCATACATTATCCCTGACTTATATAGTGTTTACAACTTTGAAGAAACCCATTTAGATACAACTGTGGATCAAAAGAAGGCCTGATTCAAAGAAAATAAAATGCTGATTTACTCTCCGTCACGAGGAAATAACAGACAATAAAGTTGAACAGAATCATGATGCATCAACACAAGCAGATAAACTTGCTGTTTTTAACGCATGCATCTGTAATTTAAACATTGTCTCATGGTGCAATAGGTGCAGAGCAAACCCAAAACTTTGCCCCGGTCTCTGTGCACATCAGAGTTGAACAACTAAAAGTTGTGCTGCGGTGGAGTTTGGTCAGTCTATGTGAAATGAGTGAAGATTGTCCTGAAGTGACGATTCACAGCCAGGGATTAATGATCAGGGACAACAAGACTTCTACAAGCAGACGATTCTCTCTAAAACAAAAACATTTCTGAGGAGTTTGAAAGTAACAATACTTTCATCTAACCTCTAAATGAATGAAAGAAAATGTGCACGCTGAGCAGCCGGGTTCAAAGCCAGTTTAAATGTTTCTGAAGTCAGCGGCTGTTCTGTGAGGCTCCATGAAATTACAAAAACACTCATAGAGATCCATTCTGGGTTTTGCTTAATTCATTAGCCTCCACTTGTCTTTTCAAATGGAGGTCCATTAAAAGGCACAAGAGGCTCCTTCTCTTTCTCTCCCGCGAGTTCAAAAAGGCTAAACCTCCTGCTGCTGCGAATGTTAATGGTTATCTTTTCTTTCTCTCTCTCCCCTATGCTTTAGTTGCTGTCTGTACTTATTGTGTGTATTGACTGCATGTGTGTGCGTGTGTGTGCGTGTGTGCGTGTGTGTGTGTGTGTGGGTGGGTGGGTGGGTGCCGTCGTGAGCGTTATTTGTGTGGGTGCATCTGTGAAGCACTAATGAGGATTGGAAGCTACGAGTGTGTGTTTTGTAGTTTGTTGCTTCCAGCCGAGCAAATAAAGATTACATTAGTATTTTTTTTTCCTCTGGGTGACCGCTTTCTCTAAAACCATGCACACTTATATATGTTTGCATTTTACACCTCAATTATAATCAAGTCATTAATTAATGATTAAAAACACGTCAGCACAGCAGAAACTTTCTCGTACGCTGTTTGTCAGCATCAATTATTGTAAGATACCCTTCACACACACACACACACACACACACACACACACACACACACACACACACACACACACACACGTACAGCACTATCATTAACATTCCCAACAGCGGGCGGTCGAGCCTTTTTGAACTTGAAGCGCAGGAGAGAGAGAAGGAGCCTCTTGTGTCTTTAATGGACCTCCATATGAAATATTGAACAGGCTGCGATCCTGAGCGCGGTAATTGTCTGAGGCGTGCTGACGGCGAGGCAGGGTGGGGTGGGGGGGGCTGAGGAGGAGGGCTGGGAGTGTTGAGGTTAAAATATCATTAACCTGCCAGCCGGTGTGTACAGTAGCATTCAAAAGACATTAATGACACTGATCAAACAGCCTGTGAGCACTCAGCATGCTGCTGCGGCTGCTGCTCATGCCCGCTGATTTGTCTACTCTACATTAACAGAAAATCCACTGCTTCAGTTCGATCACGTTCAAGATGCAGCACGCAAAGTCAACGTCACAGAGATGGTGGCTGCCATGTTGGAAATGCTGATAGTTGTGAATTCTTCACATTCAGACCTTAATATTCAGCAACTTTTATTTTGACATTTTATTTTGGAGGTGTGTCTTGTTTTCCCTTCCTATTTACCACACCTTCATTGTGATACCTTATGAAGTTGTTACCGGTGCAGAAGTCATTGATGATAAGAAATGTATACGGTATATTAACATTCTCTTCATGTTGTGTGATCTATATTTATTACATGACGTTTTTGTGTCGTTTAATATCAGTAGAGATTTGTTCGGTAATTAGCCTTGCTATATGTCATGCTAACTAGTTATCCAGGCTAGATTGCCTGTGTTATCTTGAGTGAAGTGCTGGATGATAGATATTTATGTCAGTTTATATTTAATTTTTATCTCAAAGGTATGTTTATTTAAGTTGCTTAAATACTGTTGACATTATCAGGCTGATAACTGTATGTCTTTGTGTCAAGAAGCGGAGTTGAGGCCACATCGTAGCCATCCGTCAAACAGCTTTACATGAGATCAGCTTGGCCCCTTCTTACGCTTGGCTATGCAAACTCTTCATTTTAATCTAATCAGAGTTGGATTTTGTGTTGTTCTAGCTCCGTGCTTAAGTTGTATATTTCATTGAGTATATGACTTGATGCAAGTGTCGTTCTTTTGTCTGTTTTACTTTATTTAAAGGTTTTTCATCTTATAGCTAACCAGGAAGTTGCTAAGCACATTGAAATGAAAAAGGAAATGTACTATTTGAGTGAAGTCCAGTCGTCCTTGGACAGATTGTCAGTCGTGTCAAGTTTTGGAAACTGCACAGGAATGAGATAACTTGACAACTGAGCCAGCCTCGAGTGGACACTTGAGAAACTGCCCATTTTTGCATGTCCACGTTGGCTTCATTTGTCAACATCAGAGGTTGTTGTTGGGTGTTTCCATTGTGAATGATCTTTTCAATGGATCTGTGGTTGAATGAGTTGCAGAAAATTTAACTGGAGAGCAACTCTTTTTATTTTTATTGAAGCCAAATTTCACAGCGCGCCCTAACTTCTATGTAACTTGTTCCACCACGATCAGTGGGTGTATGTTATTCTCACCCTCCAGTTGTCTGCCAACCAACATGAGACAATGGGAGAGGAAAAAATGTTGCAGGGAGAGGGTTTAAAGAAATCTTCGTTTTATTCTTCTTGTTCACCTGGACAGTTTCATACACATTAGATCCATTTATTGACAGTTGTTCCGGTTGGGAGGAGGTTATCTTCTGAGTTTCTTACTGAATTCAGTTCTTTGGATTTCCCCTCAGAAGAAAAAATGCACCAGTTTCCTCTGCTCCCAATGATTTCACTATTTATTATTCTTTATAAACAAAAATGTTCAGTCAAGTTTTGATAAAAGTCTGCTCTTAGACTGCCTTGTTGTTCTCAAGTTTCTAGTCAAAACAGAGGTTACTCATGGAAATAAAAGTCTCAGCCAGAGGACATTAATCACGTCTGTCTCCTCTTCGCCACGGTAGAAGAGCTGTTAGGTTTCACTCTAATTGATATGTTAACTTCCACTGGCTCTGCTCCGTCTCAGGTCCGGCAATCCAAATCCCTCCACAGTAGATAAACAACAACATTAAACATTCGGGTAAAATAAAACACCAGGCCAGAAGTCACCAGGTCAGAAGTTTTCAGAGGCTGATAAAGGCAACACGGATGAGGAGAAGCTCATCATGGAGGCGGAAAACTGTTCATTCTTCAATTACCATGGGAAATTCTTGATCATGTGCCTCATGCTGCGGTCTGAAAACACAGTTAGTGAGTGTTGTTGGACGAGAGAGTACCAAGCTTAACTGGAGACGAACCGAACATGGATCTGGTGGACGTCCAGACAAGTTGGCCACCCCTCCCAGAGGCTGTGTCATCTGTAATCGCCGTCCAATAGGATCCTGGATGGTCCCTCTTGTTAAAACCATATCCTTAAAGAATGAACAATGAGTTGTAAAATGAGCGGCTGTGTTCCCAGCAGGCCACCGTGATAACAACAGTTCCAATTATTTCTCCTCTCTGGTTCCCAGTAGCTCAGTTTTTGTTCTTGGAAATGTTTTATGCAGTTTGAAAGTCTTCACTCTTCACTTCCTGTGCGTAAACCAGCCCACCAGCTCTGAACTTCACAAGATACGAGCGCTGCGAGGCCTCACCCTCCTCGACTAATTGAGATGTCTGCAAATCCTGATAGAGTCATGTCTCCCCCCCCAAAACTCCTGGGATCCTTGAGGGAAATCCTGTAAGTGTATTACAGCAACTAAGCAGCCTTTTAAGTTGCAGACGAACACAGCCGGTGGCACTGGAGGCATTTTTTGATTTTCATAGCAGCCTGCCGCGGGCTCTCACGGCAATTGGTCCTGTAAAATTCCTTGGTATCCCTGAAATAAGCCCCTCAGGGAGAGAGGGAGTGAACCAACAGAGAGAGAATGAAGACGGGGAGAGATGGAGGGGAAACTGAGATAAAAAGAGACTCAGCTAACAAGACTTCCTGTTCCCTCACAAACGGTTTGTCCTTTAAATAACACTTCAGACTTGCCGGGCGTGTTGTACACCTCTGAGGCTGCAGAGAGTTTTACGAGGCCCTATTAACCCAAACACACAGGGCGATTTATAATAAGCAGGTTGATTCCACCAGATCCATGTCTGTTCTGTCTCCAGAACCATCACAGCACCGGATCTGATACATTCCTATTCTAGTCAATGTGTTAACTTCTTTTGGGTCCGCTCTGTTGCGTGCCCGCTCCATCTCTGCTCCGGCAGGTTTGAGCCCTCCAGATCAAAGACGCAAGACTTCTATTTTTGCCAGATGCTGGATCACGACGCATCAATCTCAACAGAGCAGATCGAGCAGGACAGGAAGCCAGACGAGAGAGCACAGAGCCGGACCACAGCGGATCGGAGACGGACCGGTCACTGCACATTATCATGCAACTAAAGACATAATCACACTTTTTAAAGAGGATTTTATTGAACTATAAATGATCTATTCACACAGCCGATGGAAAGCCTCCCATTAGACTGTTTATTTTCTTCTCAGACAGAGAAATGAAGGATTTTCCACACAGGGAATTAAGGAGATAAGTAGACAGGGACAGAATGATGTAAAGAGCAGAGGTTGATTGAAGTCTGTTTCCTGCATGTGAGTCAGACCGGAGGGCTCGCTGCCATATGCACCACTATCTCCCTTCAGCGTCCAGGTAGCTGGAGGTGGCAGCTCCTCCGCCCCCGAGCGCCGTGCCGTCTGATCAGCTTCCAGACTCCCACTCACCCTCCAGGAGCGACGAGTCAGCCTCCGCCACCGAGCCCGATTTAGCCACCGCTAACGTGGAGGGGGAGAGAGCTGACGGTCCTCTGCAGCTTTCAAAGGCTCCATCAAAGGCTGGATGACAACCTGAAAGCCACTAAGAGAAGAGCGAGTGAGCGAGTGTGCGGATAGTGGGAGACAAGTGATGTACAAATGCGTGGACGAGTCAGAGATGAAAATGTGGAGGACCAGAGACTGAGGAGAACGGTGGGCGAGAGACGGAGGGACAGAGAGGATGACAACATGAGAACAAAAGTTCCACTGATGCTTTTTTTAAAGCAGCAAACAAATACTCAGAGTTTTGAACTAGGTCATTCTATGAAGACATGTCTCCCTTTTTAACAGAAATATCTTGTCTCATAACAACTGCTGGAATATCGAGACGCTTAAAACTTGTGCCAGACTCAAGCACTCATGAAAAATATTACATTTGTGATTCTCAGTTTGTTCAAAACTCTTTGATATAAAATGAACAAAATGATCTGCTTTTATGCAAAATGTGTTTATAAAAAAGAAAGCCAAACACTTGATTCTGATTGGCTCAGAGATAAATTACTGTACAGCTATACAAATATACTGATTTATTCAATGAACAACTAATATTTTCTTACTTAAACTAACTTAGAAGAGTTTTATTTCCTTAATGAGACACTTTGTGGCACAGCACAGAGATACTAGCATGAAAAAGTAATCAGACAAACGTGGATTTCCCAGGTCTTCAGGATGTTTCCCAATTTGTTCTTATTGTAACGCCATAACTTGTTTAATCTCTTCAGATCTGTTAACCTGCAACAGCGTTAACTTGAAACTTAATTGATTATACTTAAGGGCTGTGGGGAAGAAAGAGCACGGGACAACTCCTGCTGTGCGTCATGATGCCTTTAATGACCCTTCTTCAACATAGGACAACATCGAACTCGTGACACATTTACTTAAACTCAAACCATATCACCATGAGCAACCTTAAAGAGGCAGTGCAATATATGAAATAGAAGTCTTTCAAACTTCATTAAAGACTCAATGATACAAATACTTAGACCAAAATAAAATCTTGTATTACATTATGAATAGAAAGATGTATTTAATTTACTCTACTGGAGCTCTAATCCTTTGAATATGAAGTATTTACTACATCATAGCAAGTTAAAAAACAAACCATTTATAAAATCATGAAACAATCCTCTCTACTTTTAAGAGTAGGCTTCAAATGTTCCTTTTTGGTAAAGCTTATAGTTAGAGCTGGCTCAGCCTTGGACCAGCTCTTAGTTATGCTGCTCAGACTGCTATGGGCTCAGATAGCTAAAGACTCATACTGTAATAGGTTTAGACTTCTATAGGTTCAGACTGCTATAGGCTCAAACTGCTATAGGCTTAGACTGCCGGGGGAACAAACACAATGGGATCCTGTCTTTCCCTCTCTCTTCTCTCTCTACCTGTTACTTACACTAACTCTTCCTGTCCCAATAAAGTTACTAACCACAGACCTTTCTGGAGTCCCTGAGCTCCCTTGTCTCGTAGGTTCCTCTGGAGCTCTCCCATAGGCGGCCTGCTGCTGTGGACGTCCTGCAGAGTCCTTTTTGTAAGATTGGATCTTGTCCTGTGTTGATGTTGGGTCTTTGTTAATAATATAAGAGAGTACAGTCTAGACCTGCTCTGTTTGTAAAGAGTCCTCTGATATCATTTGTTGATTGATTGATTGATTGATTGATTGATTGATTGATTGATTAATTGAAAATCTTTGCATGTAAGTGACAACAACAATAACTTTCGTGGATGTACTTAATTCAGAGGACTTTACTCAAATAAGTACAGACACAATTGTCCTTTAAAGCCGGAATTTTAAACACACTGACACCTCAGCTCTAAGTTTTTTTTGGTTTTTTTTGTATATATTTTTGGCCTTTTTGCCTTTATTTGACAGGACAGCTGAAGAGGGACAGGAAACCGACCCCTGCGACGAGGACTGTAGCCTCTGTATGTGGGGCGCTTAGACCGCTAGGCCACCAGCGCCCCCCTCAGCTCAGAGTTAAACAAAAAAAACATGCTTACCAAACTTATTGTAACATTCACCCTCTGAATGAATAGTTATTAACGTGTCTGTGGCCTGGACGCATTGGAAAAAGTTATTTATTGGCCCACCCAGCGTACTCCTCCTGATTATTTGGGCTACAGGCAGCGCTTCTGTCTGGATTCTGTTGAAATCCCTGTCTTAAACTTGAAAAGAGAAACACAGACAATGCTGTTTTAGCCTGAGTACATCCTGCTCTGTGAGATGTTCGGAACAGAATGGGGCCAAAAAAAGGATTAAAGTCAGGCAGCTATACAGCTCCATGTCTGCAGCTAAAAGAAGATGGCATTACAGACATACTGGCATGAGCCGTGTTTGGTAAAGGGATAAAGTCGCTGCCTTTTAGTCACCGACAAACATGACGAGTGAAGCGTAGGACCCTGTGGGTTGGCAGACTATCAAACCAGGGTCCATTATCTCCTGACACGTACATTTGTTCACCACCTCTCATGGATTTAGCAGCATTGAATACATTCTGAGTGTGGGCTAGGACAAATGCTCCAATCCACTGCTTTTTTAAAACCCATAATGAACACACAGAGGGGATTTTGTCAGGTATCCAATTCAGACGGTTGTGTCACTTTGGCGTGTAAATCTAAAGCTGGCAGCGAGAGGCTTCACCTACGAGGGCGTCTGGTTGGAGGATTCTTTGATGTCCTTGGCTCTTCAGCAGGCTGCAGACCGTGTTGGAGAGACTTCAGACATTTGGATGTCATATAATATTTGCAGAAACCTGCAGGTTCCACCTGTAGTCCAATTCATTCACTCTATAGATGAACAAGTTCTTGAGTGTCTATAGACTGAAAGGATGGTTTCTGATTGTTAAAAATTAGGTCTTATCTTTGCAGCTCTGTCCAGCAGTAACAGCAGTTGGGATGATATGCTTTTACCAGTTTGATCACCAAAATCTGGAAGTGGATGAGTTACAGCAGGTCAATAAAACTTAAATTTAGATGAACTTGATCTAAAACAACTTTTGCAAAACAAACACAATCTTATAAATGAGCCCCGGAGTCAAGAAAAAGCAGAGTGCTTACAGAAGTACAGCATGCATGGAGGGTCAAAGTAGGGTATGCAATGGTCCAGGTTAAAAAATTGTTGTGCTCTGGTCCACGTCTGGTTGATTTGGACTTGGACTCAAGTATCGACTGCGGTCATACCTGAAAGATGTAGAGGATGACTTATTTATTGCTGTGAATGCTGCAACCCAACTGCATTAACATCAGGTGCGTTGCAGATATCGTAGAGTGTATTAGACACCTGCAGTGATACCATTGCTGCACAATTGATGAGTGCACATCTCCCCATTAAGAGAGGAGCATCTATGCCCTACAGCTCCGTAACATCATTGATAATTTAAACATCCAAACACGCAAACAAAATCAGTCAGAATTTGGAGTTAATACATGAAATGTGTTCTCTACACATCCAGAAGGTCCCACACAGACAGTCAAGGCCTATTCAGTCAGTATTTCAGAGCTAGACGGCGCTTCTCCTTGGAAACAAAGATAACAGGGACTCAACTCTGACTGGGACTCAGGTAAAGGGGCTGTTAAGGTCCTCTGGGGTTCTATGTGAAACAGTGTGAGGTGTCACTCGTCCTTCGGTGGATCCCAATGCATGAAGTCAGCAGCATCAATGGGGATTCCCTGCAAGTGACATCACTGCACCATCCATTTTCAGCTTCCCTATTCCTGCCTCTCTTCCTACTTCACCAGCCGATCACCCACCGTCACTGCCTCCAACTCATCTTAAAAAAAAATAACTCGAACAGGTCACATTCCTGCGTCACACCAACTCAGATCATCAGTTGAGAGGCAGGGATGTGAGTGAAACTCATGTATTGTGTCCGTTATTTGTTACCTGGTAGATTTCTTGTTGTCACTTTGTTTCATTTAGTGCCTTTAAATTTAAACCAAGGCTCCCCTTTTCTTTCATTTGGGCTTTCAAGGTACTTTCCTTTGTTATCTGCAAAGTATTTTATGAGTGGCTACTTTGGATGTACTTACAGTGGGGCAAAAAAGTATTTAGTCAGCCACTGATTTTGCAAGTTCTCCCACTTAGAAAGATGAGAGAGGTCTGTAATTTCCATCAGAGGTACACTTCAACTATGAGAGACTAAATGAGGGAAAAAAATCCAGGAAATCACATTGTAGGATTTTTAAAGAATGTATTGGTAAATTATGGTGGAAAATAAGTATTTGGTCAATAACAAAAGTTCAACTCAATACTTTGTAACATAACCTTTGTTGGCAATGACAGAGGTCAAACGTTTCCTGTAAGTATTCACCAGGTTTGCACACACTGTAGCTGGTATTTTGGCCCATACCTCCATGCAGATCTCCTCTAGCGCAGTGATGTTTTGGGGCTGTCGCTGGGCAATACAGACTTTAAACTCCCTTCACAAATTTTCTATGGGGTTGAGGTCTGGAGACTGGCTAGGCCACTCCAGGACCTTGAAATGCTTTTTACGGAGCCACTCCTTCGTTGCCCGAGCGGTGTGTTTGGGATCATTGTCATGCTGGAAGACCCAGCCACGTTCCATCTTCAATGCTCCCACTGATGGAAGGAGGTTTTGGCTTAAAATCTCACGATACATGGCCCCGTTCATTCTTCCCTTAACACGCATCAGTCATCCTGTCCCCTTTGCAGAAAAACAGCCCCAAAGCATGAGGTTTCCACCCCATGCTTCACAGCAGGTATGCTGTTCTTGGGATGCAACTCAGCATTCTTCTTCCGCCAAACACGTCGAGTTGAGTTTTTACCAAAAAGTTCTATTTTGGTTTCATCTGACCACATGTTATTCTCCCAATCCTCTTCTGGATCATCCATATGCTCTCTGGCAAACTTCAGACGGACCTGGACATGTACTGGCTTAAGCAGGGGGACACTCTTGGCGCTGCAGGATTTGAGTCCATCTCGGCGTAGTGTGTTACTGATGGTAGCCTTTGTTACTTTGGTCCCAGCTCTCTGCAGGTCATTCATCAGGTCCCTCCGTGTAGTTCTGGGATTTTTGCTCACCGTTCTCATGATCATTTTGACCCCACGGGATGAGATCTTGCGTGGGGCCCCAGATCAAGGGAGATTATCAATGGTCTTGTATGTCTTCCAGTTTCTTACAATTGCTCCCACAGTTGATTTATTCACACCAACCTGCTTGCCTATTGTAGATTCACTCTTCCCAGCCTGGTGCAGGTCCACAATGTTCTTCCTGGTGTCCTTCGACAGCTCTTTGGTCTTGGCCATGGTTGAGTTTGGAGCCTGACTGTTTGAGGCTGTGAACAGGTGTCTTTTATACAGATAACCAGTTCAAACAGGTGCCATTAATACAGGTAACGAGTGGAGGACAGAAGAGCTTCTTAAAGAAGAAGTTACAGGTCTGTGAGAGCCAGAAATCTTGCTTGTTTGTTACTGACCAAATACTTATTTTCCACCATAATTTACAAATAAATTCTTTAAAAATCCTACAATGTGATTTCCTAGATTTTTTTTCTCATTTTGTCTCTCATAGTTAAAGTGTACCTCTGATGAAAATTACAGACATCTCTCATCTTTCTAAGTGGGAGAACTTGCAGAATCAGTGGCTGACTAAATACTTTTTTGCCCCACTGTATGTTTGGGGAGGTAAGTTTGAGTTAAGCAGTTACGTTTTTTTCATTAATTTATTTTTGTGTTCATTGTGCAGTGTGCACAGTTACAGTTATTATTTGTATACTTACATGTTGAGATATTTTGTAACATCTTTTAAACTGTGACAAAAGAAATGCTGCCTTGACGGCCTGCTGCTGTGGACATTCCAGACTCTATCTACTACTACTACTACTATCCGTCTCACCACTATCATCTATCTCTCTCTTCATCTCCCTCTTTCCCTCTCTCCAACACGGTCTCAACAGATGACTGTCTAACACATATGTGTCAAACTCAAGGCCCGCGGACCAAATCCGGCCCGCGGTGGCATTATCTTTGGCCCGCGAGATGATATCAAATTATTTATTGAGCTGGCCCGACGGTATTTTACACGCACCACTAAAACTACAAGTCCCACAATGCACTGCACGTCAATCGAGGGCCCACACGCGACAGCCGTTACCCGACTCCCATCATCATCAGCCTTATGAAGCTAGTCACCTGCAGTCAACTTTCAGATATCCCTCTCACCCAAAAACGGCTAAACGAAAGGTGGACTTTGAAAACAGGGGGGTTCAAGACAGGTGGGAGGCAGAGTATATGCATGTGCGCAACAGAGGAACTTTTGGGATTAAGTTCAATGCATGGCACGACTACGGGGAAAGATCTCTTTGAAGAGGTATCCAGATGTGTAAATGAAATGAGGCTGCCTTGGGATAAACGTGTGGGACTGATGACGGATTGAGCGCCCGCGAAGTGCAGGCAAAAGAGTGGATTAGTGGGCAGGATCCGGGAGAGGATGTGAGAGGAAAACAGCGCATGTGAGCAGACAGTTTATCACTGCATCATACATCAGGAATCACTGTGTGGCAAAGCCTTGAAAATGGACCATGTGATGAGCACCATAACACGAGCAGTTAACTTCATAAGAGCCATATGTTTAAATCAGCGCAAGTTCAAGTCTTTTCTGGAGGAGTTGGGTTCAGAATGTGGTGACTTGCCCCATCGCACAGAGGTGCGATGGCTAAGCCAGGGAAAAGTGCTGTAAAGGTGTTTCGAGTTGCGTGAAGAGATCTGTCAGTTCATTGAGAGCAAAGGGAAAGACATAGCAGAACTCCGTGATAAAAAGTTTTTGTGTGAAGTGGCGTTTTTGTGTGACATCACGAGCCATCTCAACGCGCTCAACCTGCAGCTTCAGGGGCGGGTCTGTGTGATCACAGACATGTACGCTGCAGTGAAGGCTTTTAAAACCAAGCTGCGCCTGTGGGAGACGCAGATGCTGCAAGAAAACTTGAGCCATTTTCCGTGCTGCCGAACTACCTGTGTGAACAACTGTTCTCTTTGATGAAGTTAAACCAAACATCTCACAGGAGTCGTCTTACTGATGAACACCTTCACTCAATCCTGGGGATTTCCTCAGCTCAGAGCCTGACCCCAAACATTGATGAACTTGCATCCAAGATGAGATGCTGAGTATCTGGCTTAGACTAGTGTGCATCACAGAGCAGCCGACTGAGCTGAAATATGTTTCCTTTTTGCACTTTTTCTTGCTACCACAGGGCATTTTTGTTTTTTCTTTGCAGATTTTTTTTTGCTAATGTTGTTGGCCTGTAGAAAAATATTTTCATAAGAAATTAGTGAAGCTCATTCATTAGATAAGCTGCAGATTGAGCAATAAGAAATGAATGAAACATATTTTTCATTTTTTAAATGTTTATAGCAATAACTTAAGCTTTGCTAATTCAATGTTCAATATGTGCAATAAGTTCATTTCAATAAGTTTTGCAATAAACATTAAACCAGTCCGGCCCTTGACTTGCACCGATTTTTTTATTTTGGCCCTCTGTGTATTTGAGTTTGACACCCCTGGTCTAACATGAGTCTGGTCCTGCTGGGGGTTTCTGCCTGTTAAAGGAAGTTTGTCCTTGCCACTGTAACTTGCTAAATTCTACAAAGTGCTCTGCTCATGGTGGATTAAAATGAGATCAGACTGTCCTGTCTGTAAGATGGGACTGGATCTTATCCTGTCTTGATGTTGGCTCGTTGTTAATAATATAAGTTATCCGTTTCCATCGTGTTGTTTATGATGACAAAAGTGATCCAACCGCTACACATCACATGTTCACATCACACTATTGCTCCTCAGTGTAGAGGAGCAATAACTCAAAACATCAAGATGTCATAAATCTGTCAAAACCCTTCATCAATGCCAAAAAACAAGCTGAAGTAACATCAGGAAATTAAAACAGCACTACCACAGTGTGTCCTTCCAAAACTATAAAACCAGTCTCCTGTATGAAAAGTTGATGATTCCCATTTTTCCTCTTTTTCTTCAATTATTTTCTCAAAGAAAGTTCTCCAAATCTCTTTCAGAAAGTCTCATTCTTTCACAAAAGAAAATAATCACTGATTATCATGTGCAGTATTACCAGGTTGTTTTGTGCAACTTCATTTGTTTCCACTTCCACTCCTCACTCTGCTGATGGGCTTCTCTTTTGTCCGTCTCCCGTAGTCTTCCTCTCTTCCCCTGTCTGCAGAGTCCTGGCCGACCTCCAGGATGTCACCTCCCTCCACCATTTTTGATGCGCCACCTGTCATATACAAACAGATTTCAATAGTAATCAAGACCATTCACTTTCTCTCCCACAGTTTCAAAGCCCCCTTTTCTGCACCCACTGTGAGTTTTCATAGAGCTCCACACACTCATTAACAGCCCTTGAGTGCGAGCTGGAAACTCAGCGGATCGGGTCAAAGCGTTTTGAGCAGAGAAGACAGCTCCCTCGACCCACTCTTGCTGGTTTTCAGTGTGGTTGCCCTCAAGGTTAGCAGATTAGCATAGAACATCAGATGTGGGTATTCAGAGGCGTCCAGGAGGCGGCTCAGGTCCCAGCTCATGCATACACTGCGCAAGTGCTATTAACATGCATGCCAGCTATCTGCCTGACAAAAACCGGGTCATGGTGTGTCATGTCATGTCATGTCGTGTCATGAAGTTATCACATCATGAGACATTGTGTAGCTGTCGATGAGAATCAGTCTGTGCGGTGTCACTCTGTCTCATGTAGAACCAATTCTCTGCAGTTATGAACATGATTACAACTCGGTAATAAAAAAGTAAAAAAGGTCCATCATAAAGTCAGCTTCCATAAATCAATATTTGAAACCTGAAAGTGATGAAGAGATACTGCAGGAGTGACTTCAAGTACCAGGTTAATGTAGTTTTGCTTTTCATTGTTTTCTGCTGCCATTTATTCCTCACACATACAGAATTTCTGCATCAAACTGCCTGCAAATTAATAAAATATTGATATTCTGAATAATGTAATAGTAAAATATGATTGTAGACCAGGTCAAGTAAGCCAAAACCGGGTCTCAATAAAAGAAGCGATACTGTCAAAGGTCCTGGTTAAAATTTGTACTGAAAATAGAGGGGGATAAAAGTGCCTGTGGTTGTTTTTCTATTAAAATGAAGGCTGTGTAAAAATAAATAAATAGAGGAGGCCATGAGGGTCTATTAAAACCTGGAAAGCTACAGTAAAAAAATAACCATAATAAGGACTCTTTATATATTTCTAAAGGCAAGAGAATGTCCAGATTAGAGAATCTGAATCCAAAATGTGTAAAGTAAAAGTGGAAAAACATAAAAAAAAAAAAAAAAGAAGAAAATCTGCAAAGCTCGTAAAAACTCTCGAAAATGGAAAAGGGAGAAGAGAGAGAGATAAGGATGAGAAAAATCAGATGAAGACACACAGTGACAGCTACAGTAATAACCATAGTTATAAAAGCAACATGATAGGCGATATTAGAAGCAGTGGGAGTCAGGCAGGTCCATGACAGCAGGGGGTCTGGAACGAGGATCTACAAAAACATGCAAGACTCAACTCTCAGGGGGATTATACTGCCTACGTATGGAGAGAGACAGACGGAGAGGAAGAGGGCGACAGGAGCTATGTATGTGTGTCAGAATCACTACCAGTCTAAGCCTGTAGCAGCATAACTAAGAGCTGGTCCAAGCCTGAGCCAGCTCTACAAACGTAAGCTTATACGAGTCTAAGCCAGAATAATAGTAAGCAGTTCTAAGCCTGAGCCAGCCTTCACAATGAGCTTAAACCCATGACAGTCTAAGCCTAAAGCAGCATGACCAGGGATTGGTCAAAACCTGAGCCAGCCCTAATTATAAGCCTGAGCCAATAGCAGTCCGGGTCTATTGTGGCCTGACTAAGGGCTAGTCAAAGTCTGAGCCAACCCTAGTTATAAGCCTGAGCCTATAGCAGTCCACCATGTCAATTGCAGCCTGGCTGAGGGCTAGTCCTAGCCTGAGCCAGCCCTGTTTATTAACCTAAACCTATAGCGGCCTTGGCCACGAACAGTATAACTAAGAGCCATAAGAAGTGATCCTTAGTTAGCCATTACAGCTCTTAGTTATACTGCTCTAGGTCAAGACTGGTATAGGCTCAGGTTAATAGCAGCAACATAACAGGGAGCTGGCCCAAGCCTTAGCAAGCCCTAGAAATAAGCCTAAGCCTATAGCAGTCTTGGCCTAGAGTAGCATGATTAGGGGTCTGGTCCAAACCTGAGCCAGCCCTAGTTATAAGCCTATAGCAGTCTTGGCCTAGAGCAGTATATCTAAAAGCCACAGTTAGGCCATGTCCATGTCTGAATCAGCCCAACTATGGACCTAAGCCAAAAACCGTCGAAGCCTACAGCAGCTAGACAAGGAGCTCGCCCAATCTTGAGCCAGCCCTAATTATAAGCCTGCCTGAGCCTATAGAAGTCCAGGCCTATTGCAGCCTGACTGAGGGCTAATCCAAGCCTGAGCCTTTCCTAATTATTTTCCTTTGCTTTTGGTATAAATATGCACTGTAAGAGCTGGTCTAAGCCTGAGTCGGCCCTAACTATAAACCTGAGTGTTAAGCCTGCTCTTAAAATTAGAGAGGGTGTCTGCCTCCTGGGAAAATAAGAGTGGCCTGTTAACTTAGCTTCGCCCCCTGTACTACTTGTAGTGACTTTGGGTACCTGCATTCTTGGAGCATAGTGTTCTCGAGGGGTAATAGGGCACTATGAGCTCTTCCAGATAGGATGATCCTGGGCCTTTAAAAGCTTTGTAGGTGAGAAGAAACTTTGCAAGGAGCCAATACAGAAAGCTAATATTGGAGGAACATAATTTTACTTCTCTCAGCTCTTGTTGATACAAGTGCAGCAGCATTTGGACCAAAAACTTCATTACAGCAGCCTCATTATCTCACCATGCTACACATCCATGTGTCAGAGCCTTCACACGGCATTAAAACTGTCATTAATAAGAAGGAGCTCGTATTATCAGTGTCAGACAGATGCAAACCAACACGGGCAAATATCCAAGGCAGAGTGAAGAGTCACCATCGACCCTTGTTTGCAACGTGTGATTGAGAGCACCATGAAAGAGCCAGGAGTTAATAAACCTGCTCACCCTCAGCAACTTTGTCATGAGCACTGAGTGCAGGAGAACAGGTGCAGCAGACATTAGGACTCATAATAAGCGATGATGATCAGCCCTGAGGAGGGGGAGGAGGCTGTAAAACAATGGGGACAGAAGGAATGAGAGGGTAGATCAATAACCAGTGCAGAAGAGAGGATTTGGGGGAGGTTGGGGAGGGGGTCCCCTTGCTGACAGCAGTCATTACTATGAAGTGCCAACAGAAGCCATGGCTGCCGGAAGCCTAACCTGAGCAATTTACACCCCTGTCAGGTCCGTACAGGTTCCAACGAATCAGCAGAGCGGAGCTACCCACCTGACACTTCTCTGTGCACATGTGGCCAGAACAGAACAGTGCGGTATGTACCCATTTATGCACACAGAGGAATATAGACTGCATTAACATACTGCAGACAAGCACACAGTCAGTCATTAAAACTCTGCACGATACTGTACGGTCCATACGGGCACACTGAACATGTTTATGCATACACTGTGATAGCACATATTCTCAGCAGGGAGGGAACACTCCTCCTGATGCCTTAAATAGGCTCACTCATGCACTCATCCATCCAAGTGTGGAGGAAGTCAATCCCAGCATGCATTAGGGGCAGAAGGCAGGTGAGCACTCTGGACAGGTTGCTGGCTAACGCATTATAGTTCCATTTAGGAAGAAAGGCGGCTGTGTTGGAGGCAAAAGTCTGATATCTCATTATGTGTGCAAAAAACTTCAAGATTCTTCTTCTCTTCATGATAGCTCCTCCGAAGAACAGCGTGATGTTGCTTAAATTGCACAAAAGCCAGCTCATTTAAAGTCTACTTAAAACATGAATGGATTCTACATGTATGTTTCTTTGACATTACTTAGTGCTGCAGTTTGTTACCGGTCTGTGCAGCTGTGATTATAGATTATATCAAAGACAAAGAAAGAACTGCCTCCTCACTTTAACCTGATTCCATCACCACCAGTTCCTCCACAACCTGCCAGGCTGATGTCACATTAGTGTACATTCAAGAGTCCTGCTCCATCCTCCTTCTGTTTAACCCCCGGCCCCTCCGTCCTCCAGGGGCCTCACCTGTCAGCTTTAAATTCAATAGAAACCTATAGCTGTCCCCGGCTGTGGACATCAACGTATAGCTGGTCTGCAGAATGCATGGAGGCGCTCTGATATCTGTCTCCAGCCGCTCCCATCTCCCTCCCCCTCCCTCCTCGCCCTCCCTCTGCTGCCACTATTCACACTTTCATCCCTCCCTGTGGACCATCAATAATGCAGCGTGGAGCTCCTCCAGCAGTGTATGCACACATATAAAGCATATGAAGACACACTCACACACAGTCTGTAAAGTGCACACACACACAGACGGTTGGGTCGGCTGTGTGTCCCCCGTGTGATTTATAGACGGGCACTGTGAGGGGCACCTCCATTGGAGGGCATTATCATGCAGGCAGGCACATCTGCAGACATCAATAACTGTGGCGGGGGGTCGAGAGTGCCCCATGGGGCGCCCTGGTGTCAGCAGGATCCCCCTTAGACTGTCAGAGCCTTTCATGAGGGGCACTGACACCAAACAGCGCCTCCTCATCACCGCTCCTCTGCGGCTGTCAGTCAGTCTGCTGGCGGCTGAAGAAAAGAGCTAGGGGCCTCTTTAGGACATGTGTATGAACAGGAGAGAGGCCAAAGAGCGCAAGGAGACGTGAGCATTGAGGAACATACAGTCTAAAACAGAGCGGAGGATGAATGATTCACAAGATCACAAGCTTAAATTCAGAAAGTACAGCTGAAAGAGAGTGTGAGGGTTTATAGGTACAGAAAAGATGAGTTTGTCATGGTCACTGGAGGAGCTTGATCCTGAAACACAAAACATAATTTCAAGAAAGAAGCCCGACTCAAGGTTCACTAAATCTCAGTGAATAGGGTAAAGTCTGCCTCAAGGTGATGAGGAGAACAATTGGAGGTTTCAACATTTCTAGATCTCTGAGCAAACAGAGAGACAGAGGGATGAGGCAAAGGTTTGAGCAGGGGGCGACCTTGAGTCGAGGATATTTTGTTCAAGAATGAAAAAAGGTCACGCTCAGGTGCAAAAGATAAAGCACATATTATTTCATATTTGAAATGACTTTCAGAAAGTTTCTGATTAGCTGAGACAGATTTGAAAGTGGTGGAGCACACACAGGTAAGAAAGTCCGGTGCACGCTGTGATTTTCAAGCACGAACTGAAGCTGTTTTATACTCCTCTCTGTTCCTCAGCATTTATTTTTCCACTCATCTGTCAATACTTTGTCCAATTTGTAACACGTAGCATCGTTTCTGAGGTCCTAAACTTTGACTGCCACCTTGGATATGAGTGAAATTAGGTGAAATGAACCTTTAACTTCACAGAGGAGGCGTAGCATAGAAACATATCGGTGAGGGAGGAGAGCACCGACCTTGTGCGGAAAGTCAGCTCTCCCTGTTGAATCACTGTCACTGCTATTGATGGAGGAGCAGAGAACTCTGAGCTCCGTGAACGGCAGGAGTTGTTTAGATGGAAGTAGTTGTCATGGCAACAGTAAAAGTAGTAAAAATAATACACACACACACTTTGACTAGTATCACCCAGCAGCCTCATATGCAGTAGAAAATGGAGCAGCTGTGGATCATTTTTGTTTGGCTACTGAACAGGATGTTCCAGCAGAAAGCCCGGTCCACAGACACAAAGGGGCAAGAAGCTCCAAAATATTACCAGTCTATAAAAAAGATAAAGCCAGCTTTCCAAAGAGACCGTTCACACTTTGGTGAATCAACTAATTTAATTTCTGTTTGGGTCGGCAATTGTTGTTTCTATGTACTGAACATGACTCAAAGTTTTTTCGTTTTTTGCACAATTTGCGGACACAACACAGACAGGCTTTCTAGTGTCAAAGTGAAGTGGTGAAAAAATCACAATAAAGTGTAGACCTAAATCGTGGTTAGTTCTTGGGTCAGAATCTTTTAAAATTAGCTAAATCACATGTCAGAAATGGCCCTGTCTGTTGAAATCTGTAGCCTAGCATGTTGGCTGTTGCTCCCTTGAGTTTCTTATAACAGAGACCGAGCTAAGCGACATCCGTTGTGGCTAGTTATAGGCAAAAGATTGTTTTCATTTTTTGTTGTTTATAAGCATAAACATGTTGTTTGTTTTAAGTACAACTGTTAAAGTGCTGTTAGCTTAAATGTCCAGCCATGAAACAGTGTGCTTTATCATCATTACTCATCTCTAACATTCAAACAAATCCATTATTTACAGCCATCAGAAGTTTGCTCTGTTTTTATCGATGCCAGAGACTGCTGCAGTGATTTCTCCCTGCACTAAAATGCTGCCGAAATATAACATAATTTAAAATATCCCAATTTATTTCCTAACCCTGCATTCTAAGGCTCATTATAGTGCGTCTTTCTTCAGCGGCAGGCTTCCCTCACACTTTAACACCTGAACTGTATTGTTTGCAGCATTTCTTTCACTTTCCAGCCTCGTATTGAGAAGCAAACACTATTTTCAAATGTCCTTGAGCAAATCCCTGAATTACAAGATTCACAAGAGCTGCCTTCTGACCTCCCTGAGGAGGATCCTCTGTCAGGAGAAATAACGCCTCTCTGTCATTATTGCCTTGCCTTTCAAAGCAGGACAAACCGATTATTCTGATTATAAAAATCAGATTTTGAAATTTGAATTTGTGAATTCGGGTGGTATGTTGAAATACTGAAAAAAAGCAATTTAGCTGAATCTCAAAAACAAAAATCTGTTTCTGTAAGGCACAAATGAAAGAGAACCCATCTGTATGAGCAGGAGGAGGTGTGGAGTCGGAGAGAGTCCATAGAAAGAAGAAAACACCTCTGAATGATTAAATGAAAGAGAGAGAGCTATACTTCAGAAAACCTGATGATGTCTGCACATCACTTGTACTGTACGTCAAAGATGTGTGTGCGTGTGTTCACATCTTTGACTGCTCCTGTGTAAAAAAAAAACAGAGAGCTGCAGCAGAAAGAGAAGAAAGAGAAGAAAGAGAAGAAAGAGAAGAAGAAGAAGAAGAAGAAGAAGAAGAAGAAGAAGAAGAAGAAGAAAGAGAGCGAGCCAGTCAGTCAGAAAGAACATTAATGGGCGAGGGGGGAGAGAGGGAGAGGGAGAGAGAGAGAGAGAGAGAGAGGGAGAAGGGGCGAGTAAAAAAGAAAGAGACTGTCAAAGTCAAACACACTCACAGGGATCAATGCTCAGACTTCTCATGGCATATCCAAGGGAGCGCCAGACTCAAAGCTCCTCAAGCCTGCGGTTCAAAGCGATGACACGTCCATTAGAATTTCTAATTCTGATCGCATCGACGGGCCTACGGCTACGGAGCAGGCGGAGGACGCGCTCACAGGAATGTAGGCCACGGACTGAGAGCTGGAGAGAGATTACTCTGTACTCTTCTTATTGTGCTTTATTATTTAAAACTCTGCATAAGCTATCATTCCTCAAAATACAGTTAAAGGGTGTGACTGAATGAGTTGTTTCTAATGATTCATTGTTTCATCTATTATTCATTTACTCACATCTGAACTCAAACAGAAGCAGACTTCAGAGAGACACATTTACAAACTCTTAAATCTGACTGCTTTAGTTTAAATATCTGTTTATAATGATGAGAGTATGTTGATGTGTAATCTCATGTCCTGTCCTGTCCCTTATGTGTGAACTGAACTAAAGAGAAGGACAGATTGAACGCAGAGCTGTCAGAGGCAAACCTGATGGACAGGTTTGACAAGGATTGAACACATAAGATCATTTATTATGATTATAACTTCTGAATATTATGGTTTTATCTTTGCTTCTGTTGCGTATGTCTACTGGAAATATTTTGGTGTGTTAGTTTGTGTGAGAATTAAACAATATAATTATTAAACAATAAGCCGAAGTGTCAGTCTACATCTTTCTGGTCTGTTTGATCTCTCAAGTCCAAATTCCACCAAATGTCCGGTCCGTCTCCGATCCGTCACAGCACTGGATCTGATAGGTTTCTATTCTAGTCAATGTGTTAACTTCCACTGGATCCGATCTGTTGTGTTCCGGCTGCGTCTCTGATCTGTCACGCTGGAGCCCTCCAGATCGAACACACGAGTTTGATTTTTGCTGGATGCCGCAGCACAACGCATACATTTCAACTGAGTGGGACAGGAAGTCAGGCACCAAAACAAAATTAAGAACCTGCGGTTAATTTTCAGAACAAAAAACTGTGTTATCACCAGATCAACAACAAACTGTCACAATGAACGGAGCCAGGCCTGGAGTCAACAGGTCAGAGGTTTTCAGAGGCTGATAAGGAGAAGAGTCAGATAATCCTTGATTCAGTGATTACCGCAGGAAAATCTCGGTCACATGACTCCAGCTGTCTGGCTGACCGGCTCCGTGCAGCGTTCTGAAAACACAACCGATGAATGTTGACGGATGAGAGAGCACGGAACCAGACTGCAGTGGATCAGAGACGGATGGGACACAGATCTGGAGGAAGTCCCGTCTTATAGTATGGTTTATACTTCTGTGTTGACTCTACGCAGCAGTGGCCTACGCGGACATGAGCTCTACATACTTCTGCTTTGTTGTGTCAGCCGAGCTCTGCAGTACTCCACCGAAACACTTGAGGGCAGTGTGGTCTCTCTGATAGTCTGTTCCCATTTTCTTGTCCCGGTATGTTCTCTGCTTTTTCACAGCGAAATAATTATGCTAATTTACAGCTGATACATGTTGCTATTTATCATATAGCAATGATTACAGGGAAGAGCAGAGAGCAGACATGGGAGGAGATTAAATGTAGAGTCGATGGAAGGCAATTTCAAAATTGCGTAAATGCAGGAAATACAATGCCGTGGAGCAGACCTATCACAGGGCTTACAGTCTGTGTCATTTTGATGCCCAAAAATATATCTTAAAAAACCCCAACTTGGCACAGGTTTGCTTTTGGGTTCATGACAGCAACCTAAATATTTCAAGATTAAACCTCAGTAATAATTCTGCAGTCCAGGGGCCTCAGATACAAAGACTTCATGGATTTCCTACTGAAACATGGCGTACGCTAAAATCCAGGAATCTTGCATGCACAAAAATATCCAGATGTATGAATCTGTGAGCAAGGATCAACAGCTGCAGAATGGTGCGTACGCCAGCCGCCATGTAGTTGGCGTGAGGCACTGCACATTTCCACGGTCATTTCACTCTTGATGCATCTGAACTTTGCTGTGAAAAAGAGCGTATGCCATGTTTTTGTGTGTACTCACCCTTTGTACATGAGGCCCCAGGTCCTGCTGATGTTATATTACATCACTTATGATGCAAAATTGTGAGAAGAGGATCATCATGGACCGCTGCAATTTTTGGCCAAATGTCACTATAGTAATGTGCAACATGTGTGGCAAAGATGTTTTATGCAAGGGAAGAAACACGTCCAATAAGACCAAGCAATCATCTCAACACTGCAAGAATTTGAGGGAATGGGCTGTACTCGATGTGAGATGCATAGTTATTGCAAGCAGCTGTAGCAACTCACGTCACACTCAACAACACACAGTTTATCTCACGTTTGCATTTAGAGGTAAACAAATCATGTCTACAAATATTTAAATATATTTTTGCTGGATACAAGTTCAGAGCACCCCTCCACACACAATTCCTACAAAGAGGTGAATTGACTGTAGTTGGTTATAGCTGGAAAATGTTGGTGCTATATTCAGATATCAGCTCGACGAGTCTCCATTCATAAACACCAACAAGCTTTGATTCTAAAAGAGAGACAGAGTGTGTGCTGGTGGTGAGATGTGGTGGAGGTAGAGAGGAGGGGAGGGGTGGATCGGGGGGCAGGAAATCTGAGGGATTTACAGTTTAATCTGCTTAGGCACTTCCCTGTCGGCCGGCCTGCAGACTGTGGCTGAGAGCAGTACGTGCTAGCTTAGCACAGCTGTCAGGAGCTGCCTGCCACCAGATCAATACCGCTCTTTTCCTACCTCTCCCTGTGTCTCTCATGCACACTACCCCTCTCCCCCTCTTCCTCTCTCCCCTTCCTCCTCTGCCTCAGCTGTCAGCTTCCCCTGCCGGAGCTGAATCAATGAGTCCTGAGGCTGATTAGCAGGTTCAAGTGCAGGTCGTTCACACAGCCAGAGGACATCTTCTCCTCTGAACAAACTCCGATCCAGACTCACCGACTGTGAGAATGTTAAGGAATGTTAAAGACGTCTGGAGCTTCATGTGAAGGCTAAACGCTAATTTATATTTACCCATGTTTAAATGTATTTAACTTAGCTTATTGACACTTACGGATAGAACATTATACAGGCTTCATTGTTCAGTATCTATGCAATAAACGGAGGTCTTTTTTTTTTTTTTTCAATCTCTTAAACCACTGAACATCTTATTATGATCATATTAAAGCAAGCGACTGAGCTAATCAGGCTACAGGGCCCAAATAGTTTAGATAAGGAGAAATAGTCTGCAAATTCAGTAAAACGGAACAGCTCATTAATGACGGGACAAGTGAAGAAGATGAAGAAGGCTGGTTGTGAGAGATGAGGGTGACGTTTAATTCACAGTAGCTGGGAGATTTAAGCAAGTCTGACCTGGACCCTGAAGTGGAGGGATGAAGTCACAGTGAGGATGTGAGAGAAGTCACAGTGTGCCCATCTCTGGAGACTCAAGCGGGGATTCAACGGGAGCATCAAACCCTCAAATGTTGTAAGGTTGTTTTTTTGTGCCAAGTGGCAACCTCTGGCCGTGAGAAGTAAAGCCAATTTCTCTAGTGTCCACTAGAGGCTGGCTACAGAAGTACCAAAAACCACACACACACCCATTGAAGGAGCTGATCTTTACAGCAAACGTAAACATATTTACAGCCTGGTTCAAACAATGAGTTTAGTCTGAATAGCTCATTTTTCTATCTGCACACACTGTACGAGGTCTGAATTTTTCCAGAACGCAGAAGTTTAGAAGATATTAATATTACAAGTTTCACCCAAATAAGAGCTGGCTGACTTGATTGATGGGCTGGAACACAGTAGCTGTTAGCGAAAAGGCTAAAGGCCCGCCTCTTTACCTCACATTAGCTCAACAGAAGTTATGTTGAGTTCAGCATTTCCAAAATGTCACCCACCAATGATCGGCTTCAAAACAACCTTCGGTAACTGATGGGTGATGTCACGGAGACTACGTCCATTATTTCTACAGTCTATGGTTTTGCACAGTGGACAGAGTGGCATGAGCTTTGGAGACACGCTCCTCTGGGTGTTTCCGTCACCATGAAGTCTGCTCACTTCCTCCAACTGATAAAAAATGTATCTTAGTGCCCCTAGAGGCCTGGAGGACTTCCATTGTGATGGCGGGATTTGCAGCAATTTTCTTTTTTTTTAACCTTTGCATCATTTCTGCATTTGCTGTTGATGCATAATTGTAGAACATTCCAGTCATGAATTCTTATTTTTTTTATTTGCATTCCTATAAAATTTGAAGCCAATTTCTCCTTGTGGCCGTTTCAGAATGATCACCGTGTCGCCCACTCTAACGTTTAGCTTCTGTGGGCGAGATCCACTTAAGTCTCTGATTGTTTCCCTTCATACATCCAAAGCCTGCTGACTTGTGACCAAATTATAGTGTTGGGGACCAAACACAACCAGGACACCACCTGGTTGAACTGATACAGGACAATTAAACCAGGACCAACTGGCTGGAAAACAGTTTTTTCCCAAAAGCAAAAAATGCACTTAACGCAAAATAATGCAAATATAAATTGAGGACTGTGCAATCATTTCAGTGTCTGAATGTTGAATGCTACTTTTACAACTGCTGCTCCTTTAATGCATCTTTTGCACTGATAAATGGGTTGCACTTCAAATTCATTGAACAAGGTATAATGACAAGAAAAATATATTCTACTCAGGCTGTCCAGGACTCTCCTGATGTCTCAAATTCTGTCCCCCTCCAACAGATTCAGCAAACATATGCAAAGTGTGTAAAGATTATTTTTCTTTTTTTGTAAATTACAGTCTTTCATTTTGACAAAGCTACATGAAAAGAGTCCTCAGCACGCTGCTTTAACTTCACTGCTCTCTCAGTGTCGTCCTCCTCAGAATAACTCTCAGAATAACTGTTATCCTTTTGTTTAAAATAATGAGGAGGATGTGCACAAGTAGCAACAAAAATACATGCAACCTCTAACTCCTTTAAATTAGTAATTTAACAACACACAGGATTTCCACAGGTTGTAATTGTTTGTGGTTTTCTCCACTGACAGATGATATCAAGGTGTGTCTTACAGGTTGGTGTCTCTGTGCAGTTCTGAAATCATTGTGGCATAAAGACGGGGAATACTAGCGGACCTGAACTACCTTTGTGTTGTCAAAGTGGCAAAAAGTAACACAGAGTCAATGCAGAAGGGTCTGTATTAGGCATCTTATTAAATGAACACAACATTCTATATTCATAAATAAAAGTTAGAGACAGAACGTTGTGGGTCAGTTAGGAGCTCCTCTTTTGGTCTGCGTTTGTCTGAGTCCTCTTCGTGTACACCGAGAGGACTGTGTGTGTTGCTGCTCGTCTGCTCTCTACAGTAAACAATCATTGAAGCAAGCATGAATGAAACTCTGAGGAGCACCAAGAGAAATCCAACAGCACCCCCAAGTGGTCTGAAACACTGAAAGCTTCAGAGAGAAGATAGGTAGAGAAGAATGTTTAACCAGCTCGTTGTGCAGGATCAAATTATTCTTATTGTCATCAACATTTCACCTTGAGTGCATCATTGCATTGTTTTGCATTTATCTCATAATTTAAGGACTGATCCTTGAAAAAAGGACACATCCATCCTTAACTGAAAAGAACTTTTCTTGACGTCCATAATCGCTCAAACAAAGACTTTCTGTTCATTCTCCTCCACTGTTACTGCAGTTACAACATGCTAACCACCTGCTAAAGAAACAAACACACACATCACAAACAGTGACACCAAATCACCAGGGAAGCTATCACACACACCTTAACACTCCACCTGCAGGCTCCCTCTCCACTGGCCCCAACCGATTCAGATCCCGGGCCTGGCAGGAGCTTCATCCTCTCTGCTGCTGCACGGTTAAACAAGACACCACAGTAGCTTTAGTGTGCATGTTCTGCATATGTGGGTTGATATTGTAATAAACCTAGCTTTAAGTAGCCAAATTATAACCTGGAGTGTCAGAACAGAGGGCAGAAAGAAAGACAGAGCACATCAGAATCCCGACAGGTTGAGACAAGACCCTGACGCAGAGGGGTCTTGTCTCACCCTGAAGGGGTTCTACTTCCCATAACTACCTGCTAACCATACATTATCCCGGCTACTAACCTAAAATACAAACAAAAAACATTGATTCAAGGATTATTTTATTGATCTAAAATGATTCATGTTTAAGTTTTTTAAAATATAGTCCCAGTGATTCGAAGTCAGTTAGCGTTACATGGTGATGGATTCTTATTTCCCTGTTTCAGTCGATTCAACATGAACCTGTACTCATTCAGCTCTCCTTCTTCTCTGAGCTCTGCGGTTCACACACCTTTAAAAATAAACAAGGGAAATGTCACAACTTATAACACTGCTACTATCATCACCACCGCTCATGATTTAAGTTTCTTTGTGGCAACTTAAAGTTGCAGCAAACTGCTCCACTAGTTGCTAGGATAACTGGACAGGATCCAACATGATAATGTCCGTTTTGTTTAGCCTGCTGCATTAGCACGCTGGCGCTCATGTTAGTGAAAGTTAATAACCGTTGTCCAGGGGTTTTGATCAGAATCAAGCATCTTACACAGCCGGAAGATCAGTAAGAGAGCCGGGTAATACTGTAAATTACAAACTTTTATTTAGGTCACTAAGGTGCCATCCAGCTATGGGCGGGGTCAAAATGTCTGCGTCATTTTCTTCTCACTACCCTTCATGGCCGTTACTCAAAAAGGGCATCAAACCAGCATCAAAACCTGCACGCCACAGGCCACCACAACCCCTTAGGGCCCTGCAACTCGCAAACTACACTGCAAATCGTCACACTCCACCGCAACGTTAATAATGGCACACCGAGACGGCAGGTATGGATAAACATCCACAAACACTGTGGCTGCACTGCTGTATCTAAAATTTACATATACAAACTTCCACAACAGTAATAATTCTGAGCGGGTTCTTTGTCTCGCCCATGACAGAAGAAAGTTAAAACAAGCACTTTACTCTCCCAGGGTTCGACACCATTCCCCAGGGTCTGAGCTTGGCACTGGTCTGGCACTTGTCAGGTTAGAAGCAGGGGAAGCACATGGGTCCAGCGCTGGAGGTCTCCTGGTGCTGCAGGAGACCTGGTACCTGGCTGAGAAGCGGCTGTAGCACTCCCAGTCGCCCTGCCTAAAGCCGGAACCTCGTCCTGCAGCCCAGCTCCCTATCTTCACAACCGGCAGCCCTAACTGGCATGCGAACCACACCCATGCCCCGTAAATGAGTGCATAAACCTGACTTAGCCTCAGCGTGCAGGTTGTAAAGATCTGCTGAGATGTGTCTCTAAAGAAATGTCCAGTATGCACAGTGTGTCGTATTATGAATGCTGAAACAGGACAGCATCGGGGAGAAAACAGGCTTTATTCAGAGCCAATAGAAACAGTTACAAAATGATGACAGTTCAGGATGAAATATACAGTAGGAACATTAGTGAGAGGGTGTGATGTGAATGTCTCATAATAAAAACTGAACTGAGCAGCAAGCTAGCTATCAAAGTGATTAATATCTGCTAGCTCTATTTCCTTTTGATCTGTGCTAAATACTCTGCAGCTGCGAGTTAATGTTCACTAAGCGAGTACAGAGCAGCCTGAACGATGACTATACATTCTGCTAGCTACACAAACAAAGAGCCGGTGTGTCTTATGAAGCAGGGCTCAGGCTAACATGTAAACTTCCACTTTAGGCTTTGCTTTTGTCCGAGCTGTCCCCCTCTGTGCTCTCCCCTCCTCTGCCAAATCTCTGGCTCAACTCTGATGTCAACACCGAGCAACACGATTTCTGAAAGAGACAAAGAAGTTCAGGAAACGTCAGGCTGTAGAAACATCACAAACACTCACTGATACTTATATGTTTCCTACTTTGCCATCCTTGGCCTGGTTGCGAGCCTTGGAGAGGAGCTCCAACAGGGCCAGCAGGAGCCCGACAGCCAGTCCCAGACCCAGCATGAGGAAGAGGCCCCTCAGGTCTTTGGAGTGCAGGGCCTCAGAGGCAGGGGTGCTGTCTGTACCCAAACAGCTGCTGGCCCACCACTTGTCACGCAGGTAGGTCAGCTCCCCGGACTCGCTGAGCTGCAGAATGGCATTGGTCAGGTTTTTAACAAGAGGGGAACCTGGGGAAGGAAAGAGAGCTGGTGTCAATAAGGCAAGATGAAAAAGCTCTACATCAAACTAAATCTAAGAATAGAATTATTTTAAGTCCCAGAATCAGCCTGTCAGGCAACACACAATCCTCTCGACTGTCTTTTGTATCCTTTTAAGGAATAAACAAAGAACTGCACCTTCTCAGAGCTCAAAGAGTAGCTTTCTTTTAAAGAAGTATCTGATTTTATTTACAGATAAACCTCCTGGTCAGTTTCTAGAGGTTTTCACCAACCAAAGAAAACGCAGCGACTTCTCTACCAATAGCATTTTATCCACAATCGATGTGTGATGTTTGGTCTCTTGACAGCTGGAGTCCGGAGACGGAGGTTTTCTCCTGGTGATTACTGAATCAATGATTATCCTCCACCTCCTCTCCTCATCCATGTTGTCTTCATCGGCCTCTGAAAACTTCCAACCTGTTGGCTCCAGGCCTGGCTCCGCTCAACTTGACGTTTTTTTTGTTGTAGTTAAGTGAAATACGATCTGGTGATAATGGTGACACAGATTCTTTCCCCCATTTCAAATCACAACTCAAAACATATCTGTTCAAAACCGCTTACTCCGTCTGACTCCAATTGCACTGTCATTTTGTTATTGTTTCTATTTTTTTCTTACCCCTTGTTAGTTTATATTGTTTTCATTTTTGACTCTGATTTTGTTTCCTTTAATGTAAATTTGTGTATGTATATATTTATATCTGTGCGGTGTCCTTGAGTGTCGAGAAAGGCGCCTTTAAACAAAATGTATTATTATTATTATTATTATTATAATGCAGAGTGTTTTATTTTGAAAATTAACCATATGTTTTAATGTTGTGTTGGTGCCTGACTTCCTGTCCTGCTCGATCGGCTCTGTTCTGTGGAATTTGGCAGTGTATGACTGCTTATAACATTTATATCTTCGGGAAATAGCATCAATATTGAGTCTGTAGAACTTCTAAAACCAAAACGAGGTGCTGGGTGGTCGAAACTGTCCAGTAAATTAACTCTTTTTTCTAATTTTGTAAAAGGAGTGTGTTCTCTGCTTGGCTCTCTGAAGTTGATGTCAGACAAATATGAATAGAATCATGAGGTTTAAATGCTGCACAAGTGTCATCTAGAGGTAGATGTACGAGTATAGTAGAGAGTAAACCTTCACTCTTATGCTGGGTAAGAATGACTGAAGGAAGAAGTTCACAGTTCTTTTTCTGAATCATTTTAACACATTTTTAAAGCAGCCTCCTGTCAAAGATTCTTATTAAAGCTTCTTAAGCCCTTACAAAAACGGTGTGTGCAGATAATAAACATATCCATCTTTTGCAGCCCTCAGGTATCACAACATTTTCATTTGTTTCACCTACAGAAGTTGCTGGATGCATACTTTGTTTTCTGCAAAATGACAGCACACAGAAGAGCCTTACAGTGATGATCCCCAGGTGAATGATAGCATAGGCATAAACAACAAACCCCTAAAACACTCACCCAGAGGTGCAGCAATGGAGTACGCTCTCATGGCGATGACTTCCTGTGCACGGATCAGTGAACAGTACCGAGCCACAGCCAGGTCCAGAGACACGGCTTCACCGATGAAAGCAAAGTTTTCCTCCTGAGCCCGGCGGACCCCCTCCCCCATGTTGGGCACGAAGCTCTTCTTACGCTCCATAGTCTCGTATAACCGCCGGTACACAGGGTTGTTTGAATACTGGAAGTGAAACATAAGACTGTTAAACTTTCAATCAAAATAAAGAAGATTAAATTATTATTTTTTTAAACGTGCCTTAAAGAACGCCTTGGTGGACCCGCCATCCACAGTGCCATACTTGATCACATCCTGGTTGGCCAGGTCCTCAAAGGTCTTGATGGAAACGTGCTTCTCATTTGAGTGCAACATAGAGTTGAAGTTGCCAAAGTAGCAGGCCAACAGCAGTATTGCAAACAACCACCAGAAGGCGCTGACGAGTCGTCCAGACAGAGCTTTAGGGTGAGGACCGGCACCTGAGAGAATGGAGGATTATTCTGTTGTGTATCAACCTCACTCTTTAATTAGAAGGAAGAATTTAAGAGTGTTTTATTTCATTGAAATGTTGCAGGGTGAGTGAGTTATCTGTGAGGGCCCATACATCTTCAGCAGCAGCAGCAGCTGTCTGTCTGTCTGTCTGTCTGTCTGTCTGTCTGTCTGTCTGTCTGTCTGTCTGTGTGTGTGTGTGTGTGTGTGTGTGTGTGTGTGTGTGTGTGTGTGTGTGTGAGTGTGAGTGTGCTTGAGTTTTCTGTGCTGTTGCATTACCTTGCAGAGTCAGAGCTCCTGTGATGTACCAGAAGCTATGCAGCAGAGTGAAGCTGTGCTGCTCTTTGTCTGGCTCTGACCATTCAGAGGGGCTGATCCTGCACAGAGAAAAGACCTCGTTACACACGGTCCCTGAAACCTGATTATTTAATGTACAACAGTCAAAGCCAAAGTGAGGATGTGCGTCCCCTAACATGTAGAAGACCACAACCAGGGGTGGGTCCAGACTTTTTGACTGGGGGGGCACTGACTCATGTAGATGTGTGCAAAAATGAATAGCAACTAAGAGGTAACATATACATGTTTTAAGCTTACCATTTTAAGGACTCAAAATAAGATGTTTGATTAAAGTCACAACTGAAAATACTTAAAAAAGAAAATTGCAAAGACATCTACTCAAAGGGGACATCTCATGAAAAACCTACTTTTTCAGTACTTTACACATATACGTGGGTGTCTGGAGTATTAACTCAATCACAAAATGTGAAATAAGCCCACCCAGTCCTTAATTAGTGGTCCATTTGTGTCTGATCACAAACAATCAGACAGTCCGTTCTGAATCTGCTTGCCTTGTGACGTCGCTAGGCGAGTTATTGTCATTATACCTGCTTCCTCACCTGGTACCTCCAACGTCACCTGCTGAGCCACACCTTCAGAGCAACCCTTAAGCCTGTCATGGATTTTTTATTTTTTATTTGTATTTGTTTTATATTTTTTTGGCCTTTTTGCCTTTATTTTATAGGACAGCTGAAGAGAGACAGGAAATGTGGGGAGTAGAGAGCGGGGGAAGACATGCAGGAGATGGTCGGCCGGCCGGGAATCGAATCGGCGACCCCTGCAATGAGGACTGTAGCCTCTGTACGTGGGGCGCTTAGACTGCTAGGCCACCAGCGCCCCAGCCTGTCATGGATAGAGTCTAATGAGCAGGAACCGCTAGGATGTGAAGAGCTAACGTTTACATGTAGCTGGACGCAGAGTTTATGGAAGGATTCTTTATGTCCGTTATGTCGGACAGTTTTGGACAGAGATGTTCATTTGGCCATACAAAACATCTGTTGGGCATAAGCTCTGAAGCCATATCTGCTTAATAACTTACATTTACCGGCAATAGAACCATTACATATTAACCCAGAAAATCACGTTTAAATTTTGAAATTAATCGATTAAAGCTTGCTCTGACCTGCCCATCAGGAACATGCAGACCCCTGTGAGCAGGAAGGCGATGAGGACCCCGGCCCACATGTCGGTGGAGAAAGGTGACAGCAGGCTGAAGCCGCTCCCCTGCGAGGCCACGTCTTTGCGCAGGATGAAGCCGATCCCAGTCTGCATGAAGGGCGTGGTCATGTCCACAAACTGCTCTCTGATCGCTGTGAGGGTGAGCGGGGCCACAGCCAGGTCTGCTTCCTGATGGACGGTCAGAGGAACAAATCACTTTTCAACACTATTCGATCTACTGAAGGTCTGCGTGTATAAAAACATGGTTAGCTGATTTACTAACTGGTTGCACTGAGGATTGCGTCTGTCAAATGAGCAAAATAGCATGCGCAATCCATTTACCGTGTATGCCTTCATAAATACGAAGAATATATGCAGATTATCAGAATGCGCAAAATACTTATGCTGATGGATTTCATATAACATATGTCATTAGGTTGCCCCTACATGGCGTCCTCTATACTCATTCTCTCTATAACCATTTAGCCTTATTAAGTGGTTTTGACCAATAACAATCAAGTATTTAACAACACCAGGTAATAACAGCCTTTAATGGTCGGCACCATTGACATCTTTTTCAAAGGCTGTGACTTATCTACAGCATTTGTGATGTAGTGTAATGTTTCGTACCACAGTTATTTTGTACACATTAGCACTCCCATTTACCGTTTACCAGTCTTGATGTGTTTAATCCTTCCTTGAAAGAGTGACACGTACAGAGCTCCGTATTTTTTGTATCAGAAAGCAGAATCAGTAATGGAAAATTAGATTTGATTGAGGAATTCAACAAAATCGCATCTGTAAAAACGTGTATTATGCTTCCCTTTTTTTGAATAATCAAGTCTAGGATTAATAGATGAAAGAGTGCATGGGTCAACCAGAAGATGCCCCAGTCACATTTTTACAAATGAGCAGTGTCATGGGTTTACATGGATTAGCACATATTAAAGAAACATCAAGAACAGGGAAAAATAAGTAAAAAATAATTCTGGATCATGTCAAGTATGATATGAAATATCATATGAACAAGGCTTGGCTGCGACAGAGTTAGCACACCAGTGCCAGAAGCTGTTTCCTATTGCATTGTGAAAACTAAAGCATCTCCAAATGATGTTGAAAAAACTACAAAGCCCTTTCTGAAACACAAGTTTTGAAAAAGAAACCCTTAAACAGAGAGAAAAGACTGCACAGCTGCATCAGCAAACATACAAGAATGTCTCTTTCACCCGCCATAATTACTGCTACCAATCCAGAGGGATTTTATAATTCAAAAATCTTGACACTTCACAAAGACTCTATAATTGCATTTGAATGGCCTTTCACACTTCAAAGTCTATTCATTATTTTTTCCTATGACCTGTCCCTGAAATTTATCTTGTTTTTTTTTACCTGGAAAGCCACCTCATGGGAAGATGTGGAATTTTTCATGAAAACATGAAAAATATCCGCTTGGGATGGACTCATTCTCTCCTCTCCTTTTTGCCCTCAAAAACATCCCAGAATAGAGCAATGATGTGGTGCTAAATACACAGAGAAGCTCAAAGAATTTCAGGGGGATTGACAGTTTGGGGACAGTTTTAAATTGAAGAGGCCGATCTAAGGGTTAGTCGGGGTCAAAAAAATAACTTCCAGCTACAGTATGCAGAGACCTTGTGACCAAGAGTGCCAAACCAAACAAGGTAAAGAAGCTCGGGATTACTTCAAACTTTATAACTTACTGTTATGTGAGTCAAAAAGATATGTGAGCCTGTGTGTCAGAGTGAATCTCAAAGACAAGTAGGGTTCAGACTGAGGCAAATATTTGTTGCAAGAGATCCCCAACTGGCCTCGCACTTTAGCTGTGCTACTTGCTACTGACTCCCAACAAATGGAAATACTGCTTGACTTGACAATGGAAAATAACAGCTGATGGAAAGCAACAGGTAAGCACTTTAGCAGTACATGTGCCCTGATTTGCTAATCAGGTGCATACAAAAATAATGATACACTTGAGTATAGCAATGTTTTGTTTTGGGATACTGTATGAGTTCTCAGAAACACTGCACCAGTTCTCTGATAATTGTTTAAATACAAAGATTCATGGATAAGTTCATTTTATGATATGTTTAAAGGAGGAGCTGCAAGTGTAATCTTTTAGCACCCGCAATGTGATTTATCAAACCCGAAGCCAATGTCGGTGTTTTTGCGTCTATATTTAGCACGTTTGAAAGGCAGGTGCAAACTGGCACAGCGTTATGCACAAATGGCTGCGGTCATTGTGGCGAGAAGGAGGCAAAGGTGCAATAACAGACGATGGAGAGAGAGAATTTTCCGTGCACGTGTAGAGACATATCGTCTATCCATCAGTGCCATTTTTGAGCTGCTGGATGACCTAAGGGCTGATTTGGAGCCAGTCATAAAAAGGAGCCATGCCATATCTCTTATGGAGATACTCCTTGCAACATTTCATTTTCTTGTGTCTGGATCATTCCAGCGCACCATCGCAGTTAGTGCCGGCATCTCCCAGTGTCCACCCATGCGTAATGAACGTTCATCTCCTGGGCTCTCCCTTCCCTCTTCATTCGCCGGCGGCTCAGTTGAAGGACTGCCACTGAATGACCTCCCGACTCTTGCCAGGGCATTGTCAGCCCAGACACAGTACTGACCAGCTGCCCTTAGTGTCCCGGCGGAGGGCACGCGCAACACTGGACACAGCTCTCACCTCCTGTGCAATGGCCGGTAACCCATCCGTCTGATTTCTTTGTTGCTGCAGCAACTCTCGATCAATGTCATGATAACAATCTGGACGCCTGCGGGGCTCTGCTGAGGTGTTTTCTGATCTGAGCTAATTTGAGTAGTGCAGTGGGAATTGTCGGACATGTGATGAAGATTCTCCATTTAAGAAAAAATAGTCTTATTTTTTAAGGTCATGACGGACAACTTACAAAAACACTTTTCAAATAATGAAATCACTTTTTTTCCATTCTCCCAAATCGCGTTTCTTCTGGCAAGGCTGAGATGTCTCTGCTGGAGTTCACCAGTGTGTTTATTTGCCTCCTCCAGCAAGACCTCAGACTCCATGGCTTCAAACTTTCGTTTCCGGACACTCTGCTCCCCCAAACTCTCCATGGTGACAGCAACGTCCTCATTTAAATAGGGCAGTCCGTACCCCTTTTGCACCTGTTATCAGTCATAGTAGATCACCCGCAACATGGCCATTACTGGCAGGAGCAATTTTTTTGTTTGCACACGCAATTTAGCGCTCTTTATTTGGGATCTTAGTAAACAGGCCCTTTGTGTATTGCTTGTTGTCGAGCACGTTTCAGGTGTCAGGTTACTCACCCCTCTGATGACCTCTCCGATCATGCCGTTCCAGTTCCCGTTGGAGTCCATGGCTCCGTAGCGGCTGTCCTTCACCAAATGAACTTTGTACTTGAAGCCCATTTTCTTTGAGAGCTCGGAGATCATGTCGATGCAGTATCCCTCCAGCCCGGGGCCTTTGCTCATTGTGTATGGGTCCTCCTGGGGAAACATACAAACTCATGATAACAGAGAGTGCAGAAGAACTGATCCAAACATGTTACGCTTTGATTTAGAAAGACAAAAATCTCAGGGCTTCTAAGGTTTATTAATGGAGAGATTAAAATGTCAGATCTAAAAAAGAGGTTATGAACTGTTTTGAAAAATTCAAATTTTTGCCTATTTTTACATCATTTTGTTCTTAATTTGATCACCTAAAGCTTCATTATACCTTCTGTTAGAGATGTGCAACATTTTTCTTTCTAGGTCTAAAGATGTAGCTGATTATTTCTGAGCGAAATCTCTAGAGAAGATTATTTATGTCAGAAACAAGCCGCTTAACTGGACTAGAGGTTTATTTTACACATTTAGAGTAAACAAGGTTTTTATAAACCAGTCACAGATATGATATGAGGGGCAAATTGGTTCATGCTTTCTGCTCAAAAAGGACGTTTTGTTCTCTGTGCTGCTCTATTGTCTCTGCAGAATTTCAGAGAAACGACTGACTGAATTTTCACTGAACTTAAGTGCAAAACATGAGCTGAGACGTACCTCCCTTAGATAATAATAATAATAACAATAATAATAATAATAATAATAATAATAATAATAATAATAATAATAATAATAAGAGGAAAGAAACTAAAAGACAACAAAAGAGAAATGTGAGTAAGACAAATAAAAATAAATAAAATAATGTTGGAAGAATAATAAAAAATAAGATAAAAGATTAAAAACAATAAAAAAATCGGAAACATAAAATATTACAAGAATAAAATTATAATATTTCAAAATAAAATGATGAAATCCTGCCAGTGATACAGCCTGAAAAAGAATAAAAACATGAAAACAAAATAATTCACTTAAATTCCTCTAGTTAAAGAAACATTTCCAGATATAAAGAGGCTGTGCTAAAAGACGATTGGACGATGAGCCTCAGCTTGGTTTTCACTCTGTAGTGTCTTTCAAGTGTCCATAAAAAATTACGAACTCTTGATCCTGACTCAGAGTGAGTTTGCTTTAACAAAGTGAGTTTAGTAGGGTAGCTACATCGCTTCATTTAGATATTTATGGCCTTTCATTGTCATTTTCAAATCCTTCATATCCTCTGATTGCACCTCATTTTACAGATTTTGTTTTCAACATTATTATTCATATTCCTGTTTTTACCTGATCATCTTCCTTCCATGTAATATTTTGTTATTTTCTAATCTTCTTTTTTATGCTCCACGTAAAAATGCAGAGAGTGATAAAATGGAATTGAGTTAAATTGAAATGTCTTAATAAGTAAATAAATGCAACTAATGCAAGTTAGATTTCTTTGAACCAACATGTTTTGATCAGAGTCTAAAATGTGAGCAGTGCGTCTCATTAAAGGCCTGACTGGTTAAAGAAAAACAACTTCTTCACTCCACAAAGACTGAGCCGCAGTGACTGGGGCTCACAGCTGCCACTTTGGCTTTGGACTCTATGAACACACAAAGAGAGAATACCTGTATGGTGGTGATGGATAACTCCTTGGCATCTAGAATGGAAAACACAAGCAGCACAATAAATTCTGGGTTGTTGTAATGAAGTGAGTTAACATAATCAGGCATGAGTATCAGCACAGATGATAGAGGATTAAGTCTGAGCCAGTCCTTTGGTTTCATGTCTACAGGCTTATGTGCTGAGCGCCTCTGAAAACTAATGAAGCGTTTGGTTTCTTTGAGTCCCTTCATGTGTTTTTCTCTCAGTCACAGCAGTAAATAAGCCAAACAGCCAGCGCAGGACAATGGCAGCGTTGTTGTTTCTGAGACCTGGAGAAAAGAGGCTTCAGTCTGAGGGGACAGTTTTGAACTACAAACTGGGCCCCTGTGGAGGGGATCAAAGCGGGGACCCTCTTTTAAGATGTGTTTCACCCAAGATGCAACCTCCTGGGATCAAAAATGCAATCACCAAATACTGCAGTTCTCTGAGTGTCCACTTGAGGCTGACTCCTAAAGTGAGTTGAACCCCAAAGAGCCCCATGTTGAAGTCCAACATGGTGATGGTTAGCCCATAGTGCTGTATTTACAGAGACTACAGCCCTCCATGCATCGACTGCTGGTTAATCTTCTGCATATCTACCCTGCTCTCCACTTGCCTTTAGCTGTCCTTTCAAATTAAAAGACCCCCCCCCCCAAAAAAAAAATAAAAGCCTGGTTAAAAACTGATATGGCTCCTTTTCTCTTCATGATGTCTGTGTAAGCAAGTACTTTTTTAAAATCAAATTAAGGCTTGGAGTTATCCATGATTAGGGGCGTGGCCTCTTTCAGTAACAGGTGGGAGCTGCTAGCTTCATGCTAGGTGTCTGAACTTTAACCTCTGGGCTGTGTTTTTGATATTGGAGCCTTTTTGAGATTTTTTTCTAAATTATTTATTCTATATTATTTATAAATAATCAAATTATCCGTCTGTGTTTGCTTTTAATCGGACTAACAGCCTTTGTCGGGTTGTTCACCTACAGATTGCTCTCTTACTGGATATGCAGGTTAGCGAGCAGCGACTCTGCTACATTCATTAGTTCACTTAGCTTCTTTAGTCTGATAAATACAAATCTTCTCAAAAACAGTCTCATTCTGTGGAAAGCTCTGTTTCTGAGCAGCTCATTGGCACGCTAAAAAGTTAGCTTTGATAGCGACGCCTTTTGCAACTCTAGCTCTTACCTCATGACCATATATGGGCATTTCTGGCGCCAGAAAATCAACATGGCAACGGTAAAAATGCTAAAAAGCCAGAACGGGCAATTCCTTACTTTATATACCAGTAAACAACATTTATTATTGACAAAGTTATGTCTAGATCTTGTTCTTCAGTCCCTTGTCCATCAAGAAGTCAGTCCCCCCCCCACCCCCCACCCCCCACCCCCACCTCTTCCCCCGACATTACCCCTGACACTCAAGAGTTGTTTTCTTTTGCATAGGACTGTGACCAAAGGCATTCCCAGCGTGTCCAGCAGGCCCTAACATGCCCTGCCAGGGTCGGTCAGTGAGAGGAGGGGGGGTAAGCGGAGGTGCCAGGGGTGCAAGTTCATTATAATCGCATGTGCAAACAAAAGCAGGCCCGGTGGGGTCATATAAAGCCTGTGACACCCCATCAGCCCCCTCCAGAGAGGATGGCAGGACCTACCATGTGCGGAGATGCCTGTCAGTTCACGGCCTGCCCACAGAGCCCCCTCCCCCGACAATTAATTGATTTATCACACTGCTTTCTGGACCTCAGCACGCTGGCGGCCCCTCCACTGGTGAGAAATGGGACGCTGCCATGGTGGACGGTGCCCCCTCTGTGTTTTGATGGGACGCCAGCAAGGCAAACGGAGGGAAAGAGTCCAATGTGAGAAATGATTTGGGAGCGTGACCCAGATCTCAAGGGTCAGCCAGAGCCTGCTGAGCTTTAACTCTGCAGACAGTCAGCAGAGGGAGGGCGGCTCTGTGAGGATGAAATGATCCCATTGGCTAAGGGATGGCTTAAAGCTTGAGTAGGCAATTTACTACTGAAGGACTGTTTATTATAATGTTGAAATTCTCTTTACATCCTAACAGCGATCAATCGATCAAAAGCCCCAACAGTATGAGAGTTAAAAATCAGTATCTGCTGCTGTTAGGATCTGAAATGGCTGTCTACCTGTGCACACACAGCTCTTACACTCATCTCAAAGGAGCAGGCTCGTCCACATGCTGCAGTGCGAGCTAAATGCACCGTGCTCTTCAACATAATGCTCTCATATGATCTCATCCTGCACCGAAGACGAGGCAGTGAGCTTTTATCTGCTCTGAGAGTGTCTTAGACTTCCGAGGCACACTCCAGCTGATTTCCCTCAAATGTACCACCCCAGATTAACAGGGTGGAACCCCCTAAAGTGACAGCTGACCAATTAAAAATGCTTCACAGAAAGTTGATTCAATGGAAGAATAAATGTCACTGATAAAATATTAAGTATAAAATGTGAGTTCTGTAGATTGGACCCGAGAAGAAACAACATTTATGGATAAAATAACTTTCCGGACTTTTATAAAAAGGTCAAATCTCTTCTCTCAGGATCCGAGCTGATCCCTGCATGGCTTGCAGCCTGGTTTATTGTCTGTTAAGGTCAGCTTTGGTTACTCTGGCCAGCCTGACAGCTCCATGCCTCTCACAATGACACGTCTGACCAATAAATCCATCAGTCACCAGCAAAGAAATGTGTAGATTATTCACTTACATGTAATGCAGCAGTTTTAAAATGTCCGTGTGTTCAACAACCACATTAGGGCAAATAAAAAAAAACTGAAACTTTGTTAAAGCTGGGGTATGCAACTTTAGAGAACCAACGAATGAAGTAAAGGACAAAAGTTTACGACATCAGAATGCAAACATATCAAGCAAAACTGGACTGGACCGACTTATTGATATAATAATTATAAGTTTAATCTTGTTTAACTGTGAAACTGAGCTTGAAGGCTGCTTAAAGACCACTCTTGTTTTGATTTTTTAAACCAACCAAAAGTTTTCACATCCTTCATTTCTGCTTCATCATCCAGAGGATGCTGCTTCGTCTTTTGAAACTGGATGACATCAACAGGTGCACAATCGTCCATCATGAGAGTAAACCCACAGGATATTTAGCAGAAATAATCAACTTCCTGAGCTAACAACCTCAAAAACAAAGCTGGAAGCAAAGCAGGAATGCTGTTAATCCCAGTGTTTAAAGCTGCTGTGCAGACTGAAATCCCTCAGACTTTCAAAGCAGCGTTGACAGAGCAGACTGTGCCCGGATTTTACAATCAGTAACTTTTTTAGCACTTCAGATAAAAATTAAATCAATAAATGCATGAAAAACATCATGTCTCATTTAGAGTAAAGTTTTAAATTCAAACCAAGAGTAAAAAAAAACAGGTTTTAATCTTTATAATAGAGACGGTGATGCAAATAAGCATCCACCATAAACACCATGATACTTCATCAGATGGCTGTTTTCACTGTGTCTGTGTATATTATATCAATCCCTTTATTTGGGATGATGCAACTTCATCAATATCAGCATTCTGGATCGCCTCGGGATTTAATCAAATATGGAGTCTAACTGGTGAACATTTGCTACAGCAGGTCATCTTTTATTATCTATCAAGAACAATTTATGTGTATTATTTTTAGGTTTAGAACATGCATCATGAACACTATGCAAAGGGAAACATCATCTGAGCAGTTCTGAGTTAAAGTTTTGGACCTGTGAGGCTGAAAGTTCAAAGATGATGTTTCTTCTGTTAAAACACCATGAACAGTTTAATCAAACATGTATTTATCACTGAACAAAGAAGAGCCTAGTGATTAGGGATCAGGTTCAGACATGCAGAGCGTCATGTACAACAGTTTTTATCTGTTACAGTAAGCAGCTTCTGGAAATAAAGAAATGTTCTGTAACTAAGAAACAAACCCGACCACCTTAAAATGCAGATCCACATAACCCTCCATGTGAGGCAGAGCCAGGTGTGTTTCAGTCTTACCTGCAGTGACGTGCCATGCAGTCAGAGCTGCCACACAGACCAACAAAGACAAGCAGCTCTTCATGTTTCCTCAAACCTAAAAACATAAAGCATGATTCACGTCTCTAATTTAAGAAATCCAGCAGAGAGGACGTCACTTCTTTAACTTCAGTAATTTCAGAGATGCTCAAAGTTCCTTACCTCAGTTCTGTCAGCTTGTGCTAGATGGACGACTCCAGACAAACGTGTAAGAAAATCACAACAAGTCTTGCAAGTGTGCAGAGGAGTGGGTTGTGTGCACACAACAATGTAATGGGGGGGTTTATATGGGGGGAGCACGGGGGAGGAGATATGAACCTCAGAGGGAGAATAAACTTGTTGTTTGTTGGGCAGGGGTTTGTGAAGAGATATCAAATTATTACAACCAGATGTTTTTCTCAGAAAAGTGTTGTTCAGGGTCATCACAAATATTTAAGTTTTAGTGTTTCTTCCTCCCACTCCTCGATCTGATATCAAGAAACAACACAAACTGCATGAAACATACTGTATTCATTGTTCTGTATTATAAATGCTGTTCTGGGAGTTTTGAGGTCAGTCAGTCCGTTTTTGGCCGACAACATTTTATGACCTAATGTCATGTCAATGTCTAATGGTGCCACATTTGTTTTTGTAAGATTACGTAACAGGATCTTAGAAAGAGGGAGCTGTGGGGGTGGGGTTTAGGGGGCCCTCGGTGAGCTTATGGATGGATGGATTGGACGTCCCAGAGAAGCAGAGGAAGAGAGTTTTGTTTTGGAGTGCACTGGCTCGTCCTCCTGTGTTACGCTAAGAGACTCCTGAAATATGTCAAACGTTAAAAGACGGACAAACCATCAGCTTGTTGCAGCTATTACAGAGTTAAAGATCAGAGGGTTAAATAAAAGTAACCTGAACACGTCTGGCATCCCTCCTCCATTGTTTTAACATGATATAACAGCTTTACTCTGATCCACATTGTTTCAAAAGTTAGATTATAGTTCTTCTTTAAGTCCCCCCAGGTTTCACGATTAGTCTAAAACTAATTTATTTGCACAAACTCTTCAAAAACAGGCAGTGATTTCGTCTTGAAAGGAGGGGCTGAATTCATTCACTGTGAGACAAAAACATTCTCTCAGGCCTGAAGTGCTAGACGGGGCCTGGAGGTTGCAGTTGAGAGGCCAAGCTGTGCCAAACTGTCCGGATAAATACGGCTTAAAGGGGGACTCGCTGCTTTTCTCGGAATCCTAATGAAGCCGTCTTTTGTGTTTGTGTGCTGGCTGGAGGCGAGTCTGCAGCGCTAAAATGAGCATGTCGGGCTTCACAGAGTCTCACAGAGCCGAGGAAGAGGACTGGCAGTGTGTGACAGATCGCCAGAGGTGGCCGTCATCTTTGGAAACCACAGAGTCTGACTGACAAGTCCGAGTCCTGAGAAAGCACCCAGGGGCAGCGTGGAGACTACAAGCTTCAGGATGTGAGGAGTTTCAAAATAAAGGGTTAAAGTTGACAGAAGAGACTGACGTAAACGGGATTATGAAAAGTGACACTGAAACTAATTTAAGAGGGGGAACTGAGATGAGAGCTGATGTAGTGATTTTTAACAGACACAGGCCTTTTCTTCTTGTCACAAGTGTTTCCTTTAAGACTGACAGAACTAGGAAATGTTAAACTATCATATTATGTTAATCAGTTGTACGATACGATACGATACGATACGATGTATTTTATAGTCCCCGTAGGGAAATTTGTCTTTGACATCAGTGCTGCACGTTACCTGCTCCTACAAAAATCACCACAATGACACAAGAACACATAAATAAATAAGAAAAGTACAATAAATAATACACATTCATACAACACACAGCATACTCTTAAAGAGAGAGCACCATGACACTGTCCCCGCCCTAACAGGCCAGTTGTGTTAATAACATCTATCCTACTGAGTTTATTTGTGTAGTTTCCACTCAAATTCTCTCATTACACTTCATATAAGCCACACTGACCTGACACATCCAGATATGAATCTTATATCATGACGTTAAAAGCCAAAAATAAAGACTGATTTACTATGATGAGTAAACATGGCTGCCAGTGCAACAAGCAAAATGTTCATCATGTTTTATGAACTTATCTGGCGGCCACTTTTACTCATTACATTTAATCAATAAATCTCATACTTTGGCCTCTAATATCTTAACCTAAGAATGACATCTGGACTCGTCGGGTCAGCGTGGCTTCAACTAAGTTTCAGGAGACATTCTGCTGCAGCATGGTGAAACAGTGGTTAGTGCCGTTGTCTCACAGAAAGAAGCTTCCAGACTGGGCAGGAACCTTTCTGTGTGGAGTTTGCATGTCCTCCCCGTGCACACGTGGGTTCCTCCGAAAAACATGCTTGTTAAGTTAACTGGATGCTCCAAATTCAATCAACCAATCAAACAAGGTTTATTTATAGAGCTCCTTTCATACAAATCAAATCCAATTCAAAGTGCTTTACAGCGATTGAAAAAATTAAAATTAAATATGTAATGAGTAAACATAAAACAGAAATGGATTGAGTAGAGACTAATGCACACAAATTTCAATAATTTTTAAATATTTAAGAAATAAGTAAAACAAAGATAAAAGATAATTATTTCGAGACAATAAAAAAGGTAAAGATAAAGATAAGAGATAAATAAAAATAGAAAAAAAACAAGTAGTTAGATAATAAAATTGAAGAGTTAAAAATAAATGAAACATTATAATATCAAAATAAATATGTGACATTAAAATGGTGAATAAAAATAAGTTATGAAAACACCTACATCAAAGCCAGACTAAATAGATGAATCTTTAATTTACTTTTTAAAGTTTCAATATCTCTCAGAGTGTCATGGAAGAAAGCATCGTCACCAAATTTTCTGTTCTCCTCTGAGGAGCAGCTAAAAGAGAGGAGCTGGGGGATCTGAGAGGCCTTCCTGGCTCATACACTAAAAGCATCTCTGAGATGTTGTCTGGTACGAGGCCATGCAGTGATTTAAAAACTAGTAAAATTATATTAAAATCAATATGAACAGAAACAGACTTCAAAATCCTCTGGTCTTTGTTAAAACTCATGCTGCTGCATTCTGAATTAATTGGTTGGTTTATTAGTGTAAGTGTGGGTCAACGGTAGTTTGTCTCTACATGTTAGCCCTGTGATAGGCTGGTGACCTGTCCAGGGTTTAACCCCTCCTCTCGCCTAACGACAGTTGGGATAGACTCTGACCCCCCTAACTCTAAGATAATGGACAGAAACAAGACAAACACGTCGACCACCATCTGTAACTATCTGCTGAACCTGCACAACACAGGTGTGTATGTGTCACTATGGGTTTAAACAGATCCTGAATGACTGTGATCTGTCTTACCTCTGGATCACACAGGAGTGTAACAACATTAACTGTTGAACAGAGGCTTAAAGATTAGTTCATGCAAAAGTGGCAAAGTGAAGAGAGAAAAATGACATCATGCCAGTTTTATATGTAGAATTTAAGCAAGATATAAAACTGGAGAAATATTTGTTATGTGAGAACCAAAAGTATAGACAGGCTGTATATCATTTTAGAGTGAATCAGGATCCCTGAGGTCATGGGAAGATATAAAGGCCTGGATCGAAAACAGAAGATCTGTAATCTCTGTAATGATGATCGTAGGGTGACGAGCACCATATTTAGTTTGAGTGTAAGAACGTCAGCATTCTGAGTTACTGAAAGAGGTTCAAACCAAAGTATTATTTAAAACGTCCATCTGCATTTAGTTTAATTCTGTTATTGTATATTAGGGTGTTTTCTGAAGAATGTCCTTCCACTGTTTAATTAAGATTTCAGCCGGGCCGTGTGCCATCATTATCTGTATTGTGTGTTTTGTCCGTGCTCCATACCATTTGATCATGGTCTGAGTGTTAGTAAATGAAACAAATGTAAAAAGAAAGAGACAGCTGCAGTGCTGCTCAGCAAAGTGTTGATCAATTAAATGATTTTGCTTTAAAAACTGCTAAAAAAAAAACAACGTGATAAATATATTACTTACTCTATGATCTGCCATCTTATTTATGGTCTTCATTGACTCAAGTTGTCAGTGGCTGTAATCTTCAGTCCCATGGACAAAATCTTTGTCATTCACTCACTCTGTTTTTGGTAAAAGTGCTGTTAATGTTTTTGTTCCCTCATCCTGGTCTGAGCTTCAAGCTCACCTAAAACTGGGTTGTTTAATTAGATTGGACGATTTTAAAACTAGATTAAGAATCATCTGATCAGCTTGTGCAAATGTTTTACTGCTTAACACTGCTAATCTATTTATTGACGTAACAGTTACGCGTTATTGTTTGTTGTTTTGTCTTGTTCTATTTGTGAAACTTTGTATGCTGCTGTCTTGGCAAGGATTCCCGTGTAAAAGAGACTTTGTATCTCAAGGGGGATATTCCTGGCAAAATAAAGGTGAAAAATACAAAATAAAAAAATTTAAATGCACCATATACATTAAAACATCACTTCAAGAAGAAAAACACATTGATTTTTTTTTTTTTTTTTTTTTTTTGAGGTTCCTGAATGTTTTCTTCTTCTTTTTCTTTATTTGTGCTGCATGAATTCAAGGTTTTAGTTTAATAAAAAGCATAAAAAGGCTGCAGACATTTCCAAACATCCTATTTAATTTTAACTATTTATACCATGTGTAACATGTATATAAATCTTGCTTTTTTAATGTATCTATTTGAATTTTTTTTATTTGTACTCTATTTATTCTTCTCTTCTTGTTCTACTACCTGCGACTATGTCTGTGTTGCTGGGGATCAATAGAGTATCCTATCTTATCAGACAATGCTGAGAGCATCGTCAACTATGGAGTCAGAACACTGCTCGGTGTTGTTTTCTACATATAACGTTTCCAAAGTCAGCTCACAGACAACATACAGTATATGCAGACACTAATATATATGTGTGAGAGGCTGATACTGACCTGATAATATCGGACAACATGACAGTTGTTCTGACTTTGGTGTCGTCTTTACTCCTGACTTGTTGGCACTGAGGACTGTTTTTTTACAGAACTGATCAGTGCTCTGAAAGTGAGCAGATGGATTCATGCAAACTTTAGAGGAAGTCGATGCCAAGAGATTCCCATCGACTTCCTCTAAAGTTTGCATGAATCCAACACTAATGCTGTCAGTTGTATTAGGTTACATTGCATAGAAGAATAACACAAACCTGTACGAGTTTAAAGAAAGTATTTTTAAGGCTGCAAATTAAACCTAACTTGGGTGGTGAGGCTTGCTGCAGAGGTGTTTTTTTCTCTTGTCTGGTTGAGCGTGACGCCTCTCGTGTAGCTTCAGGTCTTTGTTCTGGAACGTTCCCCCTTCCTGCGGGAGGTCTGTTTTTCTGCCAGAGAGGTTGAGAGAGGTGATGGCTGGTAAACACAGACCCAAGCAGAGTCCATAATTAGAGTCAAAGCAGGCTGTGCCAAAACCAAGGCCAAAGGCTTTACATGTCCGTTTGTGTAAGGCTCAGTTCAACGGGCTGGTTAACGACTCGGCTTTGTCTCTGAGCTCAGACAGCTGCTGAAAGATGATTGAATGTAATGAGGCGTGAAACAAGCAATAATATTCATTTGAGATTTATTCAGGTCATAATAACACAGTTTGGATTGATTTAAATATTGTCCCTAAAATTTTGCACAAACAACAGGCATGGCAGTGCAAACATTACAGCAGGCCGACGATAAACGTGCTTCGATACGGATCATGTCCATCTTGGATTTGACTACTAACCAATGAGAACACAGAGTTTCAGACTTGATGCTCCTGCAGTGACCGCCGTCAGATGATTGGAAAAAGAATGAACCGTGTAAAAAGTCTTAGTGGAGTAAAGCAGAGCCTTAGGATAAACATTACAGTGCAGCATAGACATGCAGTCGACTAAAAAACTCGGCATGGAGCGGTCTACCACGGCTTCAACGTACAGGCTCTCAGTGCTGTGACATGCCACGGAGCAGGAGGGTCAGAAAATGTTGGCAGTTTGGTCTGATTACAACAGGAGCACGACACAGACTACAAATGAAGATCCTGCATCAGAGAAATATTACTTTAAGTTCTTTTAGCGCAGACAGAAGGAGAGCTTTAAGCATCAGACTGTACATTATCCTCAACGTGACACCATGCCATCATTTTCAAAATATTGCTAGTGGATGGGCGGGCGGATCGTAACGCTTTGATATAAAGTCTCTAATTTAAACAAAAGGATTACAGTTTGAGTAAATCAAATAAAAAGACTCAGTAAAAATCTTGATCTCTAGTTGTGTTCGGTTGCTACTGTACGCTCAAGTCAAGTTCCAAAAAATACTCAAACATGAGAGTAGACGAGGGTCAACGTAAACAACTATTTCAAAACTCCACTAAATACATTCTGGCGACTTTCTAACGTTTGGTGCAAACAGACGACAGAGCTGTAGAGGCAGAGAAGTGCAGCTCTTCAAGACGGAGGAGTGTTTAAAAAAAGATCTCCAGGTGAGGAATTGATCGTTCATAGATTATTAAATGAGTGAGTTTTCTTCAGACATCGACACAATCTGCAGTTTTCTGAGAGAGATTCTGCGAGATATGCAACTTTTCTAAAAAAGATTTCTACTTGAAGAAAAAAAAAAGAAAGGAGTGTATTCCAAGTTTCTCGCTGCGTCTCTCACGCTCAGTTCCAAGTCAGCCAGCTCTCAGAGTTTGAGCATAAAAAAGACTTCACTGTTTTCAGGGTCTGGGGAGGAATGGGACTGTCTGGGCGAGGGGGTGCCGAGGGGAGCGAGCTGACTCAGCAGGTCCTGGCTGGTGCAGGGACTCCGGGCCACGCAGCACGCCCCTTCAGGATTCCCCCGCTCCTCAATGGGGCTCGCACCGCTTCCACTGCCAATGCTACCAGAAAAGCTAAAGCTGGCACTTCTGCCCTGGACCAGGCCCTGCAGCCTCTGCCTCTCCTGGGCTTTCTTGGCCCTGTTTGCGATGTACCGCACCCGGCTCTGGCTCCTGGAGGAGGTCCTCCGCACCAGGGTCTCGTCCTCGGGCTCCTCCTGTGGCTCTGCCGGTCTGTGTTTTGGGGAGAAGTCGCTGGGAGTAAGGGGCTCAACATCTGTCAGCTTACGGAGCTGTTCCGTCAGGTCGCTGGGTGCTCGAGGTTTCTGCAGGCCGCCCCTTCGGAGCTGCTCCCGGGCTGGCCTGACGATGAAGCTGCGGCTGATGCTGCGGTACTTGCTGTCAAAGTTGCAGGAAATGTCGTCAGAGGTCAGATCCCCAAGGCTCTTGGACATGGAGGCTGCAGCGGTCTGTGGTGCAGCTGGAGGGGACAGCTTGATGGAAGATGACTGCTTGAGCCCTTCCATGTAGAGCCGGCTCCAGGTGTGCCTCCTTTGAGTCAGTCTGTTGGGGGAGTCCAGAGGAGCCTCCTGGGGGGGCTGAAGGGGGCGGGGCCTGAGCTCATCATTATCACTTTCATTTTCTTGCAGATTGGGGTTGGACTTGCTCTTGCTGACTCTCAGGGTGTCATAGGAGACTAAAGCTGAGTGGCGGCAGTTGGCCCAGGATGCGTCGCGGGGGCTGCTGGTCGTGGGCAGACTGCTGAGGCTCTTTCTTGCAAGGTTAGGGAGCGACAGGTCGATGACCGTGTCGCTGGAAGAGATGCTGGAGGAGGAGGACATGCTGTCTCGGTGGTTGCCTGGCTCTAACTTGCTCCACAGGCGGTCGTTCATGGTGGCGTCCATGAAGACCTCGGGTACGGCTGACTGGACCTGATCAGCAGAGTCTACAGAGACCCGGACATGACCCTCACTCTTTGCTCTTCTCACTGGAGCGTGTGACGGCAGGTTGCTGAACAGCGCTCTTCTGGCCTGGGTTGTCTTTGCTGCTGGGGCTGCAGGGGTTCCAGTAGAGTCTGCAGCAGCCTCTAATTCTAACTCTGCTGCATCATTTCTCTTCTCAGTCAGAGCTTCGTGGTTCTGGCTCTGGTTTGGGGACTGCTCCGTAAGCCGAGGAGTACTTTTGTCGGTTTGGGCGTCTTGGCTGCACTGTGATGCTGCAGCTTTCTCAGCAGGGGTTTTAAGAAGGGGGGATGTCCTGGACTGGGCTGGAGACTCCTTAAGGTCTCTGATCACCTTGATGGGATTGTCCACTGCCCCGTTTAAAGGAGCGGTCATTGGGGAGTTAGCATTTATTGCTGTGGGTGTGGAGGACTGAGGGGGACATGACGGGTGATAAGGAGACAGGATTTCTTCAGGAGTGGAGATGGAGCGGATGAAACGGTGGTTCCTGGCCTCTTCAGAGTTTAGTGCAAGAATTGGAGGAAGGGGAGCTGGTCTCTGCTCTGAGGAACGGTCTGTGGAGAAAAAAGCAAGACAGATATTTACTTAAAGCTTGTGAAAGTCTTCTGAGATCAAATAATGTGTGTGACGTTTTCAGGGTGTACTGATCTGAGTTGTTGCTTCTTTACTATAGTTTTACATGTTTGTGTTAAGTGTAAAGCTACAGCTGAGTTAAGTCTTGCACGTGCTTCACATTATCTGCATTTAGTCTGACAAAAGAAATGCAGCTCAGAAAATAATCAAAAAAATCTAACAGCTGTAAGGAAGTTAAAAACACGACTGAGGGTTTGTTTGTTTTCTTTAGGTGTGTGGACGAAGACAGACGCACGGGTGGTTGGGTGAATGAATCTCAGTGGTGGAAGATGATGTTTGGAGCCGACCTTAAACTATTTTGCGAAACTGTTCCAGATGTTCTCACCATGTTTATTGGCTCAAACTATATCACACTTAATCAAACTCTGATCTTTTTTTTTATGCTTTGTGAGTTAGTCTTTGCTCTGCATCACGTGCTGCAGACAGCGCTGAGAAGACATAAACTTGTGAGTCAGAGCCCCCTCTGGTAGACACCAATTCTAAATGATCCCATTGTTTCCTGAGAAACCTGTGCTCCTAGATCTAGGAGCACATTGAGATCTGTAGAGTGGGAATGTGGTTAAATTGTGACATTGTGATGAACTTTATGGTTTAAAAATCCAAACATTGCACAGGCCTTTATAAAAAAGGGACATTTTTGTGCTTCCTCGCCCCCTGTGAGTGTCCATGTCTGGACCCAAGTGACTGATGTGATCCCAGAATGCTTGAATGGTGCTCGCTCTACTGCCACAGTGTGAGAATGAAGACTCTATTTCAAACCCAACAGTTATGATTTATGGGTCATGAGAGAAGCAGGATGGTGAGAGAGAGAGTAATGGGTGAAGTGAAGGTAAAGTTTTCACAGGTTGCATGCATTCAGCGGTTTACCTGGCTCTGGTCATCCCCTCAATTCTGCACTAGGAACAGAGAAGGCGTGCAGAAAGGGACAGAGAGGAAAAAGCAGTTTAGCAAAACTGGAAAGAGGAGGGAGAAGGGGTCGAGGAAAAAGCTTTCAGGACAGAGAAGCATCGTAACAAGCTCGAAACTGACAAGAAAACAAATATCAGAGCATTTGTTTTACACTAAACACAGGTTTATCAAACAAGTCATTCAATGCCAGCATCATGAGACTCAGCAGATGTGAGCTCTCCTAATGAGGCCAGAAAATTCCCTAAATGTGTTGCTGTCCCCACATGATGGACAGAGACACTGATGGAGGGTGGGTCAGGGTAGAACAGTTGGAGTGCAAGTGTTCGGCCAGCAGTTTGAGGTCATGATTTATTGTCTCTGCACTCACTCTATCTCGTTCTGAGAGTTCATTCTGCTCCTGTTCGTGTGAAGCAATGGGTGCATTCATTTTATTGAGCACGTTGAAAAACTAGCATCATAAAGATAAGATAAGACAGTACTTTATTGATCTCTAGGGGGAAATTTGGTTGAAGAAAAGTCTATAAATCAAATAAAAAATAAATCCTATGTAAATAAATAAACAATCAAAATAAATAAAAAAGAATAAAAGAATCAAAATACAAGAAAAATAATGAATTAAAATTAATACAATTAGAATAATAAAATAGAAGCAATTAAATAAAATAATTAAAACAAATAATTAATAAATACAATTAATTAATACAATAACAATAATAACAATAACAATAACGATAATAATAATGATAATGATAATAAAGATAAAGATAAATAATAAAGATAAATAATAAAGATAAATAATAACGATAAATCATAAATAAATCAAAGCTTTCCTTGGGTATGACTTCCACATGGGTCGCATTTAAGATTCACACATTGCAAGAAACCGGCTGCAGTTGCATGAGACCGTGCCGCAGTTTACTAAATCTGTGTCTTTTAGATTAAATGCATCAAATTGTCCAGTTTTAAATGAAACTACTTCTATTCATTAATGTTGAAACTTACCACTTCTCTCATCTGTGAAGAATAGCGGTGGTGTCAGGTTGTGTTTTGAGGCACAGGGGGAAAATTAAAGTCAGTCAATCGAAGTATAAATCAGCATTTGTACTACTACAAAAAAAAACTACTACAGCTAGATTTTACCTCTAACTGGTACTGATGGAAAAATGCTTCAGGTCTCACATTTAAAGCTAGACTAGAATTAACAGGGGCAGCAGGTGATTCTCACAGGGACAGTGGAGTAAAGTGTTTCTGACGCTACCTAACACTCTGGATGTTGGTAGGTTTGGAGACTAAATGGGAGTCTATGGTCTAAAGGAAGTGAAGGTCTCACTACAGGCTCATCGTGCCTCTTACCGGCGAAGAACATTGGGGACTTATGGCGCAGCTCTTCCATTTTCTGGGCGAACAGGGCATTCATCTCCCTCTGCAGGGTGCCCACGGCTCTCTTACGGCTGTCGAGGACAGCGCGAGGAGGCAGCATCGGAGGCGACTCCAAGCTGCTCAGACTGCAGAAGCTGTCGCAGCTGCTGCTGTCACTGAGCGACAGACCGTCAGTGCTGTTAGTGAGCAGGGCGATCCCTGAGCCACAAACCGAGCCGTAGTTTGGGGGCGTAGACTGCTGCCAGCGCAGGTTACTCTTGCAGTCAGGTGTGAGGTTGGACGCAGGTGTAACGGTGTTTGTGGAGCGTCTGCGGGGAACGCTGCAGGAGCGACTGTTCCTCTGAGAGCTGTTGGGCTGAGGGCGGATGTGCTGGGCGCCCAGAGTCTGTCTGGCTCTGGTTCTTTGGAAAGGGGCCGGTCTGAGAACAGCCTGAGGGGAGTTCTGAAACTGGGCCTCCAGTTCTGACTTGGGGAGGGGTGGAGACTGCTCTGACTCGCTTTGGACAGCGATAGGCTGAGGCTTGGATACAGACTCGTGCTTATCTTGCCTCTTAGCCGAGGAGGAGCGGCTACTCCTCTCCTGTCTTTCCCCTTCTACAGTTTTGGATTTACAGCCCTGTCTTTCCTTAACCTGACCCTTCCTCTCGGCCTCTGGGCTCTCCTTGGTTCCGACCACACAGCTGATGCAGTTGGAGGACATCCCCACCCTGCCCGAGCTGTTCAGTGCGACCCGGGCGAACACACCTTGTTTCATATCCAGCGGGTCATGAAATCTGAGCCGACTGGCCCGTTTCAAAGGCTCGCTCATGGGCCGGCGAGCAAACAGAGGGCTCTTACCTTTACCCTCCTCAGGGTGAAAAGCCCCATTGGTGTCAGGTCGGTCCCAGGGGCCTTTGGCTTGGTGGGATGCCAGTGAGTCCCCGTTGCGGTGTTGTTGTGTCGAGGGCTGGTGAGAGGCGGCAGCAGAAGCCTTGTCCCGGTCCTCAGACTCTCGCTCCTCACTTGCACCCTCTGAGCTGTAGTCTTTGGTGTCGATCTCTGGGAAGCCCTTCTTGATTTTGGGCTGGCCTTTGGTGGGTGCACTGGCAGTGCGGCGGAGGAGGTGGGCACCGAACGGGTGCTTACGGCTGTGCTGTGCAACAGCATGGCTGTCCAGGGAAGCCTGCTTTGGGTTTCTGTGAAACAGCCCTTTTATGCCGCTGGCTGCTCTGGCCTGAAACAAACACACAACAGAAGATCATCGTCAAACTCACAACCAATCCTTACAAACTGAACCATTCACTCATTGCAACGTGACACAAAAAAACAATGTTTGCCATAATGCAGGTGACACTGATGCACGCTGCATTATTCCAACAACACAAGGGCACTCTCTGTACACTGAGCATGCTCAAAAGCTAATTCAATGTCCACGTCAACCAAAGAAACCTGCTGGAGTATCACATGTGGATGATCACTCTGTGTTTAACATGATCATTGCGTAATACATGCTCATAGCTGTGAGCTCCTCTTGGTGTGGACCCACTGCTGCAGAGCGCCTCGCATTCTTTGTGTACTGAAACTTTCTACTTCCTCGTGCAAAGCATTCTGGGATATACTGTAAGGTGACTCTTGTGTGAGCAGAGTTTGGCACTGCGTCTCTCATCAGTGGGCTTGCACCATCACAGTGTTAGTCTGTTAGACATTTCTAGAGCCTGCATGTCTGCAAACAGCCACTGTGGTCTTAGTGAGAAGTTATTAGAGGGGGAATCATGCTCGGTGTCGTCTGTGAAATGTTAGCAAACAGTGAGTATTCTCTAAATCTAAGTATAGTATTCTCTAAATCTAAGTATAGTGATTATAAAGACTGTTGGAAAGAGAGACTTTTCATTTTGGTGCTCTCTTGTGGTAAAAGGTCCACGTTGATAAATCATGTGTGCGATGTCTAATCAAGTTAAAAAAGCAAATCGGAGAATTTAGAGCTCAAGCTGATGTGTGAATCATTGACCTGAACATTTGGACATTTTGGCACATTGAGGTGCTGCATGGTGATTGCACAAGACACAAAGACAGGAGGCAAGAATGATGACGATGACGATGACGATTGTGAAAATCACTTCAAGGACAAAACAGCACGGGACCAGATTACAGAAGAGCCAAACCAACTTGAGCCTTACTGGGATAAGGCGTCATGTTACGTTAGCTAAAGTCTTTGCTTGTTATCAGAAGTTTCAAACACTGTGAAAGAAGTAGATCCAAGTAGTCTGATTTTTGCAACTGCGTACTGGTCTTTCACAAGTAAAGAAAAAAGAAGAACAGATAGATGATGTTTGAGAAAAAAGGAGGAGTCTGTAGCTGAGTGAAAAAGGAGGACTGCATCTGAGCTGTTAAATCATAGACAGTGCTTCACTGCCTGACATATCTTTGGCCTTCACAGTCTTAACTCCGTCCAACATCACAGGATACACACTTGTCTTAATAAGAAGCAGCTGGGGTCAACAATATTGTTATATGTGTTCATGTGATACAAAGATAATTTCAGGCATGTACAGCCAAACTAATCTTTTTAAACAGATTACAAATAATGTCAAATCTGTAGGCAGAGGCCTAGATTAACAGTCTGTATGGAGAGCAAAAGCAGGAGGAGCACAATCCCAGCTCCCATGATTGGTAATCTGAGGAGGATTTATTTCTCTCTATAAACAGATTTCTGCATGAAGAGCAGCTGACAATCTGTTCTAGATCAAACATTTACACTGAGACACAAATCTACTTGATGCTGTGTCACTTAAGACAATCAGTGTTTAGATTTCCTGACTTCCTGGAATGCATCAGAAATGATGGATCCAACCTCCATTCAACAAACAAACATTGTAAAAGTATTTTTCTTCTCCTCTTGAGAACAGACCTGACAAAACTTTTTACCTTCAGCTACAACCAACCTGTAATTACAGATTCCTGACATGGTAACGCTATATCTTAGGGATCTGATAGTTGTTTTGGGATAAATTTGATGTGTAATCCAAATAAAAAAGGTCTATGTTCATTTCAGCTCCAAAAGTGATTCTACAGGCTGCTCTGTTGTTAGAGCTTTTTTGATTTGTGTCGATTCTGGCGCCCCCCTGTGGACAAAGTGGTTCATCTTGACTCTTTGCTGATGTTGCTCAGTATGCATGGGTTGTTTTCCCCCAAAAATCTCCTTCTGATGTCTTTTAACAATAATCAAATTTGTGTCACACATTGTGAATCTTTTATGTTGAAAAGGTATAAAAAAGTTCTGTTTCTTCAGGGCGCTATAAACCGTGTCTGTCACTAACATGATACTGTTTAAACTATGATCATAGAAACACTCCATCTTTTCTCTGATGGTCTGTATGTTTCGGTAGCTCACATAGAGGCGTCTCAATTGCAGACCCAAAGCAATAAGGTTATAATAGACATTGTGACAACACAAATAGACATTGCTACTCAACACCAACATGTCAGGATGTCATTACCAAGAAAGGGGCAAAGTGCAGCAAAAGTGCAGTGGATAAATTCAATGAGTAAACAGTGACCTGACAAAAACACATCTCGTCAGAAGTTCCCTGAGAAACAAACCAAAGCAAAGTGCTTAAAAAAAGGAGGAAAAAGAGATCAAAGGAGGAGTGTATGTCCTGGGAGGCAGAGGAACTGAATATCCCTGCAGTGCAGTGCACTGAAAAAACTCCTGAGTTAAGAGGAAAAAATGCTCTGAGCAAACCCAGCAGAGAGGAGTCACTGCAGCACATCTCTCCTCTCTGCCCCTCTCTGTTACCGTGCAGCGTTCTGACATTGGATCTACTTAGGAGGGTCAATGAGGAAGCAGGCAGGTAAAGCCTTCATAACTCATGTGAGGCATGAGTTGGCCTTGATCTTTTGAATGCTTGCAGTTGGCTGACAAGAAGGGAGGTGTAAGTAGGGGGGTTTCACTTTGGTGATAGAGGGTTGACCGTGTGGCTCATGCATGATGCCGACTGGATCTCACTACACCTGAGTTTTGAGCGGCAGCTTCAGGGCTCCTAAAAATGTCCTGCCTCTAAATGGAGCTTTTGGAAAAAGAGGGGTCCACTGAAATCACAAACAGACACAGGAAGAGAGCGAAATCAGAGAGGAGGAGGATGAAAGAGAGATAGAGAAAGAGAGAATGAGTGGGTGACAGAGAGATCACAACAGGGAGCAAACAGCTACAGCTATGACACAGGAAGTTCAAAGAAAGGACAGTGTGAACAACAGAGCGGTCATTTACAACACAGCAGGACACAGCTGAAAGCAATCACACGAATTAAATCAAATCAAAGCTGGTGTGGTGAAAGCAATAACGGCATTAATCATGAGACAAGAGCAACACTTCTAACATAACAAGACACCAGTTACACACACAGTCAGTCTGCGGAGCGGACACGTGATCTGAATGATTCACTTTTAAAACACAAGCACCAAACTCTCTGCCTCTAGACGTCAGGACGGCAAGCTCTCCGAGTGATTTTAAAGAAATCTTAAGACCAACTTCTTTTCTGGCTTTTAATCTGAAGTAATTTTAAAGCCTTGGACTGCATAATTAATATAATTGTTTTAAAATGTATTTCGATTATTCATTTATCTATCTATTCATTTATATATTTATTTATTGATCTATTCGTTTATTTCTATTTTTTATTCAATAATTTATTGTTTTTTTGTTCATTTATCTGTTTTAGTTTATCGATCTATTCTATAATTTTTATCTTTTATTTCTAGTATTTATCTTTTTCTCATATATTTGTTTGTTTATTCATTTATTTTATTTTTAATTTATCAATTTATTTCTAGTATTTATCTTATCTTTTTTTATAACCCTCATTCATTTTTTTTTCCAGTCTTACATATTTAATTCATTTTAATTTATTTGTTTTATCTTATTTTAAGATATATATTTTTTAATCTTTACCAACTTGTTTCTTGTCTAAGTATTTTATTGTTTCACCCATTTCTGTTTTTTCCTGTCTCTCTTTTCTCCTGTGATGCATAATGGGCTGCATGCTGTATGTGTAAAAGGTAAGCTATATAGATAAAGTTGAGCTATAATTCAGGATCACCAAAAGTAAAGCCCTCACTACAATAAACTTAAATGAACACAACATAATTAAAGGTTTTATCTTAACTATATAACATCATACTGTAGATTCCTCCACTTGTTTTGTTCATCATGGGTGGTCTGTAACTCTGACTGTTTCTAATGAGTGTGCGTCATGCATAACTTTGGGACTAACCTGCACTCGAATTTGTCTTTGGACCTTTAAGGTTAATTAAACAATCAACTTTCACACTAGTACCAACATTGGTCTTAAAATTGAGGTATCTTATTAGCAGTAATAGCAGCCATTCACTTTCACTGGTCATATCTCGTTCCTTAGAAATGTAAAAATATTTCTAGATTCTTTCATTCATAAAATTTTTGTTTTCAAGGTTTTCATTTATTCTGCTCATCTGAAAATGTTTCACTCAGATTTCAACCGAGCCCCACAAACAAAAAAAAAGCTCCAACTTGAAGAAGTTCCCAAACATCCAAAGGTTACAGGTATTTCATGAATCTTCATCCGGCCTCTTCAGGAGTACTCACCTTACCAGTGATGTCATTCACGGCTACATGAACAAAGATTGAAGCCTCCTCCATACCTTCCAGATAAACATGGCGATAACCTGCACACACACACACACACAAAGACAGATATGAGAGAGATATGAGTTACACACAACAGAGCGGATAGAAGAAGCAGCTGAGAAAGAAATGTTGAATGTGGGGAATTGAATCTTGACAGGGTGAGACAAGATCCCGACTTGAAGAGGATCCTGAACCCTGAAAGGACTCTACATGGAGAGGGGTGTGAATGTTTCTTGTAGTAGAGACTATGAATAAACTGTAAAGCTGTTGAGGTGAAGGATTGTTTGTATGTTGAGTTATTTTCATCAGGAAAAGTCACTCTAATAACACTAGAGCTTCATTGTTCAGGGTTCCCACTCTTTTCCAGAGATCATTTTCCAGGACATTTCCAGGACATTTTCATTGATGATCAAGCTGGTATGACCGTCTAAATTTAGTTCCTAATTTAGTTCCTAAATAGTCTAATATGTTCCTCTCAGTGGAAGTCTACATTGAAAGACATGTAGTCTATGGCGATCAATGAAATCATCTCTTACATACTTAAAAATGATGGCAAATTGATAATAGAATAGCCAGGGACCCCTTACAGGTGAGAAAATTGTCAATGGCCCCCTCATAATTGTAACACAGATTAAGCACATTAGTGATGTGTCATGATCAAAAGCTGCGGCTCTGAGAGTCGATGCTTTATAGTGAATCAGAAGAGCCGGCTCGCATCAAGAGAGAGCCGGCTCCCAGTTTTTTCCTTTCCCTCCTTAGCTCTCTCAGTGCTCAGCCCCAGCTCTGCTCACAGCAGAACTTTGTTTTGATTGGTCAGCATGGCGGCCATGTGGCCAATCATATGTGAGGATATAGGATACAGGTGATGGAGGGGAGGCTGTGTATCCTGGCTTCATCTGTTCCTTCAGAGAGAGTCTTCTTAAAGACCGGGCAAATACTCACTGAGAGGAGAAATCGGATCAGCCCATCCAAGCTGGCTCATCAGATTTTTCTCAATACCAACCTGAGGACATTAATAATGTTTGCTTGAGTTTGGTTCTGGTTCGGTTCTGGTTCTGTTCTGGTAGGGTTCTGGTTCGGTTCTGTTCTGGTTCACGTCTGGTTCGGTTCTGGTACGGTTCTGGTACGGTTCTGGTTCGGTTCTGATTCGGTTCTGGTTCGGTTCTGCTTCAGTTCTGGTTCGGTTCGGTTCTGGTTCGGTTCTGGTTCGGGTCTGGTTCGGTTCTGGTTCAAGTCTGGTTCGGTTCTGGTTTGGTTCTGGTACGGTTCTGGTTCGGTTCTGATTCGGTTCTGGTTGGGTTCGGTTCCGGTTCGGTTCTGGTTCAGTTCTGGTTCGGTTCTGGTTCGGTTCTGGTTCGGGTCTGGTTCGGTTCTGGTTCAACTCTGGTTCGGTTCTGGTATGGTTCTGGTATGGTTCTGTTCGGTTCTGGTTCAGTTCTGGTTCAGTTCTGGTACGGTTCCGGTTCTGTTTGGATCTGGTTCGGTTCTGGGTTGGTTCTGGTTCAGTTCTATTAGGGTTCTGGTTTGGTTCTGGTTTGGTTCTGGTTTGGTTCTGGTTGAGTTCTGGTTGAGTTTGATTCTGGTTTGGTTCTGGTTGAGTTTGATTCTGGTTCTGTTTGCATGAGTTTGGTTCTAGTTCTGTATGCTTAAGTTTAGATCTGGTTCTAAACCTAACCCTAACCCTAACCCTAATCCTAACCCTAACCCTAACCCTAACCCTAATCCCAACCCTAATCCTAACCCTAACCCTAATCCTAACCCTAACCCTAACCCTAAAGCTAACCCTAATCCTAACCCTAACCCTAACCATAACCCTTATCCTAACCCTAATCATAACCCTAACCCTAACCCTAATCATAATCCTAACCCTAATCAAAACCCTAACCCTAATCCTAACCCTAATCATAACCCTAATCATAACCCTAATCCTAAACAAAACCCTAACCCTAACCCTAATCACAATCCTAACCCTAACCCTAATCCTAACCCTAATCCTAATCCTAACCCTAATACTAATCCTAACCCTAACCCTAACCCTAATCCTAACCCTAACCCTAATCCTAACCCTAACCCTAACCCTAATCCTAACCCTAATCCTAACCCTAACCCTAATCATAACCCTAACCCTAATCAAAACCCTAACCCTAACCCTAATCACAATCCTAACCCTAACCCTAACCCTAATCATAACCCTAACTCTAAACCTAATCCTAACCCTAACCCTAATCCTAACCCTAATCCTAACCCTAACCCTAATCCTAACCCTAACCCTAATCCTAACCCTAGGATCAGGGTGAGAATGATTTTGTAACAGAAGAAATGCACACAATTGGGCATTATAAGGCTTCTCATAAAACACTGTACGTAAAGGGTTTTCAACACAAACTATTATTTTTGGCAAAATTAAGGTAAAACATACGGCTACAAAAGATCCTAAATTAAGAGCCGTTTGAGAGTCAAAAGAGCCGGCTCTCTGAAAAGAGCCCAACTTCCCATCACTAAAGCACATGCTTACTACCATTTGCACTCTTAGATGCCCTTGGAACTATTTGTATTGTAAAACGTATCAATGTAAATACTTCAGACCTGTACCATAGTGATAAACAGATAACACTTCAATTTGAATCAAGTAAATACCACTTGTATACTTTAAAAAAGAGGGTCATTTCATTCCTTGTGGACTCAACACGACAGCATTTATATTTTTCAAGTAATTGATCTTAAACACTTTCAGAAAATTAACAGTAACAAGACTCACATATCCCTTCGAGCCACCAAATGGTATCATAACAATGGTGTATGCTGTTTTGTAATGACACAGCACAATTTTATAATTTATTAGAAATGTATTCAAATTATTTCACGGACCCCCACGCTATGGTTCGCAGACCCCCAGGGGTCCCAGGACCCCACTTTGAGAACAACTGAGCTAGAGTACGGCAATTGAGCCAAATGTACCATAAAACATAAACAATATACTCACGTTGTCTGTGAATGCATGATTATGACCAAGTGAAGGAGAAAAGATGTGAAAAAAGTTGCGCAGTGTCGCTGTCTTTTCCAGCACAGCGTGCACTCAACTTTCAATGAATGGGGATGTGTTTTGTTAATAGGGTCAGGTCAAACGCAGCCATGTTGGAATAATTTTCCAGGACTATATGTGATTTTTCAGGACATTTGACTTTTTCTCCCATTTTCCAGGTGTTTTCCAGTACTGGAAAACTGGTCAACTGATTTCCAGGTTTTCCAGGACGTGTGGGAACCCTGATTGTTATATCTGTTTTATTTATCTACATCAAAGCCTGTTCATTCACTTTGTACAATAATTACCCGGCTCTCTCACTTCCAGTTGTGTAAGATGCTTGATTCTGATTGGTCAAAACCACTTGATGGTGGTTATTAACTTTCACTAACATGAGCAAAAATAAAACTTAACCCATGAGCGGTGGTGATGATAGCAGCAGGGTTCAAAGTTGTGACATTTAAATTGAACGCAATTGAACAGGCAAATAAGAATCCATCACCATGGAATGCTCACTGTCATGGACTCACTGGGACTATTTTTAAAAACTGGAAACATAAATCATTTTAAATCAATCAAATAATCTTTTAATCAAAGTTTCATTTGAACCCGTTTGTATTTTAAGTTGGTAGCCTGGTAATAAGTGGGACAATGTCTGGTTAGCAGGTAGTTATGGGAAATAGAGCCATTTCAGGGTGAGACCCCGACGTGTGCTGCTTTGTTTATGTTGCAGTTTCACTGTGTCAGAGGAATAAAACTAAAGCACAAGGTCAAACTTTCTGCTGTTTTTACTGATGCCAAGAGCTGCTACAACAAGTCTGATAAAACACTTATAATGATCTTTATGACACATATGCCTGAATATATTCAAATTCTGTTCTTTAATCTCTAGATGAGACAATGAAACTTGCAAACTTTTTGTTCCCTCTGATTCCAGTTTTGATGCAAAGCTGAACCAAAGTATGTGACAGGAGAACAAACAGCAGAGTGCAGGGGGAGGATTTTAGGTAAAGTTAAGAGCAGATAACAATGCTGCACAAATCACTTTAGCTAAACCTTCACCTTGACCTCTTTCTGCAGGTGCGTCACTGTGTCTTACCTGGCATCATGCTGTTGAAGGCGATGGTGCGCTGGCCGATGAAGTCCTGGCCGATGGGGTCATGATCCCACACGAGGAAACGCACCAGGGTGAGCTCTGGCATGTGGATGTTAAACACCAGAGTCTCCTCCCACATCGGGTTGAACCCTATCGGACGGTCAGGGAGGGGTCGCAGAGGTGGAGGAGGCGGAGAAGGGAGCGGAGGGAGGTCAAAGGAGACGAAGAACACATCGTGAGTGACGTCAGAGGCGAGAAAGATTTGATGGTGAATACATAAGAGGAAGAGAGGTGGAGGACAGAGGGAGTGGACAGTCCAGGACAGTCAGAGAGTGAACTCAGCACTCATCTATTATTCAGCGTGTGTGTGTGTGAGTGTGTGAGTGTGTGTGTGTGTGTCTGTGTGTGAGAGAGAGAGAAAGAGAGAGAGAGAGAGAGAGAGAGAGAGAGAGAGAGAGAGAGAGAGAGAGAGAGAGAGAGAGAGAGAGAGAGAGAGAGAGAGAGCAGACTAAGAGGTGCTGCCTGTGCTTGTCTTCTAATGCTGAGTTCATCAATTATAGATCAGAACCCACACAGACAGAACAAACACCCACACACTCACCGAAAAACACATTCAGCTGATGTGTTTTTAAAGTCAGCACTACATGCATTCATCACATGTCAGAAAACACACACGACAAACCACAGCTAGTACAAACACGGGGCATCGTGTTTCCATCCGTGCACAGAAACCAGGCTTCAGTTAACTCTACATTTATTGTTCAAAGCTGCTTGGAAATCTTGTCAGTTATCTAAGTCACCATCACTGATTCAACCCTGACACACATCTGCTCCATTAACTCACCGTTATCATCCACCACTCTGGTCTGCTCCTTGCAGCAGTCCACAGGAAGCCCGATGACCTCCACCTCCACGAAGGGATCAATGATCTGACAGAGAGACGTCACACTCAGTGCTGAAGTATAAACATCAAACGGTTTAACCTAATGTCACCCATTCATAATATTCATGTGATGTCACACTTATGGACCCGCCCCCCTGGAGGGCAAAAAAGGCTTCCTCCTGCTCCGACCTTACGGAGAAATGACTGGCCTCTGCTGCCAACTACGTGTTTTAATTAAAAAAAAATTGTTTAGTCAATGTTGTTCTGACATGATCGGTGTGCGTGGACTGATGTAAACAACTCCAGAGCTAACTTGTTGACACCTCTAGCAAACCAGCTAATGCTAGCTTAGTGATAACATTGCTGTTTCCACAACTGGACACTTTCATCCTGACACTCTGGTGATGAAGTGGTCTGAAGTAAGGTGAGGAGAAGGTTAATATTTAGTGTAGAGGCTTCACAGTGAACTTAAGGAGGGAGGAGAAGGTTTTACACATCTGCATGAACGATATCAGTCACCTTTGCTCTGATGAGGAAAAATTTCTCACTCTACACGCCTCAAATTGCAGTGTTACTGACCCGACCAGATCCAAATACATTTATCTATCTGTACTTTTATAGGTTTTCATCCAGGCGGCGGTGTAGATAAATGTAAACATCACCAACGTGAAGTTCTGGCAATTTAAACATGCGTTAGTCTGAAGGGATGGACGATTAACAAGCAGCTCCACAGAGCGTTCAATGGAAGCCTTCATTTTACTCTGTATGACCTCCAGGCTTCCACGCTGGTCCCGTGACTATAACTATGAATATGGAGTGTGTTTCATACCTCTCCTCTGTCTCCCAGCATGGAGTCTTTTGGTTTGGGCAGCTGTTGTCCGCTGATGATCTTCAGCACCAGCTGTTTCTTCATCTGACCTGGCAGAGGGTCCTCCAGGCTCGGGTTAAAGGCACCTGCATGAGTAGAGACAAAAACACACTGAATACTAGGACTCCTTGACTGCACTTTTGCCTAATGCTGACACAATAACAAAATCAGCTGGACCAAACATTGCGCTTTTTCTGCCCAGAGGTGCAAAACTGAAATTAGAGATGGAATTATTACAGCGGAAAATGTGAGAAAATCTTCCTTTTAATGAAATGATGTATGCATCTTAAGGTAAGAGCTTACCTTCACACATGCAGGATGGTTTGAGGATGTAGCCGCAATTGCCGTTGCTGTAGAATTTGGCTCTGTTGAGCTGCAGGACGCGTCCCTCTGACTGGTAGTTGAGGGCAACTATAATCAAGAGAAGACGTCATCAATTTTTGCAGATTGGTGTGACTAAAAAGCTGCAGCTTGAATAGCAAAAGTAAGACTTGATTGATTGATTAATAAATAGATGATAAATAATTCTATAATAATTAATAATTAATAGATAAATAAAAAAGTACAGTATAATAAATAAATATTATATTATAAATAAATATTATATTTGAATTAATAAGTAAATGAATTAATGAATAGATAATTATTATATTATAATAATAATTAAGTACATAAATAAATATTATATTAAAAATAAATTAAAACTATTATAACTATAAAAAAGAAAAGATCAAAGATCTGCAGGGGTGTGTGTTTTCATATACTGACTTAAAAGCTGCAACTAGAAAAGCAAAAATAAGTCTTGCTTAATTGATCAAAAAATAATCAATGAATAAATAAATACATTATTATGATGTATAATAAAAAATACATATTAATAAATACATTAACAAACACATATGTATTATATCATAAATAAATGCTCAATTAATAGTTGTTATATAATAATTAATTAATAAATGAATACAAAATAAAGAATTATTTTATTAATAAATAAATGTAAAAAAAAAGAATCATGATCACAAAGCATGTGGTGGGTGGGGTAAAGTTCGTACCCAGCTGGCAGCCGGCGCTCCAGAAAGGCTGAGGGTTGAAGTTTGAGGAGTCGACGCGGTAAGAGGAAGGGTAGATACGGGAGAGCTGTCGCTGGTTGAACTGGATGAAGGCCGAGGCTTTCTGCTGCATCACCTGGTGGGCTTTGGTCTCACTGAGAGACGACACCTGCCAGTTGCAGCTTGCTGCAGGTGGCGACACAGAGAGAGGTTTGTTTTCTTGGTTAGACTCAGGAACAAAACATCAAAAAGTTTACATGTTATCAAGTCAGATAAAGACAGGAGCATCACTGTGACACACCTAGACTAATCTGTACAATATCATCTGACACCCACACAGGTGATCGTCATTAAGTTTTTACCTTGTGACTCAATGTCATAGAGACCCACAGAGCATGTGTACTTGACCAGATCAGACAGAGCTCTGGACAACTTCATGGTCTTCTTCTTCCTGTGAGGTCAACAGAGGTCAAAGGTCACAGATATGCACAAACATTTACAGCAGCTTAATTCAATCTGGAATGCAGACATATTATGAAAGTAACCATGTGTGTTACATACTTGCTGTGGTGTAATGGAGCTCTGGAGGCACTACTTGTGCTCTCTTGGTCGGTATCGGTGTCCTCAAAACTCGACGTCTTCTTCAGCTTGGTTGTCTTTTTCTGAAGGAGGAAGATTCGTTAACAAGTCAGAGATATTTGAAAGATTTGTCGTCATGTGATGGTACTGTTTACAAACTCTGAGACGGATCATAAATGAAAGACTTCAGAAACAGGACAAGGGATTAAGAACACAAACCTTGCGTTTGGAGAAACTCCCAATGAAGGAGCGTCCAGTCCGCTTGTTGCTGCTGGAGTTCGACTCGTCCGCTGTGTCCGTCCCGTCCTCACTTTTACCCTGACAGCAGAGGACAAACTCTGATTTATAAAGGGAACTTTTTAAACACCACATCTATTATCTATTCTGTTTTCTTGTAGGGAGAAATCCCTTCATTATCACAGCTCTTTGACGGGCAGAAAGATCCCAATTAAATGTGGATTACCATCTCTGCTTCACAGCTCGACATATATAAAGAAGACGGCAGCGAGAGAGTCGTCAGAAACAAGACATCAACAAGAGAAATTTATTCAAAGCTGAGGCAATAACAGACAAAAGTATTCAGAGTATATTTTGAAGGCTTGTGTAGTTGTAGAAAGATGAATGAGATGCTCTGAGAAGGGTATTTCAAAGTAAAAGAGTTGATTTAATGCTAATAAGCTGAGAACAGAGACGACTGAGAGAGGAATCATTCTCTCTATCTCTGAGGAGTGTTATTAGGCTCTTAATATTTCTTTTTTGGCTTCTGCAGTCTTCGTAAGTTACACTGAGATTTCCCAAAAGGCCTGATAACGTCAAGAAGAACAAGTAAAGGGTAAAAAATGATGTGTTTTATTCTCTGTGTCAACAAAAGTTTTACTGAAAAATGCAATTGTTTCGCTCTCTTGTGCAGACACTGTTAAGCACACACAAAGAAGAAGAAGCAGTTTAATGTCATCATAGTTGCTTCCTCTGTTTGCAGAGTATTTGGCATTAAAACAAACAGTGTGCACTTGGTGGAAGAATCCCTTCAGGTTCTCCTCTCTGCAGACAATCACAGTCCTACCTGCAGATGAGGAGGTGCAGATTAAACACGAGCATGCACCAATAAACGGTTTAAGGCTGGTTTATACTTCTAGACATGGACATGAGCACCACATACTTGTGCATCGATGTGCCCATGATGCACAGCATTTCTCCACTGGGTCGGAAACAGGGTCGCCTGTTTCCGGCCCCGCTACGTTCTCCGTTTACTTTTTTACAGCGATTCAGAGCGTGTTATGTTAATTTACAGCTGATAAATGTTGCTGTTTATCATACAGACATGATTACAGGGAAGAATAGAGAGGAGACAGAGGAGGGTATTAAATTCACGGCCAAAGTGCGGGGATCCTGGAAGAGCTGTAAATGCGGAAAATACAATGCCGCCGAGCGGACCAATCACAGGGCTTGTGGTCCACGTAGATTCGATACGTAGTTGCATTTTGGAGGAGGCTATGTGCGTAGGCCTCTGCATAGGTATGGGAGCTGCGCAGACCCACGGTAGGCAACGCCACAGAAGTATAAATCAGGCTTTAGAGTCCAATCCTTTCATGGCTCTTGTCGTGTTGTTTTTGGTATAGTAGTTTAATTTTATTTTATTGTATTAACAAGCTTCTCTCGAGAAAACCCCATAAAACTTGCAAAAAATATATAGTGGAATCAAATTAAAACAGGAAAAATAATAAACAATAACAAAAATGAATAAACTCAATCATTTACCAACTGAAGCAGGTGTAGGCTGAAGCTTAAGATAAGAAAAGATATTACTTTATTGATCCCTGGGGGGAAATTCGGTTGTTGCAGCAACCCAGACATGAGTACAATTGAGAATACGTTTAAATAGGTAAAATAAGTACAAATAAAAGTAAAAAAGAAAATAAATATAGATAGAATAAAAATCTAAGATGTATACAAATGGTGTAAATAGTAGTAATTAAAGGCAGTATTGAGAAAAAAAAAAGGTTACGCTTCCTATACTGACTATTTCCAAAGTTTAGGATATTTCCTGAATCATTTTTCTTAGATTTTCATCAGCCGGAGTCTAGTCTGGGATCGGTGCTTGCTGTGCAGGATGCATCCTTGATAAGGTCAAAATAGAACAGAGCAGACAAACTTATAGTATACTTATAGGATAACTAGTTCTGGTGAACTAGAATTAGCTGAGAGGTATTTTCATTTATCTCACTCTGCCTTTTCACCAGTTTTTAGTCTGTTCTTCTGTAAACCCATCCTTAAGACAGCCTGAAAGAATAAAACACCTCTGACTGTCTGTCTGTGTTTACCTTGGAGCCGGTTTTATCCGTCGACTTCCCGGTAGGAGGAAGAGCTGCGATTGTGAAGCTGTCCGGGTCCTCTCTGTCTCGGATCTTAGACTCCTTCATCAGGTTGTCCAGCTTCTTCTTGGCCATGTTCTCCACCTGCTTCCTGTTGGCCGTAGTCTGCAGGAGGAAGAAGAAACAGTTACAGAGAGAGTGATCACGGTTATACGGAGCGTAACCAAACGTGACAGGAAGGGGAGTTCATCTTTAGAAAGCTCCTGTCTGACGGAAGTTATGGCTTCATTTCTCACATGATTCTGCTGTTAGCACAACATGTTTTTACTTGATTTCACTCAGGTGTTTTACACTGGAGGGATTTTATATAAGTAGCAAACTGACATTTACAAAATAGGCGTCTTAAATTTGCGATGCTTTATGTGGAGCATTATATGAGAAAGGATGAAGGTCGAAGACTTCTATCAGTGTCTAGATCTCTGACATCTACCTTCTTTGTAGATTTCTTCTCTGTAGAATAACTGTTTTAAGTTAGGTGCTTCAAATTTTAATAAATTGTATATTTTAGAAAATGATTTATTCAAATTCAGACCATTAAAGATTATTAATACCTTTTTAAACACTGTCTAAATAGTATTTACATTAAGAAAATGAGAAACATGTCCATTATCACCTTTTTTTTTTTTCCTTCACTGCTATCAACATTGACCTTCATTTCAGAGCGCTCTTCACCTGCATATATTATTGCTAGGTTGCAACGGTTGTCCTGCTGCACTTGGCTTCCCTTAGTAGAGACTGATCAGCCCAATCTCAATGTCCACACTCACACACTCACTGACTTTGAGGCGTGTTCCCGCTAAGTCTGTGAGGGTTTAGGGCTGTCCCACTGTCAAATCTTCAAGTGTGTGAGGGATCTGTTAAAGACTTTATGAGTCCTTTGTGTCCCCTTTCCGTAAGTGGGCATTTTTGCAGAATTAGCGTAACGGAATTACCCATAGTTCATAGCATTGTGACGTGAAACCAAGCGGCAACCTCCGGTCTCAAAATATGAAGCCCAGTGCAGTTTTATCAACTGCAATTCATCGAGAGTCAGCTTGAGGCTGGCTGCAGAAACACCGGAGACCACATACCCACCAATTCAAAAAGACGATCTTTGCAGCATTAATAAACATGTTTACAGCCTGGTTCAAAAAACGGCTTGGGTCTATGTAGCTAATTTCTCTATCTGCACACACTGTACGGAGGGTGATTTTTTTTTCCAATGCACCAGTTCAGAAGATATCAAGATTACGAGTTTTGTCCAAATAAGGATATGACTGACTTGACTGACAGGCGGGAACACATAGCTGTTGGCGAGGAGGCTCAAACTCTGCCTGTTTACCTCACACAAAGTTTCACAAGAAGCAAATATTAAAAAAACAATACATTATGAAACACGATACACAAGCTCCCAGAGTGTGTGATTAATGATTGTTTAGGCACCGCATTCCTGATGTGAGAGTGATGATGCAACACCATGTATGATGCAAACAGTATGAACGTATGGAAAGTGTTCAAATGATGCATTTAAGAGTCAGATCCCCCAAATAACCACTCATCGTATCAACAGTTTTATAGAAATCTACAGAGTGTAGAAGTAGCTCAGTGAAATAAATGTTTTTACATTGATCTGTTGATGGCTCCTGATATTACAAACAGAGCCTCTGAAAAATATTTGAATGTTGCATGCAATAAATAAGCAGATCAGAAGTGGTGTTGTTGGAGTTTAGGTGAGCTGAGCCTTAATTTGAGGTCGTACTGCAGATGAAACCAATGAACGTTAAATGTTTCCCTCTTCTGACAGTAAATACTTCATGCAGGATTAAAGGGAGTGTCGATTTCTTGAAGGAGCATGATGCAGAGCTGATAAATGAGCATTTCCACATGTATGATCATGATTATGAGGATGATAGTCTGACCTTAAAGATAAAAAAAAGAGATAAAGAGGAACAAATTAAGTTGTCCTCATTAAAGACCATAGATGTCACAATGAGGAGAATGTGCACGTGCTGAGTTTGGCCACAAGGGGGCAGTATGTCTCCATAAACCACTAAAGCAGCTCAAACTGGAGGATTAATCTGTGTTTAGTCAGTGCAGAGTGTGTACTGTAGGTTTAATCCTGAGCTGTAGATCATACATAATGCAGCACAGTCACTGCTGTGTGTTTGATCCGACAGACACAATGTTGACCTGGTTGTTCCAAAAAAAAAAAACAACCACTAAAAACACAGACAGTTTTTCTTTTTTGTGCTCACAACTGAACACATTCATCTTAAAATGTCCTCTTGTATCATCTCACCAATAAATGCAGCTGTATGATGCTGAGTCTACTGTTTGTATTAAGCTACATGACTCCTCTAACTGTGCATGCTTTGTTTGACGTTGCATCCTGAAGGTGTTTCCAGGTGTCTTTTGGGATGAACTCCAAACTTTCCCGGACAGGACGAGGTCTGAAGAAGTTTGGCTCATGAATGGATGAGATTTCTGAGATGATTGAGAATGAGCTTTTAATACAATACCTTCCACTTTGACAGAAGCAAGCAAGAGTTAAAGAGAAGAAGAGACAGAAGGAGAAAAGAGCAGGAAATGAGAACAAATAGCCACAAAGAAAAAGAAAAGCACACAGCAGAAACCGCAGGAGATAAACGAGGAACGACAGGAGAGCAGATTGCTGCATCGCTACTGCCGACTTCAGACGTGAACCATCGAGAACATGAAAGTCATGCAGAAATTCACAAGTCATCAGCTGGACACATAGGAGATAAATGAAGAGAGGGCAGAGGAGCTACATACATCTCCGTTCATCAGCTTGCAGTCGTCCTCCATCTCGTCAGCGCTGTCCTCGTCGGACACGTCTCCCTCCTCTGCGTTCTCGTCGATGTTCGGAGGAAGCTTCTTCCCCTTTTGGAGAGAAAAAAAAACACAAGTCAGAGGAGATCTAGATTATTATTTAAACAGCTGCAACTTTCATTTAAACAGTTTGTTGATGCCGAGTTAAATAAAGTCAATACTCATGTGGTGTTACAAGATTTCCTGCAGCTGAAAATTATCCAGTACATTCAGAATCTGAACAGTTTGAGTCATAAACAGACTATCTTTATTACATAAACACATCAAAATAATAAATCTGGTGTGTTATAATCTGTACTCGCTCCATCAGCATCTGAGCTTAAAGCTTAAATTGCGGCGTGACGCCTCATTTTCCTTCACATATTGGATTTGTGACATTTTACCTCCCTGCTCCTTACAGGGACGGATCTGTGTGCTGATGTTTGAGACTGTTGCAGTACTTGATGGACGTTAAAGCTACAGTAAGGAGTTTTAGTCGATTATGAAACAGACTGAAAATAATATAGGAGCCTCTTTATGACCTTCAATAGCTAACGAGACCGTCAGCATAAAGACTGAATGTTCCTATACATTGTTTTAATATCTGAAACTGCTGCCGGGGGTAGGTGTCGGACACAGTGATAAACTGCATACTGCTCAAGGAGCTTCTTTAATATTTTTCCAAGGCAAAATCTCTTTGTAAGTCCCACATTTGACAATTAAAGTCAAGAAAATTGAGATTTTTGTTGCTCAAACACTAATACACACAACACGACAACATCGAGACAAACTGAAAGATCCTCACAGGAGCTTTAAAGAGAGCCTCTTAAAATGTTGATGTTGACGGCCTGTCTGCATATTAAGCAGTTTTACTTGTACAGACTTATTAAAAATCGAAGAGTTAATGTGAATATTTTCTCATTTTAAAAGTACTATTTTCATCATTTTCCTTGGGGCTGGTTGTAATACAGTATTCCCACCAGACGGTGGCTATAGAGCGTCTTAAAGCTGTTTGCTAACCTCCTTAAGTAACAGAAGAAGAATGCTAACTGCATTAAATAGCAGAAGAAGAAGATAACATTAGTGACAGTCGCTAATGTTATCTTCATTACTGTGTGTAGAGGTGTGAGATTCAGAAACAGAGAACACTGAAGAGACAGAGCATGGCTGTAAAATGTAAACATACAAGCCACGCTGCTTCGTCACAGAAACACCGGCATAAAGGTTGAGACAGACGCTGACAGTGCACGCTAGTAGCAGCACCTCATCTCGATGCTGGTTAACAAGACTGCCGCACAAATGGGCCGTTAACGGGAGAGGTGTAACGTGGAGCGTCTATGTCTACTGTTGTGTGAGTGACTGTTGTCTCAACGTAACGTTTCAAACCTGATGTCAGAGAGCTGGAAACAACAACAACTGACTCAAAGACTCAAATCAATAACATTGTGATTGGCTGATTAGATCCTCAATCGATATACATAAAATCATACTACATTAACCCCGCTTCTAGTTCCTATAAATTGATAAAATCATCTGTTTCTTGTTTTCACTATTGTAATCACTATTCTTGTAATCACTATTCAGTGATTACGAATAATCACTGAATAGGGTCATGTGATAATTTCACCCTTGCACCAAATGACCTCTCTTCGGGTTAATACTTTGACATATTTTCTACATTTCATCGTCCTGCCTCTCCTCTCCTCTCCTCTCCTCTCCTCTCCTCTCCTCTCCTCTCCTCTCCTCTCCTCGTCGAGGCTGTGCCGGCAATATTTCGATTAATTTAACTTTTGATTGAAAGTTGCAGACGCTCATCTCACTACTCTGCATCCAGACGGAGTACAAGCTCTCATCCATCAGAGGTGCTAAACCCTGAATGATGATTGGATGGATGTTTTTCACAAAAGCATGCATTAAAAAGCATTACTCTTACTTTCTAAGGGCTTAAAAAATGTGTTAATGTTAGAAAGTAAGTGTTATATCATGTCAGTAAATTCAAGTAAAACACAGACTCTGCTTTTCTAATGGACATGCATTGCAAGAAATGTTGATTATTTGTAAATTGCATTAAGTTCTCTGGTTATATTCTGCTAGCTCCTCTGTCTGACTTTAGAAGTAGAATAAATATAACTACACATGCTGAGTGAAGTTATTGTGATAGACGTCGGCTGTCTCCTCTTAAAGGAGCTGCAATAAGTTAGAATAAAAGCTGCCTGGTGTCTGTGCTGTTAGTGCATCATAAAGCAGCCTATCTTGTTGACAGAGACACTGTCAGTGTTAGTATTGTTTCCTGCACCCAGCCCTTGTTAAAGCTGATAATCCCCTATCCCTTTATGGTTGTCTTGACATTATCTTGGTCTCACAATCCCTCCTGAACACCGGAGCAGCCGAGCCGTGCGGAGGATTTAGTGGCCAATAAAGCGTGGGGAGATCGGGCACCTGTTGCGACTAATTTCATTCTCATTGACACAGAAAGACGAGGAGATGTGAGGAAGAGACTGAACAGAGAACCACGTACGGGAAAGATGGTGATATTTAGGAAACAGATATCCCCGTTCTCTGCAGGAGGCATTGATTTCATATTAATCCACTATGGTTTGCAACCTCTCTCCAAAACATGGAGGTGTTGGCCTGCACAAAGTGAGTGAGGCTGACCCTGATAACACTCTGCTCTCTGCACACACGCAGGTAACAGTGCAGGTGGTGCAGCTTAAGCGTGCCAGGTGTTGGCAAGGTGCCTGTTCTTTAGTGAAAGCAGCTGGTGTCAATAAAGCCTCATTAACCTCAATACTGTTCCTTGCCCTGCTAACAGACACATCTCCTGCTGGCGTACGTTTCAGGAGGAAGGTATTAAAACACCTTCTTCGATGCTTCATGTTATAAACTCTGACGCAGAGCCAACTGAGAGCTTTACAGTCTCCAAACAAGATTTTAGGGCAACTCTAAAGAGACGTTTGTGCAGGAACGACAGCATATATGATGCTGTGTTGTTAAAATCTAGATTAGTGTGACTGCATGAGTTGGCATCGTGGTATCGCTACAATAAAGCAATCTTAATGCAGGATTGTTATAAAAGTCATGCTGAAGATCAGATCTGGACATTTTTAACCAGACGAGAAGAAATCTGCAGCCAACAACGGAAATAAAACCAACAAACTGCGGTTTTACAACCTCTTTCTAACTGTGCGAGCTCTGTCCCCATCTCTTTACTTTAATCTGAGTGTTTATTTAAATCATTTTCCAGGACAGACAGTTTTAGTTGTTGATGCCTGCAGGTTGACGGAGCAATAAGCTGAACTAAAGTTAGCAGCAGCTTAGCTTCCATCCCTGGAGTCCTGCTAAAGGTACTGAAGAGACACTGATTTGATTCAGTCTTTTTGTATTTGTTCTTCACTTTGTTATTGGGGGAGGGAGACAACTGCAGAAAAGCTGGCTCCTGATAAAAGCCTGAGTCATGACGAACACCAGAAAACAAACGAGTAGAAACGAGTGACGCAGAGCAAGACAACCCAAACACTTTTTTAACATGAAACTTCTTTATTTAGTGTTTGATTTTGTTTTAAAGAGCTAAAGTTAAATACAGGGCTGCATAGTTTAAAGAGTTGTTAGACTCATGGTAAAAAAAAAAAACTGCTGCATTTGAAAGCATGATTGTCAGACTAAGTGATGCACAAAGAAAACTAGCCGAATATGGAAGGCTTTTTTAACTTATATAGGTGATGAGGGCACAGGGTAATAAGGGGGATGGACTTATCTACCTGCCGTTTGTATATATACTGTCATTCCACTGTCTAGGAATGTGTGTATGTGTGGAGATTGAAGTATAAATGTATGAAATATCCAAGTGCCAGGATATACATCATGTATTCCTTTATTGCTGGGCTATTTATTTATTTTGATTTTCACTTTACTTTGTATCTATTTGTTTATTTTCACTTTTACTTTGTATTTATCTATTTATTTTCATTTTCATTTTGACTTTTACTTGGTATTTATTTTCACTTTCTTGTTTTTTTATTTTCATTTTCACTTTAACTTTGTATTTATTAATTTATTTATTAATTTATTTATTTTCACATTAACTTTATATTTATCTAATGTATTAATTAAATGTTTTATTTTGAGGGAAGGGATTTATTTATTTATTTATTTATTTATTTATTTATTTATTGTCTGTCTTTTGCTTTTTTCCAGAAAGGGTTCTTTCACCCAAAAACTGGCCTTGTTGCCATGTGATACAGTCACTAAGAACATAAACAACAAAATAATAAACATAGAGCTGCAGCTACACATGAGAAAAGATTTAGAGTCAAGGATGTTATGGATGACTCGGATAAAAGTTAATCTATACTCTAAGTTAGGCTAGTCGTCCAGTTCCTTTATTTTAATGATAGTCTCTTAACTGATATCATCATTAATACAGGTAGGACAAAGTATGGTTATGGCAGTATATGGTGGCCCTGACCTGTGTGATAAAGTATCTATATAGGGGGCTGAATATCCATGTTTTAATTGTTGAATACAGCGCTAGATTTCCCGGTCAGTTTGAATCATCGCGTCACTACTTAATGACTCCACACAGAGCGCTAATAGCATGAATGGGGGAAAAGTGAACAGCAGTTTATTGGCAGTAGAAGAAGAAGACAGCGGTGAAAAGGAGCTAGAAATGTGCTAACTGCTTTCACAACAGAAAAGAACAGGCTTCTTCAGCTCTGAGACCGGCTGAGACTAGAGGAAAGATCGCAGACACACTTGAGTCTGCAGAGAGAGCTTCACTCACCTGCGATGTGCCGACTTAACATGCCACGGAGTCCTACATGATAGTTACTGCTCGTTATAAACGAGAGGGAAATGCTCCTAAGCGCTATTAACAATATTTTATATGTCTCCTTATGATCGTGATCCTTTTTTATACCTATGGGGGATCAGAGGGGATCAGTGTCGCCATTTCCTCCACAGGAAGAAGCTTTTTCTTGCCAGCTTTAGGGATGAGCTCTTGAAGCACTGCAGCCTTTAGGCTTTATTGAAGTAAAGGTCTACATGTGGCCTGAGAGGAAAAGCCCAGATCAATCTGGACACTTGCAGGGCAAAAACAACGTGCTGTAAATGTCAAACGTCAGTTCGGAGCACCGTTCTGAAGTGCAGTGATGTTTTCGTGAAGTCAGAGCGGAGCAAGTAAAGCTGGAGTCGACCTGCGTGTGGCATGAAGCTGGCAGATGATTTCACAGATTATCTTTGGTCAGCTGAACTCATGACAACGTCTCTCATTATCATCAGATCAGTGTGTTCAGATAATGAGCCATCCTGCAGTCTGCAGGTATGACACATCCTTAGCTGAAGCTCTGTATCCCTCCAGTCTAGTTTTTCTGCTCTCTTCTCCCAAACATGTCAACACTTTCTAATCACATCGCCTCAATCAGCCCACTCTCTTTGAAGTCTGCGCTGTGACGTTAAAACCAGGAGTGGAGATAACCACCCGAGGGCCGACTCCCCTCACCGAGGAGAATCCTTTTCAAACATCTCACTTATTTCAGGAACACCCTGCTCTCACTCTACCTTGACGAGGATCTTGCCCTTGAGTATTTCTGGTGACGGCAGCCGTCCGGACTCGTCAGCTTTGATGTTGGACAGGTCCAGTTTGTCCCCGAGGATCTCGATCAGGTACTGGGCCATCTTTTTCTGCTGAGGAACACTGCAGTGGTTCTCGATGGACAGGATGACGGGGAAGCTGGGAGATAAGCAGACACAAATAGCGTTAAAGGAAGAAAGGTGGAGGAGGACTGAATAACAAATCACAGCTGCTGCTAAGTCTGTGGGGCATAAAATAGATCATTAAAGGTTCATTCAAAGTTTTTAACCACAAGTAAGAGGTTTTAAGTGACAAAAAACAAAACTACTACAACTGAAAAGACGCCATTAATCTAAAACTGTTTTTAATAAAGCATCAGGTAACTTCTCTCGACCTCGGTAGCTTTGCTTTTGATAGGAACAGTGACCTTTGTGTTTGTGTTGCTTTGCTGTAAAGAATAATGCAGGAGAAACAGAATAAGGGATTTAAAATTGGCTAACTATATCTTGAAATGATCAGAAACTAAAAACCAAACTAACTACAAAGGGTGGAAGCAATGATGGTAAAGTGTGACGGCGTACAGCAAGGCAGGCGCTGACAGTTTTCCATGTTCTGCATGGAGAGTCAAACTCTACGTACTCTTTACCTGCAAATAAAGATCCAGCAATTGTTACTTCTTGCACTGATTCTGATTCCTGATTTTTTTCAAGGTCTGACCCGCAGATTTTCCTCCTCGATTGAACCATAATAGAAAAAACTGGAAAAGCAACATTTTTCAGGGAGTGAAAGAGAAAGCGGGAGTCTTCATATACGTAAAAAAAACATTTAGCATTTAATGATGAAGCTTGGCTTAGCTCTGTTTAACTCTGAGCTGTCAATGAAGTGCATGAAGCAGGCGACACTGCAGTCTGGAGTCTCTGCTCACAGTGACACACAGAGTGACAGCTGTCTCTGTCATGAAAACCAGAGCGAGTCCTCTGCAGGCTCAGAGTGAGATTATATATGACTGGAAACAGTCTCTGTTTATCCTGCAGAAGGTTTATTCTTTTGTCTTTACTGCCGACATGTTAGTTTATGTGTGTGTGTGTGTGTGTGTGTGTGTGTGTGTGTGTGTGTGTGTGTGTGTGTAGGAAAAATAAACAGGACACTTGTAAGGAGAGTTCATCTAAATTTGTCTTTAAATGAAGATGTAACTCAGGAGGACGTCTCTGTGCTAGAGGACCATCTACCTGCCATCAGCCATGAACGATGGCGTCATTCATCCAAGAGTATCCCTCTTTATTCCATTTAACTTGATCTAGCTTGCATTGTTGTAAAACTCATAATCTGTTTTACAAGCTTTGCTGTATGAGACCCACAAAACTTGTGTGCATGCATTACAGCACGCTTAAATCCGAGGCTGCCCTGAACGCAACTCTCATGAGACAGTGCGTGATTCACAATGGCAGCAGACGGAGAATGTAAATATTGGGAGTGACAATTAGATCGAAACAAGGTTGCATGCCACTAGCTACGGAGTGGCATGCCAGTTTAGAGAATGGCTGCCGCTGCTGCTAATGCTAATGTCCGACTGTCCTGTGTTTGGTTTATGTTTTCGCCTTTTTGAATCATATGTTCCTGGAGAGTTATTGTAGGGTTCATAGAGCGTATGCTTTTTTCTGTAATGTATCTGGCAGTGCATGCGAGTTCTACAATAACATTTAAATCATGGCTTGAGTTCTATGTCAATGTCCCATTTTTTTTTTCATTATATATCCACAGTTAAGCAAACTCAGATCGCTCATTTACACTTGCGCGTTAGCCTTCAGCTGCAAAGTTTGCTCAGCGAAAGCGGACGTGAATGATCAGATGAGATGATCGGCTCACATACCGAAAAACAGATCAATTATAAAACGCCCAGATCGGCTCTGATCCAATAGTTTAGATCGGGATCTTGACATCCCTAAATGTTATTAATAACTATATAACTGTCGTTCATTGAGTCTACTGCTCAATACTGTTTGTTCATTTCTTTCTGAAATATTTTGAGCTTTTTGTACTGATTGCTTTATTTCAATCTCTTCTGCATGTTTCCCAGTTTGATTTCATATCTATAATCCTCCTGTGGTATTGTAAGTGAGAGCAACTGTTTGGTGCCCCTCTGGAATAAATTAACTGTTTCTGATATTATTTCTTATGGTACAGAAAAGTCTATTTTGATTTTAAGGGTAACCTTGACAAAGTAAACAAAGACTAAAATATTCACACTTTGTTTTATTAAGCATGTAAAGCATCTCTTGGTTTTATTGGATTGTTTGGATTTGTCTGTGAGCTGATTGGATCCTCATTAACTATTAACCTATATCTCAGGTATTAACTTAGCAGCTGACGGTCGATTAGCAGCTCCAGGGGATTTAGGATTCCTCTGGCCTGTTTCCATTTTTGGTTGGATTGAGGAGCTGCCTTTAACGCTGCTTTTAATACTGAAGTGTTCGTCTGTTGGTTGATCTGGATAAAGTCTTGTGCATGATGATAACTTTTATTACTAAGGGTTTTAACCAGAACCAACAAACACAACCATATTTCTCCTGTTTCAGCATCTTTACACTGGCTCCCTGTCTGTTTTAATTGATTTTAAAATTTCACTTATTCCTTTTTAAAGCTCTTCATGGACTTTCTCCCAGTTACATAGAAGACATTTAATACCATACAAACGGATGTGTATGCTGAAATCCTCGTTTACAGATTAAACATGATATATTGAAATAAGTAAGACAAAAAAGATGAAAGTGACATGAATGAGTTCTTCTACAGACAGAAAACAAATCTGAATGTTTCCAGTTGAGTTTAAAGTCAGCCAGTCTTTAAAAAAACATGATGTTGTTGATTTGTTATCTATCAGGAGGAAGGCTCTGAATGTGAAATGAGCCTCATAAAGGATCAGACTCCTCATTCACAAACATACAGACCGATATGATCGCCAGTCTGAGTCATTCTCCCTCTCGTCATCCCTCTGAGGATCCTGTTCTTATTCTGCGTCCTGAAAAACTCAGATCACTTTGATGTCGAGCGCAGCCTTTCACCCCGCTCCCTTTTAGCCAATTATCTGTGGAATATGACGTCCACAATTATGTTTTCAGAAACACACAGTGTTCCTCCTTCTTTATACATGAGGAGACAGGATCTAAAAATAGAGATCGGGGCGGCTTCCTTCAGAGCGTGTGCATGTTGATGGGATTATCACCTCCTGCTGCAGATTCTGGGAGGAGGAGGAGGAGGAGGAGGAGAAGAGGAGAGGGGGAGGATGTTTGTGTGCATTTGTGTTTGTAAGTTTTGGATTGGATCTGTATCTGATTTGCAGAGATACATCTATGTGTGTGGTTTGTACATACAGAAGGTGACAAAGGAACAAAAAACCTGAATAAACGAGTCAAGAATCAAAATTCATGCTGCCCAGACTGAGACAACATTTATCACAGATGTTGTTCTAAGTGTTCATCTGTGTTTGTCTGATGTTTGTTTTTCTATGCTGCAACACAAACTTCCTTTTTCAGGATATAAGTTTTCTAAGTCAAGTGTAGCTTCACTTTGGGCTTGATGAATATAAAAATGATGCAGCGTGTCCAGTTAAAGGATCGTAAAACATCAACATGCTGCTTCATCCTAAGTGGGACCTGGAGTTACGGAGCAGTGCAGCAGGTTGAGGCTTTTTGAAATCAAGATGACATACAGGAGAAAATGAGTGTAAACGTTTCTTTTTTTATAAATGAGAAAAAGGCCAATGATGCTTCCCAAGCCCCGCCCCTTTTGCTCAGTGACGTCACACACTTCTGGACCCTCCCCCCTGGGGGGCAAAAAAGCTTCCTCCTGCTACAGGGAAATTATCTGACTCTGAAAAGTTTTTAGACAGTTTTTGTTCAATTAAAATTGTGATCTGACGAGATGACAAGCCCAGGTTCTGCTTCTTAAGAATCCCATCTGAGAAAGAAAACCCTGAGAGGAGGAGATGTGGATTAATTCTATTAGACGCTCTGCTGTCCCTGGTGAGGGACCAACACAACGAGTCCACACCTCTTTGAGCGATCATTTCATTAACCGTAAGTTGAGATAAACAGAGTATGTTAATTCATGTATGTTTAGTCGATGTCGTTCTGACATGGTCGGTGTGCATGGACTGATGTAAACAACTCCAGAGGAACTTGTTGACACGGCTAGCAAACCAACTAATGTTAGCTTAGTGATAAGGTTGCTCTTTTCACAGCCGGACACTTTTATCCTGACACTCTGGTGATAAAGTGGTCTGAAGTAAGGTGAGGAGAAGGTTAATATTTAGAGTTGAGGTTTGACAGTGACCTTCAGGAGGGAGAGATGGTTTTACACATCTGCATGAATGATATCAGTCACCTTTGCTCTAATGATGAAGAATTCATCACCCTACTCCCCTCAAACTGGTGATATAAATATGCCTTATTCTGAAGAGATGAACGATTAACAAGCCATGCTGCAGCTCCACAGAGCATTCAAGGAAAGCCGTCATTTTACTACGCTCTTTTTGGCCCTACAGGCTTCCGTTCTGGTCATATGACTTCCGTTTCCCCTTTCCTGTTGTACCCACATCCCTTTGAATGTACTCTAACAGGGGTAGTTACGTCTGTCAATTCAGTCCTGTTGATGCTGTGGGACATGCCTTTAGCTTCCTGCATGCTAAAAATGAGTGCAACCCATCCAGGTACCCGGCCCCGTCCCTGTTTGAGTCCATCTGATAGTACAGGTGGTGAATTAAAGTTCTGGAGTCTTTGGTGAAGCTTAAAATAAGAAAACCATGGTGTTAAATGACTGTTAAGAGACCAGATACTACCAGATAATACTGGTGGGAAATTAAAACGCCTTTATTTAACATCAGAAAAAAGAAGAGGGGAATCTTTCAGTCTTTCCAGACAGACCCTGTGTGTCTGTTATCTGTGTGTATATTTCATAGTTTAGTATCAAATGATCAGATTTCACTCCTCGACAAACAGTGACTAAACACCAACATGCATGAACCTATCAGGGAAAGCATTTACCGAACTCAGAGAATCGTAAGATGTTTCAAACGTATTAAACCCGGCCGACCATGGGATTGTATTCCAGTATACGGGATTCATGGATTTACGATTTACTGCAGTCTGTGTGATGTGACACTGTGATGTATATTTACAGCATACATGCACATGCACTGCTCGTTTATTAAAGTGGTACACACAAGTTTTATGGTCTGTCAGATGCTATCAGTGGAAAGGCGACAAAACAGGAAAATGATCTCACGGTGCGTTCTGACTGACTGAATGTACGAGTCAGTGAATCAAATAAAACATGACAGAGTGAGAGCTATAAACAGCAGAGATACGTGTCTGTGTATGTGTATGTGTATGTGTGTATGTGTGTGCGTGCGTGCACGAATGTGTGTGTGTTTGTACGTACTCATTCTTGACGAAGGCGTACTTGTTGATGGTCTCGATGACGTCTTTGAAGAGGATCTTTGAGGTGAGGGTGTAGCCGTGGTGGACGATGGGCTCACCGTCCTGACCGTCCCAACAATCCACTGTGGACAGGAGGTCAAAGGAGAGATGAAGTTTAACAAGAGGTACAGAGCTGAAATAAACAAAAGTATCTTTTAAACTGTCTTCACTATAGGCTGGATAACCAGAATGACATGGGTCAAACTCTAAAATCCAAGCACAGGTCAAATAAATGTTTGTCAAACATGGTTTTTGTCCTTATAGTTAGTTCTTATCATGCTGATTTATGTCAGTGTTCATGTTTCTGACTAGTTCACTTTGAATTAGTTATTTGATGCTACAAAAAGAGGTAGAAAGTAGAAAAGAGGGGAGGGGCAAATGAAATGTTTTTTTAAGATCAAATTTTTCTTCAGTATTTTTGCTTTTCTGTCGGAATACCAAAAACACAGGTGGAATTCCGAAACTTATCCTTTGGTCTCACTATTCTAGAATTCTGCATTTAATCTCAGAATTCTAGAACTTCTACTTTGATCCCAGAATTCTTGAACTCTTCCTTTTATCTCACAGGCAGAATTCTATTCCACGATCAAAGCTATGATTGACATCTGTGTTGACCAATGACGCTCCTGCAGCGCTGTGTGGACCAGATTATCAGAGTCGAGGAGGAACGGTGAGAGGAAACGTAACAAACCCTAACACAAGAGTCATTGAACTTTCCATAACCGTGAGAGTCTGCTTCAAACCCACACAAGAATCAGTGAAGCTGTGGACTGGACCCACCTGAGGGAGCTTTTTTATTAAATGTGTGTTTTGGTTAGCACAGATACTGGCTGCAAAAATATCATCAATGTCATATTGCTTCTCTTTAACGACTGGAGGAGATGGAGGTTTGTCACCCACCTTTAAACACAAGTCAATGATGCTAACTTCCAAAAAATACATGACATTAAGCAACCAATATGGGAACTTAAACGATCACTTGCAAGTATGCAGCAACTTTACTTCAGGATATATTTGAGCTTGTTTGGAAAGAGAATTCTGGATTCAATAAAAAGATGCAAACCCTCAATAAGTGCAGAAGTTGAGATGATTATTCCTTTTCAGTGGAATCAGATACTTCATCTATATTAATGCAGGTCTATATACTCATGTCATTGATTCTACTTGTATATAGTGTTATTATATGTTTCCACTGACCTTCCACGCAGCGACAGCCGGCCTGCAGGACCCAGGCGTACATGTCCACTCTGGACTGAGACATCAGCTGATCTCCCATCAGGTAGGTGTTATGTGAGGAGGCGATAAAGTAGTGACACAGTGGCTGAGTCATGTCCTGGACTACATTGTAGTGGTCTGGGTTGAAGATGTCTCCAGCGGGACTGCGCGTGTAATTGGTCAAACCTGGAAGAAACAACAAAGATTATCTCATCACCCTATTTTACTTTCTTGTCTATTGTCGATGTAAGTTGATAAGTGGGTCGCTGTGTCCACTGTTCAATCTGTGTTCATTTTACCAAAGCATGAGTCTCAGTTTGTTTTGTAATAAAGGTTAAAGCTACAGCTGTGTTTCTGACACCATGTTCTCAGCTGTAACAGCTTCAGCTGCACATGAGGAGCTAAATCAGGAGGGCCAAGCTGTCAGGAAGCGGCAGAGGCTATCGAGTGAAATTATGTTGTTCTGGAGCTCTGAAGTATTTACAATCTGCATATTGGTTTTTTTGATATGCTGTGAGGAAAAAAATAAAAATAGCCCAATGTGTGAAGAGCTCAAGATGAAACAATAAAGTTCATCTATAGATCTTGATTTTGATTAATATCAATTTATTCAAGATGGATTTTGGGGTAAAAAGTACATTTATCAAAAAAATTAATAAAGTTCTTCTCGAGCCCTTTGAGATAAATCTTCCCTCCAAGGGCAGAAACAAGGAGAGGGATCAGGCGCTCACGTGGAACCTTTTCAGCAGTTCTCCTTTCATTTGAAAGGTGAACAATAATGTTACTTTTCTCTAGACTGCACAAACATTACAGAGAAGTGACAGTGTGGACAAAGGAGACACCAGACAGAGTGACGAAGCGGCAGAGGAACTGATAGCGAGTTGAAAATGTGTGAAAATGTTTATACCATTTCTGTGTAATGAATGCAATTAAAGTATGTAGAACTGTTACCTGTTTACTGAGATACACTGACAGAAAGAAGAGTATATGAAAGTTATGGATAAATGTGGACCTTAAAAAAAAGTAGCCCAACAAAACAGACAAAAATCCAAAGCCTTGACTCTCACATTGTTAGACTGAACAAACTCCTATTAGATGTCTCTCGGCACAAAAGCATCTACAAATTAAAAAATAAGTAATAAAAATCGTTCAATGGATGAAAGAAAAAGCTGATTTAGAGGAGAACTGATCTTTGAACTTGTTAACTGAAAAAAACAGAGCTGCCTCAACTTTAATTTGCCAAACTGACCTTGCAGAGAAATATTTGAACACTAAACCGATCTGTGATACACAAAAATCGAACGCACAGCCAAATTAAAAATATTCTATTAAAAAGAAACGAACACTTTAAAACAGGACTCACCATCGATTCCCAGAACCCCTTGCTTCTGGTTTTCAGAGCACGGCTCAAATTTGTTGATGACTTCCAGGCAGTGCTCCTTGGACACCTTCGTCATCTGAAAACCACAGAATGCAGATCAAGAACTGGACATGCTAACACAGGATGCTAATGCATGAGGAAATAAGGACGACTTAAGAGCGCTCCCTACATGTCATCTTTCTGTCCATCCTGGCTGCAGAATCAAACTGTGTCTGTAGCTGCTCTCTAATAACCCGTTATTGATCATGTCAAGGGGGAGGGACAGTCTGACACCTCTCCTCTCATACTGTGTCCCTGATTTTATGAAAGCTCAAACCATGTGAGATAACCATATCCTGGTGAGACTTCATTTCCACAGCGTTATTTCCATTTCTGAACACACGCTCAGCGGGGTGAGTCTGAAACTGTGTTAAAAGGAAGTAAACTTAATTCCATCTCTTCATAATCCGGATAAAACTCTGCAGAGGTTCGCTCAGAGCTAACAGGCTGCTGTCGTTTACAAACACAGAGTGGGAGGAGATTTTCTGCAACTTCACAAAGATTAGAGAGAAGAGGAGATATTAAACAAGAGATGATTTTCTTCTCAGGGAAATGTTTACACATCTGAGGAGCATCGAAGACATGAAGTCTTTTGTTCTTTTTATATATGAGATTATTTAATCCTACTTTACTTCTGAAAATACACTGCCAACACTGAAACATTTTTCAGAGAAATCATGTGCGGGGCTAAGAACTCATTATGTTTGTTTATATATGTTTATTTCATAATGTCATGTTGTATGATGTTTAACGGTCTCATTTGAGTATTTTTTCGTTCATCACCTTGTTGTTTTTGCGTGTAATAGATTAAAAAAATAAAAGTTGTATACCTATCCATTCTGGTGTCCCTTTTACTTTAAGCTATGTGCCTCTAAATTGTAAATGGTTATGCGTATTATCCAAAGACTGTATAAATTATGGATGTAGTATCTGAACGTCACCCATTTGTTCCTGAAGTGCTGTTTTGAAGCCAATCGTCCACGGGAGCCATATTGAACTCAACCAAACTTCTGTCGAGCCATGTGAGGTTAAGAGGCAGGTTTTGTGCCTCCTAGCCAACAGCTACAGTGTTCCCGCCTGTCAATCAAGTCAGCTGTGCCTCTCATAATGGAAAACTTGTAATCTTAATATCTTCAAAATCGCCACGTTATGAAAAAAATCACCCCCGTACAGTGTGTGCCGATAGAGAAATGAGCTATCCAGACTACACTCGTCTTTTGTACCAGGCTGTAAACATGTTTATTTCTGCTGTAGAGATCAGCTTTTTTTAATTTGTCTGTTTGTGGTTTCCGGTACTTCCGGAGCCAACCTCAAGTGAAACTTGAGAAACTGCAGTTATTGACACTTCCCCATTGACACTTCCCCATTCGCTTCAATTCTCGCGGCCGGAGGTTGCCACCTGGTATTATCGTCATAAGGTCCCTCATAATGCAGACTATGGTTCAATGAAGAAAAAGAAAAAAACATTTGACAATTTGTCAAATATGGCAAATTTTGACAAATCAGATTTGACTAAGAAATCCTTAGTTGGGGACACCCCTAACTTTTAGATGATGAGTTACAGGTGCCCCGGTGTCATACACTGTATTAGCAGTGAATTATTTTTAAAAGGTAACGTTAACTCTGTGGATACTTCTAAAAAACATTTGTAGCATACATATATACGGAACATTCTGCTAATGGTAATAAGTTAAATATATACCCATAGGGTTGTATAACAATAGTCAGGAGGCATGTTTCTATGTACATGTGTGTGCGTGTCTTTACAGATTGCCACTTGCAAATGGCGTCCAGGTTGATGTTCAACCCAGCTAGTCAATGCAGTGGTTATGTATATATGTCTATGCTCTAAACAGTCTCTATTTGGTACTAATGACCGCCTAAGACTAAAGCAAACTGATCTGGCTCTAAATTAAAATCTCAGGATTATTTGGAACAAGCCCAGGTTCCAATTTGATCATTTCCATGCCTCTAAGATCAGCTGTATGTGCTTTTGGACCTTGTGTGAACAAATTATATTTGTTCTTCTGCCATTGGTATTATTCACTGTATTGTCACTTCCAGAAAAACACAGAGAGACACGTGTCAACTCTCAAAAACAGACACTTGCATGTGCACAAACTTAAGTTTTCACAGCGTCGTATCTCTCTTTTGAGGCCCAACAAACCCACTCCTTTAAAGTCTGTTGTTAATGATTCCAGCAGACCTGACTTTGCAGAAACTCTGCACCATTTCAAACATATCGCTTCACGAAAGTGCTTACACCACTCTCCAATAACAGGAGAAGGAATTTTTACTTATCTGCAGAGCCGGAGCTAAACACTGAGTTTAATTAGAGGCGCTCCAAACAGAGCCTCCTGCTCTTAAAGTGACGTTTCTATGCATTAAAACATCTTTCTGAGAGCAAATTAGCTGAAGGAGCACACACTGGGAGTTTAAAGAGAGACGGGCTGTAACGCTCATTTGCAAATTTCCCCTCTCAGTTGATGGTATCATTAGCGAGGAGATGTGCTTCATCCAAACAGCCTTTACAACAGCGTCTGGAGTGTGGTGATGGTACTAATGCTAATATCTCTGTAGGGCCCTCACTGTCTGCAGCTCCACAGACGAAGCACCACTTCAGCATCCAAATGGCTGCTCAGTTAAGCTTTTGACATCCCGTGCTGCGGAAGCTACGATGAGCATCCTTTAGGGGATTTTAATAATCACAGAGTTTAGTCAACAAGTTTGAAAAAGGCTCATTTCTGCTTAAGAGGCTGCCGCGGCCAATCAGGAGCTTTAAGTTAAGAGACGTCTGCAGAGATGAGTCTTCTTGTTGATACGATAATCAGCCATGATTATTTATCAGTGGAGCTTTTAGTGATAGCGAGTCTTTTTAAATGCTTCATACTTCTTTAACCTGCACAACCTGGAAGCTATAAGCTCTGTAAGTGAAGCTCTTGCTGTTATTGTTGTTTTAATATGGATCATTTTGAACAGGATCCCCCTGCTGGTCATTTCTGTCATTGATTTAATCTCAGATGAATATATGTTCAGAGTCTGGAGCTGCTGGGCTCATGCTGCAGAGTAGGGCTGGGTATCACCAGGTTCCTCGCGATACGATATTATCATGATATTTTGCCCACGATAACGATACTATCACGATACACGATCATTTTCTTTTTATTTCCTTTCAAAGAGTACTCTACCGCAGCACCAACTCTTATTCATGCTAAGCGCCATCATGTGGAGGCTTGAAGTAGTGACTCTGTAAATCAAAATTGTAGCAGGCTTTTGTGAGAGAATCTCTTTAGAACGGCTGTATGTTTATTGTTTAAATATCGATATTTGGCGCCAGTGTATCGATAACGTATGGCAAGACGAAATATTGCGATATATCGTAGTATCGATATTTTGGCACACCCCTACTGCAGAGTGACCAACATCTCTTTGATAACGAACATCTAAAGCTTTTTCACAACACGCTCAGAGTTCTCAAAGTTAGACCTTTTAAGACCTTTTGTTATTACTCTTAAGAGTTGATAAAACATTTCCTAAATTAAGTAACTAATGTAAGGATACAGGAAAAGTGTAAAGTGTAAGTCAACACGTATAGATAAGGCATTATTTCGAGCTCTTGAACTTAATGTTTTCTACCTCTGTCCCCTGCCATACATCTGCTTGGTCTCCACAGAGTTCAGACATTTGGATCATAAGGTGCCGTGTCCACTGCAATTGTTTTTTGCTCTGGCAGCACCAATTTTCTATTCAAACCCAATGTGATTCAGCATTTCCAGCATCCTCATTGTCTGCTGATTTTTGTCTCAGTGCTCTCTGTTCACACAGTTAAACTTTTGGAACACTGCCGTGTCATTAATGTCACTTCTTGATCACCGACTAATCAGAATCAAGAAGGGGCGGGACTTCTGAAATCCTATTTGTGAACAACAATGTCAGAGGTCCATATGAAGGCGAGAAGTTATCACACTCGTATTTTCCAGATATAGTTTCCGGATTTTGAGCTGCTAATAATGCTCTGACACGATGTCTATTAATAATTTTTACTGTTTCTTGTTAAAATGTCATTGAATGAAAGCATGAATGTAGAATACAGAGCATTTTAAAGCAGACCCAATGGTCACTATTAAGGGAAACGGAAGTCCTGCAGTAAACAGTAAAAGCTGGTGAGAAGCGCTCTGAAATTGAGGTTGTGGGCGCTCCCAACATGAAAAATGGTGCCCTAACTCTTACGTTTCAGAAAGATAATGTTTGTTTTGTCCAGATGAACAGATTGATCAGAGCTTCAATGTATTCACAAATAACCCAAATCAAGGGTAGCCTCCAAGTTCTTCTCAGGGTGAAGATTATGATTAGCCTAGCTTAGCATAAACACTTTTTTTTTTTTTTTTACCAGTTCTGTTTATTGAGCAAAATTCAATGACATTGTAATTTGCATACACATTTACAGTTTTTAGTTTTTCATTTAAACGGAAAAAAGGAAAGAAAGAAAAAACCAAAACAACACAACAATGAGACTAAGAGAACGACACTCCTAACAGGAGAAACAAGATGCAAACATGTGCATAGTTATATACCTGTAGAGGTCCATAGATACAGAATTACCTGCACATTTACAATATGAATATAGCATAAACACTTTTTTAAAAAGGACGAACGTCAAGGTTGGTACTGTCCAAAGATTAAAAAACACACCCTGCAGCCTCTCTGAAACATGGCCAAAAAAGATCATGCTAATTGTGTTTTTCAAATTTCTATCTGAAAATGTGTCCTTTCTCTTAATTAAAGCACATTTACCGTCACATTCAGCTGACGAGTCCACGTATAACTCCTTATTTCAAAATATTACAAGCATGCAATATGGCCGACATTACTTATAATGGATAAAATAAGCTGTGACTACAACTATCACATGTAGCATGCAAATCTACTTTTACCAGCCTTATTTTGTCCAATAAGATGTTACACCTGGACGTGTCGGGTGAATGTGGCCTATATTAAAAGGGAAAATAAGATATTTTTAATTAAAAAATACAATTGGTGAGATTATATATTTGGCTCTGTAAGATGACATCCCTAATTTTTTTTTTCTTAACTGCACAAACTACAGGAATGAAAAAACACAATTTGTGATTATGGAATAATTTTAAGCATTTCAGACTCTTATCAGCCGTTGATCATTAGGATACAGATCCTCAGTTAAATGCTGCTGCTCTACTTATGGGTTATTTTCGGAGCTGCTCCAGGCCAAACAAGCTCAAACACTTCTTAGTTTGTTGATTTATTTCTGGTTGTTACAGACGATATGAAATTGACTCATGTGCTTACTCTTAAAGGTGATGTCAGTGATGTTTCTGCGGCTTTATTTAACAGATTTGGTGAGTTTTAATTAAATTTGTCCAATACTAAAATAAGACCTTCAAATCCAATTTCCGTCAGAGCTCATCTCAATCTGCTGGCGATGTTACGCTCTCGGGAGAGCTCTCCAGGCCAGACGAAAACTGACCTCAAAGTGGAACTCCTCCAATTTTTGACATCAAAGTCTACAACTCCTGAGGAGTTCTGCTGCTGCTAATGTAAAAAAAAAAGTTACAGAAAGTTTGTCGTGGCTCAGGAGGAAGCTGTGTGAAATCTGGTGATGTTGGTTGGAGCTGTTAACTAAATTTTTAAAATGGGATGAGTCGGAGTGTGTGATCCCACTCGACCTCTGCACCCTGCTGCTCAAATCTGCATGAGGCTCCACGCTACGTTAACCGATACCAGAACAAGCATACATATATCAGTGAGACCAAATCCAGACCTTAAATAAGAAATACTAACCTACATGTTACTTAAACTTCTGGGTTCACCTTTGAGACCTGCATCCACTGAAACAGGCGTAAGTATCTGCTTTCACTTTTGAATTTTCAGTGGGGTTTTTTTTCTGCTTGAGGAAGGTTTAAAAATCATGAAACCTATTTTTCAGGAAAGTTTTTGGACTTACTTGATTTAAAGTCAAAGATATCTTGTTACAAAGTATCTTTGTAAAGGTGTTATTCAGGATATCCTCCGGATTCTCGAAGTTACATATATGATCTTTAAAGACCTCTGTTATACGACTCAAGAGTTAATCCAAATTGTATCCCCATGTGTGCAAACTAAGAAAAGTAATGTAACATTAACAATGGCATATTAAAGAACATTCTCTATAGTTACATCATTTTTTTTTTACATTAATGATTTCATAATGACTTTACGGTACTTATTGGCCATAAAATTTGGTGCACAAGATGCACTTTTAATACCTTTAATGTCATCTTAAAAGTGAGCTGCATTCTGTACACTGGTGTGACCCATTAACCAGTAAAAATGCAGAGAGGTATTTTACGTGTTGCAGTATTTAACTCAGAAGCTAATGCTTGAAGAAGCAAACGGTCGCTTCGCATGTTTCTCCCTCATCAGGTCGTAATCATGCATTTCTAATTTTATTTTCATTTTTTAAGTTAGATTTTTGGGTATTTCGAGGCCGGGAGTCGAACCCAAGACCGCTGCAACGAGGACTATAGCCTCTGTATATCAGGCACTAGTTTAGACTACAAGTCCAACAGCGCCCAATAATACTATAACGTAAATAAACCTTGTGGAGCGCTGGTTTGATTGAAAACACTCTAATTAATGTTCACAAGGGATCAGTGGAGTGGGATAGTGGGAGTCCAACTGGTAGTGAGCAGTGGGTTCGTCCAATCATCGACCTCACAAGTCTGCTATAGACTGAAACTAACTACTATTGCTGGCAGAGTGGCGAAAACATGGCATTAGAAAAAGCTTACCTTCTGCTCCACCTCCATGAAGCGTATCAGGTCGTCAGTATCCATGTGGTCTTTGTGGTTGCTGTAGGTGAGCATGAGGAGGTAGAGATCTCTGCGGGTCGACATCATCTTGTAGAACGAACAGAACTCCTCGAAGCCCAACGTGCCCTGGTTGTCGTCTGTGTCGGCCTCCTGCACAGTGGACAGAAAGAGGACAGTTAGTTTAGGTTTCATTCTCAAATAGAAACTCAACTTTAGTTTTACTTGGTGACCGAGACATGTTTTCATTCTTTTTTTAGTTTTCCTTCCATTCCTTTAGATGTTCATATCAAACGTTTGTGCAAATAATAAAATATCTTTGGTTTAATGAGTCTGTCTTCTTTCATAGTGATTTGTAAGTCATATTTTATAAGTAGGTTTGGTTTTGTAGCCGTAAGTTTGCTGGAGATACAGAGTCAGTGTAAAAAGGCTTCCTCTGTGTTAGTGTGATAAAAGGAGGTCAAAGAGAGCGCGTCAGTGGGTCATGCCTCGACCCGTGTAATCCTGTCCTCAGCGTCTGTGAGAGTCTCCGTATGCTGAGCAGCTCGGTGTGCTGATGTCTGAGTGACTCAGTCTGACTTACCCACTGAGCTCAGAGAGGAACACACACATCTGATAACACTGAGTCTGCAGGCTTTTTAATATTTGACTGTATCATATGTCCACTGTGTTCTGGGATTATGTTATAAAGAGCTGAATATAATAACTATCTGTGCTGTAAACTTAATTTTGTTCTGTCTCCTCTTTGAGAATCGAGAGCTTCATGTAAAGAATATCACTTATATATCAGGGACCACAGTCAACCTTTAATTGAGTCTGCAGCCTCCAATTATTGACTAATATTTCTATTCACGTGTGTGAATAAATATTATTGAATGTAAGATGATACTGACAGATACTGCCCCCAGGATCTCACTTGTCCTGTCCCATTAAAGTTACTAACCAGAGACCTTTCTGGAGTCCCTGAGCTCCCTTGTCTTGTAGATTCCTCCGGATTTCTGCTGCTGTGGACGTGCCAGACTCCAGCTGCTACAACTACTACTATCTGTCTCACCACTATCATCTCCCTCTATCCCTCTCTCCAACACGGTCTCAGCAAGTGTCTGTCTATCTACCTTGCCACTGTAACTTGTTAAATGCTGCAAAGTGCTCTGCTCATGGTGGATTAAGATGAGAACCTGTCATGGTGTTGTTTTTTGTATAATTATAATATAGTAGTTGTGGTGCAATCAGAAAGTCTGGCACTTATCCAGGGTATGTGGTGGAACATCTGCAGAAAGGAATCCAAAGATGAACACAGGTATGCATCGTCGATTCAAAGAACTTTCTGATCTTGTAACAGATTCGTCAATAATTTAAACATCAGAATATTCTGTGAAGAGGAGGTTGAACCGGGATGCAGACATTAATAGCAGCAGCATGAAAGCCGTTATGCAGTCAGGCACACACAGCCATAATGCAGCGATGTGTCCCCTCCTCTAATCGAGCAAAAGTTTTGCCCTCAAATCTTCCTCCAGTCACACATTCAGCCTCCCATGCTCCGTCTCTGACACGGCTCACACACAGGGAGCTGAGTGACTCTGAGACACAGGACAAACAGTTCATGTCACCAGCCTCAGCTGCTGGCTCTGCATACATGTCACTTCGCTGGCACCGAGTTGTGAACGAGTGACACGAGGATGACGGCAGCAGATGCACACAGACAGGATTACTCATGTGGCAGCAGTTATTAAAGACATCCCTGCTCAGACACTTTGCTGTGACACACATTTATTATGCTATTGTTTTCATAAGAATCAAGCAACAAGAGCTGAGGTAAAACCAATGCAGATGATAATAAGGACAACACAGATCGATCTAACGGCCTGACACTCTGCAGAGAAAGTGACAGGAGCCAGGTTGTCTGCAAGTTTTTGCTTAGTAGGGAAGTGCACGCTGTAACACACACCGTCTTATAAGAAGAAGAAAGGTACTTTATTGATCCCCAGGGGGGAAATTCAATTTTTTCACTCATGCTATTTTTGGACATGCTACACATACAGTTTTTTTGGTATATACATACAATCATGCACACACATGCAGTGAACATGCTTAGGGAGAGATGTCAGAGTGAGGATACTGCCGTCAACCAGCGCACCCCGAGCAGTTGGGGGTTCGGTGCCTTGCTCAAGGGCACCTCGGCAGTGCCCAGGCAGGTGAGCCAGCACCTCTCCCGCCACCAGTCCACTTGCCAAACTTCATCCATACTGGGACTCGAACCAGCGACCCTTCGGTTCCCAAGCCAAGTCCGTATGGACTGAGCTACTGCCGCCCCCACTGAGCTACTGCCGCCCCCCTTATACAGTATATGGAAAGTTTGAGCTTCGAGAGAGTGGGGAGAGTCTCTTGTGACAGAGAGAAAATAACAAGTGGAACAAAAGTGCAGTGCAGGTGACCTCATGTTATCCACCTCTGAGGCATCTGTTGACAAAAGCTGGCAACATGATGTTATGGCAGCTCAGCAAGCAGCCCCCAGACATCCAGACATCCTGTGCCCTCAGACAGAAAAACAGAGACACTGGTTTTTGCATTTAAAACATCCTTTTCTAATTAGTTTTGTTTGAAGATGGATTGGTGCAGACCTCTGCAGATGATCTGGCTGGCGGTTGGGCTTGGGTACCGAGAACCAGTTAAAAATTTCTCCGATTTGTGGATTCGATAAGGAACCTGCATTTCAGGTCCTCTTTTCGATTCATAAGAGGGTCATAAATCTTTTAGGATTTAACCGTAGTGAGAATTTCGCGGTCCACAGAAAGTTTTTCTCACCTGCCTGGACCTGCTGTGTCGGCGTAACATTATAAGAGATGGGACATGATTTTCCGAATGCTAGAATATTCGTTCACTTATTAAAAATCGAAGAGTTAATATGAATATTATCAAATTTCAAAAGTAAAATTTTTTACCGGTGCCTGGTTGTAATACAGTATTCCTGCCAGACAGTGCCTACAGAGCGTCTTAAAGCTCTTTGCTTACTGCATAAAGTAACAGAAGAAGAAGAATGCTAACTGTATTAAACAGTAAAAGAAGAAGAAAACATGAGTGACAGTCTCAGGAAATACGTGTGTAGTGGTGTGAGATTCAGAAACAGAGAACTCTGCAGAGACTGAGCATGGCTGTAAAATGTAAACATACACGCCACGCTGCTGCGTCACAGAATTACAGACGTAAAGGTCGAGATTTTTTTTTGGCTTGAAAGGCTCATCCCTAAACATTACGTCACATGCCAACAGAACACAAAACAACTGATGTATGTTTGTGCATCAATAATTGGAGTTCAAGCAATCTGGCTCAACTCCAGATATAACGTTAGGCCACAGGACCCACGGGACTCAATAGCAGAATAGATGAGCTCAAAGATGATTGTTTTCATGTTTTGAAAAAAAGCAGAACTGGGTCCTGCATGGAACCTCATTTTGATTTCCATTCCCAGGAGAAAATATTTAAAAAGCATAAAACTAGAGCAGTCAATTGATAGAAATCAATTCAATATTTTCAGACTGATTGCATGGATTATAACTTCTTTAAGAAGCATCACATGCAGATTAACTTTCTTGGTCTGCAGGTAGAGCACAAGAGGAGAATTTCCTCTTAAAATTCATGCATGGTGACATTTCCTCGGAGGCTTCCGTGGACGTTTGAGCGCTCTGTGATGTCTGGAGTCAAACGTGTGACTGATATGGGATCATTTATTTTAAGGGTTATTTTTTCCAGGGTAAATGAATCCAGATTAATGCTTTATTTTGAAACTCTAACTGATTGGCCTACATCTTTATTCATCCTCAGCAGTCCTCTTTTTAGGACACAAGCTATCCACAGGAGACGAACAAAGTGGAGCACAGTCCTTTTTTATTGGAGCAAAAGCATCAATCCAGCCTCATTCCTCCCCCATTCATTATGCATGAACTCAGGCACTTAAGTTGTTAGCAGGCTCATGCTCTGTGCTTTAGCTCGACAGCTAATATGGATTAATTCATCAGTTAGCGCTGCAACTCTCCCTCCACATGTACATCTGCGAGTCTTTGGGGTGATAAATCATCTAGCAAAGCCTCAGCAGCTCTGCTCTCGTTCACAGCTCAGACTATCACATCCGACCACCTTCCTGTGACTCATGAACACCAACAGCACAGCAGGACTTAGCTCTGTCAACACATGCCATGAACGCTCTTTAGGCTCCGTCATGAAGTTAACACATATCTCCAGGGCTGAAGGATTCAGATTAATGTGGCGCGTCAGGGAGACGTTTTTATGGAGGAAAATATGCTTCAGTTTCTCTTTTAGAAAGCTCATTTGGCATTATGTAGTTATGTCGTGTTCAAAATGCAGAAGGTCAAAGGTCGGTCAGTGCCCCCACTTTGCTTCTGTTTCTAGTCTCCTGTGTTTTTGCATCTTTAACCTCGCTCGCCTTTCTCTGCTGTTTTCATCCCTTCTTTTTCCCACCATCAAACATATAGATACTAAATTAATCCCTTCTTTCTGCACGTTGACATGATTATAGTTCACCCTTCAGAGGCTGTGATTAGAGCTGATTAGAAACCTTGGCAACAGTGTACTATCAAGAAACAACAGACTGGTGCAATGTAAGTGCAGTCTTTATGTGCAGAACATAGCCAACAGTGTTAAAAGTCATAATCCTGCCTTAGCTTTGGTTTCCTAGTTTTACTTTGACTTTTTAAACAATGCACCATTATTTCATTCTTCTTGTAACTCTGTGTATTTGGCAGCGGTGACACAACATTTGTCTCCGGGATTATAAAAACTCCTCCATCTATCTTTCTGTCCATCTGTGTTTTGCTTCACCGCTCATCTTTTCCAAGTTTTGCTCATTATTCTGCTCATGTGAAACCCTCAGAGGGAGCTTGTTGCAGGATTTGTGTTTGGCTAGAAACTAACTGAATATCTATTGTCTAATTTCTTACAGTGGGCTAAAAGATCATCTGCATCCACGAGTCTATGAAAGTAGAGCAGTGCTCACGATTCATCTGAGGAGTTGTTACTGGGTGGCTTTTTGTTCATGAACTTTGTGTAAATAGAGGAACTTCTCTCAGATTTTACCCTGTATTATTTCTTATGCAGTATTCATACTGACTGCAGAGTGTCTTCATACATGAGTTCATAGATTGCATAAAATGCAGCCAATTAGATACAAAGAGTCTTGTTTTACTTGCAAAGACAGTGTGCTCAGAATCCTTTTGACATAGGGGAACCATTTTTTTTCTCTCTCCTTCAACAACAACCGCTCTCTTCTTCTCCTTCAACAACAACCGCTCTCTTCTCTTTAAACCACTGCTCTCTCTTCTTCTCCTTCTACAACAACCGCTCTCTCATGTTCACCTGTAACAACCGCCCTCTTCTACTCCTTCAACAACAACCGCTCTCTCTTCTTCTCTTTCAACATCAACCGCTCTTCTTCTCCTTCAACAACAACCTCACTCTCTTTTTCACCGTCAACAACCGCTCTCTTCTACTCCTTCAACAACAACCGCTATCTCTTCTTCTCCTTCAACAACAACCGCTCTCTTCTCTTTAAACCACTGCTCTCTCTTCTTCTCCTTCTACAACAACCGCTCTCTCATGTTCACCTGTAACAACCGCCCTCTTCTACTCCTTCAACAACAACCGCTCTATCTTCTTCTCTTTCAACATCAACCGCTCTTCTTCTCCTTCAACAACAACCTCACTCTCTTTTTCACCGTCAACAACCGCTCTCTTCTACTCCTTCAACAACAACCGCTATCTCTTCTTCTCTTTCAACATCAACCGCTCTCTTCTACTCCTTCAACAACAACCGCTATCTCTTCTTCTCTTTCAACATCAACCGCTCTCTTCTACTCCTTCAACAACAAACGCTCTCTCTTCTCCTTCAACAACAACCGCTCTCTCTTCTCTTCCTTCAACGACCACAGCTCTCTCTTCTCTTCCTTCAACGACCACAGCTCTCTTCTTCTCTTCCAATAACAACCACACTCTCTTCTTTTCCTTCAACAACTGCTCTAGTCAAAAGAGAGGGAAAATTGAAATCTCCTCAAACGTCTGTCTGTCTGTCTGTCTGTCTGTCTGTCTGTCTGTCTGTCTGTCTGTCTGTCTGTCTGTCTGTCTGTCTGTCTGTCTGTCTGTCTGTCTGTCTGTCTGTCTGTCTGTCTGTCTGTCTGTCTGTCTGTCTGTCTGTCTGTCTGTCTGTCTGTCTGTCTGTCTGTGCCAAGAAGCTACCCGAGAGTCTTCATGAACATCCACAGACACACAGAGATACACACACACTCAGGGTCGGATCGATCCTGGTGTGTTTATCCTGCATTACACCCGAGGCCATCTGTGTCCCAGCAGCACCATATGGCCGAATTCCAACAGGCCAGCAGACTTAGTGATGATGAGGAGGAAGGCTAAAACAACAGTGTTAACACGGCATCATGCTAATCCTCTGCTGTGAGCTGAGCCGAGTGTGTTAGCAAACATCTGCAGCACGAGCAGTCAAAGTCTCCAAAGTGTAAACAGAGAAAAAGTACTGTTAGAATGAAAACAGTGAAATGTAAAAGGCCAGTGGATTTATGTACTGTATTTATATTTGTATGATTAAACGGCTGAGTTAAGGTGGTTAAAGGACTACAATGCATAATGAGAAATGACTGCAGTGATACCCGCTGAGTCTACCTGATTTATGTTCGCACACAGATTCATGCTTTCGTACCTTGAACATCTGTTTGACCTTCTGTCTGGGCAGGTTGACGTTGAGCTTGTGCAGAAGCTGCAGGACCTCGCTGATGCTTAAGCTGCCGTCTCCATTCTTATCGGCCTCGGTGAAGGTCTGCTTCAGCCATGTGAGGACGGGGAAGGGTTAAGGAAAGTAAGCACATAAATCATAAACATTCACAAAGGTAGTTGGACGGTCAGATAATAAAACATGCCTCTGTCTCAGTGTTACATAAGTAAAGGATATTGATCTCTGGTTCGCTGCCTCTTGGCCAGGCTGTCCTCGTCACTGATTCCAGCCATCAGGTACTTGAGTCCTGTGATCCAGGTCCGGGCCTCCTCTCCCGTGCCAGAGACCAAGTCCAGGGACTCCATGTGCTCCCCGTAGTACAGACTGAAGCAGCAGTTTGGGTCAAAGCTGCCCTCGGCATACCGCTGGAAGATCTCAGACTGCTTCCCCTCGCATACCTCACGGATCGAGTCGATGGAGACTGAATGAGGGAACACAAGGTCAGCAATGGAGTTAATAAACTTCAAGTACCCTGCTGAAGGGCAGTTTGGAGGTGCTTCATACTTCTATGTGTTTTATTATATTTGTCACTTTAATAGTGTTCTTTTATGCTTGTCTGAATGTTACCAATGCTTTTAATCTTTTAATGTAAAGCACATTGAGTTGCCCTTGTGTATGAAATACAATACAAATAAAGCTATACAAATAAAGCTGCCTTGCCTTGCCTTCTACTGCAATACATTTTGCAGGAAATATTCACTCAAGTACAAATATATATATCCAATCCAATCAATTGTAATTATATAGCATATTAACAAAAGCAATAAAAGGTATTTATGAGCTGCACAGTAAGTCACAAAAGCTGAATCTAAAACACATACAAACACATCAGAATAAAAAGACAGAGATACAGATACCACACAAGTTTCATGCTGGGTTTAAAACCAAAATAAGGGCGGGCAGGAGAAGCACTGCAGTGACTACCATAAAAAAGGGTAATGAAGAGGCACTTTTAACACCTTTTTTGTCACCTTGCTGCATCCTACACACCGGTGCGACAAACATTATAATTCAAAATGAAGGGGTAATTTGCAAAAAGATAATTCAATTTTTGTAAATGTGTTATATCTTTAATAAAGTCACATTTTAACATTTTACATTTAAGATACCTCTGATTAGTTATGTAATTTTTACTTAGTCAAAGCAACCCAACTTCAGTTGATTGATAACACCTAAAGCTAGTAATAGAAAAAAAGTTTTACGAAACATTTGGAAAGTTTTTAAATAGTGAGTTATCTGTTTTTGCAAATGAACCCTAAAAATGCAGGAGCTTTTTATAGTTATACAATTTTAACCAGAGGCAAGAAACTGCTTTTATGCTCAAAGCATGCTGGGATAAATCACAACTTGGACCAGGCCGGAGACACCACTTATTTTTTTTCTTGTTTCTAAAATTATTTTATAATTAATTGTGTTGTTATGATCATAATTATATTATTATTAACTTATTTCTTTTTAATCTCTATACATATTATTATTTTTTCTGTTTTTTGCATTGTCAGAATTTTCTACACCTCTCTGACTGTTCCAAGGTTTATTCTGTCAACCTCCTGAATTCTGCCATGCTTTGTTTGTCAAAACACTTTGTAAACATTTGTTTTTAAAAGGTGCTATTTAAATCAAATGTATTAATATTATTATTTACGCCTCAATGAGTACAAATCATGCATTTGAAGAAATAGTTATATACTAGTAAGATAATGAACTTTGTGGAGTTCTCATTTGATTGAAAAAAATCCTCAATTTATGGACAAGTGAACAGCAGAGGTGGGAGGAAACTTGTCCATTGGAGTATCCATGTCGCACTGCAATACTATGTTGGAGTTGGAGCTGATGAATGTGGGGCAGCAGCCGATCATATTGCGATTATTGCAAACAAGAAAAGAGAGGAGACGTCGTGGAGACAGAATATACAGCCGCTGAATCAATGAGGGAGCTGATTTGGGGACGGTTCTTCTCTAATTGTAGTGATTCTATTTTCACACCAGCACCATTTCTCTGTACTTTTCTTTCCATTGAAGTAAGTAGAATTCAAAGTCTGCAGCCTTGTTTAGCATAACAAAAGAAAACCTATTTAAAAAACAATGGTAGTAAACTCACTTTATTAAATCCAAAGCATCCTCCTGCAGTCTCATTATTCTACAGATTCTGAGAGTTTCCACCTCTGGCAGAGCTGTGAATTAATTGTTGTGGGCACAGGGAGAGCTTAACATGGAAATTCTTCTGTCTGATTTCAAGCAATTCAATTTTCAACAGACGAGATGAAGAATTAAAAACACTCGACTGGATGAGCAGTGCCCCGAGAGCTCTGTTTATTAAATTTCAACATTTATGAGATGTTAATGATGTTTTTACCGTAAGACGCTGCCTCCAGACGTTCATTAGTTCTCCTCATGACAGCGGGCACATGATAAGTACCTCTGTTCCTCATTCAGGAGCTCGTTCCGAAGGATATACCATGATATAAAACTCTGTAGTGTATGGAATAAACCTGATTTACTTCCACGCTCATTCATAATGCAGTGGTATATATCTGTACACTCATGTACACACAGGCTCCCCCGGGCTGCAGGGGACAGAAACCTGTGTTTTTGAGGCAGATCGCTGAATCTCCTGAATGTCAGAGATGCCAGCCACCTGACACTCGACATGCTGCTGCTGTGTTGTGAGTACTCCCATGAGGCTGCAGATACCACACGTTTTCCTGTTTGTAGCACTGTTATAAATTATTAAAGAGTATGTGGCAGGTATCTGGTGCATGAATCTAACCGTATGACTTCCCTCTGGAATATATGACAAGCTGCAAGGCAGTGCAGGCTGAGGATGATATCAGCTGATCAGAGTTCAGAGAAAAGTTCCTGTTTGATGACTTTCTGACCTTCAGATTTCCTACCTGCACAGCTGAACTGTAACAAAGAAATGAGGAAGCTCAAGCTACTCCACATTCAATCAGGCTGTGTCCGTCTCGGTCGGGCTCTGTCCACCGGACAGTTGGAGTCACGAGACCACGGTAATTACTGAATCAATGATTATCTGACTCCTCTCCTCATCTATGTTGTCTTTATCGTCTTCTGAAAACGTCTGACCTGTTGAGCTTTATGTGACGTGCTCCAGCATCCAGCAAAAAAAAAAGTCTTGTGTATCTGATTGGGAGGGCTTGCAGCCCAAGCACAACGGAGCAGATCCAGTAGGAGTTAACACATTGACTAGAACAGAAACAATCAGATCTGGTGCTGTGATGGATCGGAGAAGGACCGGGCAGGAATCTGGTGGAATTTGTCAGCAAGACATCCCAATCAGGATTTAGACAATTGCATGTCACTCTCTGCTGATCGCAGGGAGAGTGAGCGAAGTCCCTCAGTAGGTCCCTCCTGTAATGCACTGATTGAGGCATGTTCAATATGAACCTTATCATGTGGCTGTTAAAAACAAATGTGCCGCTAGTTGTTGCATAAAATGTTAATAATTTCATACTTTGGATCATTACGAGACGCTCTGTCATCAACAAGTCAAGGCAGCAGAAAACGTGCTCAGACGGCTCCGATGTAACCTAGCGTGTTAGCAACATCAGTGCCATTATTTTTACAGTCTTTGGTGCCATCCCTCCAGTCTGTTGGCTTTGCATCCAAAGATGGGGGGAATGTTCTGTGTTAAGTTTCCAACCTTTATGTCTGTGCTGTTGTTGGTGGCATAGTTTTGTATGCTCTGCCAAAAAAAAAACATTTGCACGGGGACCATGCACACAGCCGCAGCCCCCAGCTGAGCGCCTCTGCTGTGCAGAACACCTTAAGTCAGCTGATTCACATTGAAACATGCTTTAAACCTAAAACACCTTCCTGAGAGCTGAATGAAATATGAGACCACGTGTTGTTTATTCCATGTGATAGAAAATCAAAAAAGCGTGTAAGTTCTCAGCAATCAATTAATGCAAACTTGATTAATTGTTTACATCCCTAGTGGTAATGTAATATATGACATAATATAATTGAATGTATCAAGTTAAACTTAGTGGTTTAAGCGTGTTCCCCATGCACAGACGCTATATTCCTTGTCGCAGCAGTTGTGGGTTTGACTCCCAGTCTGGCCATGTGCTGCACGTCTTCTCCTGCTCTCTGCTCCCCACACTTCCTGTCTCTCTTCAGCTGTCCTACCAAATAAAGGTGAAATGCCCCAAATATGTTACTTTAAGAAAAAAAAAAAAAAAAGAAGCAGGTTTTGTTATTTGGGTATCTTAAAAAAATATGCTGCTGATGAAAAGATCAGGCAAAAACAGGCAGGAGAAATGGTGGAAGATATGCAGGATATGCAAAGTAATAGAAAAGCTACCTTTTTATGAAGAAATCTAGATAAATCCGGTGTTAATTTGGATAAACATACAAAAGATTCAAAAAGGTAAAAGATGAGTAATGTAGGCCAGCCCAATCCATATAGAGCTGTGTTACATGTTGAAACATTGTAATGCATGTATAAAACACACTGGGACCAAAGACGATGAGCCAACTTTAGTAAAATGTTCATTTCTGTTTTAGTTTTTGGTTACATATTATGGGCCAGAACGTGAAAACGTCCTGCCAGGAACACAGGACACCTGGTCGGTGTGAGCAGCCCAGAAGCCTGCAGTGTTTCCTGTCTGTCAGTCTGTCTCAGTGGGTGCTCTGTGATAAGCCTCTAGAGGCTCAAAACCACACACACACAGTACAGTGCCAGGGAACATGCTACCAGAAAGTCTGCGGAGGGTCGACTATGCACCCTCCTCCAGTGAAGGTGAGCGTTGAGACACACACGTATAACAGTACTTGGTTTATGAGTGTGGATTAAGAGAAGCGATGCGATGCCACTAACTATAAGCTTACAGGCACATTTTCCTCCACCAGCTGCTAAAGGTTTAAGATTCAGGAACAAATCTGACATCATTTTCAGTTTTCTAGAAAGAACAAAAGATAAACGTGTCCCATGCTGTTAAAACATCTTTTTCCTTTAGTGGCACGTGTGAGTGTGAGAAAGACGAAGTGTTTGGGCAGATTAAAGCTGATGAATAATTAAGTCCCTTAAGAAGCTTATTAAATCCAGGGCTACAGAGGAGGGAGAGCAACAGGAAACTGAGCCCCTAAGCCCCCATGAGACGCCCAGACATACTGAGAGCTGCTGCTGAAGAGTCTCTCTGCTTTCTGTCTCTGAAAAACACTACAGGAAAATTGTTTGTTTGCTTTCAGCAGAGACTGTGGAGGAGAAACTAAAGTCCAAATACAAAAAAAATACAAAACTAAATGGGTTAAAAATGTATAATAATGTAGAATATTCTGAAATAAAGTTATTTGTTTCAGAGAGCAGCCTTCTGACCTTCTCACCTAAACATTTTCTTGAAAGGCTGCAGTTTCGGTAACAGTAGAATCTTCATATTTTACAATCAAGTGTGGACAATCAAATTAAAACCTTATCTTTTAGAATGACTGAACAGGCATGCAGAGTCGATATAAATGTGTCCTAATACCAACCGATCGAATGTATCATAACTCAGGTTTCCGTTTCAGTCCCACTCAGACTGTATAAAACATGGATATAGTCTCTGTGACGTCACACGGTGGTTGCCATTTTGAAAATGCTGACTCATCCTAACTTCAGTCGACCTAACAAAAGCAAAGAGATGGCGTTGTGCTGGCCTTTAGCCTCCTAGCTAACAGCTACAGTGAGCACGCCTGTCAGTCACATCAGATGTGTCTTTAAGTATGCAAAACTCGTAATCTTAATATCTTCTAAACTGCCGCATTATAAAAAAATTCACCCCCCGCAGTGTTCGCCGATAGAGAAATGAGCTATCCAGACCCAAACTGTTTTGTGAACCGGGCTGTAAACATGTTTATTTCTCTAAAGATTGTGTTTTTTTATTGGGTGTATGTTGCCCACAGGGCTGGATGGTATACTGCTGGTTTCCTCAAATCCGATAACTATGACACATAAAAAGAGAAAAGTGGCACCTCAGATTTTGTTACCCCAGCATGCTTTGAGCTGGAAATCAGCGGCTTAGTAAATAAAAGAATGTGTGTGAATTTTCAACTGCATCAGTTTGCTTTCAGCGGGCGCACTCCCCCCGTTTATTGACTGCAGGAGAAGCATGCACTGCTGAGTTAGCAGCTTGAACAGGGACAACAGCAGGGACAAAAGTGTTGTTTGCAGTAGACTGTGTGGGTCCCTTTGTTACAGAAAGAAAATAAATAAAATACAGACATCCAAACTGCTATTCTCTAAAAATAGCATGGGGGGTAGAGCCTTCAGTTTAAGGCACGTCTCCTTTGGAATCATCTACCAGTCAGGTCTAGGAGGCATACACCCTCTCTACTTTTAATAGTAGGCTTCAAACTTGCTTCAAATGCTGCTATAGGCTTAGACTGCTATGGGTTTAGACTGCTATAGGCTTACACTGCTGGGGGAACTGACACACTGGGATCCTGTCTCTTACTCTTTCCTCTGTCTGCCTGTCTCTTACTTTAACTATTCCTGTCCCATTAAAGTTACTAACCATAGACCTTTCTGGAGTCCCTGAGCTCCCTTGTCTCGTAGGTTCCTCTGGATCTCTGCCGTAGACGGCCTGCTGCTGTGGACGTGCCAGACTCCAGCTTCTACAACCACTACTATCGATCTCACCACTATCATCTTCCTCTAACCCTCTGTCCAACACGGTCTCAGTAGATGTCTGTGTGACATGAGTCTGGTCCTGCTCGAGGTTGCTGACTGTTAAAGGAAGTTTGTCCTTGCCACTGTAACTTGCTAAATGCTGCAAAGTTCTCTGTTCATGGTGGATTAAGATGAGATCAGACTGAGTCCTGTCTGTAAGATGGGACTGGATCTTATCCTGTCTTGATGTTGGATCTTTGTTAATAATAGAACATAGAGCAGCTGGCTCAGTCTCTCAGTATCTGTTCACAGAAACAAACGTTGGTTGTTTACTTCCTGACAAATCATACAGTCAGAGGCTCAGTGGGTTGAGCCTCTTGGTAGGATGACATATGGAGATTGAGGGTGATAATGTGCTTATGGGACGCCTGTAAACATTCAACGGGCCCTCACCTGTAGGATAACATATGGCACAAATGGTCCACCATAAGTCTGAAACACAAACACATTGAACTACAGAAGCATGGAGGACTCAAACACTGAGACTGTAAGAAGGGAAAGAAACTCACTCTTTGCCTTCTCATTCTTGCGCGATGGCCTCCAGCGGATGCACGACTTGTGTTCGTCCAGGAAGAAGAAGCGCACCAGCCCCTTGGAGCCGCCGCGGAGCTTCACCATCTGGGTCCCCATCTGCATGGAGCTCATACATTTCTCCACTGCGGGCGAGAAAAGAAGCCAGACAGAAAGGGAGAGAAGTCAGAATGGAAACTGCTGGAGTGTGCACTGAAACTGACAGAATGAGTGTGACAGACGACCTGCACTCTTTTCCTAAATGTTTGTGTCCAGGCTCTCATGCAAAACACACTTATTTAACCACACACTCACATGAACACGCAGCAATGCAGAGTAAAAACTAGATATGTCACTGCAAGCAGGGGTTTCTTTTCTAGTCTCATGGGAGGAGGAGGAAAGAAAAGACAGACAACAGCGAGGGGCAATTTCTCCTCCAAAAGCCCTTCAACAGAACTACACTTCACACAGAGGACTATGACAGAGCAGCAGAAGAAGGATCAATAACAGGAGGTATCTTCTGTTATAAGGATTTATATCACAGCTAAAATGTAACAGAAACTTTTCACCACCTTCAAGGAAAGAACCGACAGCCAGAGAGAAAGACTGACTTTAACGAGGCGTGCTGATAGTCCAGCCTCTGCGTGTCCATGCCATTATTTTGGGGCAGAATTTGACAGCCCCTCCACAGGAAGCTAATGGTAATGAGCACTGGTCAGGCTGGTGTGGACAGCCACATGCCCCGGGGCTGCAGTTTCACCCTATGTGGCCATACTGTCAATTAACAAATGTCCGTCACATCCTATCAAACAATCTCCTGCAGCGTGCAGGAAATCAGGCCAACTCAACACGCACGCTTTTCTAAATAAGGTTAGCCAATCACCACACACATGGCAGTCGACATGTCAGCAGCTCAACATGAGTTTCATGCACGGGAAAGGGCTCAAAGGGAAGCCACAAGATGTTGAAAACTCATTTTAATGAGGCACATGTTTTGATAACCACTGAATCATTTGACAAGTGAAAGCAGAAATGTCAAAGGTTTGGTTTTCCCAGCTTCTGAAATATGAAGATTTGTTGCTTTTTGCCCTTTTGAAGACATCAGGAAAAATCAGATGGAACTCTTAGGATATGTATTGGCTATAATATGAATCAATTAATGATACAATAAAAACAAATAAATAAAATCATGTAAATATTTAAAGGTACAGTGCTCAGAAATTAGAATATTTAGTGATATTCTAGATTCAAAAGCTCCCTTGCTCACTCCTCCTGTCAGTGAAGCTACGGTGGCCATTGAGGACAAGAAGCTCCTGTGATGCATAAATATGATCCTCCATTTGTCAAGTTACTTCACATTCTTTAACACACAGTATTACCCGACTTTCTTTAACACACAGTATTACCCGACTTTCTTACTGATCTTCCGGTTGTGTAAGATGCTTGATTCTGATGCTTGATTGATTGATTCTGATTGGTCAAAACCCCTTGACGACTGTTATTAACTTTCACTAACATGAGCAACACCAGTGGCAAACTGATGACACGTTATGTCAAATCAATCAACGGAAAGAGTTCCGGCTAGGGATGTACATTTTAAGTATTTTCCGTGATCGATTTTTGGAAATGTTAACGATCAATTATCGATTAATTGATAAAAAAAAAACATTATAATTCTTACGTCAAAAACAATGCCAAATAGGTTGTTTTCCCCCTAAATTGTATTTTCTACAGCAACAAAATGCATATAACTGACGGGATTGAATACGGGCACACGTTTGACACGCAGAATATCAACAATCAGGCTCATTAAAATATCATCCGGGGACATAATCTTATAAAGTGAAGGCTCATAATACTAACAGAAAAGTACTTCAGACTCACAGTGTCCAGTTTTCTGTCTACTCGTTCTTATTGAGAAAAATAAACATGTGTATTCTGTCAGGTGTCAGCCAGGAACCCAACCGGGTCATAATCAGTCCCGCTGGAGAAAAGCCCAGACGGCTCTGATGTTGCTGGTCTGTAAACGTAGCATACCAGAATTTCCCACCTGTCTGTTGCCTTCATATCCAAAGGTTTGACATGTTTGTATCTTAAGTTAGCAGCCGGGTAATAAGCCAGATAATATATGGTAAGCAGGTAGTTAAGGGACAAGATCTCGACTCAAGGTGGAGGGGTCTTGCCTCACCCTGTCCGGATTCTATTTCCCATAACTGTCTGCTAACCATACATTATCCCTTACATCAGTGTTTCCAAAAGTGGGGGTCGGGACCCCTTTGAGGGTCGCGAGCAACTGATGTGGTGGTCGCAAAATGCCTTTCAAAAACCAATAAAAACTTAGAATGATTTAAAAATTGCATATTTTATCCTTTGTTGTAAAAACATGAACAGAATTTGCAGCTAAATTTGAGATACAATGTAAATATAAATCGTCACATGACCCTGAAGGAAATGATGCTGCTGTAGCCTTCTTTAAATTACAAAGATCTATGTAGGGTTTTTTGGATTGGCATACTAGTTTGTGCATCCGGCTGTGAGCAACATTTAATTATTATTATTATTTTGGGGGTCTTGGAGTAAACTGTTTGGGAACACCTGCCTCACAAAGCAATCACTCTCTTCTTCTTCGTCTTTTAACCGGTGGATGTCATGTGACCACTTAATGAACATAAAAACATAACTTGACAGTTGGTAAAATGAAAAATATATAAAAAATACAACCTTTTGGAATATTTATTTTGTCAAAGCAACCCTCAAAATCTAAAAGATTGTTCAGTTAAATCAAAAATGATGAAGAAAAGCAAACTCAAAAATGTGAGAAACAGTTTTTCTTTAAAACTTCTAAAATGATTAGCAAAAGGTTGCAATTTACTTTTTCTTCTACAGATTAATCAATATCAATATCTACTGTTATTAGAGATGCTCTGAACTAACACATTTCCTCATCGTTTAAACAGAAATTTTAAATACAATGCTGCTAAACAGGGGATCACAGCGTCTGCTTGCAGCATCATTCTCCTGTAGAAGTATCTGCAAACGAGTTTAAACTGAAGTACACTCAATAAAAATTGACAGAAAACTTTACAGCGTGTAATCCTAACAGCTTTAAGCAAACATCTTAATCACATCTTGACCTCTGTGGCCTCAATGCAGCACACCCACAGTATCTGCTGTGTAAGGAGGTAATGCAAACAGAACCAGCAGTGATGGATTGCTCTAATTGAGCATTGATTTGGCCCAGCTCCGGACCCGCTGCAGAGAACCCGCCCCCGGGGTATTGTTAATGTAGTGCAGTCCTATTCCTCTAACCTCTGTTATCGGATTCCTGCTCAGGACCACATCAGCAGAGTACACAACACACCACACCACACCACACCACACCACAACACGGCCTGTGCAGAGCGAGGAGGACAACGCATGCAGCTACAAGACTGGTTCATTATTCAGTCTGAATGTTTGAATAGCAGGCTGCATAACACAGATGGAGAGATTACAGAGGAGGGATGTTTCTGCAGTTTGTTTCGCATTGTTACAAAAACGAATGCTGGTAATGCAAAGTGGCTGAACCACCGCCCAGTGCTGTCATGACCTTTGACCCTGCCTATTAACCTGCCCTGCAGGCACAGAGAGGATATCAGCCAGGGACAGAAGGCCGTAGGATTTTAAAGCAGAGAGTTATAAAATATTCTGCAATCTGCAAAGAGAAATGTTGAGCTCAGTTCATCAGGTTCATCTTGACTATCACGGCATATCACTGATTTGTGTTGTTTATGTACTGCAATCTATAATATGTCAACAACAAAACAACAGGATGATGAAAAGTGTTCTGTCCTGAATTATTCTTTATTTAAGAAAGGATTCATGAAAACCTCTTTATTTTGAAGACAGCGAGACAGAGGAATTACGGGATGCATTTTGTGCCAGTTTTAGATTTTTCAGCATGCATCAGGATATGATTCTGGCTTGTATCAGCTGTTTCCAGGATAATGGCTGCATGAAATATCCATATCCACCCGACCTTACAATCAGCCTTTTTGGAGTCAATTCTGCAGCCACATCAGTGTCAATGGACAGACTCTTCAAAACAGGCCGTTTATTGATCCCACATGCAGACTGGATCTCTCTCTGTTACACACACAAACACACACTCAGAGAGCTGGATTTTGCATGATGTGACTGTGCAATCACATCTTGCATTATGAATAGAAAGGACGCTAAATATGTTTTCAGTTCATACAGTGTGTGCGGATAAAGGACTGAGCTATTCAGATTAAAATGTTTATTTGTACCAGGCTGTAAACATGTTTATTTCTGCTGCAAGTATCTACTTTTATGAATCCGTGTGTATGTGGCTTACGTGGCTTTTTGAGCCAACCTCTAGTGGACACTCAATGAACTGCAGATTTTGTCACTTCCGCATGGGCTTCATATCTTAAGACTGGAGGTTCCCGCCTGTTTTTTTTTCTCATACAGTGAGCAGATTTAACATTGTTCAGGAGCTAAGGGGTGAGACATCTTGCATACGAGTAGGGCTGGGCGATAATTCGATAACGGTAATTATTGCGATGTAATATGTCTCAATGTAAACATGACAAATATTTGATAAAAAATAAAATAAAATATAAATTAACCCGCAATTACAACTCCCATTTAGGCTCATTAGTGCCCCCTCCCTTTCCAGTGGTTTGGGGGTGTAATTACAGGTTTATTTAACACTTCTTATATTCATATTGAGAGAAATTACATCATGATAATTATCATTATCAAATTATCGCCCAGCCCTACATGAAGCCATTGTGCATTTTATGATCTGAAAACTAGTCATTAGCTGCATCCCCAACATAAACGAACATCCATCAGCAGCATCATCATCGTCTCTATTTATTTGCATCTCTTGCTCATGAACGTTTACGTTTCAGTGAGCACCAGGCTGTCCCACATCCTCATTGTGTCCCTCTAAATGCTGCCCACACTGTGGACTTGGAAAGAGAGTCAGGGGGACAAGAGGCTGGCAAAGCGTCAGGGTAATTGTGTAAACTTCACATTTTTCAAAAGTCTGTTTTCATGACACGATGCAGAAGGAGGGAAAACTGTATGAGTTGTGAATGTCTAAAGATTTTTACGGTGTCGTTGAGGTGATAAGTTGCTGCAATATCACTACATAACACACGAGTCTGACGCTGAACCCTGTTGTTCATGCATGTAGATTTAACATGCATTGTAAAACCATTTATTAGTTTGTATATTGGCTGTTACACAAATGCCACAAGAAAGCAATAACACGCTCGGTGTGATTGGCTCTCTGCGGGACAATAAAGGAACAAATTATCTGAAAACTATTGACCCTTAGTGATTTTACAACTCTGACTTTTTCAGGAACACAAATGTAACGAGTCTGTGAAGCAGCTTTTTATTGATTTCAAGGGAAGGGTCATTTCTGGAGCTGCCGGCTGATAGCAGCGCCCGATGCCCAGCGGCTGTATCAGAGCTTACAGCTCTGCACTCTCTCAGCCGGAGGAGAGTGGCCAGTTATCCATGAAATGAGCTGCTGTCAAAGTTTGGTTGCATTGAGAGCATCCTGACTCTGTAGACCTCCGGGTCAGGATGGCACGGAGCTGGAAACATTTCTCTTGACACCAGTTTTAGAGGCTCACCCTCCTCCTCCTCCTGTCAGAGCTGAGCTGCACAGCCTCTAACAGCCAGCACAGCCTGCCTGCTCGCATCAACATCTGCTGCTATCGCTGCCTGCGCCCAGAGAGACCCAAACCCTCCATCTTTCACTTTACTGTCATTAGAAAAGAAAGTGTCAGGACTCCAGGTCCTCCAGACTAAGTGGAGGTAAGTGGGGAGGAAAACAGCAGACAGGTGTCTTATACGGTGGCCTTTAAGGACAAAAGACGACAGGATTTCAGAAAACAGGACATTTTAAAAAGTCAGCTATGACTTTCTGAAACAAGAACATTTCACAAATAAACTACTCAACTTATACTACACTGATTTTGATTTTCCTCGACCAAAATACTTCTTTAAGTCCTTTTCATTCAATTTTACCTCCTGTTTAAAATTCAGTAACATTTTTAAAGTATGTATATACACCCATATATTACCATATATCCAAATACATGTAGTTTCAAAAGGTTGATTCCACTCCGAGACTCCTTTCTATTGGGCTACCTATGCACTTCATGGTTTAAATACCACTTCCTGTTTAACTACTTTCAGCTTTCAGTTAATTTCACTTACATATTACTTTCTATCCAGTTACTTATGAGTCTTTAACTTTATCTTTATCTACCTAAAGTCTCTAAAAGTAGGGAGGAAGAACCTTCAGCTGTCAGGCCCCTGTCCTTTGTAATCATCTTCCAGTCAGGGTCCAGGAGGCAGACACCCTCTCTACTTTAAGATGAGGTTTAAACGTTCCTTTTTGATAAAGCTTATAGTTAGAGCTGGCTCAGGCTTGGACCGGCTCTTAGTTATGCTGCTATAGGCTTAGACTGCCGGGGGAACTGACAAACTGGCCTCCCATCTCCAGACAAGCCACGCCGCACTACCAGACGCCATCTGTCACCCATGCTAGTTTACATCCAGGTAGTAGAGCTTTAAAGCATTATGGCAGCAGACAATGTGCACATCCCTACTTTCTAACCAGTTACAGATATATTTCAAAGGTTTATCAGCCCAAAATATGACTCTCTGTTCAGTTAGTTGAAGTTTAAAATTGTTATTCAACCGAATCAAGTTCATTATCCAAACTTTCTAATGGTTTGTTTCACTCGAACAGATCTTTCTGGAGTACTTGGACCTTCAAGAACATATTAATGAAGGACCTGAGTTCTATCCAGTCTCAACCACAAAGTGTTGTCTTGCCTTCCCCTGTACCTGAAATGTTGTGTTGCTCTGTTTCGGTGCATTATACCTTGAGCTGTGTTGTCAAGCTGCATGCACATTGGATTTCAGCAGTGTAGCGAGAGGTAAAATCTAATCAAACTGCATCCAAAGAGACTCATTTCAACATGAACACACTCCAGCTGAACACAATTCTCTCACGCCTGAGGAGGCAGGGAAAGAGGCCACGCTCTGCTCACGCTACCCTGCAGGCTCCACTAAAAGGAGAGTGTGTTTTCTCTGGTGGTGGAGCTGGCTGTGTGTGGGAAACCTCCTGGGAAGTCATCTAAATCTTTGAAAAGTGCTCCAACTGTACTTCAGAGAAGTGCTCCAACAGAAGCAGCATGGTTTGTGGGTTTAACACAGGGGTGAAGTTAAATCTGTCATCAGAGGTTAGAGGTGTCCAATCCGAAGTAAACACTGAAAAAATGATCACAAGAGCACAAACTGAAAATATATTTTTGATATGAAAAACCTAATCTGCAGAAAAGGGATATCTAAAACATTAAACGCAAGTGTTAGCCATAAATAATTCCTCTAACTCCACACGCAGATCACACAGACATTCAGCAGGAGCTGGTGATAAATACATTTGACCCATTTCTGTGCATTGGAAAGGTTAGTCATGGCCTATGGAGGGCTGATTAAGCCTGGGCAATGAAAGCCAGTGTAATCAATTAAACAACAGTCCAGTGGTCTGGGACAGAGCTGCTGCTGTGAAGTGGTACACTATCCCTGTAGTGTATTTGAAACTTAAAAAATGTGCAGGAAACTCAAGCTTAAGTGGTTTGTCTTTACAATCTATATTTAGACATGTGAAGAAACAAAAACATGAAATAACGCCAGCTGAAAATGTGTGAATTCTGGTTTCTCTCACTCTGCCAAATAAAATTACAAACACAAGAATCCTCATGGCATACAGAAGCCAGAGAGCTTTTAGTAAAACACAAACATGGCCTGCAGTGAATAAGAAACAGGGGAATGAAACTGTCTCAAACTGCTTGTTAGGAGTCCAATGAACTCCTTGTAAATCAAGGGCCTGATTCACAAAAAGGACTGCAGAGCTTATACGCCTGCAAAAATGAGTCCTCAGGTGTGTTTGTTCAGCTGATGAGGCTTCAGATTTATAAATTATATCCTCTCAGCACTGTCTGCAGAACCATCTGTCTGCAGAACTACACCGAAAACAGCCTTATCTGCAACACTGTCTGCAACACCGTTTAAGGGAGGGTCTGCAACAACGTCTGCAGCCTTGTCTGCAACACTCTCTGCAACACTGTCTGCAACGCTCTCTGCAGACACTGTCTGCAACGCTGTGTTCAGCACTCTCTGCAGCACTGTCCGTAACACTATGCAGCACTGTCCGCAACACTCTATGCAACACTGTCTTCAGCACTCCCTGGAGCATTGTCCGCAACACTCTGTGCAGCACTGTCCACAACGCTCTCTGCAACGCTCTCTGCAGCACTGTCTGCAACACTTTCTGCAACGCTGTCTTTAGCACTCTCTGCAGCACTGTCCACAACACTCTGTGCAGCACTGTCCACAACGCTCTCTGCAACGCTCTCTGTAGCACTGTTTGCAACACTCTCTGCAACGCTGTCTTCAGCACTCTCTGCAGCACTGTCCGCAACACTCTGCGCAGCACTTTTGACAACCCTCTCTGCAAAGCTCTCTGCAACACTGTGAAGCACTGTCCGCAACACTCTATGCAACACTGTCTTCGGCACTCTTTGCAGGACTGTCCGTAACACTCTGCAGCACTGTCTGCAACACTCTCTGCAACACTCTGTGCAGCACTGTCCACAATGCTCTCTGCAGCACTCTTTGCAATGCTGTCTTCGGAACTGTTTGCAACACTCTGCAGCACATGAAGAAGACTATCACAGCTGAGCAGACATTCATCCTCACTTTATTTCTTTACAATACACTCATAACTGTGCAAAACTAATCCACATACTTAACAAGTCTTTTTTTTAATCAAATAAAAAATGATCAACAGCTGCATCAGTGTCAATGTAACTTAAATCTTTTAAATGCTGTTCTTTTTCTTTTTTTGCTGCTGAACACATCAGTAAAACACTTGCAGGGAGGAAAAATCTTTGGTATTATCATTTCTACTTCTACCCGATATTAATTCTGTCACCGAGGCTTACAAAGCTCAAACAATGAAGCTGCTGCACAATCTTTTTATTGAAAACACTTTGTTTTTTCCAGTTCCCCTGAAATTCGAACACAAATGCTGTCATGTCATGAAAGGTCTGACAGACTGTTTAGCTAATCTGTAAGAGTCCAACTGTTCGCTCCACAGAGGACGCCATTATCTGAACACTAATTAGACTAATGAGAGTCGATCAAACACCAACAAAGGAGGCGCCCCGTTGAGAGCAGTGTCTGACGAAACACTGCCAAACCGTTTAAAAACCTGCCGCCCTCACCGGGAAGTCAAGGTGATCAAAGGCAGGAGAAAAGAAACCTTGCAGGTGCAATCAACCATTGATGATTTCATCAAGCTACAACAGCATTTACAACACACAACTTTTTAATGATGAAGTGACAGATTGTTTTAAAAGTCTTTTAGCAAATCAAAAATGTTAAATATGGGGAAAATGAATCTACAAAGCGCCTGACAAGAAGCTAAACGATGAACTATTGTAGAATTTGAAAAACGCTGGATGTTCAGAAGAGGCACAGATCTCTTCTGTTTATTAAATCAGAAAGTCTCATCGGTCTTCATTAAAATTAGCTTCTGCCTCATTTTCTTCTCCTGTGTATATGCTGTTTTGTTTTTTTTGTTTTGTTCCTGCTACATGGATTCAGCTGGGGAACACTGAAAGCGCGGGTCAAACAGACATATCGGCTTAAATTAAAGGTGGTTAAAAGAGACTCAGCAGACTGTAGACACGGACATGTGGACAGAAATCAGGCGTAATGATGTTTATATGGACCAGATTTCAAAGTTGTGGAGGTGCACAAAGGCATGTAGAAATCTAGTTTTGCTCAGCGATGGATTTACCGTCTAATAAACTGTCAATGCATCTTATTTAGATCTTTTAGTAGTCAGTTTAGATAGTCTTTTTTCACTTCATGAAAGATGTATGGGAATAAGTTTGTTAATTGGCTGGATAGAATTCCAATCAACGTGCCGATGTGCTTTAATCTGTGATGAATATCTTTCACTCCAAAACAGACTTTAAAAGGACATTCAGATCATGCATTAAAACATGATCCAGTGTCTTCTGACGCCAGCATCATCCATTAACAATGCGGATGATCTGCTGAAATTTAAAGTGTTAATCTTACCTGAAGACAGGTAGAAATGACAGAAAGAACAACAAACAGGGGGTCAGATTATATTTATCTCTCTGAGGCTCTGTGATGTGATGCAGACAGTACATGTTTTTGTAACTGCACAGCGTTGCTCTGTGGATTTATCAATGTGACGTTTTAGTTTCAAATATGTCTTTGATGATATTGAATCAGTTGAGGATCTTGTCCTGCCTGCAGAGGATGTTAAAAAATTATGACTGAACAGACAACACTTTTGAGCTGAGTTAAAGCTGCTTACTTATTACCAAAACTTAAACGTGCACGTCTAACAGCAAAAAGGTCATTGATCCCTTGATAAAAACAACACAGATCTTGGCTACAGAGATTCAAGTATACAGTCAGCGTCACGTCATAGTCAGGGGCGGGGCTCCAGGAGGGAGAAAACACTCCTGTATCCCTCAGCCTTTAACGCACAGATTTAAACTCTGATGCTGATGCAAACCAGCTGTCAGTCCTAAATTCACTCATTACTCTCAATAAACAAAGAATAAGGCATATGTTATAAAAGACTGGATGAATTATCCCACTCACAGAACCCACAGACAACATTTGATAATAAGCTGATAAGAGATCTTTTCACATTTTCTAGAGATATAATGAATTCAATATAACATACTTCCATTAATACTAAAGAGAACAGCATGTTCTAGTGAATTTCCTGCCCCTAACCTATTACAATCGACCATGTGCTATATCATGCAGGATTTACACACAGCAGCCTTAAAAAGCGTGGTTTGTAGTTTACTTGCCTTCTAACTATTAATCCAACATTTATGGTATACTGAAAAAAAAACATACACTCAATTTTGGATCCCAGAGACGACCAAACTCAACATCTCGCTGGTTATCTTGCAGGCACAGCGTTCTCCTACTCAGCTTGGTTGCACCTGATAGAGAGATCACTAGGGATGTTCCGATCAGCTTTTATTGGCTCCCGATCCCGATCTGATTTTTATATTGAATATTTGCCAATACCGAGTCCCAATCCGATATTTGTGTTTGCCTAGATAATAGTTGCACAAGAGATAAGAGAGCTGAGCTGCACACTGTTTCTTTTCCTCTAACAAAAATAAGTAATTTAAAAAAAAACTCAAATAAGTCTTATGTTTATTCCATTCAACTAAATCCAGCTAGTATTGTCATCTGTTTGACAAGCTCTGCTGTATGAAACCCACAAAACTGGTGTGAATGCATTACAGCACGCTTAAATCTGAGGCTGCTCTGAACGCAACTCTCACGAGACAGTGTGTGATTCACAACGGCAAAATCTGTCTGCGAGACGGAGAACGTAAATATTGAGAGTGACAGCGAGATCGAAACAAGCCTGGTTGCATGCCGCTAGCTACGGAGAAAAATGCTAGTATAGAGAACCGCAGCTGCCACTAGCCAGGAGGTTGCTAATGTGACAGACTGTCCTGTGTTTGGTCCATGTGTATTGTGTTCATAACTGAAAATAAACTATGATTTTGTAGCTTCTTTAATATTCCATGGACAAGTATAGTTAAGTTGAGAAAGATCCAGATTTCAGCAAATAAGTTTCCTGGAGTGACTAAAATTAACTGCAAATGCACAAAAAAATCAAGAAATCGTCTTAAACTCTGCCTTCTTCACACGAGCTGAACATTAAAGCTCTCAAACAAAAATCTCTGAACATGGCAGAATGAAAGATGATCTCCCATCCCTGCGTACTGACACAACCTGCATTTCCCATCTTTAGCAGGTATTAGCCGTCCTGCTGGAGCCACAGCTGCTGTAGCTGGTAAAGGGCTTACAGCAGGAAGCAGGCGACAGGTGTCAGGTGAGTTAGGAGTTTCCCTCCAAAACACAGCTGAGCCCGAGAGCAGGTGGGAGGAGAGGGTGTCACCTCGGCAGTGAGATGACCCGACTGCTGTCCTGCTCCCACAGGCAGAATGTGGGTCAAACAGGCAGAGTCCTCCTCCATCAGGGCAGCAGGTTAAGCCTGGAGGGATTGTCTGGAGGCCATATGTTACATACACACACACACACACACACACACGCAGGTGTTTCTGTGGGGCAGATGGTCATTTTGCTGCTCGCAAACCTAAGGCAGACTGACATGGAGGTTGGGAAGGTTACACACACACATACACACACACACACACAAACACAGACCCTTCAACACTGAGGGAGGGGAGACCAAAAACATCCTCCCCTCCCTAAACAGAGGCAGCAAAACTCCAGTAATGTAAAGCTGTCATTCCTCTAGTGCACAGCAGGAGTATTTTTAGTCTTTCCAGTTCAGTGCTGTCTGTTTCCATCACTCTCTGCGCACAGAAGAGGGTCAAGGGTAACCTCAGGTTGCAGGAAGTATCCCTCTAAACATCAACAACGCATCACACACACTGATCGTCTGATCCTGCCAGGAGTAGTACACCATCTGTTGGCTTAGGGTGGAGGAATGCTGGAGCTAACTGGATTAAGACAATCTACATCACAGGAAAAACACTGATTACGTACTTGATTCAGACACAAATGTGGACGCGGTCGGGCTAATTTTAGAGGAGAAAGTCAGATCTCAGGGACTCGTATTGCAAACAAAAAAAAGGGTCAAGGAGAGAGTGTTTGTGAGATAAGAGCAACCTCCTGAGATCTGTCACAGTCAGAATAGCCACATAAACGCCTCCCACAGTCTGTGGGTGTCCAGCGCCTACATTGCTTTGTGGCTGCAGTCTTACATCTGTCTGTACACGAGTCGTTTCATAAACAGTCAGGATCAAAATATCAAACATTGTGTTGACATGTTTTTTTCTGAGGGTGCACAGGGAAACATAACACCATCCCTGCCCTCAACAAGTGCTGTATCAATTACGCATATCCAAGGAGGTTTTACTTTTGTGCCTTTATAGTGATGCCTACATTCTGCTATTCACAGGACATTTGCTTGCAATATATCAGCATAAAAGCAAGCATGTTTATCTGCTGCTTCTTGAACAAAAAAGACGTTTTCTTGATGAAAAGGAAAACATTGATTTTTGCTAACTTTTCCCATCAGAAAATATCAACTGACCACTAAAAATCTGTCTGTTTTATCATGTAAGGCGAGGAACTACACCTCAAACTGCTGACTTCAACTTCTGTTAGAGAGAGTTGCCTCAATCTCACACACTTATAGCTGTGTATTTCATCCACCAAAGTAAGGCTATTCTAATATCCAACTCAGCTCACCTATGTAGCCGAGCCTCCACCTCGAGAAAGCAACGATGCTGCTTCCTATCCAGAAGAACTCCTCCAGCACATACGACTGAGACACCTTCACCTGTGATCGGCTCTTTCTCTGAACGGCCTCCTTCTGTTTTTCCTTCTCCCCGTCGGGGGAGAAAAAAGCTCCTTTAGCCGGAGGACCAGGTTTGTCTCCAGTAGCAGCCATGGCAGTGGAACGTAACAGAGCTGAGGACACCTGACAGAGTGGGAAGAAGTTGTTCTTCTTTTGCACGCTCATTTTGAACGACAGAGATTAGAGATGCTGCCTAAAAGTGACGGGGAAGTTTCCATTAGGATTTCATTTCAGAATAAAAGCAGATTTCAGCAAATTGGGAGCACGAACTGGACATTTATCTCAAGTTTAAAATCCTGTGCTATTCCAACTCCTTTAAAACTTCAATATGGTATTAAAATGTATCCTTTGCTGGTAGAGTCCAACCAGAATTCTAAACATAATCCAAAAAAGGTGAGGCCAACAGAGAAAAGTCCACCAAGTGTCCAAATGGTGTCAAAGGTTGGTCTTCAGCCTGGAGCCTTAATGCCACTTTTTATTTGTCTTTTCAGAGACAAAAATAAGCAGCATTTATTCTCTCAGTTAACATTCATCCTTCTGAAAGACACACTGAAGCTGCAGCAGAAGAGACGTGGAAGCACAGCACACAAACTGTGCAACATGTGTTGGGTGGGCAGAAATCCTAAATCCCTGAGAAGCAGTAATCCTGGACTAGGAGATTTGCTAAGTGTGGAGTGGAGTGAAATGCAGTGACCCACAGAGGGATGAGATGTAGGACATGATGTGGCCACTTTGATGCTCCAGGAGACGTCTGGAGATAATGTCTTAAGTTGTGAGCCGGGATATTCTCCCACCTGTCTGCAGACTGCACCACCAAGCCATGCTCCACATGACACAATCCTTCCATTGATTTTACGCACACACCTTCTGCACTGCAAATCAACACAAACTGAAAACTAAATGTAGCTTTACTTCACTAAGCTAAGGACATTGTTCTCCTTGTGTGAATCATCTTATTTTCAAATACCTTATTGATCTCTGAGGGAAGATTTAAGTTCTCACCCTGTTGAAACAGGCTACACATACATCGTATGATTGTCTGTATTTGTGATAGTTAAACATGAACATGTGTTAGCTTCTCTACACTGACTGACTCTCCAAAAATCAAAAATAGAATTTAAAATCCTTCCTCTGACCTACAAAGTTCTTAAAAAGTTGCACACCTTCATATCTTAAAGAGCTCATAGTGCCCTATAACCCCTCTAGAACACTACGCTCCCAACATGCAGGCCTGCTCATTGTACCTAAAGTCTCTAAATGTAGTATGGGAGGTCAAGCCTTCAGTTATCAGGCACCTCTCCTTTGGAATCATCTACAAGTCAGGGTCCGGGAGGCAGATACCCACTCTACTTTTAAGAGTAGGATTCAGACTCGTAGTTAAGGCTGGCTCAGGCTTGGACCAGCACTCAGATATGCTGCTATAGGCTTAGACTGCCAGGGGACCTAACACACTGGGGTCCTGTCTTTCCCTCTCTCTCCTCTGTCTGCCTGTCACTTACTTTAACTCTTCCTGTCCCATTAAAGTTACTAACCGTAGACCTTTCTGGAGTCCCTGAGCTCCCTTGTCTCGTAGGTTCCTCTGAATCTCTGCTGCTGTGAACAGCCTGCTGCTGTGGACGTGCCAGACTACTACTACTCTCTGTCTCACCACTATCACATCCCTCTCTCCAACATGGTCTCATCAGTTGTCTGTCTAACATGAGTCTGGTGCTGCTCAAGGTTTCTGCCTGTTAAAGGAAGTTTGTCCTTGCCACTGTAACTTGTTAAATGCTGCAAAGTGCTCTGACCATGGTGGATTAAGATGGGATCAGACTGAGTCCTGTCTGTAAGATGGGACTGGATCTTATCCTGTCTCGATGTTGGGACAAATGAAGGCTCATCTTTTCCACATGGGAACGATAGATCAGACTACTTTAACACCTGTTTGATCCGTTAAACTGACTAGCTGCAAAGGTAGATTCTTGTGGTGTGTATGACAATTTTTGAGACATAATATTTTAGCTGCAGCCCTGACAGTATCAAACAGAGCAGTAGAGCTTTAGAGTACATATGGAGACACAAGTTAGAGCAGAATGTATACGTAACCTTGACATCTTATAAATTATTTAATGATTTGATCATTCTCAGTTGTAGGATGATGTCAGTAGAGCATAATCAATAATCTTCATTAATATGTTTCATGTGTAAAAATGGAGACGGATTGGTCAGTGGATGTTCTCTTCTACAATCTGACTTCTTCTCCAAAACATAGCTGACTCCGGGTCGAGTTAGGAGGTCAGCGATCTACCCGGGTAAGAGGTAACTCTGTTTCGTAGCAGAGGTGTTCAGGTCAACAGAAAGCAAATGCTGTCGTGTCTAAGTTAACAACATCAACAGGAGTTGAACACAGATTAGTTAATTCTTCAGGATACTGGTCCGGATTAACCCCTCTGCAGCTTCCAGTAACCGGAGGCAAACTAGCACCCAGTTTGACGACCTGTTACTGGGTCAGGCTGATTTAGCCTGGATTTAGCCGTAGTAAGTACATCAGTATGCAGACTTTTACAGATTTCACTTTGTAATGTCTGCAAGCGAGATGAGACCAAAGACATCCCAGTTAAGAGTGCATTCTTGAGCAAATACTTTCTTTAGTTCTCCATACTGTACCAAGCTAGTCTTCATGAATCTTTGCCACATTTGTTGTGGATGATAAAGATCTCACAACATCAGCTTCAAAAGTAAAAGAGCAGTGGAGTGAAAGAAGTCAGCTTTGACTCCTGAAAGCAGTCTTAGTAACTTTAATGGGACAGGGAGAGTTAAAGTAAATGACAGGCAGAGAGAGGAGAGAGAGGGAAAAACAGTATCCTAGTGCGTCAGTTCCCCCAGCAGTCTAAGCTAATAGCAGCATAACTAAGTGCTGGTCCAAGCCTGATTCAGCTCTAACTATAAGTCTGAAGCATACTCTTGAAATTAGAGAGGGTGTCTGCCTCCCCTGACTGGTAGATGATTCCAAAGTAGAGGTGCCTGACAACTAAAGGCTCTACCTCCCATACTACCTTTAGAGACTTTAGGTATGATTAGCAGGGCTGCGTAATGGGAGCATAGTGTTCTAGAGCAGGGGTTCCCAATGTTGGGCCCTCCCAGAATGTTTTTTCAAGTTATCTAAAATTAGTACATTTTACCCTTTAGAGTAAAAAATATCAACAAAAATAGTTGCTAAACTTGAAAAAAAACCTTGAAGATAGAAAATGTAATGAGTTTTCTGCCTTTCTTTTTGCCAGATGACTCCTAAGTTTAGGGTTAGTGAACAGTGGATTATCAAAAGCATCAGTAGCAGTAGGTGAATTCATAACAGCACAAGAAACACAGCCACATGCTCATGTAGGTGGAATAATTTTCTCCGGTCCAGCTAAATGAAGCCACAATAAATCACCTTGAGGGACAGTGGGGGTCGCAAGTCTTTGACACCAATATTTTGAGGGTTGCAGGCTGGAAAGTTTGGGAAGCCCTGTTCTAGAGGGGTAATAGGGCACTATGAGTTCTTCAGCAGCAGGACGGTGACAAACAGGCGGATGTAGGTGCTGTCCCAGAATTCACCTCTCAATATCATACTAACATTTTTCTTTAAGTTATTAGAGATGACTCAAACCCTGACCAGAGCAGGCCTGTTTACCTTGTTTAAGATGGTAAACATTTTAGCTAGGGGTGGACTCTATAACCAGCTTTATGGTTAAATTTGTTTCCTTGCTTTTAATAATCTTGCAGAATGTTTTATTGCAAACTTTAATTTGAATGTATTTGCAGCTAACAGAAGTAATCCTACTCTTCAGACATGCAAACTCACGCAGGTCAACAATTTAAAATATTTGATTTAAAGGGTTTCTTCCAACTGCCTTTAGCTCCTCCCTAGTGCTCCCCTTCTGTAATACCAACATGTTTGAAAAAGAAGAGTGATAGTAGCAAACGTCAGTATGCAATCTCGCCACTAGATATCACTAAGTCCACCACACTGCTGCTTAAAGAGCTTAGTTTGGATTAAGCACCTTGTTTAATGCCTTTTTATTCCTCTGACAAACATAAGGGGAGCAAAAAATCAGGAACACCTCTTCACATAACACCTTAGTAAGTTTGAAGAACAATGAACGCCTTTCTGACTACGTCAACACAAACAGAAGCTTATGAAGAGAAGAAGTTACGGTAAAGCTGTTGCATTGGGTTGCATTCGATTGCACATGTGCATAAAGTCATGACTGACAGGTGTGTTATCAGGAGACAAACACAGCGGGACAGATCATTCAGATGCACTCACGTCCTTTCAAACTTACAGAATAAACCTCATTTGGACTTTCATGTATAAAATCATATAAACAAGAGCAAATCAAAGTTGTGTGGGTGAGATCTGCACACTGATTTGACTATCCCTCTGATCTATTTTAAGCCTTTTAGTAAGAATCCCTGCTGTTGTGTTTACGTTTGATGTTGCTTCTGACGGTAAACAAAGTGTGAGAGTTTTGTTTTTATCTTCCTCTGTGTGCTGAACCATTCACGCAACCACAAAAGAATAAATTCAACTTTATAAAAGCTGTAAATCATTATAAAATGAGAGCCTCAATTTATTTAATCTTTAGAAAAGAAACAGCCCGTGAACGTCCTTGAATTTGAGGTGAATAATATACACCTCTCTGAAATCCCCAAACCTGGAGCGCAGGTGCGGTTTCACCTCTAGACTGTCTGCATACAAAACAGCTGTGAGCACATTAATTCTCTAAACGGAGCCCAGCTGAAGGACACCTTTCACACAAGAAGGATTTATCTCGACTATTCAACACGTGATGGGGTTGATATGACAGGATGAGCGCTCAGAATCCTCAGTGTGTGTCAGAGAGAAATGAGGTTTCAGATAAACCCAAATTTAAAGGCACGGCGGCAGCAGAAGTCAGGGTAGAGTAAACACAGGATCACAATCAGAGGAACGCAGAAACTGTATCATCTGTGCGAAAGGAGTGAAGTCTGAGCAGGTTTCATGCCAGCTGGAGGGAAACAGTCTGAAACTAGCGAACGTTGTCCAAGCTGGTCCTGGATGTTTCGAAATGTTGGCTTTTTTATGTCATCAAATCAAACTCATTGACTTCTAGGTAGGGATGAAGAATCCCTCCTGTGAGGCAGTTCAGTAGAGGAACGTGTGCTTCAGTCGATGACTAGCTTGTCTTTACATCCAAGATCATTTAATCAGCAATTTTCAATAACACCATAAGAAGTTACAGTATTTACAGAATGCTTGGTCACATCCCGTTTCTAGGGGCCTCGAGGGTTAAATTATCTTGGACTCAAAGACAAAGATAGTCTTTGATTGAAACACAGCTTCATACAGGTAGACTAGTTGTACTGCGGATGAAAACCCCTGCTGCGCTGGGCAAAAACATCTATAAACGCAGGATCTCCAAAGCTTCTCCATCTTGGTATGAAAATGAAAAACAAGAAGGCTTTTCGATTACAACATAATGCTGTCATTAAAGTCCACTTCAACCTGACATTAAACGTCACATGCTCGCTTGAAAATGAAAACAATAAAAGCACTTGACATTTAATTTCACCGACCCTCAGGCAGTGCTGTGCCTTTATGTTGTGCAACATGTTAATAGGAGCAGTCAGCATGCCTCTATAATTGCCCTTCAGGGAAAAATACAGTGACGTGAAAATGCAAAACCTATAATTTTAATATTCTCATCTATTATTCACACACAGAGAAGCTAAATGTTAGCTACAGGCTTCCGTACTTCATTTTCTCTATAGGCTGAAAGTAGCAGACACAACAAAGGGAGGCAGATTAATAATCCTGAGTTTACTTTAATCTGAATTCACCCACAAACACAAATGTGATCAACCCACAGCTGAGGCTTAGAGCACTTTCAATTTAGCATATAGGCACCAGCACGAGCTTTACCTTCCCACTCTGCTCTTATCTATAATTAAACTGAGTGACCTAAAATAATGTGCAGACCCACCCACAGCAGAGCCGCGTGGGCTTCACTGTGTCAGCAAACCACACTGCGGAGGGAAGACTCCACGCATACATTAGACTACTTCTACTACTGATCTCTTTCATTCGGAATGCCTCCAAACCATCGGATATTAAACAGCTCGTTAAAATGCGACTCGATAGCTGAAGGAGAGAGGACCTGTTGTGCAATAAGAACGGACCACATATCTACAATTTCACTGAGGCAAACTGCTGCCTGGTGGATCATTCATGTGCCCAATTTATTTGAAGACCATCACAATGCCTAGAATAGCTGCACATTGTCATATTATATTAATTTGAGTACAAAAAACAGGAAAACACAAAAGTGACAAAGATCTTAAAGGAGTTTGGTGCACCAAGGCCTCAACAGGTGTTAGCTGACTCACCTTGGCCCGGGTGTCTGGCCTTTTTCCCCTTCTTGCCTCTCACACATTTGGAAACGTTGTCCTCAAACAGCAGGTTCACTTTACTGTGTCGTTTTCGCACTTTTGTCCAAGTGGCATAAATGTGAATTTTTGACGCTTTGTCATTTAGAAACCAAAGATGAGTGGGGTCGAAGGAACTCAAAGTATGTGGCATAGCAATAAAACTCTAGAAAGTATCATTAAAAACTATTAAAAACCGGTAAAACTCTGCTGCGGGAGATAAATCCCTTCTTCCCGCCACTGTTTGTAAAGAAAATAAGATTAAAATGTCACAATAAAGACACAGTTGTGTTCAGAAATGTTCACATGGGACGTGAGGTGAATACCGAGGGTACATATCCCGGATGTAGATTTTTAGGGGGAAATCAAAGGTGAGCACACCTGTGTCACATTCACTGACACATTAGCGTATGGGAAATGCGACTTCTGCGACAAAAAAGCCACTATTAAGTAAGTTACAATGTTACAATGTCATGTAGCAGACGCTTTTATCCAAAGCGACGTACATACGAGAACAAGAACAATACAAGCAAAGATCTAGACGATAGGAAACAAGATCAGTAAGATTAACAAAGTGCTTCAAGTCAATTTGGGTGCAGGTAAGTAAGGCAAGTACTGCATTAAAATGCTGCTAACATCACCTGTTTGGTCATAAATGCAATATTGTACTCGGGTGAGAAGAAATGAATGACATTGTCTTTGTCTTCTTAACATAACAAAATATGAAAAATGTACAGTTTTCTGGGCTTCAGCCAGTCAATTCCTGTAATCATGCTCAATTGAACACGATTGAACATTGTAATACACCAATGATTAGATGGTTGACTTGAACTGAACACAACCTTCATTGCTTCACCTTTTGTTATTCGATTCTGTGCATGACCATGACACAATCTGAAGCAATAAAAGACTCACAAAAACTTTCTCTGACCTGGTGTTGGCCCTTGAGACAATAAATCAATTCATAACCCTGCACGACAAAACGAATGTATGCCCATTAAATGTAAATATGTTAGAGGAAAGTGGGCTAAAGCCCTTGTGACTAATTTGACTGTGTGAAACATCTCTTTGTGTTGTCTGTTTGTGATTGTAATGAGCGCCTCTGGAGTCAGACAATCAGCGACAGGGCGCAGAGACTTGACCATTAAAGTGGACACGCGGGTGACCTTCGTGTCTGATTACTGTTGACAAGCAGCAGAGACGCCCCCAGGGAGCTTCTCGGGTCTCAGCGATCTGTCATTTAATTACTTTTCTCATACAGAAAGAAACCTGTTAGCTGCTGTGAGTGAGCGGCTGCCTCCAGGACAGAGGTGGAGGAGAGCTGGCCTTGGTGCTGAAAACTACAACACAACCAGACCTGTGTGTTGTATGTGCAGGGTCACGTGTTTAATGCTGCTTTACATCTGTCAAAGCAACTAAAAAATCAACTGAAGCCACAGGAGCATTATGAAGGTCAGACATATTTTACAGAATATATTATAGTTCAAAGAGATGCTTTTAAGTGCAAAGGCTTCCATTAGTATTATTATTCCACTGTTGTTGTTTTCAGAATTGCTGTCACTATTATAATTTCCTCATTTGTTTATTATTATTGTCATTGATACTACTATATGTATATGTGTATATATATATATATATATATATATATATATATATATATATATATATATATATATATATATATACATATGTGTGTGTGTGTGTGTGTGTGTGTGTGTGTGTGTGTGTAAAACTAAATATTTTAATTTTTTTTTCATCATTATTATTCTTTTTATTATTTTAACAATTGATTTATTAATGTATTTATTAATGTTTGAATTATTTGTTAATTATTTATATTGCTTAACCCCTCACTCAGATTTGTTTCCATGTCTTTCTCCGACCCAGTTACTCTCAAACCACTGTCCTATTTGCTACCCTACACACACACACACACACACACACACACACACACAAACACACACACACACACACACACACACACACACACACACACACACACACACACACACACACACACACATGTGTGCCCACACAAACACTGCCTTTTAACATACTCAACACTCAACATTTCAATACATTGTTAGTTCCTGCTACTCTGTTTTGTCTGGTTTTGTCTCTTAAGTGCATACCTGTAGTCGTGTCTTTCAGATTGTTTTGTATATTGTATATTGTATAGTGTATTGTCATGTCTCTCTCCTGTCTTGTATCGATCTGCAACACTTTAATTAAAAAGAAAAATGCAACTACAGGTTATTCTAACGATTTGTTCTCAGCCTGCAAATTTAATTTTGCAAGACTGTGAATTCAGATTCAAGTTTGCAACTCACTCCTGCATTCCCATTGCAACAATCACCAAAATATGGCAGCTATAATCTTATGAATATAATTTGGGACAATAAATGCTGTAACTTGACACAGGGTTGTTTCTTGAAGCCAACAACCTTTAAAAATGTGCCTTAGTTCACTGATTTTGGTAGAAGTGAATACTTTTTTAATGATAAATACATTTCTGGATTCCTCTCTCTCACTCTGAAGCCCCCTGGGATCTCAACATCTTGTTGTTTACAGACAGAAGCACATGTGCTGCTGTTTGAGCTTCTTTTCAGGCACAGAGGAACAACATTTATGAGTGAGTTTGATAGTAATGTTTATGTAATATTATACCAACACATAGAGTTCTCTTAAAAATCTGGTTTTGCATCTGTAGCTGCAGTTTTGTATCTTTAAGCGTATTTTTTCACGTTTGTACATTTTGTTCTCTGCTTGCTTTCTCCATTTTGCAAACCTTGTGCATTCAGGCACAGGTTTGCCGCTTCCATGGAAACCAGGGTCAACTAGGTCCCTTGAAAATGGCAGCTAGTTTTGAAAGTATGATACCTGGCATTAACTGATGTATTTATTCAGTTGACACAGATTGTTTCCAGGAGAAGAGCCACACTGACTACTTAAAACAACTTAAATCACTGATTTTGTTGAGATGAGATCATAAGCAACATCAGTTTTTCCCTCTTTTGCTCCCTGAAGGCTTCAGATATCAAAGTTTGATCATTTACAGACTGAAACCTGTTTGCAGCTGTTCGGGTGTTAGGTTACGGCTCAGAGGACGGGAGCTGAACATGGTGCTGAAATGCTTCGACAAGATCAAACCTGTTTGATGAATATGCATGCTCAGCCATGACGCCGCTTGAAAATCTGTCTGACAGCATATTAGGCCACGCGGGCATTGATTAGGTCAAAGATTAATATCAGTAAAATTAAATCTGTAAAGTTTGCATTTAAAAACAGTATTTAATATTTGGAGCCATGGATTTCAAACTCAAGCCTCAGAGTCAGGGGAGTGTGCAGACTTTTTTTATGGTGGATGGCCAAGATGCATTTACCTTTAACGTCTTCACTTTCGACTTAAACTATCATTTAAAGGTGCGCTGTGTAGAAGTTAGCACCACTGAGTACAAAAGCTTTGGTCGAAATAGGATATAATATTTAAAACTGTGTTAAAGGTGCATCTTAAATTGCCATCCTGTTTCTACATAAACTCAGAACGGACAAATCAGAGCAAAACGTGTTTTGTTATTCTGTGCCAAGCTTCTGAAGAGAGAGCAGTCATTGTTGAAGGAGAAGCAGAGAAAGTGGTTATTGTTAATGTTAAGGGAGACTATTTGAATGAAGACAACTTTAAATCCTGCACTAAAACACATCTTACCAAATACTCAGACTTCCATTGCTCTGCCTTTACTTGTTGAGTTTTCTGACCTGATATAAAAAAACTGAAAATGCAAAAATAACCTCATCCCTTTCTCCTTAATGGGAGATAGTTTTGGCATTGTGTCCCACAAAGAATAAGAACTGCTTTATTTACTTGCTGAGAGACTATTAGAATAAATCTAAACATGATGAGGACAATACGGTGTGTTCCCTGCAAATAATGGAGCTGCTGTTATTTGTGATCTCGCTCCAGAGACTGTGACGATGCAGGTATATGTTCACTTAATGAAGCTCCACTTCATGCCTCTGCATTTGCCTGCTTTGTTCTGTCATTTGACCTGATACTTAAGGCTAATAACTAATGAAATCCCTCCTTGTAGACTGGAAAGTTACACATGGAAACCAGCAGGGAGAGGAAATAATGAAATGTAAGAATGGAGGGGATGTGCAGCGGAGGGGGTGGGGTGGGGGGCAGCAACAACAGAATCCTTCATTTTTATTTTTTGACGGCGTCTACATGCGAGGGATGAATCTGGAGAGCACCGCCCTGCATGAAATAATGAGGGAGGATCCTGGTGAGAGCTGCACTTCAAACTGTGAATCCAACCCAAGGTGAAAGATGCTCTGAGACTCACACAAGATTTATATCTGAAATAATAGTATAGGAAAAAACCTCGGGCTCAAATGTTCCCAGAGGAGGTATAGGAAGATGGAAAGAGAAGGAGAGAGAGAGAGAGAGGGAGATCAGGTCCCTCTTGGCTGCTATAAATAGAAAGTGGATATTACATCAACATGTGCACGAGCACAGGGCGGCTCTGTCCGTGGACTTTAAAATGCTCCTGTGTATCAAATATTATTACCACCTGTTTTCTGAAGGCTTCCTGTCATCCTAATATACATGTTTTTTTTTTATTTTGGAATGAAATTTTACACAAAAACGGGATAAAAAAATCGACTAAGGTCTGCAGGCTGATATTTTAAGAGTAAACATGTTTATCTGTGCTCTTTTGGTTCTTTATCTGCCTCTTGTGCTTTCTAATTTCACTAATCATTCCCCAAACTTCAATAAATAAATAAACAATCCAAACTCTTGAATAAAAAAGCCAGGTTGTTTTAATTCAGTGCTGAATTACAGTTCACCCCTCAAGAGGCTGCAGCTGTTATTAGACCCCCATGTTTGAAAGTGATGACAGTAATAGTAGGAGACATTAAGAAGGGGGAGACACTGAGGGGATAATAAAGTCTTCAGGAGTTATTCTATCGAGCCAAGACCAAGTTCATGCTTATCTGGCCAGGGGCTTGTAAAATATCTCTGTCGCATTATCTAAAACGGAGGATGTGTTCTTCTTCGTTGTATGCCAGTGGAGACCACATTTTTTGAGGTGCAGAAAATCAGAGGTGTGTTTCTGCAGACAGAAATCCTTCTGCACAAGATGATCGTTTTCCAGTTTGAGCCAGACACAGACATTAGACTTTATGATTGTCTATAAATTAAATGTTCACCCTCTGGACAGGAGACATACAGAGCATACTTTTATAGATTCATCACTATGCATGCAGTGTGTGCAGAGGGACCGGGCTGCACAGAGAAACTGCTGATAGGCCAGTCTGAAGGCTACAATGATTAAATTATTCCACCACCTCTGCACTTCTGCATTTCTCTGCTTGAAAGTCAAAGTTTTACATGTTTATGTGAGATCCTTTTCAGTCAGCATCATGTCCGTTAAAGAATAACTTGTGCGTTGTTAAGTCCCTGAAAGTTTGCACCCAAAGCAAGCTCTCCAGGAAGTCTGCAGGAGAATCAGCTCAAGGCTGAGTGTGGACCGGATGAATCAGGGTTTGGACTGACTTCAACACTCGCAGACTTCAACACTTCCAGACTTCTAAGAAGCATGCCCTCAATGTGTGTGTGAGAGTCTGCAAGAGTTATGAAGCCTGGAAATTTGGATTCAGCCAAACAGGTCAGTTCTGTCAGAGTCTGAGATTTCATCCTGACACACAACACACACTCTGCACACACATGGTCAAGGAGTGGAGACATTCAGGTTGTATGGGAGGAATGAATATTAACCAAAAAACCTTTCCTGGAGGTAGATCTGTGAATTACAAACTGATCAGAGTTTACGGCCCTGTCAGCTGTTCTCTGAGGCACAGAGGTGATTAAAGCTAAATGCTAACATCAGCATGCTAACAGCTGAATCCCTTGAAACCTTTACATGTGCACACAGGTGCAGAATTTCTCCAGAGAGATTTATGTTTCTATGAACACTTCTAATGCATCATTCATATGGATTATATTCCACTTTTCACAGTGAGGCTGCTCAATGTGTTTTAGACTGTGTTTTGTAGAGCTCTGTTGCTGGTGTGCATGATTGACATCCATCCAAAGCCGTACTTTGGAAGAGTCGCAAAACATAACAAAACATGATGCATGTCTTCCACACAGGTTTACTGAGAGGTTTGATGATACTGAAACTAATTTGTGTTATCTGCTCTCATCACTGAAGCTGTTCACACTCTTCACGCTGGTTTAAACGTCTCATGTAACGCCAAGACATCAGGTTTAATGGATGCAAAGTTAAGTTGTATAAAAATAATCCTTCCACACACACTTCCTCGTTTCTCACAGTGACATATGACATGTTAACACCCTCACGCTCAGAGTGACCGAACTCTCATCCACAGCTTATCACCCACAGTTCATAATCACAGAGTCTCACTCAGTTCATCAGAGTTGCAAAGTACCCTTATACGGCCTCTTTCACACATCAACACGTGTGTGTGTGTGCACACACTCCGCCCACAACACCTCAGTGTGGATTAGGACTTCTTCGAGCCAACGTGCACTTTACAAAAACAAGAGGGGACACTTCTTCTGCTGCTGCTGCCCACACTTTAACAAGAACAGAAAAGCTCCATCCTGCCTCCTCCTCCTCCTTCTTTCTCCTCCTCTCTGCCAGATTCAAACATAGAAACAACATATTTACCCTCCGTTTATGGAAGAAAAAGTGAGAACAGAGTCAGACAACAAACGCCGCTTAACTGAGGATACTTTTCTTTTTCTATTACACTCAGCCGTCTGTGCATCGTTTTCTTTTTTAAAGGATTAAAATAACTGAAAGTGGAGCTGGTCTAAAAATAGAAACAGACTTGACAACATGTTCCTGCTGCGTGAGTTGATAAATGCAATCAGCTCAAATAGTTTCTACATCAACGTCAGAGAATATGTGCAGAAACTTAGAAAAGGTTTATAGGTACGCCTCTTTAGAAGAACATTTCTGCATTTTAGTGATGTTAAAAACAGACCTTAATCAAAGTATTTGTCAATGTGAATAAAAATGAAATTAGTGACTACTCATGCTCTTAAATTGACAGATTTTAGACCTACTGTTTTAAATTTTTAGATTTGATCATACACCGTGCATCTCTTAAAGCTGGTGTTGTTTCAGGCTCCTTTTCTATGAACTTTGTGATGTATGAACCCCATTTATAAATCCTCTGACAGGATTTGTTTCCAACACTTACACATGCAATGCTGCGGGCTTCATCGGCTCTTATATTTAATTGTAACTCAGCTCTAATACTGATCTTCTGGTTTTGTAAGATGCTCGATTCTGATTGGTCAAAACACCTTGACAACTCCTTGATGATGATTATTAACTTTCACTAACATGAGCAACTCCAGAGGCAAACTAATCACACGTCATGTCAAATCAATCTGTGGAAGAGTTTTCAGGCACATTTTGCTTCTGCTTATTGACACCATAGACCGTAAGGTGAGGCAAAACCATAGACTGTATAAAATATGGACGTAGTATCCGTGACGTCACCCATCTGTTTCTGAAGAGCTGTTTTGAAGCCAATCGGCAGCGGCAGCCATATTGCTGCTGTCGAGCCAGTGTGACGTAAAGAGGCGGGCTTTGAGCCTCCTAGCCAACAGCTGCAGTGTTCCCACAGGCAGCTGTGCCTCTCATTGGAAGACTAGTAATCTCAATATCTTCTAAAGTGCCGCATTAGAAAACAATTCACACCCCTATAGTGAGAGGACATCGAGAAATGAGCTATTCAGACTACACTCGTCTTTTGTACCAGGCTGTAAACATGTTTATTTCTGCTGTAAATAATAATAAATAATAATAATACATTTTATTTATATAGCGCTTTTCACAGAACTCAAAGACACTTCACAAATAGCACACAATAAAAGAAACAAGTTAGAAACACAGTGGAAATAAAAACATTAACAATTAAAGGTCAGTGGAGTTGCGTATGTGTTTGGGGAAGGAGTTCCAGAGGGCAGGGGCAGCAATGGAGTAAGCCCTGTAGCCCCAGGTTCGGTGCTTGGTCCTACAGGGTGGGAAGAGGAGGTTTTCATCAGAGGAGCGGAGAGCACGGAAGGGGTTGTGAGGGTGAAGCAGGTCAGTGAGATAGGAGGGGGCCAGGTGATGGAGGGCTTTGTAAGTCAGGAGGAGGAGTTTGAAGTGAATGCGTTGGGGGACAGGAAGCCAGTGGAGGTTTTGGAGGACAGGGGTGATGTGATCACGGGAACGGGAGTGAGTGAGTAGACAGCAGGCAGCTGAGTTCTGGATGTATTGGAGTTTATTGAGGGCTTGGATGATGAACCATATAAGATGCTGTTGCAGTAGTCAGTTCTGGAGGTGATGAAAGCATGGATCAGGGTTTCAGCTGCAGCGAAGGAGAGTAGTGGGCGGAGTCGGGCGATGTTTTTCAGGTGAAAGAAGGCGGTTTTGGTGATGTCAGTGACATGTTTTTCAAAGATGAGGTTGGTGTCAAAAATTATACCGAGGTTTCGAATATGGGTTAATGGAGTCAGAGTGGTGTTATCAAATATGAGGGAGAACTTTTGGATGGTTGTGGTGAGGGATTTGGGGCCGATGATGATGATATCTGATTTGTCGCAGTTTAGCTGAAGGAAGTTTTTTTGCATCCAGGTTTTAATTTCGGTAAGACAGTCAGTGAGTGTGGTGAGGGTTGTGGAGGTGATGGATTTGGTGGAGATGTAAATTTGGACGTCGTCGTCATAACTGTGAAAATGGAAACCATGTTTGCGTATGATGTGAACAAGGGGGAACATGTAGAGAATGAATAGAGGACCAAGCACCGAACCCTGGGGGACGCCTTGTGACAGAGGGGCAGTGGAGGAGGAGGAGTTGTTGATATGAATGAACTGTTGTCTGTCAGAGAGGTATGATTTTAACCAGGAAAGGGCGGTGCCAGTCATATTGAGGTGGGATTCCAGGCAGAAGAGGAGGATGGTGTGGTTTATGGAGTCAAAAGCTGCCATGAGGTCCAGAAGGATGAGGATGTTGAGATGGCCAGAGCCTGCAGATAAGAGGAGGTCGTTGGTGATTTTGAGGAGAGCTGTTTCGGTACTGTGATGGGTGCGGAATCCGGATTGAAATGGTTCAAACAGGTCATTGGAGTTGAGGTGGGATTTGATTTGTGCACAGACAACATGTTCCAGAATTTTTGACAGAAAGGGAAGATTGGAAATGGGCCGGAAATTTGGCATAATGTTTGGGTCGAGTCCAGGTTTTTTGAGGATGGGGGTGACGACGGCAAGTTTGAGTGGTGGAGGCACAGATCCTGAGCTGAGGGATGAATTGATGATTCCAGTAATGAGTGAGCAGATGGTTGGAAAACAGGACTTGATAAGATTGGATGGGATGGGATCGAGGATGCAGGTGGAGGTTTTTATTCCAGGTAGGTGTTTTGACAGTTGTATTTCAGAGAGGAGTGAGAACTGTGACAGAGGCTTAGTGATGAGAGGAGGGGGGCTGGGTGGGGAGGTTGGGGGGTGGTCAGATTGCCGTAGATAATAAAGTAATATCTTATCTTATCTTAGATTATGTCAATTTTTGTTTGAAAAAATGAAACAAAAGAGTTGCATTTGTCGACTGTAAAGGACGTGGAGGTGCTGTTGGTGGGTCTGAGGAGTCTGTCGATTGTGGAAAAGAGAGTTTTGGGGGTTTTGGAGACTGAGTGTATGAGGTGTGAGTAGTAGGTGGACCGGGCTGAGTTAAGGGCATTTTTGTACTGCAGGAGGAAGTCGGTGTAGAATTGGAGATGGACTGTTAAACCAGATTTTTTGTAAAGTCTTTCCAGTTGTCGCTTGCGGGATTTCATTTGGTGAAGTTCAGGGATGTACCAGGGGGCAGAGAGTGTAAAGGAGACAGTTTTGGTTTTGATGGGGGCCAGATGATCAAGACAGGAGGAGAGGGTGCTGTTGTAGTAGTTCACAAGGTCGGTTGGGTTATCAGAAGGCGAGGGAGGTGATGCAGATGTGTTACAGGTGACAGAGGCTGAGAGTGCAGAGGAGGAGATGGACTTCAAATTTCGGAATGATATAGTGTGTGTGTTTCTTGGGATGGGAATGGGGATGTCAATATCCATGATGATTGCAAGATGGTCCGAGATCGTCTTTTTCTCATTCATGTGTATGTGACTTCTGGTACTTCAGAGCCAGCCTCAAGCGGATCCTCGATGAACTGCAGCTTTTAACACTTTCGCATTGACTCATATTTTTAGACCGGATGTTGCCGCTTGGGTAAAACTGTAAGCCTCCGTTAGCCTCATATTGTAAATATTGTGGCTGAAACGTTAGTTTCGGTCTGCCTGCTAATTCGGAAGGCGACTGACATTTTCATAATGGATCCTGTCCATCAATATTAGTAACGTCAGTGGACCAGGTGAGTAAAACTTTAAGTTACCAATCTCTAAAAAGAAACTTAAACCATGAGCATGTTTAAGTTGTATTTTCTCACAAAAATATCTCATCATTTTTCATTTTAAAAGTTAACATGTGTTACTCAATGTGAATATTTGGTGTGGACAAATTAAAAAAGGTTGTTTCAGGTGTCAAAAATTGAAATAAAGAAATTGCTGAACTTGTTGTGAATGGTCTTGTTCGCTTTTTAAGGTCGTATTAAAATCACTGTTGATTTCAGTCTGTTTCATAACCAGTCAAAAACTCCTCACAGGAGCTTTAGTTTCTCCAAATCTCCTTGAATAAACATTACGTTTCTGAACTCTTTGAATGATGACAACTTGGACTCAGCCATGATAGCCTGTCTCAATCTTATCCTACTTCTGTTGGCTTAAAGGAAGGATAAAGGCACATAAATATTCCTGTAGGTTCATTTTGACACGTTATGACATTCTCCTCTGATCATTCGGGGAATTTCTTTATCAAGATACAAAAAAATCTGTGCACAAAAAAAAACATAAAATGCTCTTCAGGTATTTCCATGATCTCATCAGAGGAGTCCCTGACTCAGGTCTCATGTGTTTGTGTTGAGCTGATTTGTCCTGCTGGATGAAAGAGCAGGACCCTGGTGTGGAGCTACAAACCATCTGAAGCTGCCAGATGGCACAGCGGCACCGAGGAAGCTGAGTCCTGCTGCTCCGCTCTGCAGGGCACAACAACCATCACAGCGTGTGGGTGTGTGTGTATGTTAGGTGTGTGTGTGTGTGTGTGTTAGAATGGAGTGGATACGGAAGATTAGCTGCAGTAGATTCCCTTCAAGTCTTCTCATGTGCACGCATATATGAAATGATGGCACGTGTTCACATGCACGGAGGTTACTCTTTGAAAACCTGCTCTCACCACACACACACACACACACACACACACACACACACACACACACACACACACACACACACACACACACACACAAGCCTGAACACCCTACATGTCCACTATATCCCAACTCAACAGCTCTACCAGAAACAGTGAAATTATAATAAAATCATGTCAGTTGGGAAACAAACACTCAGGTTTCATATTCCAGCATCACACAGGTTTTATTTTGGCAGGGTGTCTCTGCTGATGTGATGCTCTGGAACAAATCTGAGGGAGTCTGACACAGCCTGCCCTGATCCTAAAAACCCTCCGGCAGAGCTTGAGCTCAACATTTCCTGAGCCTGAACTCAACACTGAAATAGAACTGGCTGCAAACACAGGAGGATGCTGGGAGAGCAGGGTGTGACCAAATGGACATCTTTAGACAGTCGAGGACATGTTGGTGCCAAATGAACCGTTTAGTGTTATATACAGGTCATGGAGACACCTGATTGGAGGATGCATGAACATGTGACTATGAAACTGTCTCCCTGACTAAACTGCCGCCGGCTCCATTTCGTGGACTCCACACATATCAGTTGTGCTTCTGCAGGTCTAAGGTGTTTGTGTGTTGATATGTGTAACACAGGACTCTTTTAGACTTTAGGTAACGAGGTGATGTCATGTCAATGTGTGTTTTCTTCTGCAGGGGTAATATAACTGGTAATATAAATGCAGACGATCAGTCAGAAGATATCTACATTCATTCAAATTTAGAGTGTCTTGAAACCTGTGACACATTCAGAAGGACACTTGGTATATATTTTTGGACCTGCGGTGCAAAAACTCAAATCTTGTGTGCATTTCTCTCATTTATACTCAAAATCTCTCATTACACTTTAAATAAGATGCATTCACCTGACAGGATATTAGAAGCTAAAAATGAGGCCTCAATTGAGTTGATTGAGTAAAACAACAAAATGTGCAGTGCTATTATTTCATCAAACTTACTGAGAACACTTTGCATGCTTACTGAGTGCTTTGATCAAGAGACAAATACATCTGTGAAGACGTGAGATGGGAGCCCTTTAACATGTCATTAACTGTTGTCACTGAGAGCATTGATACAAAGCTGCAGGATCAACTCTACCTCCTTTGAGCTGCAAAGCCTGTCATCATCTTTTAATTCAGTTCATCAACCTGCTTTTAAATCAAGCAGTGACACCTCTGTGCTGCAGAAATCATGAAGAGCTTAGGAAGCCAGGTGAAATATTAACTACAACTATTACCCGGCTTTCTTACTGATCTTCTGGTTGTGTAAGATGCTTGATTCTGATTTTTCAAAACAACTTGACAACAGTTATTAATTTCACTAACATGAGCCAAATTGATCATACGACATGTGAAATCAATCTGCGGTAAAAAGTTCCAGCACATTTAGTTTCTGCTTCAGTAAGGTGAGGTGAAACTGTTAGCTTCCATTAGCATCAAAACTATATTGCTAAAACGCTTGTTTCTGTTAGCATGCTAAATCAGCAGGCTACAGATATTTTCATATTGGATCCAGCAATATTAGCAACTAGTGGAGCAGGTGCGTGAAACTTAAAGTTACTGATCTCTACAAAGAAACTTAACCCATGAGCGGTGGTGATGATATGACATTTCCCTTGTTTATTTTTAAAGGTGTGTGAACTGCATGGCTCAGAGAAGGAGAGCTGAATGAGGACAGTTTCATGTTAAATCGACCGAAACAGGCAGATAAGAATCCATCACCATGGAACGCTAACTGCTGTGGAATCACTGAGACTATTTTTTAAAAACTGTATACATAAATAATTTTAGAACAATAAAATTATTTTTTAATCAATGTTTTTTGCCAAAGTTTGTATTTGAAGTTAGAAGCCAGGTAATAAGTGGGATAATGTATGGATGGCAGGTAGTTATGGGAAATAGAACCCCTCTATGAGGGTGAGACAAGACCCTGATGCAATTCTATTTCTCATAACCACCTACTAACCATACGTAGTTGTCCCAGTGTGATAAAGTTCAGTAGGAGTAAACAGTCTCTGCACCATGGCTCCCTCTATTCTTCATCAGACAGAGTTCTGTCATTTACACAAAAAGTAATCAATGCATCATGATGTTGTGAAAATATTTGCATGTTTCAGTGCTATTCCTAAAAGCCAATTACTCAGATACGGACAAAATTTGTATGAGGACCACTTCCTGCATCCATCACATGCTCCTGAGCTAACTCTGATAAATATATCAAAATGTAACTCGAGAGAAATAAAAGAGGATTGTATGAGCGGGGTAACAGAAACCAGAGAGGGAGCATCCAGCAGGTGTTAGAGCTCGGAGCAGCAGGTTATCAAAGAAGAGAGGATTTGAAAGATCTATCCAATCCTCAGGGGAGGGATCGTAAAGCCAGAGATCACTGTCTCAGGAAGAAGAGAGAGTCATGCAGGACGGCACCGAGAGAGGAGAAAGCACACCAGGAACAAGAAGAGGAAGTGACATCAGCAGTAACAGCTCTACAGTGTCACTGAGTTTTCCTTTGAAGCTTCCGTCGCCTTTTTTAAAACTTTTTATTTTTAGAGCTCTCCCTCCTGGCTCACACCTGCAGAAGCTGTCAGCACTCTGTTTGAATCAGCTTTACTCTGAGAGATGAAACGATAAAACACAAGTCAACAGCACTTGTTACAGCAGCCAATTATGTCTGAAGCCCAAAGGCTCCGGATAAATCATTCAGATCCTCTCGGAGAGGAAAGAAGATCATTCATTTTCTGCTGTTTTCAGACTCCATTCACATTTTTAATTCAAACACCAATCACAGCTAACACCCTGAGGCACTAGCTCTACTGTTGGCGGTCTCATTACTATCATCGTTGCGATGCTCCAAACAGAATGGACTCCATTCATGCTGCTTTGGCTACGCTGCAGCACAGTGTTGGGATTTCAAAGCTTGCACACCAATGGGAAACACATTTCACTCAACCCGCTGTGACTCCATATGAACTCAGCTGTTTGCATCACTCTGCAATATCATAACCGCCCGTTAATACAGAAGGATAAAAATGGCATTTATGTGCAGTTTAGGTGCCTGAATAAATGAAAGCAGCAGGGCTGATATGATGAGCAGAAGTCTTCGAAATGAATCCAAACATACCATCTGAAACCGATCGTTAAAGAGTCTCGAGACCTGAACGTTTAATGTTTATCTCTAACAGCTCTCTGAAAGATTATTCTGCGCATAAATAATAATATTTAGTAAATTATAGAAATATGTTATGGAAGGCTTATGATAAGACAGTCCCATCTTACTGACAGGACTCACTCTGATCTCATCTCAATCCACCATGAGCAGAGCACTTTGCAGCATTTAGCAACTTCCTTTAACAGGCAGAAACCTCCAGCAGGACCAGACTCATGTTAGACAGACATTTGCTGAGACCGAGTTGGAGAGAGGGATAGAGGAAGATGAAGAGAGAGAGAGAGATGATGGTGGTGAGATGGATAGTAGTCGTTGTAGCAGCTGGAGTCTGGCATGTACACACAGCAGGCTGTCTACGGCAGAGATCCAGAGGAACCTACGAGACAAGGGAGCTCAGGGACTCCAGAAAGGTCTATGGTTAGTAACTTTAATGGGACAGGAAGAGTTTAAGTAATTAACTGACAGAGGAGAGAGAAGGAAAGACAGGATCCTAGTGGGTCCCCCAGCAGTCGAAGCCTATAGCAGCATCGCTAAGAGCTGGTCCAAGCCTGGGCCAGCCAAAACTATAGGCTTTATCAAAAAAGGAAAGTTTGAAGCGTACTCTTATAATCCAGTCCCTTACTAAAGATAGGGTTTAATAACTTGTATTCATATCAATATTGAAACTCCTGGACAATCTGAGTCTTTGCTGAAACCACTATCAATGCTTTTCTAATATTTACAGACACTTTCAGTCATGATTTGAGTGATTTGTAAGTAATTAATTGTATTTTAATTAACTTATTTGCATTAAAATAGTGATACCATATTTTTTTTAATGATGTAAAGACGATTAGTTAAACTGGTTGTTATTCCATCCGTAATATTTATCTTATGTTGCTGCATAAACAGACAATTTTCTCCTCGAAACTACACACAAAAATCTAAATGTTATTTTTCTTGATGTTAGATTTTAACACATTATGATGACGTTCATTCATTTTCCGTTCATAGTCATTTTACCGACCTGACCTTGAACACATCATAATGTAACTCTATGTCATCTTATTAATTAGCTTACTAACTTTTATCCTGCAGATTTCAACATTTGATGTTTATTTTCAACTATAACAGGACTTGCTTTGTTTGGGTGGATTTACGGTTGATTATTGATCGGAGAAGGTGGTATATGACTGGTATATGCAGCAGCAGCAGCAGCAGCAGCAGCAGCAGCAGCAGCAGCAGCAGCAGCAGCAGCAGCAGCAGCAGCAGCAGCAGCAGGCAGAGTAAACAGAGTTTTTTCATTGAAAGACAGTTGAAGGTACATTATGCTTTAATTTGAAAGAATAAAGATGTGCTTGGGCATGAAGGATTCATCTCCCCCATTCAAGAAATTACTTTGCATTTTGTTTCCTCCTTCTTTCACTTTGGTAAAAATTTGACAAACTAAAGGCCTCATTGCATATGAAGCCATCCTTGTAAGCAAACGAATATCAGGACTCTTTTTTAGTGTAGTTTAATATCTGATTGCTGGTAATGCTGTTGTTGTTTGTGCACTACTGATTTGCTTTAAATGACTTCTCTTTACATTACAGAGCTGATAAACTCAAATGATTCTCAGATTTAAAAACGCAGGATTGGCTCCTGCATGTTAAATCTCAGCTTCGAGTTAGCCACTCTATTATTACAGGTCGGAGAGAAACAGCAGCTGGAGAGTAGGAGCTCGACCAGCCTCTCTCTCCGTCAGAGCTGTGAGATGAGCTAAACTACTGGAACTAATACTGGCTCCATTAGCACCTTACTCACTAAGAGCTGCTGACTGCTGTCACATAATCACTGCCAGAGAGAGAGGGAGGCTGAATATCCAGCTGAGTTTGGATGCTCTCATTATTTCCAGAGATGCAGGTGGATGAGCTCAACCACACTAAATATACTCTGACCTGAAAGCAATCGAACAATAAATTCAGTCCTATTTTTCTCCATAAAGAGAGCAAAACACTCTCCAGAAGTCAAAGGCTCACTCCGCATTTTGAAGCAACATTTATCACTGTCACACAGCAGATCCCGCCCGAGCTCTGAAGAATAGTTTCTCTGTCGGAGAGTAACAGGAAGCCAAAACAAGCTCAGCAGCTGACAAGACCTCAAGAACAAAACACAACAGAAACACTTAAACGTCTGACAGCTGGAGCGCGATTCAGCAGGAAATGGAATTTTTTATTTCTGCTGTTCAGCAGAGGAGTGAGCCGGAGATGAGTTTGCATTTGTGGACTAATGGTCCACTCATCTCAGAGTCAATGGGTTTCTGTAAGGATGCCTGAATTTATAAGAGATTTTCACACATTTTTCCAGGTGCATCTGTTATTCTGAACTTGTACTTTATGGCTCTTATAAACAGGTGGCTGCTACCAGGTGTTTAAATTAGGTTACAGAGACCGCCATCTTTCTCCACATGTAGTTTTTAATGTCTGCCGATTGTATTCATGATGCAGTCGCCACTAAAGTGTTGTTTTGCTGCAGAATCTCTTAAAATAAATTATTTCCTTGTTATTTAACTGCATTTCTCTGTTTTATAAGAGCAGCAGAGAGATTTTTCTGAGCTACATCATGTGTAAGATCTTGAATTTGGAAAAAGACTGAAGCACATACTTTTATTGTGGAGGTACAACAAAGTTACATCTTCTAAGTTTTGTTTGCATGTTTTAAATGTATTTTAAAAAACTGTTTAATATAACTTTTATTACTGGTTGAATCAGGCACCTTGCTAAGCTGATGAAAAGTAGTGTGAACTTTTATTACAAGTGTTGTTGCTCCTTGTTTGGAAATAAATGACTGATAATCGATGACATAAAGTGTCTTTACCTCCAGACGAGGCGATACAGACTCAGACATGCAACATGCGCACACAAGTTTGATTTCTACTTGTCATCACTTATCATTTATACACCTGATTACCATCCATCCATCAAGCCATTTACTCCTGCATATCCAAAATCGTGTCGCGGAGGCAACAGTCCAAGCAGATCGACTCAGACATCCCTCTCCCCAGCAACACTTTCCAGCTCCTCATGGGGAATCCCGAGGCGATCCCAGACCAAGTGGGATACATAATCCCTCAAATGAGTTCTGGGACTACCCTGGGGTGTCGGGGAGGATCGAATGCCCAAACCACCTAAGCTGACTCCTTTCCATGCGAAGGAGCAGTTGCTCTACCCGAGCTCCTTCCTGATGTCTGAGCTCCTAACCCTCTCTCTAAGGCTGAGCCCAGCCACCCTTCAGAGAAGGCTCATTTCAGCCACTTGTATCCGTGACCTCATTTGTAAGGACCCACAGCTCATGACCATATGTGAGGGCAGGAATGTAGACAGACTTGTAAATTGAAAGATTTGCTTCCCAGCGCAGCTCAACAATCCGGTACAACACCTGCAAAACTGCTGACGCCGAAACGATCCGCCTGTCAATCTCCGCCATTTTCCGGCAGAGAACCATGGCCTCAGGCTTAAAGGTGCTAACTCATCCCAGCCGCTTTGCACTCAGCTGCAAACCGCCCTAATGCCTGTAGGTCCCAGTCTGATGAAGCCAACAGAACCACATTGTCTGCAAAAGATTTCTATTTTTGCCGGATGGCGGAGCGTGACGCATCAATCTCTACAGAGCATACCAAGCAGGACAGGAAGTATGGCGCCAAAACAAAATTAAAACATCCGATTAATTTTCAAAATAAAATGCTCTCTGTTATCACCAGATCGTATTTCACTTAACAACAACAACTGTCATGATGAGCAGAGGCAGGCCGGGAGTCATCAGGTCAGAGGTTTTCAGAGGTCAATAAAGACAACGTGGATGAGGAGAGGAGTTAGATAATCCTTGATTCAGTAATTACCGCAGGAGAACCTTGGTCACATGAATCCAGCTTTCTGGCGTTCCTGCTCAGTGCTGTGTTCTGAAAATGCAGTCGGTGGGTGTTGACTGACGAGAGAGCACGAAGCTGGACTACAGCGGATCAGAGACGGACCGGACATGGATCTGGTGGAAGTCCAATGTCATGCTTCAGTAAAAGTTTGCAGCTCTGTCATGAAATAATTTTTGGACAAAGCGTTGGAGAGAGATCTGCAGAGCTGAATGGTCTGATTCACCACTCATGTGTGAGGAAGAGTCATCGGTGAGAAGTGTTATTGTGGTTTGATAGTTTTCATGAACTAACAGGGACGATGAAGGGCCTAGGAAACTTTTTTTCACTGATGCATCAATCAGGAGATAAAGTATCTGTCACCTAAAAGCATCTGAAGCTGCACAGCTGACAAATTAATACATGTTTTGAGGTTAGAATTGGACACATTAATTGTTTTTTTCGGACCACATTTAAAAAAAACACGCCCTCTTTCTGACACAGCATTGTCTCTGTTGCAGCTGCAGCTTTAAAAGAGGCTTAAAATCTCCTTTTCCCAGATTTGTCTAGCAGATCTCAGATAGGATGATACATGGTTTTAACCTGTTGGAGAGTTAAAGAGAACATGCTTACTTTGACCTCCTATACGCAGTAAATTGTTCGAAAAGCTGATACATGTTTGTGAGAATAAATTCACCCTCTCTCTTGTGATTACTTCTCCACATTTTCACAGCAGAAACACAAACCCATGTGGACTCCTGCTTCATTGTCAGGAACTCCCACCAGGACGCGAACACTGGTATTGACTCCAAAAACTAAACACATCTGTGAAAATCCATGTTGGAGACTTGGAGAAGAGCTCTAAGGAGTGATTCAATCCCTACCCACTGCTCATCTTAGCCACAAACACACAGTGGAGTGTGTGTGTGTGCGTGTGTGCACGCTCGAACGCTCTCCATCTTCACACACTAACGTATAATTTCAAACACCCTCGAAACACAAACTGCATTTCCCACAGACGCAGCGATCGACCATGAAGATGCTCTCATTCCCCCTCCTGCAGAGCAACGCTGGAGATTAAGAGAGCGTGGGCATGAAGCCTCTTATCAGGCAGATAAGGTGATCCTGAGCGCTCCCCCACATCATGAGTGCAACGCTCATTAAATCTATTAGCATACAACCAATAGCCAGTGGTTACAACTCCCCTGCACATAACGCCTGCAGCCTGGTCACATGATCAGACTCACAGCAGCTCATCAAGGCTTTAACACTGTGAGATGTGTTTCTGGATGAGTGACAGATTTATTTTTAACACTTTGCAATCACCTGCAGCACGGAACAAGGAAAACAATCAGCTTTGCAATATTGAAATTACGAGCGGGGCTGAAGGGTGCGAGCCTGTTCCACATGAAGAGTTTTATTCTGAAGTATATAATCCATATGCTGCCTCCTCAGAGCCAACTCTCTAATCATTCATTTTTGAGCCTGCTGGGGGTCGATCAGCATTTACAGACCTCCTGCAGCTGCAGCACAGAAGCTGTACATTAAAGCAAAGCTACAGGGTTAAGTAGAAATTCTAAACGTATTAATTATATAGTTATTCCAAATTAAAAAAATTATTTGGAATACCTCTTCAGAGATTTTTCAAAGGAATTTCTCACCAGAGAAAAATATTTAATGTTACTAGAAGAATTCATTCCAATTGGTTTGCAGGGTAAAGGTCATATTCCAATGGGATTGATAAAGCACTACTAATGAATAATACAAAGTAATATAAATTGCTGCTTTCATGTGATTCATGTGAGGGTTTCTGATTAGCGTGATTGTGTCCATTGAAATGTGGAGACCAGATGACATTACAAAGTTCCTGAGCTGATGATGACGTTATTTAATGACCATGACTCAAAATACAGGTGTAAAAGACCCAAATAGCTTGCTGTTATTGTTAAAATAACTATTAATCTCTCTCTCTCTCTCTCTCTCTCTCTCTCTCTCTCTCTCTCTCTCTCTCTCTCTCTCCTATTCCTCTTTAGTAAAGGTAAAAAGATCAATGCTTTTATTTTGAAAAGTTATACGAAGCACTGAAACTGTAAAAACGGCATGTTTAAATTAGATGAGCATTCACTTCATGTTGATAAAGCACCTGTTTAATAGAGTCACAATGTTTGTTTATGCAAATCAATATGAGGTGACTTTATGAACCCCTTTGTGGCAGTTCTATGAAGTTTTATGTGAAAGTGTTTAAGCTAGCAAAGATGCTATAAGCTACCATTTAAGTATGCAGCAAGTATAAGATGTATCAGTGTGTATTTTAGTCATAATTTATGGGCTGAGGTGCATATACAGTATGATGAGGTTAAAGGATGCAATTCATGTTATTTTGTTTTAAAAGGAGCAACTTAAAGCTAGGGTTGGTAGTCCCAGAAAACTAGCATGGATTTGAATGTAGCGTTTCCTCAGGACTCCGTTTTTCTACCTCTCAAGGTGTGTTCACTCTGTTCAGGGATGTTTAAAGGAACAAATGTCAGTAAAGCTTTGTGAACCATCAGTTGGAGAGTCAAATCATAATGCTATGGCGACATTGCTGCATCTAAAATGATGATGGCAGACAAAGCTAGAATTAGGTTGCTTCACATGCGCAGAATGTTTGTAGAACATGAAATCCAAAATGTAGAAAACGCATTGTAATGAGACGCTGTTATATTTCTTACAGCCCTCACACTGCCAAGCTCTGCTGTAGTTACAGTCTACTGTTAACACAATTAGTTCAGCTCACTGCTCTTCAACTGATGCTGAACTGGATATCATAGCATTCACCCCATTGATTCCACTCTGTCTACAGCTATGTATCCAACAGTCCGAGTATTTGATGACTTGTCTTTGAGGTCACACATTTCAGACTTTACCCCTCTCAGAGGAATAACTCCAACCCCACAGTGCAGTGTACAAAAGAGATTTTCATGTTGCACTGTTGGCAGTATTGGACTACCGAGACACACTCTGCACTCATGTGGCAGCCTCTCTCTTTAAAGTAGCACTCTACATGTTATCACCGGTGACAGATTCAAAGCTTGCCCTTGTGACTTGCAGCCTGGTTTGACAGGAGGTGACACAGTATGTTTTTTAAAGGAGCGCTCGGTACCTGCCTCAGGTCTTGTCCACAAATGTTTTAAACAATGTGGACCTTTGGACAGAGTGGAGGAAGACCTCCTTCAGTATTGGTGCAACTTTATGAGGAGTAATTTTTAGACTAGAGCTAAACTTTCCTCCCTGGTATCATCGGGCAACAATAGATTGATGAACAATTGTAAACACACTGTAACTGCTCAAACAGGAAACATGACTGATGTGCCCTGCGAATAAAAAACGTGCTGCCAAAACTGAACCACTGCATTTACATCAACATGCACAGGCTCTTTGAGTTTGTATTTTTGACTTTGCATCGTTTATGTAGTCGCAGCTTGTGTCTCATTAATGCATTTGTTTTGTTTTTGCAGAATGCTTCTTTCTTTAGCATTTTGTTTCCTCTGTTGTTCTAATTTTGGACTTTTGCATGTTTTTCAATTTGCTTTGTATGTAAAATCCCAGTCTGTTTCATCTTCTGGAAATCATATGGACAGGTCCAGGTCTGTTGCTTTTATCAGCCAAACTATGACAGCTCTTGAGAAGGAATATGAGTAAGTAGTAAGTCATAAATGCAGCTGCTGATGAAGAGACACTCCACCTCTGATACCTCCCTGATGCACACTTAAACGACGACAGAGTAAAGAACCAAACGCTGTGTGATTTAAATAACATCAGCATCAAACTTTGAGTCTGAATGCACAGTTTGATGATTCAAAGCATGTATGTCTTTCAAGGAGCCCCTTGAATGAATCCTGTTCACAAACACTCACACAAGCACTCCACTTGTACCTGAGTGAGGGCAGTTTGTTGCGCTGTAATCCTCCCCATCTTGACACTGATTCCACATGTTAACAGCCTTTGTAATCCTGAGCGCTCCTTGTTCTCCAGTAAAACTCTCACATTCAACTTTTCTGGGTCAACATCTCTGATCAAAGACAGAAAAGAAGGGAAGCCTCGCTGCTCATACCCGGCCTGACACAAACCCCTGCTGAAACGGCGACTCTCAATAATGGCTCTGTGTCTTTGTTATGGCCCCTTTCAGCAGGGCCGCACCCCAGGCCTCTACAGACGTCTCATATTCTGCCGGGCCATTCTTCTCACAAAGCTGCTAATGAAACACCAGAGTGTGTGCAGAGGTTATTTCATCCAGGAATCAGCTCGACCCTGCATGCTCACTGAGGTGAGACACATCTGCTGCAGCCTGGATTCACTCCCTTTCCTATTCCATCTGCAGAAGTCTTTGAATGCATCTGCAGATGTGACATCTAACACAACTCTGACCTTTTTTTGTAATGGACCAGAGATTTGGGTGATGATATTGCGGGCGGAGGCAGAGTGAGATGCATGTGAATGACAGAATTAGTCAAAGCGAGGTTATGAGTTTGATTTGAGGTGATGGATGACAGATCAGCTGTAGAGAGCCAGCAGGAGGTGAAAGGAAGCTGTAGCCGAGTGACGAAGACTACGCATTGGTCAGTGACTGTTTCTGTTGCAGTGACCTCACTCTGTTTCAAACTGTGACTGTGAGGAAGATGAGGAAACATCGTCATGTCCTCTCGTTCCTTTAGATTTTAAAGTTCGGTGAATTTTCAACTCGCCCGGACTATGATTGTTCATGTGACACATCTTAGTAAACTCTGTTGTGCTCGAGTACAGTCCTGTTGTGTGCCTCTTTAGAAGCGTAACTATTATTGATTCTTGCCCCAGAGGACTCTACTGTAGATGTTCCCAACAATTTATTATGATGGTAACAAAGAATTACCCTTTGATGACCCTGTGACCTTTTCCTCTTGCACCAGCCTGAGGCTTAGTTTATAAAGCTAACACTGCTGATAATGAGGCTCAGAGAATAAAGGCAGATCTTTGTATAGCTCATCTGTTGTGTGTATGATTTTTAACCATCTTCATCAATTTTACTTTTGTTGTGACTCTTCTGTTTCATAATATGCTGTTTATCCAAAACCACACGACAACACAGGGTCACATTAATCAACATTTCAGTCAGTTCATTCATCAGTTTCAGTCCTGTGAAAAAAAGGTTGTTGGTGTTTCTTTTGTGTGTGTGTGTGTGTGTGTGTGTGTGTGTGTGTGTGTGTGTGTGTGTGTGTGTATCGTGTCAACACGTCCGTCTCTTCGGATGTAACAGTGAGCAGAAGAAGACGTAACACTGAGGGACAAGTTGGTCAATAAAAGCTGCATTGCTTCTCGCTCAGAGCTGCCCGCTGGCTCTTCTGCTTTCTGATCCAAGATCTAATGTGACATTTTCACAACGGAAATATGCAGCAAACAAACACACACACACACTCACAGACACACACACACACTCACATGGACACACATGCAGGCAACATGCATGACTGCGCTCACAAACGGGTCACATTACAGCTCAACCATTGCAGGATTTTGAATGTCAGAGTCTGTTACTGTAAACAGAAGATGCTGATGGCTGGTACATCATGCGACAGTACAATATCTAAAAACATCTTGTTAACAAATAAAGACAAAGTTTTAGGTTAAAGTGCCTAAAGCAGATCACGAACAAGTAATCCAATAAATACGACTCACATCATGTTTCCTTAGACTCCTCTTCTACCAAAGACAGACACATCCACAATTTTCTACAAACAGGTAGATTGAAAATGTCCAAAAGCCACAGTTTCATTCTCTTCAGGCACCATAGTACTTGGTTAAGGTTAAGGTCTCATATAATGTTATTTTCAGCTGTATGTCATAGATGTGTTTATAAGCTTTTGAATGCAGTTGCAAAAACATCACAAGGATCTGCAGCCTCTCAGTTTCTAACCTCATGCTATGATAATGAGACTCTGTGCTGATTGGCTGCTTGAATGATGTCTGAGGGAGGAGTGTGTAGAGCTGTTCAGACTAAAGCCTGGTTTATACTTCTGTGTTAAAATCGATGCCACAGCCTACACGCGTAGTTCTTCGTAGCTCTTTTCCGACGCAGAGGCCTACACCCATAGCCTGATGTACTGCAAGCCCTATGGTCCACTGGACGGCATTGTATTTCCTGCATTTACAGCACATCTCCTCTCTATTCTTCCCTGTAATTATTGCTGTATGACAAACAGCAACATCAGCTGTAAATTAACATAATATGTTCTGAACCGCTGTGAAAAAGTAGAATACGGACTGGGGTCGGATAAAGGCGACCCAACTATCAGAATGACCACACTGCCCTCAAGTGTTTCTGCGTAGTACTGCAGAGCTACTCACACACGTCAACACACATTAATGTAGAGCGCAAGTCCGCATAGGCCACTGCTGCGTAGGGTGAATGGAGAAGTATAAACCAGGCTTAATGCAGAGGCGGAAAAGCACCAACACAAACATGTCGAGCGCTCCAGAAGAACTCGCCTCAGTACCCTACACATCTGATCCGGACTCTGACCCTCAACAGGAAGCAAGAACTCTTGAAGTGTTGTAGCCACACAGCATGTCCTTGAGTGATATGAAACAATATCTTAAATTAAATGTGATGACATTTTGATATTTTTGTGCACAGCCAAAGTTTTGGAGACACGTGACCCTGTTGGAAGAAGCAGCTGGCATGTCCTTCCTCATCTCTGCAGTTTGTGAGCCAGTAACAGGATTTTAAAGCTGCCATGAACATAAATGTTGGCTTCTGTCACAGCTAAACAAACTGAGCTGTGAGCCTGTGATATGACAGTCAACAAAGATGATAACTGCTATTTCTCTGGGATCACAAAGAAACTGTCACTCGTCTTTGTCATTAGCAAAGTAAGTCTGTTGTCAAACATTTCAGAATCCCAGACGGCTCAGGGAGAAAAATCGCTGCTAAATATGCATGAGAAACTCAACTTCTGAAAACAAATACCATTATTCATTTACAATTGTATTGCACAGTCTGAATGCAGCTAAAGGGAAACCATTGAGTGTGCATTGTTCCTCTCCAGGCTACGTTTCAGGGGGAAGAATCCAGATTGATGCACAAAATGTTCTTTAAAATCATTTTATCCATTCATGGAGAAGATCCTCTAAATGTGAGAGACCTAAAGTGAAAGCAGACTTTCATCTCCTGAAGAGGAGAGATGACAGATACTGAGTGAGGCACAGTGAGTTTTTACTCTCAGTAAAAGATGAGATAATGGAGATGCTTTGAGTTGGAGATGATTGCACCTATTTGTAATGTTTTCCTGCACAGAGCCAAAGTTAGAGAAGATTACAGAGACAGAGAGAAATGTTGGTACTGTGACTCTTCCTCCTCTGAGATGATCAGGCTTCTTTGTGTCTGGCACTAATTGATCATTAATTTAAAATGTGAACTAATGCTACTTTCCCTCCCTTTTAGATCCGTCCATCTGTGTGTCCATATATCCAACACAAAATGTCTTCCAAAATAAACAACTAAAATCTGTCTTTCTTTCAACAGCTTCCCATATTCGCCTGTTTTGAAGTCGACTGGGCAGAGCAGAGCTGCTTTCTACTGCCTGCCAAAAACAAATTACCATAACAGAAAAGATTCAAACGAGTGATCACAGATCTGAAAACACTGGAGTGATGTTAGACAGGATTTAGGTTGAGGACTTCAAGGTTTGAGTTATCCTGGCTGCAATTTTCTTGTGTATTGTGGGGTAAACCCTTTTGAATTGAATGACTTTATGAAGTTAATTATTATCTTAAAAGTGTACATTGTTCAATTTACTTTGAACTGTATTTAAAAAATATTACAGACACATAATAAGCTAACTTAATAGTAAGATTAAGATATCAGGTAAAAAGAAAAACATGGAAAAAAAATAAAGCTCCTGTAAGCAACTTTTCTGTTGTGTTGCTTTTGGCGCCCCCTGGGAACAAACCATTTATGTCATCACTAATTTTGATTTCTGACTGATAATTTCATCCAGCTCTATTTTAAGACTAACCTAGGACCATTTCAGTAAAAAAATAAAATAAAAAGCTGTGTCCTGTTTACAGCCTTGTCTGACTCCTACCCCACAACAATGTTTTCATTAAAAAATAACCATATAGAAATATATATATAGAAAAAGTCAGGCTCTACGCTGATGGCCTCTTTATTTCTTTGTAGGTCACACACATGCATGAGTGTAAATATCAGTCTGTTCATCGCCAGATAATCACTCCTCACAGAAGCTCAAACAAAGTAAAGCTAAATAAAAATAATTGCAACACATTTTTGGGGAGTCTCAGTTTCACTGTAAAAACCAAATTATCCAGTGGCTTCACTTTGTTGTCTTGAATTGAAATGTTTGATCTAGAACAGATTGTTAGCTGCTCTTCATGCAGATATATGTTCGTAGAGAGAAAGAAATCCTCCTCAGATTACCAACCATGGGAGCTGGGATGTCATTATGCTGGATTGTGTTCCTCCTGCTTTTGCTCTCCATACACACTGTTTTCCTGCAGACACCACAGCATGCTGATTTGAAAAACTCACATTGAAACTCAACATGCATGTCCCACATTTTTCATTCTTTTGTTTATCCCTACTTGTTTGTTTTCTTGTTTAGTGTGAATGTGTTTATTGTCTTTTACATGTATTCTGGACAGGTATTCTTTTCAGATATTTAACATCACCGTCTCAAGGCTGATTTATACTTCTGCGTTGAATCAACGGCGTACCCTGCGCCGGGGGTCAGCGTAGCTCCTGTACCTACGCCGAGGCCTACGCAAGTAGCTGACGTGCACCTCCTCCAAAATGTAACTCCCCGTAGAGCCTACGCGGACCGCAAGCTCTGTGATTGGTCCGCTCAGCGGCTTTGTCTTTCCCGCATTTACAGCACTTCCGGGATCCCGGACATCGGCCGCACATTGGCCGTGTATTTCATCTCCTCCTCTCTATTCTTCATGTAATCATGTCTGTATGATAAACAGCAACATGTATCAGCTGTAGATTAACATAACACGCTCTGAATCTCTGTGGAAAAGTAAACAGAGATCGTAGCGGGACCGGAAGCAGGCGGCTGGCTATCAGAGAGACCGCACTGCCCTCAGGCCTTTCGGCGGAGAATAGCTGCGCAACACGGACACATCGACGCACAAGTATGTGGTGCTCATGTCTGCGTCAGCCCCTGCTGCGTAGGGGCGACGCAGAAGTATAAATCAGCCTTCACCCTCAAAAGAAACATGACTCTGAATAATATTCAGCCAGCTCCCACTGATATCGAGTCGACACACTGTCCTCCCTGCTACCTCTGCTGTAGCTTTAATATCAAACAGCTACAGATTTTCTTGACAGTGGCAGGGGATTCAACTGCCTCTGGGGCCTTTTGGCAAATTCCCTCTGATGCATCCAAAAAAGTCATTATCATTCCTGTCAGAGGCCCCACCCTGCAACCTGACCCTTTATTAAAGAGACTGGAGGATTTTATTCATGCCAGGAGGGAGCGGCTCCTGACTGACGAGTGGCATGAAAGGATGCTCATCAAACACCGGCAGCGTCCCGTGAGGTCTGTCAGCACAATACCACAGTTAATGTCTTCTTTATGAGCCGTAACGCGCTTTACAGGTTGCATCATGCAGCTATAGGCCGTTAAGTAATAAATGTAATGGAAGAGAGGGGTGTATAAGATATAGAGGGAGGTATCATTTCACATGTGGCCTTATGGCAGATCAATACTCTGCAGGCGTGCTGGTCAATGGCCTGTGGAGGAGTTAGTTGGTGCACAGCCACTCTGATCCCTGCTGTAATACTGCAGGCTCAGCTCCTCTGCTTATAGAGCAACAATACGTTATTCAACACTTGCTATCACTTTAAGTTCCTAAAGTTCCCAAACCAACACTTAACTGACCTTCCTTGCACTTTTATTGAGAGTTGGAGAGTGTCCCAAAGTTTCATATATAATGCTGTTAGTTCATCTGTAGCATCATCTCTGCATGCTGTGGATTGGGTTGCTTTGGATGGCAAAAGAAGGCGCTGCACAAATCGAACCAACATGATCCACATACTTCTCTTGCCATGATTATACATTGGTATGTAAAAGTGTAGACCCCGAATACAAGAGGATCACAGTCCTTCAAATGTATTTCAGGGAGAAAACTAGGTTTGGGTCCCAAAAACCAGTTCCAAATATCTCAGATTTGAGGATTTGATAAGGCACGTGATTTTCAGTTCTGCTTTTTGGTTCCTAACATAGTCATAAATCTTTCAGGATTAAACCTCGGTAAGAATGTCCAGTCCACATAAAGTTTTACTCATCTGCCAGGACCGGCTGTGTCAGCGTAACATTAAGTCACAAAGTCATGATGAATAACGATATGAAGTTTGGCTAAGCTTCACTAGAAATGATACAGACACAGCGAGGGAGGAAGCAGCTATTATGACATTAAATCGAAACAGTACCCAACCCTAAGAAAAACTTGTCAAAATATGGTAATTTATTATTTTTATTTGGCATTTTTTCCAACTGGTATTTCGGCTGCTGATATCTTAACATCAGGAAAAACCAGCAAAAAAGTCAGGAAATGCTAGCTGGAACTCTGCATGCATCGTCCTATTTCACATGCAGGATCTAAGACTAGGCTGCCATATTGGAGGAGCAGGGAGTGACAATGAGTGCGCTTCACAGCCTGATACATCCTCTTCCTCTTTGATACAGAGCTCTTTTGTTGTTCCAGAAACACTAAAAACACATCAGTGAGCCACATTGCTGCACAGTGACACAAACCTTCATCAGCACGAACACAGAGTGTAACTTGTTCTGCCTCAAACCCACTCACACCATCCTGCTGCCCTAAATACTCACTAGAGCACCAAACCAGGATTAAAACGTTGCTTAAAATAGTTCTCGAAAGAAGGATAAGAAAGGATGTGTGACATGTTTTGATGAAAAAAGGAAATTAAAAGGTGTCAGCTGTAATGTTCAAATGTCTGAATTATCACTAAAAGTTAGTTTAAAGTAACCTTAAAGACTAAGAGGGGGTTTCAAATGAAAACCTGTGACTAATAATTGACTGTGCAGCTTTAACTCTATCCAGGCCCATCACATCTGTCACATTCATGCTGGTTAAGACCAGTTTAGTAAGAGACAGTAGCTCTGAAGAGTCTTCAATGATTTAAAGTAAGCTGGGGGAGAATCTGACTCAGCTACACTCCAGCGTAGAGCGGCTCTGTAGACATTAAAGCTCCATTGTATGGCTTTGTGAAAGTCTGATTATAGCGCTCGGCACTGCCTCTCCCCCTGCTCTGCTCCTGTGAGCCATACACATCCAACACTAATGACTCGCTCTATGGTTACTGGGGCTTGGGGGAATGCTTGCAAGAATAAGAGGGAGAAGGGGGAGGAGCGGGGGTGGAGGAGTCTGTATGTGCCCTGATGGGGAGTTGTCAAAGATAGATGACTTCATTTTGCCTGCTTTCCCTTTCATTCTCCCCTCTGTTCCTCCTCCTCCTCCTCGCTGTCTCTGCTCGCGCTCTCTGATTCTGTCGCTGAAGCTGACAGAGACAAAATCAGACTTTGGAAACTATACTTTTGTCAGGAGCTTGTTAGCTCGCTGCCTCCCAGGTGATCACTTTTACAGCAGGGCGAGGCAGGTGATGTCTCTTAAAGTGATAGATTATAGTAACCTCTGGAAAAGGAAGCTCAAAATAGGTATCGAGAAACTTTAGAGTCTAATTAAGAATCCACTAAAATCTGAGTGAGCTCATATCAGAGACCTTAATAAGGCAAATTAACCTTTTTAAATTTTTTTTTCTCAAACTTATTGATTTGAATTCCTTTATTTGGTTATTTATTGTTTATTATTTCTTTTTTCATTAATATTTTAATGTTCTTAATCTATCCTATTCTATTTTCTCTGATGTAATGTTGTCTTCTTAAAACCTTTTTATGTCATTTAATGCTTTTTTAAAATTATTATTATTATTATTATTATTATTATTATTATTATTATTATTATTATTATTATAAACACTTATTTATTGATTGATTTTATTTCATTATATTTATTGATTTTTTTTTAACCTCTATAACAATGATTTATCAGTCTACAGATTTTTTTTGCATTGTTAGAATTTTCTACACTTCTCTGTCTTTAAAAGTATTGTCATATTATAAAGCAGGTGATCTTCCTCTTTAGACTTTCCTTGAACACTTTTAGGAGACGTAGCAGATGAGGTTTTTTTTTACATCTGCCTGGCTCAAAATTAAATCATGTGACAAACAGTATTTCTCATAGTCTGAGGAGAAATAAAAAAAAACCTGAGTATTTATTTTATTGCTCAATGAATGATAAATAACTTTTTTGTAATCACTATCAAAGTCTACTGTTAGTCAGCACGTGCAGTGTCACCTGCAACGCTTCATTTGTTTGTGAAGCAAAATGATTGTTCTTTAGCTCAATTAGCTAGCTCCTGCTATGCTACTTGCCAAAGTTCCCTGTCAGCGCTTAAAAAGTGGCTCAAAAAGTAGAACATCAACACACTGACTAAAGTCCTGCAGGTCCAAATAAACAGCGTTCGACCCGTTCAACACTAAGCATGCACAGCGGGTTTAGAGACTGCAGCCCTCGTGGTCCTGGTCGTGAGATCGATACTCGGTCATAACAGGATTTGGTGCGCGCCATTCCACACTCTCTCTGCACATTTTCTGTCTCTCTCTCAAGCTGTCCTTTCTAATAAAGGTAAAAATTAAATAATGCTAGGTTGCAAGAGCAGGGTAGCTGCAATGAAACATGAATCTATGATTTGATTGTGTGATAAACATCTGAGCGTAACCACCCCCAGATCAGCGCATGTATCACAAAAGGTTACAGAAACTGAAGTGACAATGAGTCTAATTCTAACATCCTACATGACACAGTTTGAGGGCAGTTACTTAATACTTGATTGAACTTCAAAGTGTCTTTATTTATTTATATTTTTAGATATCTCTCTGGAGTTGTGTTTTTTTATGACCTGGCTTCTGACTTAGCGACCTGTGCGTCAGTCTGCTTCGGACGTGTTGATGTTTGCTTCATTGTCCCTACTGCAGGCTGTGAGAGTGATCTGAATGAAGTTGTCTGCGTCTATTGTGGATGAGGTTTGGCTTAAACCACACAAAAGAAGAGCTGAGGATATTTATTTTCAAAGAGTCATAAGAACTCCACTATACAGTCGACTCATGAGCCTCTTTCTGAAGATTAAAGTGACGGCTTCATAGAGAGCAGTAAATATTCATAAGAGCATGCTGTGCAGGTTTGCAAAGACTTGAAACAAGTGAGGAGGAGAGAAAGACGGAGCTGAATTCAAAGTGACGGGTGGAATTTGTGTTCACGGAAGGCAAGGAAGAAGAAGAAACTCCTCCGCCATCTCCTCCTCCTCTCTCACCTCAGACAGGCACGAGGAGCTCCTCATCCTCAGTTGGCCTACTTCTCCAAAGCTGCATGCAAGTGAAAGTGTGAATCCCGGACCGCTCTCTTATCTTACCTTGCTCCCGGCTCAGGCTGCGAATGTTGCCGGAATCGTCCATCGGTGTATTCCCAAAAGAGACAGAGCTCCATGTGCTGCTAAAACAGAGACTGGGGAGCTGGCTTCAACCCAACGAACATGTGGGGGGCTTCTTCTGTCACAAGCATGTCTCGCCCGGCAGTTGTCATCATCCAGAATTCTGCTGAACTTAACTATCTTCACTTCTTTCTATTCTATTTTTCTTCAGGAGTCTTTCCTCGCTTCCTCTCCTCATTAAAGCCCATCTTCTTGTTCTCAGTGTGCAAGTGCTGCTGAATTCAGGAAGACAATAGAGTGAGGGTGCACACTTCTTCTTTTTGTTCTTTCTCTTCTTCTTCTGCCTCTACTGTACAGACTAAAGAGATGGGAGGTGTTGCCTGGAGAGCTTTGGGAGCGTGCTCAGTGCAGTCAACCACTCATGGCTCTCGTACGAGAGGGGGAAGCTCTCAGTTCAAAGCCGATCACCTGGGAGAATGAACGCTATTAGACAGAGGAGAGAGGGAGGGAGAGAGGGAGGGAGGGAGGGAGGGAGATGAAGGGGGGAGGAGGAGAAAGTGGAGAGAGGGAATGGACTGAAATACATCTGCTGAGATAAAGGGGAGGAGAGAGGAGGAGAAGGATGCGAGTGGCGCGAAGGAGGCAAGGTGGCTGAGATTTGCAAGAAGCAAAGAGCAGCAGTGTGTGGCGCACATGTTTTATTCAACGAAGAGCTGCTGGGAGAAGAGCAGCCAGGCGTGGATGGGTTTGTCCCAGCAGTCGGCCGAGAAAGGGGCAGACAGATGGAGTAGAAAAACAAAAGACAGAAGAAAGGCAAAGGATGAACTTACCTATGCTTCTGTGAGCTGGGTCTGAGGGCAGCTGGAGAGGAAGCAGCCTGCAGCTCCTCTAAGACAGAGTCTGAGGAACGCTGCAACTAACTTCTACAGCAGGAGAGTCTGCCTGTTGGGTATGGCTGGAAAAAATCTGGGATCCCGGATGTGCTCTAAATGTGGGAAAGACAATGCCGCAGAGCGGACCAATCACTGGACTTGCGGTCTGCGTCGGCTCTACGGGTAGTTACATTTTGGAGGAGGTGGGCGTCAGCTACGTGCATATGCCCCGGCGTAGGTAAGGGAGCTACGCGGACCCCTGGCGTAGGGTACACCATCAATTTGACGCAGGAGTATAAACCAGCCTTAACATGGGCTCTGATGGGATGCCTTTGGCTCTTGGGGATAGCCTCTAGTGGACACTCAAGGAACTGCAGTTTTCTGCACTCTCACGTTGAAGTAACAGCTCTTTGTCTGAAGATGAAAAAACCTAACACTCAACAACCGAGATGTAACAAAAATTAGAGATTAGAGGGGATGATGTTTTTTTAACTTGCCTTCAGTGTCACGTTAGGAAAATGGAGGAGGACCCATGTGCAGAAAAATAAAGACGTACTTATAAAAGATACAAAGGAAATGTACTAAAATGTCCAAGAAACTAAATCCAAAAGAAAAGAATGGAAACACTGACAAAAAGAAACACACGGAGAACACAAGGAATACTTACAATGATCCACAGAGTAATGAACACAGATGTGACACAGGTGAAACTAATTAAGTTACTCAAAAAAGGAGGGAAACACACAAGGCCAGGAAGTACACTGAACTGGAAACACAGGGAGCAATAACTACAAAATGAAACAGGGAACACGATAGACTAGACGAAGAAACATAAGAAAATGCACACAAGACATGGATCACCAAACACAAGGAAGGCAAAGGATAACTAATACAGATGACAGACGGGAGGAAACAAGGCATTAACTACAAGGAACAATCCAAAACTAAACATCAGCTTATGACATTCAGATTTTGTGTTTCCTGCAAACAGACAAACACAACTGTCACACTCCCAAATGAACACGCCAGAAAAGAACGAGGAAAGAAAAGAGTCTAATGTCCTTTAATCCAGTCTTTCACAATATTTTAAATCAGCACTTTTAATTTAAATAATCTTTTAATCATTTGCTTTGTTTCTATTATTGTTGTTTTATGTAACTTTGTAATCTGTTTTGAAAAAATGTGTAATGAAGATACCATTATTGGTAAAAGTTTCCATAGAAAGTCCAGTAAACATTTTAAAACTAGTCACAGAAACAAAGAGTTTTAATTTATTTCATCATTTAATGTCTCTGAAAATAATGAACACTATCAGTCAATGAAACGTTTAATGTGGTTTTATTTTAGCTGCTCAAGCTCATACGATTCCAACAATTGTTGCATCATTGCACACTGTGCCCAATTTTTTTTTAAAATCCAAAGATCTTTAAAAAAAAATGTTTCTCAAGTTTGAACCTCCAAAGCTCCTGAGGCAAAACTGATGCACAAAGTCTGCAGCACTCAAGAGGATTCAGCCGAAAACACGCTGAGTGGACTTTAAAATTGTACTAAGGACAAAGAGTCTCTGCAGCAATGTGACTAAGGACAAAGATTCTCTTCTGACCATCCTAGTCTTTCCAAAGCTGGCAAACGTTATGCGTATGTTATAGATTCACGTACTCCAGAGCCTCATTCACTCCACTCAGAAGAGAGCAGCTGAGGGACACATTTTTCCATCTTTCTCAGCACCACGTGTGCATTGTGTTCAGACTCCCACAGAAAGACATTTCTGCTTCTCCAGGAAACATAATCAAGTAGTTGTTGATGTTAAAAGTGCTGGCACAGAGGACGTGCAGTCAGCAGCTCTGGCCCCTTGGTACGTGTCCTCATAAAGCCACATCTGCTGAACCCTACAGTAATGGGGATGGCAACAGTTCAGACATGTAGAGTGGCTGCTTAATGAAGTGGAGATGTAATGACAGTTCTTATTCATGCCTCAGCTCGTGAGCTAATTTATGAAGGCACCTTGTTATGTTTGCAGGGACGCTGCAGAGGAAGCTATTTAACGTCACGGTACATCCCCATCAGATACAGAACACAGTTTACAATATTTCAGCTACCTTCAGCTCTTGCATGAATAATAGACATTGTGAATTGTCTCAGCTCATGCATGTTTCATAAGGCAGGAACAACAAACCTCCGGTCTTTAGTACATGCATTTCCAAAGGCCCTCTGCTGTTCCTCAGACTGCAGACTATTATCGTAATGCTGCTCTGCAGGAGCTGCACCTGAGCCTGCACTCCAACTAAAGTCAAGCTCCAGCTATCTATCCATCTATCCGAGGCGTCTCCATACATTAGCGTGCAACACCTCCTGCTGCTTGAAGGAGCTTTGGGCACGCTACAGTGACCATCCTCTGAGTCACCGTGTAGCAACAGGACCTGTTTCACACAGCCAAGCTTTGGGCCATCAGATGCAGCTAGAAGTTAGCTGAGAGCATGGGAGCAATCCATAAGGACCAGTGTCACAGGGTCTTAAGTGTGTATTCCTGAGCGGGGGTTAAGGTGGGGGATGGGCATTATGCCCTGAGGGATGCTACAGGACTGTGGTTGGAGTGTGCAGTCTGTACCAATTACCTTTTACTATCACATATAGAAAGTAGGATGGAGAGATTATGTGAAACAAAAATAAAGAGTGTGTTGTACCAGCAGGAATGCAGATGCAGAGATGTAAACAAATACAGAACAAACAGACAAGTACTGATCAATTCATTCTGTATCCAGGTGTGTTATTTCAGCAGAGCTCAAGGCATGCAAATGTGACATGACGGTCAGGACTAGACAGACATGAAGCAGTCTGATTAAAACGACAATGCACAATGTCTGAATGTGAGAAGAGAGCTTTGCATAATATTGTGTAAGATATTTCAGCACCATGAACAGAAAAACAAGGAATAAGTCCTGCAAGATGTTGCATTTATCAACCTGCTTGTTTCTAAAAGAGACCAAAGACATCTGAATAACACGTCCAGTGTCTGCTCTTCCTCTCTGTCCTGTCAACAATAAAGCTGTGAAACTTAGCGCCCCCTACAGGCCTGGAGCACTGCCGCTTAAAACTCTTGCAGCGCTTTTGACCTTATGTAGTTGTTTCTGATTTTGTACATGCATTTTGCTTTGCATCATTTGCTTATTTGGAGCATGTTTCCTGTTCATGCAGTTGTTTTGTTGTATGTTCTTTCATTTGTTATCATTATGTCTTTCCTCTCTTGCTTTGGCTCTGGCGTTTTGCATCTGTTTCTAAAGTTGAATCATTTCTGCAGCAGGTTTCTCTTGATGAAGACCGTTCAAGCAAACAGATCTGCCCTTGTTGACAACCATAAAGAAGTATTTCAAGCACAGCAGTTTTCCCTTTTGTGGGATGAATAAAGGATTATTTTTTAATCTTGTCTTAAAGCAACGGTAAAGGTCTGACCACAGGTTAATTTCAGTCCAGAAAAACACCTGTGATCTAGGGCAGGGGTTTCAGCCCATGACCCCCAAAATATAGGTGCCAAAGACTTGCGACCCCCACTGTCCCTCAAAGCGATTTAATGTGGCTTCATTTAGCTGGTCTGCAGAAAAAGCTGGTCTACCTGTACGAGCATGTGGCCTTGTTTCCTGTGCCGTTATGACTTAACCTACTGCTACTGATGCTTTTGATAATTTACTGTTCACTAACCATAAACATAGGAGTCATCTGGCAAAAAGAAAGGCAGAAAACTAGTTACATTTTCTATTTTCAAGGTTTTATTTCAAGTTGGCTACTACTTTTGTCGATATTTTTTATTATAATGAGTAACATGTACTATTTTTACGTAACTTAAAAAAAAACTCCCTTCTTGTTACATGTTACAACCCCCCATTTGTGTCTCGCGACCTGCCAGGGTTTCCGACCCACACTTTGAGAACCCCTGATCTAGGGGACAGGCTTTGGGGCACTCCCCTAAAACATGCTTATGAAATAATGTAGTTTTGATTATTTAAACCCACATGCAGTGCTGTTTGATGAAAACTTAATTAATGAGTCTGATTTCAAACTTTATTTGAGACCTGTTTGGGCTACAGCAGATCAGCTGTGGGGCTCGGGGGAAGTCTGTCGGCCAGTTGGCACGAGCACCGACATATTTTGTTTTTCTTTCTCTCTCTTTTTGACATTCACGTCCCCTAGAGGATGACTCCAAATCATTCAGATGATCCGGCTGACATGAGGAGCCAAAGGAGAGATGACCTTTTCGGATTCACTGTGATATAAGGGGAACTTTAGAGCAGACATTCAGGATCCCCACAGGAAGAACTGCAGTACTACAAACATTTAATTAGGTCAAAGTTTGAATAAGCTCATAACTATGGTGTTGTAATTGTTTACTTTGGTTGTAGTAATCTGGGGACAACGGGACGAAACTTTTCATTACACACTTGAAGTATCAATATATGAAGTGTAGTCTGCAATGGATTAATGCACGAATGAATGAGCACATTCATGCTCCCCGCACAATGAACCATTTAGTATGCTCAATATCTTCCACAGCACCTTCAAACCAAAGCTCTACTGTATGCAATAAGAAATTTGACCGAATCTCTTGAACAAAAAACAGAGAAAGAAATGAAACTCATTATGCAGCCTCGTAACTCCTCCAAACGTTTGACTGCACGGTAAAGATCTTATGTCTTATAACATCATAACATAAACAATTTCCCGTCTCTTTGTCTCCTTGTACCACCCCTCTCTCTCTCTCTCTCTCTCTCTCTCTCTCTCTCTCTCTCTCTCACACACACACACACACACACACACACACACACATCTCTGTCACACTGTGTTAGTGTTTAAAGGGGCCGTGGCTCAGACTCTTTGGGATGGAAATATACACAATCACTACATGGATTGCAGATTTATGTTTCTTTATCCTCACACCAGTTTGTCTCTAACAGCTCAAGGGTTTAACATACTAACTGTTTGAAGACGCTTTGAATCATAAAAAACGTTAGATTTGAGGCTCATATTTGGAGTTTTAAAGGGAATTAAATATAACATACAATGCATACATACTTTCTTTGTCAGTCCAATTTAGAATGAAATCCAATCAGTGTCCTAAAACATTTTGCAACTATGCTCCAAACAAAAGAAAAAGCATGACTAAAAAGAGATCTTTTCAAATTATGGATACAAGCAGTGCTTTCCTTTTCTGCTTCTGACGTTACAGATACTCTAGCTCCACTGGCCCATGCAGATTTATGCTTCATCTGCCACCCCCTTTCACAATAAAAGCAGTTGGTTGTCATGAATAATTTGTGTTGTGCAGTTTGGCAGAACAAGCAATTTTTGCACCAAAATCTGCCTCATGAAAATTCTGCTTAAATGCTGAAATATTATCCTGATTAGAAATGCAGGATTCTTTTCACTACCCAACACAAACAAACATTTTTCTCTGACAGAAACAATGTTTTTCAGTATCATATACTAAAAACGAGTAGATGGTAAGAGATCAACCAGGTGCTCATGGTGTTAAAGGCCTGTGTCCTTTGTGCTCTATCATATTTATGTCATGTTCACACCAAATGTGGACGATCCTGCCATTGGTGTGAGTACAAATGGGAGAATCTACTCGCTCAACCCGCACGTCAAAATGGCTTGTACGCAAGTGCCCAAAACCCAAATTTTGCAAGGGGAGGGGTTCCCTTTAAATGCAACTCAAGCCAGTTGTCATCAAACAAGGTTGAGCTTGACTACATTGAATGCTGAAGCTGGTTATGCTCAAGGTGGCAGTGCTAACTTCATAGTATAACCAATAGCTGGATTCAAGTGACAGACAAAGGTTTTGAGATTAATGTACCTCCACTGGTTTGTTTGTCACATCTTACGTCACCAGAGGATGGGCACACTGATTGGCTATCGCCACACGAATGATTCGCTGGAGTTACTATTTTTCAACTCTCAGAGAATTCAGTCGCGTGTATAATTCACTTCATTCACGCTGCCAGACATGAACTTGCCTCTACTCATGTCTTTACATATGATTTCACGCCCATCAGACTAAAACAGAAAACTGTTTGCAAGTCAAATTTTCCAAAATGCACTAAATCAATTGTTCAGATAATAATATATTTGGTATTAATCAAAGTAAAGATATTGATAAACTCTATGTCAGATAGTATTTGAGGTTTGAGTCCAGCCTGAAACTAAAAGTCAGAGCAGAGTTAGAAAAGAAGAAATACAGTCCCTACTTTCTGAGTCTGGATTGTGACAAAGTCTTGGTAATCAAACACCTGAGGTATTGATACTGAAGGTAACAGTCTAAACAAAAGCCGAGGTGATCATTTGTTCTTTCTTTTTAAATCAGACTGAGTATGGATTGTGTTCCTGCAGCAGGAGGCGGTTTCTTTAAAAGACTGTGCAAACATGTTTGTGTTCAGGAACAACAAAGGTAAGAAATAATCAATGTGGCGCCTTGAGCCTGATGGCGACTCTGTTGTTATGTCTACACTGTTTGTGCCACTTTTTATCATCCGGCAGTCAGCAGGTTATCTCCGGCGCTCCTGTAAAAGCACGGAGGATGATTGATAAAATCGCTCGACTGAGAGGAAAGCGATCGATACCATGCCGGTCAGTCCGCTGTGTTCGAGAACCAAGAGCCACCGGCAGACTCTACGAAGCCTGATAAGAAATTCAAGGGAGCCTCCGAGAGCACAAAGACACTGTGAGGGTCACAGCAGAGCCGGTCTGCTCTTTCTACAGCGCCAACATGTGAAACCAGGCGGAATAATGACTGCCTGAACTCAGGGGAAAAACATGCTTCAGTGATGGGATTGAAAACCTTACGCTTCAAACAGTCGACTTTCCCTTTAAGAAAGTCTCTGAATGGATTTTGAAGGATCATAAAATATGAATAACATCAGCTCAGAGAATCTTTGTCTTGTTTCTCTGTTTAACCTTTATCTTCCTTCATCTTAAGTCAGTGTGAAATTATTTTCCGTCAAAGCTGAGAAATATCAGTAAAGTTTGCCGTTTTCAATTAAATCTTATTTTCCCGTCCGACATTTCAATCAGCAGAAGAAGAAACACTGCTGGATGTTTCTGCAGCTCTTTGAGTGAAAGTGTTTGTCATGTTTGAAAACTGTCTTACATGTTGTGAGTTTAGACGGAGCAGAGAGACAAGGTAATAACCTCAGCCGCAGGACTGAGGGCCAGCTGTGTCCTCACTGGATTTCTTTTTTGTGTGTGTACTTGTACGTGTGTACGTGTGTGTGTGTGTGTGTGTGTGTGAGTTGCAGGTGGCCTGAAGTAAATGGAAAAACCGAAAGGCTCTTTTCAGGCTTTCCCAGGGTTAGATTGAGGATCACGAGGTCCCAGCATGAACGCTCTCATTGAGGAAATAATGTCAGGGGATTGAATTTGTGCAGCAGATGATATAAGAGGTGAGATGAATACAGCAGTACACCCTGAGGTGCTGTATATCATAGAGCATGAGCATGTTGCACGCTCTGTGACAGCTGTTTAACATCTCTGCTGCATTGATAACCATTATTTTAAACGTAGCATTATAACTCCGCCTTTGTTTACAAATATACCCTGCCTACTTTTGATTCCCTTCTTTGGCTGTTTTTGAAACCGCCTATTATACTAGCCATACATACTGATTTAGCCAAAATTCAGTATGTAGTATGTATGTGAACAGGAGCAAAATCTGCAGTATACCAAAACTACCCGGATGTCATACTGATTCGGGAAAATTTCCCAGTATGCAGTGAACCAGTCTCCCTCAAGTACTGTTTCCCACAATGCACAGCGCTACTGGGTTTTTAGATGCATTACCACCACCTACTGTGTAGGAGTTGTATCAGACGTTTAAAGTCGCTGTTACATTTACAGTGAAGTAATGCAAAGAAAACACTGATGAATCGAATAACTTCCAGTTCAATCAGGAACACTCTCGTCATTGATTTAACCATTTATGCCAAATGGAAATACAGTTATGCTTGGCGCTATAAGCCCTGCTTTAGCGCTCCCCTGGTTAGCCAAGCAGCCTGCTTCGTTTTGGAGGGAGTGCATTGCAAAATCCCCGCAATTTTAACAGACATTTAGACTAAGCAGGGGGAGGCCGGGTTTGAGGAGGCAAAGTTTAACCAACAGCAGCAGAGTGTGGGCAGTAAAGGTGTTGCAGGGATTAGCGAGAGGGAAGAAGTGCTTGAATAGACCACCTTATTGTTAGAATGAGCTGTCATTGGTTGTGTGGATAGGAAACAATGATTCAAATTGCAGCCTGTCAGCTCACAGCAGCTGAGGTGTATGACTACCGTGTCCTGCATGAACTAACACGAAACTTCATTAATTACAGAGGTGATACAAATCTCACAGGCAACCGTTCTGCGAAAATATTAAATTCCATATAAACCACTTCTTAACTTTTGTAATCAGAAGTGACGCTAACAAAGCAGTTTCACTATCAGCTTGGCCTTGGTTAATTCAGCTTTATGAAACCGGAAATCCAGCGACGCCTGGCCCGGTATACTGCAGAACAGATCTAACAGCACAGTCATACTACATCCTACCTTCATACGCAGTATGCAGTAGCAGGCGGTTCAAAAACAGCCTTAGTTCTGGATGATCACCGTGTCTCTCCATCTGTCATGCCTGCTGCTGAGGTTGCGAGTGACGGCTGGCCTCAGTCATGAGGGGTACATTGGGTTTACAAAGAAATGGAGCCGTCTACTGTTGTGTACGTTTGTTCGAGACAGTCCTACTTTTCTGATGAACGTCTAGATAAAAAAGTCTTATTTGAGAGAGAATAAGTTTCAATCTTTAAGAAAAGCTGACCTCCAGCATCATTCTTCTTTTCACCGGCAAGGACCACCACCATCAACGGGGTGCAATCTGACAATTATTTATTGATCTTGTGGAAATAGTGATTCTGAATCCACTTTTAACTTATTGCCCTTGTTGGTCTGGAAAATAGAAATAAAAGGGTGTGAGAGAGGGGCACATAATGTGAGACGATAGAGGAGGAGAATAGTTTTGAATAAATAAAGTGTCAGTAGAGGCAGGGTTTAGGTGTGGTCCTGCTCCTGAAACTTTGCTATAAAGCATCACTTATGGGTAAATTGCAGAATCATATCAGAGACATTTACGCGTGTGCAGTCTGCACAGGTCTGCACACATGGACAGCTTTGTGGACAACCACAGAACAACAGATAGATATCACTGCATGTGATTGAGCATTTAACAACAAGAAAACCAGGTGCAGGGATAAATCTTTACAGTCCATTTTTTTGCTCCTGTCTAAAACTGATCACATGTGTATCTTAATTGTCTTAGCTATTGAAGTGAAATGTTTATTAAGAATGTGATTTGAAAATATTTCTGGATTAATGATAAATGCTTCCTTCCCTTTGTGCCTGTGTGTGGGCTTTTGCTCTCGTGTGTTTGCCCCAGAAAATCAGTCACCGGTCTTAGCAGAACATGACCTCCAGGCCTTGGAGAAAAACCTGATCCTCCCCTTTAATAGTCTCTTTGTGCATGTGTGTGTGCGTGTGTGTGTGTGTGTGTGTGTGTGTGTGTGTTTGTGTGTGTGTGCGTGCCTGCATGCGTGCGTGTGTGCGTGTGCATGTATGTGTGTTAGTGTAACCAGCTGATAAGCAAAACTGTCAGATTTGTCTCATGCACCAGTGTTAAGTATTTGACAGCTGTATTTTCCTTCTCTAACATGTTTGGACAGCTAGCTAAAAACACTGAGTGGCTAACTGTGTCGTGTGCACAACACATGTGAGCCGCTTACATTAGCTCGGATGTATAAACTCGTGGGCTGCTGTTCTCTTTAGGTTTGTGTCTGTGGGAGTGACAGCTGAAGTGACTGACAGCTGGAGGAGCAGATGTATTGTGCTGCATGATTATGTAATTGGTACATTATGGGAGATAAATCCTGTGTGTTTGTTGTTGATGCTTTGTTACAGTTTGACGTTGAAGAGAAAAAAAAGTCCATGTTTTACCCGTCAGTTCCTCTGACATGATCGGTCAGTTTGTGAGGAGTGGCCGTGAGAAGAGCAGCACAGCACTCCAAACATTCTCCCCGGGACTTAGTTTGTAATGTAGTGACTTCGACAAAGTAAAAGGAAAGATTTGTCCTTTTTTTTGGTTGCTGTGTTTTGACTTTTATGCAGACGGTCAAAGAGGAGCCAACACAACAACAGTGGCAGAACTTCAGCAGAGAAGCTTCTTCCTCTGATTGGAGTTATTTCTGCTCACATACTTTTACACTCCCGTCACTTTCAGAATAGACTTAATGACACAATCCTGGCTAAATTATTGATGAAACTTTCATATCATCAGTTGAATTATGCTGGGTTTGTGTAACAGAAAATTACATTGCTTCACTCTGGCTTCCTTCAGCAGTATGAACATGAAACAGAAACTGATTCTTGTGATGTTCTTGTAATTAACGGTGTGTCTTAAATTTGCTGAAATAACAACGTCATGATGCAGATTAGTCAAAAGTCAAAAGTCAAGCTTTGTCAGGTCTGTCTTCAAGAGGAAAAGAAAACTACTTTTACAATGATTGTTGAATGGAGGTCTATGAAAGAGGATTAGAGACACTGATGTTTCTTTAGGTCTGACCTTCATCAGGGAATGTTCCATTTGTTCTCACAGCAGGTGTTCTAGAATTCTGTCTTTGACGTCAGAATTCTAGAACACCTGCTGTTGCTCTCCATACAGAAAAAAAAGCCTGCTGACACCTAATTGGTTGATCATACTCAGACTACAAACAGAGACCAGAACACTTCACAGACTAAAATGCAGATGCTGAGTTCCAGATTCAACATGTTTATGCAGAATCTGTAATTACAGGTTAATTGTAGAGTTGTAAAAAGCTTTGTCAGGTCTGTCCTCAGGAGGAGACGAAAACTACTTCTACAATGTTTGTTTGTTGAATGGAGGTGGGATCCATCATTTCTGATGCTGTGTTCCAGGAAGTCAGGAAATCTAAATGCTGATTGTCTTTAGTGACACAGCATCAAGCAGATTTGTGTCTCAGTGTAAATGTTTCATCAAGAACAGATTTTTAGCTGCTCTTCATTCAGATATCTGTTTATAGAGAGAAATAAATCTTCCTCAGATTACCAACCAGGGGAACAAATGGATTGTGTTCCTCCTGCTGTTGCTATCCATACAGACTGCTGATTGGTCAATACTTTTCAGACTACAAGAAACAACTTCTAATGCTAAAATCCAGAAGTCGTTTATTTTATATCTCTCTCCTCTATACATCTTGTACGGGTTTGTTTTTGTTTGTTTTCAGAGATTTTGGTCAGTGTTGAGTGCTCAGGTGTGTTTTTGTTCTTGCCCTATGTCTTCTTCTCTCTCTGCTCACCAGCTATTAATTCAACACACCTGCCCAACATCAAACAATCACCTACTCCCTACAAGTACCCTCCGCCAGCAGCCAGAGCCTGCCAGATACATGCCTCATATCCAGCTCCAGCTCCAGCCTTATCCTGTCAGCACAGCTTGTTTGTTTGTTTGCCTTCCTGTCATCTTGCCCAGTTCTGTCTGTCTCCAGGATGTTCAGTCACTAACCAGCCTTACTACTTCACCAAACCCACCTGTAAGCCACCTACCTCTTGGATCACCAACTCACTCCTCTGCCCAGAACCCTCACCTCCTACCAGCTTACCACTCGTCTGCCTACTTTTCCAAACACAGCTCAGTTTTGCCACTTTACCTTTCATTTGTCAGCGTGTGGGTTCAGCCAACATCGTGACAGAGACACAATGAGCTTTGATGGGCTCTATGGATTATGCTGCTAACTTAGCCTTTTTCTTTATACCCATCTAGTATGTCTTTTTCTTTAACCAAAACAAAAGCAATGCAAATTGTCCTCTTTTGTTTAATGGTTTGATCACAAATAAACACAACTGTTTCAATATTTGAATTTGTAGATACTCTAGAAAACCAAATACCAGCATGTCAGGGTTAGTGATGGGAAGTTCGGCTCTTTTCAGAGAGCCGGCTCTCTTAACTTGGCTCCCAAAGAAAAGTCGGCTCTTTCGACTCCCCAACGGCTCTTAATTTAGGATCTTTTGTAGCCGTATGTTTTACATTAACTTTGCAAAAAATAATGTTTTGTATCGAAAACCCTTTTACGTACAGTGTTTTTATGAGAAGACTTATATTTACCAATTTTGTGCATTTATTCTGTTACAAAACCATTCTCACCCTAACCCTAGGGTTATAGTTGTGATTAGGGTTAGGATTCGGGTTAGGGTTGTGATTAGGGTTAGGGTTAGGATAAGGGTTAGGGTTAGGGTTGTGATTAGGGTTAGGGTTAGGGTTGTGATTAGGGTTAGGGTTAGGGTTGTGATTAGGGTTAGGGTTAGGGTTGTGATTAGGGTTAGGGTTAGGGTTGTGACTAGGGTTAGGGTTAGGGTTATAGTTGTGATTAGGGTTAGGGTTGTGATTAGGGTTAGGATTAGGGTTAGGGTTGTGATTAGGGTTAGGGTTAGGGTTGTGATTAGGGTTAGGGTTAGGGTTGTGATTAGGGTTAGGGTTAGGGTTGTGATTAGGGTTAGGGTTGTGATTAGGGTTAGGGTTGTGATTAGGGTTAGGGTTAAGGTTGTGATTAGGGTTAAGGTTGTGATTAGGGTTAGGGTTAGGGTTAGAAGTGGGGTAAGGGTTAGGATTAGGATTAGAACCAGAACTAAATTTAAATAAACAACCAGAACCAAACTCAAGCAAACCCAACCAGAACTAAACCAAACCCGAACCGGAACCGAACCAGAACCGTACCAGAACCGAACCAGAACCAAACCTTACCAGAACCGTACCAGAAATGTACCAGAAACGTACCAGAACCGAACCAGAACCGAACCGTACCAGAACCAAACCAGAACCAAACCGTACTAGAACTGAACCAGAACAGAACCGTATCAGAACCGAACCAGAACCGAACCAGAACCGAACCTTACCAGAACCAAACCAGAACCAGAACAGAACCGTACCAGAACCGAACCAGAACCGAACTGTACCAGAACAGAACTAGAACAGAACCGTATCAGAACCGAACCGTACCAGAACCGAACCAGAACCAAACTTTACCAGAACCGAACCAGAACCAGAACAGAACCGTATCTGAACCGAACTCAAGCAAACAAAACCAGAACCAAACTCAAGCAAACCCAACCAGAACCGAACCAGACCCGAAACAGAACCGTACCAGACCCGAAACAGAACCGTACCAGAACAGAACCAGAACAGAACCGAACCAGACCCGAACCAGACCCGAACCAGAACCATACCAGAACTGAACCAGAACCGAACCAGAACCGAACCAGAACCGAACGAAAACCATACCAGAACCGAACCAGAACCATACCAGAACTGAACCAGAATCGAACCAGAACCGAACCGTACCAGAACCACACGTACCAGAACCCAACCAGAACCCAACCAGAACCCAACCAGAACCCAACCAGAACCATACCAGAACTGAACCAGAACCGAACCAGAACCGAACCGTACCAGAACCGAACGTACCAGAACCCAACCAGAATAGAACTAGAACAGAACCAGAACCCTACCAGTACCGAACCAGAACCGAACCGAACCAGAACAGAACTCAAGCAAACAGAACCAGAACCAGAACCAAACTCAAGCAAACAGAACTAGGACCAAACTCATGCAAACAGAACCAAACTGGAGCGAACATTATTGGATGGGCTGATCCGATTTCTCCTCTCAGTGAGTATTTATCTTCAAGAAGACTCTCTCTGAAGGAACAGATGTAGCCAGGATACACAGCCTCCCCTCCATCACCTGTATCACCTGTAGAGCCGCAGCTTTTGATCATGATACATCACTAGTCTGATCTTGGTCACACCTTGGTCACTTTTACCTGACTCTGCCTGCATTGACTCATCTGCTGCATCCAGCTGCTTCAGGCTCAGCTGGGTCGGGATTACACACCCACTACCCCTACTTGTTTCATTTTTGGATTTACAGTCCATCTGTTTGTGCAAACAAACAGGTCAAATGAGGCCAAAAAAACCACATCACAATGCAGATTTGTAAGAAATGTGAAATAATTCTTCTCCAGGACTTTCTACAAGATGAGATTACATTTTTGGATGTTAATTGCCTAGGTATCCCCACATTTTACTATTTTCATCAGCATTAGCATTGTACCCTTTGCAGCAGCCTTCATCTGTCCTCTTTCCAGACCTGCTGTGCGCTCAATGAGGCAGCTAACACCTGGATACAGCCTCCAGTGAAAACACCAGCACACCTCAGACAGGATAACGCACCTCGATTAAATCTGGGTGCTGCAGATAGAAACTGGAATATGGAGGGATTACAGAGAATATGTCAAAGCCGAATGTTGCTTCCTCTTTAAATAAGTCATTAAGTTGTTGTTTTATTAGCCAAGTGCTGAAGAGTATTGTCTGTGCAGTGTGAGGAGGTGTAGTGATAGTGAGGAGGTGTAGTGATAGTGGGGCGGTGATTTACAGCTGTATGCATCCTGTGAGAGTGAACCGACACTTTGACTAATTGCCCCTGCAGTAAATCGTCTTTCTTTAGAGGATGTTGTAACATCAGATCAGAGGGCTTTGCAAATAAAGCAGCTGAGATTGGCCTTATTGAGAGCAACCATTATCTCCTCTTAGCCTCTGCTCAGAGGCATTTCATTCCTCTCTTCCTCTCTGCATCATCAGCACAGTGAGCTCCTGTCTGACTCACAACAGATAATTGGTTGGGTCATTGCTGGAGTAACATCTCTCATTAGAGCGTGCACAGAGCTGTGTGGTCAGCTGGTGAATCCTCAGGGCTGAGCTGGCCTGTTAATCCACATATGTAGTAAATATTTTGAGTGTAGATAGTGCAGACTATATTTAGATGTGCTTGCAGTCTTTTTAATGAATGGGATAGTCGCCGGAGGACCTGGGTCTGCTGCAGAACTGGATCTCTGTTTCAGCAGAGAGGCGAGGAAACAATCAGAAAGAGGAGCGGAGAAAAAGTTCAGGTTGGAAACAAATTAACAAAAACCTTAGCAGGAGGAGTGACCTCAGGAAATATGATGTGTTTGACCATTTTAGTGACTTATTGTTGGAAATCTAAGTCTCTAATTGGCCAAATCAAAGCATTGATTTTAGTGTAGTTAGCAACGATACGATATGTTATGTAAGGGGTAATGTATGTTCCGCTTCCTGTCAGGTTCTTGTCTCACCCTGAAGGGATTCTATTTCTTATAACTACTTACTAACCGTACATTATCCCACTTATTACCCGGCTACTAACTTAAAATACAAACATTGGCAAAAACATTGATTAAAAGATTATTTTATTGATTTAAAAGGATTTATGTATACAGCTTTTGAAAAATAGTTTAAGTGATCCCACGGCAGTTAGCGCTCCATGGCGATGGATTCTTATCTGCCTTTTTCGGTCGACTGAACATGAACCTGTCCTCATTCAGCTCTCCTTCTTCTCTGAACTCTGCAGTTCACACACCTTTAAAAAGAAACAAAGAAAATGTCACAACTTTGAACCCTGATGCTATCATCACCACCACTCATGGTTTAAGTGTCTTTGTAGCACTCGGTCGTTACTAATATTGCTGGACAGGATCCAATACGAAAATGTCCGTAGCCTGCTGATGTAGAATGCTGACTGGAGCTAACGTTTTTTGGCCACATTGTTTTGATGCTACTGGAAGCTAATGGTTTTACATGGTTTAAAAAAGCAGAATCTAAATGTGCCGGAACTCTTTTCCGTGGATTGATTTGACATGACGTGTGATCAGTTTGCCTCTGGTGGTGCTCATGTTAGTGAAAGTTAATAACCGATGTCGAGGGGTTTTGACCAATCAGAATGAAGGATCTTACACAACCAGAAGATCAGTAAAAAGCCGGGTAATAAAACAGGATATCATGCAATACACCACAAAAGGGTGCAGGATAATTTGATAGACTCCATTGCTGTAGGTGTTTAACTTCCTCTGCAGTAGTATTAACAGTTAATAAATCATTGAATGAATTGACAATTGACAATCCACGTGCAGAGAAGCACGCATCGGCAACAACTGCAAATATCACACAAAGTTTGTGACTTTGATTAGATCAATTTAAAAGTATGAACAATTTGTACACAATATCAGAATAAATATTTAACATTGAAAGGCTTTAACTCACACATTATTTTTATGACTGTTCTTTCTGCTGACTGTCTTCTTGATTAAAAGAAGCATTGGGTCTCTAATGTGCACAGAAATCAATAAAGATGCAAATATCCTAAAACCCCTCACTTTAATACAGGACAAATAAGAGCATCATCGCTCTTGGAGGGAGGAATTATTTGTCCATCTTTTATCAATTTTAATTTTTTGTTATCTATATTCTTCTATGAAATTTGACCCCTGAACCCGTCAGTAGCTGCAGCTGGAGATCAGGTCAAAGTCATCAGGGTTATTCTGCAGCCAATTTCAGTTTCTGCTGTTCCCTCTTTGCCTCTTCTGACAAATGTGACAAATATGAAGCTAAAAAAATCAATGCACCTCATTGTGCTGCCCCTGAGGTCAAACGGCATAAGGACAGGTGTGTCTCTTTTTAAAGGAGCAGTGATCCAGCCTGGTAAGACATTCTGTCATAAAAAATGCACAGCAGAGGAAGACCGGACCACAAAGAAGAGAAGCAGCCCTGAATGAGGTTTATAATTAACTCTGATGAGAGTAAATGTGTTTGATCCTCTGAGCTGAAGAGCGTTTCTTAATGTGACACAGCACCCTCTAGTGAGAACAAACCTCCCTGTAACGGTCTGCAGGGAAAATTAGAGAAAAAGAGATCAAACAGTTGGCTTAAAAAATGCAGGAAGTCTGACTCTTTGTATTTTACTTTGTTAGAATAACATCTCTCTGCTGTACACAAACACACATCTGTTTTGAATGCTGTGTTTGTGTTGTTGTTTTTGATTTAATGTGTTAATTTGGGGTCTTTTTGGTCTCATTCAGAGCTTTGTTCAGATTCTGGTACTGAGAAATGATTTTAAAAAATAGCATAAATAAAATTAAATGTCAACACATTATTTTTTTAGAAGCGTGAAAAGGTATTTGGTAAAACATTTTTTCCAGATTCGATTTAAGTAGACGTTTAATATTAATCTAAAATAAATCCACATTTGGGATTTAAACAGCTTTAAATTTTTTGCCACTTTTGTCTAATTCTCTCAAGATAAAGTGATGATTAGGGTCTTAAAGGATTACTAGACTCAATAGCTCTTAAAGTTGCTCATATTAAAAGCTTAAGATTAAATTACAGTAAATCAAAAAGTGTAAAATTGTTCATAATTCATAAAGCATGTTTTTCTTTTCTTTTTTTTTAAATTTACAATTGTATTTCTTTTCCTCTTTTTGTAACATTGATTAATTAGCAGGATTTTGTAGACCCATAAAACAAAAAAAATTGTGTATCTGCTCCAATAAACAAAAAGAAAAGACAGAAACAAAAATGAATAAAAATATATAAATAAATAAAAGGGGAAAAAAGGGGCAAATAAAAACATAACCTAGTCACTTATCTATGTCATTGCACCAAAATTAAAAAATTAAAAATAAAATAAACGCAAATACATAAAAAAGAAAAGAAAGGGAAAAAATGAATAGATAAATAAATAAATAAATAAAGGAAAAGAAAAGGGGCAAATACAAAACATACCCTTATCACTTATCTATGTCATTGAAACAAAATAATGATAAGAAAAGAATAAAATAAAATAAACACAAGTAAATAAAAAGAAAGGAAAGGAAGAAAAATTAAAAGGGAAAGAAAGAATGAAAGAAAGAAAGAATGATAGAAAGAAAGAAAAGGAAAATGAAAACAAAACCTTATCACTTATCTATGTCATTGCAACAAAATAACGATACTTAAATAATAATAATGATAATAATAAACTAAATAAAAAAAGAGATAAAAAACAAATGTTGTCCATTCTTTAAAGGCATAAACACTTTATTTTCCTGATGTGAAATTTTAATCACATTAATGGTGTTATAATGGAGCTTTCTCTCCTTTTAATGCACTCTCTGTCAGAGTAATCATTATACTGTCCCCTGCCCTCGGTCATCATCATTGAGTGTTCTTATTTCCCATCATGTTCTGGGTGTAACCTTGGAGAGCAGCCTAACAGCCCTGCTTCTCTAACCCACCGTCTCTGGAGACAAACTGCTTAAACAGCCGTTCTTTAATCCGATCACTCTCCATGTGGAAAGACGCATATGTCTGCACGCGCTCAGTGAAGAGCAGCAGCTGACGGTCATACAGCAGCCTGTCTTCTTCTTCTTCATCCTGCCTCAGACTTCATCCATCTTTACAATGGGCAGTTTGCTTTCTTCACTATGAGGCTGTCAGAAAGCCACTGAGGTGAAATTAACGGAAAACTCCGTACACAGTAGAGTAACTACATCACACAGATTCCTCACACTCGGGAGAAAGGATGGTAAACTACACTTTCAATCATCTGACCACTCTGAGAGCTCTTTCACACACACACACACGTGCTGTTACAACCCCATTCATGAGGGAAAGGGTCAAAATCAAACTCGTACTAAAACTGAACTGACTTACCTATTATTACAAACCATACGTAAGAACAAGTGAGGAAGCACTCCTGCACTTATGGCAAAATAACCCTACGCAACAGGTGGGCGGGGCATCAACTAAAGGGACTTATAGACAACTCGCACTTTACAGTCAAACACTACAAACAATACAAACATAGAAAAATAAAGTTAATCTCCGCGAGGATCACAAGGTTCAGTGTTTTGCCCAAGGACACTTCGACAAGTAGACTGCAGGAGTGAGGGACAAAACAAAGACTCTATGCACTGGATCTGATAGGTTTCTATTCTAGTCAATGTGTTAACTTCCGCTGGATCTGCTTAGTTGCATTCCGGCTGCGTCTCTGATCCAGCAGGTTGGAGCCCCCAGGATCAGATACACAAGACTTCTATTTTTGCCGGATGCCGGAATGCATGGGAAAACCTTGGTATTGTGACTCCAGCTGTCCGGTGGTGAGCACGGATCTGGTGGAAGTCCGACTTAAGACTGTCAGGTGGCTGTATTTATAGCGATGAGGCCCAGACAGACTCAACGCATTTGCATTTGTGATGCTCACTGTGGAAGACATAAGCACAAGTAAACACCTGCAAAGTGCAGCTGGAATTATGAAACACTTAAGTCAAGATGATGATATTTTTAAAAAGGGACTCAATACTAAATAATTTTGCTAACGTTGTACATTTAGTAATTGATTTTCCCACAACAAACAGGCCGATGAGTTTATTTCTACTTATATTCTGAACAATGAGAAGCAACAGAGCTATGGGCTCCAATCAAACTTCAACTAATTGTCTAAAAACATTTCAGATGTCACTTCTGCCTCCGTATGGAAACATCGAGCTTGACTGACATGTACTCTCAAATTCTTTAAGCTCAAGTTTATAACCTCACATAAAGACTTCAAATATTTTGCGATAACTCGATCAAGTGTTTTTGTGCACGTGCAGTTGCGGGTCCAGATCAGAAACTCAGTCCTCCCAGATGGATAATACCTGTGCATTTCTGTCAGAATGTAAAACAAACAAAGAGTTCAAGAATGTCACTGATTATTTGTTTTGATTGTTGACCTGGAAATGTATTTTCACAGACTTTTTATGAAAAGGGCAAAGACCAACAGCTGTCTTCATCCTGTACTGCAGGTTTGATAAAGCTCAGTGCTGCACAGACGAACAAAAGCTGAAGGAAACACAAACACTGCTTCACTTTCTTTTTTACATCAAATGTCAAATATACATCAGACATTTCAGGATCCGTCTGTGATGTCTAACTAACCTTTGGGCCGTCACAACGTTCATGATTAACTTCTGAAGATGAGGTGATGTAATCTAAAACCCGGTCAGATAGATTTTTGACTCAGAGAGTCCAGAGAGCTTTGAAATGTAAATGAGTTCCGCACCGGGCTTTAAGGTGAAGTGAGGCAGCCTCTCTGCAGACCTCACACAGCCCACAGACCCGGGCTCACAGACTCACACTGTCTCTGTGTGATTAGGACTTTAAACCAAACATCAGAGCCGTGAATCAGACATCATCTTCACACTCAGCCGGGCGGGGTCAGAGGGATTCATGTTGAACAGCGTAAGAGCAAGAGGCGAGAGGAGAAACTAAAGACAGGAGTTTAGTGTTTTACTGAACTCACATCTGAGCTTCAGAATCCATTAAACCACAACAAATAGATCTGAATGTTATTCTCCTTTCATTATTGTTCTGTGGAAATATTAACTCCGGCCTTCTATCTCTTCAGTGATAGATTTTCAAGTGCTGATGGCATTTATAAATCATGAAATTATCTTCAACTGCACAGCAGCTGATTCAAACCAATCAAAAATTTCATCATATCTAACTTTTAAATGTTTTTATTCTTGTTTCCTTGCTTATTGTTTAGAAATGTTAATTGCTTTTATTTATTATTTTGATTTGTCTCTGTTTTTATGGAGCAGCCTTGACATTATGCAAAGAAGAGAAGACATAAAATATTTTTCTCTTCACATCAAGCCCTGAAATATAACAGATTTACTCCCTGAAACATATGATAGCCTCAAACTCACTGACTCTTCTCTGGCTTTTTCTCCATCTATGCGTGTGTGTGTGTGTGTGTGTGTGTGTGTGTGTGTGTGTGTCACGAGAGTTTAAAATAGATTCTCCTTATTAGAGAGAAAACATCTGGGGAGAGAGCCCAGAACCAGTGATGCCTGGCACCTCGCTTTTTACCCCAGTTCTGTCAAGAAAGGTGAGGTGTGTGTGTGTGTGTGTGTGTGTGTGTGTGTGTGTGTGTGTGTGTGTGTGTGTGTGTGTGTGTGTGTGTGTGGGTGTGTGTGTGTGTGTGTGTGTGTGTGTGTGTGTGTGTGTGTGTGTGTGTGTACGTGCGTGTGTGTGCGTGTGTGTGCGTGGGTCTGTGTGTGTGTGTGTGTGTGTATGTGTTTATGTGTGTATGTGTGTGAGATAGACAAGAAGAGAGGGTGAGCCGTGGACATCCAGTTAAAGTCTCTCGATGCCTTGTGTCTGAGTTTTTGAAAGACATAACATTATCTTAAAATAACCCTAAAGGAATACAATTCTTTTAAAATATGTTAATGTCTCTTTTAAAATGGTTAAAATCAAGTCAATAAGAGTAAGTTTAAGTTCATGTCAAATCAGGAAAGGCTCTTCGATAAAAGTAAGTTTTAAGAAGGGATTTAAAAGAGATCACTGACTGATTACCCCGGGCAGATCGGACCCCTCGCTGCAAACATCCCATTTAGTTTTAAGTTTTTTTGCAAAGTCTTATTATCTCCAGAATAAAACAATCTAACATCATTTTTGGTGTAGAAAATTTAGAAAACCTTTAAAAACAAGAAATACTGTATAAAGTTTTAATGTTTTATGAATGAAATTGAGTCGTTGGTGCAGCATACAAAAGACACTTTCAGTGGACCCAACATTTCTAATTTCCCTGTGCTGACATTAAACCTATTTAGTTCTTTAAAAAAAATCTTTTTTATTTGGAAATTCCTTTTACTGTACTCCTTATTTATCTAATTTCCCATTTAAGTAGTCTTTGGACAGACGGGCATCAAGGTGCAGATGAATTAGAAATAAAGGATAACTAGGATGTATTTGTTAGAGTTGTGCAATATTTGAGTTGTGAATGAAGAATTTATGTTTGTTTTAATTGCAGCTAACATTACTGAGGTTGAGCTTAGTTTGATATAGGAATTAATTTCTGTATAAGTTGTGTTTTGTTTTCTTTGTTGATCTGTTTGTTTATTTGTTTGTTATGGTGTTTATGTTTATAATGTAAAATGTAGATAAAACCTTATTTTAAAAACTGTAACCAAATGAATTGATTGATTTATATTTGTTCGCTTTTTGCAATATTTTCCTTCTTGTGTTCTTACATTGTTTAATCTGACCGTGTCTTAGGAGCAATTTGTTCAGATCTTTAAATTTGCTGTAGAAATCATTTTTATTTGACTCGTGTCACTTTGGGAATGAGAATGAATGTTTTAATGAAGAACAGGAGGAATAAAAAAACAACTACATGTCTAGAGAGCTCCCTGCAATAAACTTAGAAACAAGCAATCTGGTCTTCCTGGTAAACGCCAGATGGACCGCAGTTCTGCTTCCAGCATAATAAAACATCATGTTTTCTGTTTGCACAAACACCTTGAACTCCCGTTGCTGCTGCATGGGCTGATTTGCTGCCAGTTATTTAAAACATAATTTGAAAAGCTGGACTTAATGGGAAAATAAAATGACTCAGAGTCAGAGAATAAAAACTGAGGTCTTATTTTGGCTTTTAATATCCTGAAATAAAAACACTGATCTGGACTTGTCAGGTGGATGTGGCTGATGTTTAGTCTAATAAGACAAAAACACTCGCTTAGTTTTGACATTTTGCAGATTTGGAGTCTTTTTATTCTGTCAAGGTTAGGTTTAATGAATCAATACATCGTTTTTAGGACGTCATAGAGCTCCTACAAGATGATGCAGTCATAGAAGAAGTTCACTTTAAAGCACTGCAGATGATTTCTGTCAAAGGTGATTTACTTCACCTGCATCTGAGATAAATTTCAACGCACAGAGCGGGAGAAGAGAGGCTCACTTTAAATCACCTAAAGTGAATTAACAGTAAAGCTGTCAGTAGATATTCTACATAATACAGTTTGACCTTACAGGGATACCAGGAGCAAGCGATAAGTAATAATAATAATAATAATAATTTTTATTTGTAGAGCACCTTTCAAAACCAGGTTACAAAGTGCTTTACATGGGTAGCAAATAAAACAGGCAGATCATAAAAACACACAAGTCAAGATAAAGAAATAAAACATATTTTAAAAGACATAAAATTCCCTTAAAAGAACTCTAAAGGAATAAAATTCTTTCAAAATATATTTCTTAAAGACGGTTAAAATAAAATAAAATTCAGATAAAATCCGGGAAGGCTCTGCGATAAAAGTATGTTTTAAGAAGGGATTTAAAAGAGCTCACTGACTCAGCAGACCTGATCTCCTCGGGCAGAAGGTTCCAGAGCGTCGGACCCCTTACTGCAAACGCTCTGTCCCCTTTTGTTTTCATTTTAGTGTTTGGAATGCACAGTAAACCTCTGCCCGAGGATCTCAATGTACGTGTCGGCTCATAGGGTGTTAAAAGGTCTGCTATATAGCTCGGAGCAAGCCCATGCAGGGCTTTAAAAGTAATCAGTAAAATCTTAAAATCAATTCTAAAACATACAGGGAGCCAGTGCAAGGAAGCTAAAACCGGAGAGATGTGGTCGAATTTTCTGGTTCTGGTTAAAACCCTGGCAGCTGAGTTCTGTACAGTCTGGAGACGATCAAGTGATTTGTTGTGCAGGCTGCTAAAAAGACTGTTACAATAGTCCAGGCGTGATGAGATAAAAGCATGTAAAATCGTCTCAGTGTCTTTAAAAGTTAAAACGGACCGAATTTTAGAAATGTTTCTGAGGTGGTAAAAACACGACTGTACAAGTTTTGTGATATGATGCTCAAATGTTAAATTGCTGTCAAACCAGACGCCAAGATTCTTTGCAACAGGTTTTATGTGGTTCGCCATTTGACCAGCAGATGGCAGTAACTGCTTGGTCATGTGTGGTGGTCCGATTAAAATGATCTCTGTCTTGTTTGAGTTTAATTGTAAAAAGTTTCTTGACATCCAGCTCTTTATTTCTGACAAGCAATTATTCAGTGAACTCAGCATGCCAGGGTCTGTGTGTCTGATGGGCAGGTATAACTGTGAATCATCTGCATAAAAATGAAATAAAACACCATGCTTGCTTATGATGTGCCCCAGGGGGAGCATATACAAGGAAAATAAAATCGGACCCAAAACCGACCCCTGAGGCACACCATACTTCACCTCAGTAAAACCAGAAACATAATTATTTACAGACACACAGAACCTTCTATTATTAAAATAAGATTTGAACCATTCTAAAACCGTACCAGAAACCCCTACCCAATGCTCTAATCTGTCCAATAAAATGTTGTGGTCTATAGTGTCAAAGGCTGCGCTCAGATCCAGGAGCACAAGGACTGAGCACATGCCTTGATCTGCAGCCATTAAAAGGTCATTAGTGACTTTAAGTAGTGCTGTCTCCGTGCTGTGATGCTTGCGAAAGCCAGACTGGAATTTTTCAAAAGTCTTGTTATTTTCCAGCACAGAGAGGAGTTGTTTGGACACTAATCTTTCTAAAATCTTTGAAATAAAAGGTAACTTAGAAATGGGCCTGTAATTCTGGGGAAGGGAAGGATCCAGTCCAGGTTTTTTTAACAAAGGATGGACACAGGCATTTTTAAAATAATCAGGGACACAACCATTGGACAGGGAGCTATTAAAAATGGAAAGCAGCCAAGGCCCCACAGAATCCATTACTTTCAGTAAAAACCTTGTAGGCATCACATCAAGAGGGCTGGAGGACACTCTCATATGTGATACCATTTCTAAAAGTTCAACCAAAGTAACTGGATAAAACTGATAAAAGGGATTAAAACCGTCGTATTTAGTAGGGACGTCAGAGTAATTAAAATCAGGAGTGATCGAGGCTCTGATAAAATCCACTTTCTCAGTAAAATATGATAAAAACTTCTCACAGTCAGTGTTACTAAAAACTGGGGCAGGAGGGGGTTCTGGATTTACAAGTTGATCGACCGTTTTAAATAAAAACCGAGGGTTGTGTTGATGAGTTAAAATCAATTCAGAGAAATACTGTGCTCTCGCATTCTTAACCAAGGTGTTGTATTGAGATAAAAGGTCTTTCATGATGTTGTAGTGTACTTGTAAGCCAGTTTTCTTCCATTTGCGCTCTGCCCTTCTGCAGTTCCTTTTATTGTTACGGATATTTTCATCAATCCAGGGCTGCTTCCTTTTGGCTGACTTAGACCTTACTTTAAAAGGTGCAATGGTATTTAAAAAGGATAGACACGTAGAGTTAAAAAGGTCAGTTAAGTCATTGGTAGGTGAATTTACGGGTGGGTGAGGGCATTGGCTTTCAAATACTTGGCAGAATTTTGCGGCACTATGTTCGTTGAAGATGCGAGAGCACAGTGAGTGGGGTGGAACAGTGTCTACAGCTGGTGAATCACAGTTAAAAACGATACATTTGTGGTCAGATATAGTCAAATCAAGTAATGATATGGAAGATATTGTCATGCCCAGGGTAAAAACAAGGTCGAGAGTATGACCACGATTATGTGTTTGTCCGTTCACGTGCTGTTCAAAGTTAAAAGACATAGTGATGTTTAAAAAATCTGCTGCATAATGATTATTCGGGTCATCAACATGAATATTAAAATCCCCACATAAAACAACTCTGTCATAATTTAAAACAAGAGTGGATAAAAATTCTGGGAGTTCTGCTAAAAAGCTGCCAATAGGTTTTGGAGGACGGTAAATTAAAACAAAAACAACCGGATGGGGACCACACAGTTTAAAAGTGAGTGCTTCAAAGGAAGACAATTCATCAAGGGTGATTTGATGACATTTAAAACTTTTTCTAAAAACGCACACTATACCACCACCACGACCAGTGGCCCTGGGCTGGTTAAAACAACTATAGTGAGGCGGACACAGTTCGACGAGGTGGCTAAAATCATTGGTCTGCAACCAGGATTCAGTTAAAAACATAAAATCCAAGCTGTTAGAAGAAATAAAATCATTCAAAATAAAACTTTTGTTTGACAGGGATCTCACATTAAAAAGTGCCATTTTTAGTGAGCCTGTGTTGGGAGTTGGAGGTGATGGATTTTCGATGGTCTGTAATAAATTATACGGGTTTCTGCGTGATGTGACTGTGTTTCTGCTGGTAGTGGGTCTGTTCGTTATGATCACCGGGATTTGAGAGACGGCACTGGTGGGGGGCGGGGCTTTACCTCCGTAGCGCAAAGTGCTGGATGAAAGTGGCAGTGAAGGGGTCCGTTCTGTAAAAGGTGCAGTGTCCAGGTGTGCGGTATGAGTGATTAGTCAGGTGTGTTTGAGAGTGGAGGTGGCATGGAAAATGTTTGCTGCAAGTCTAACAGCACTGCTCGATAATGTGTTTTATATTTGCTGGAATAGCTGTGTGTCTCCATAATGAGTTCAGGAAGCCGACTGCTCCACTGGGTTACATACAGACACCCTGCTAATGATAATAGCTTGAAGTTGAAGAGGAGTAGGAAGTGATGCATGTGATAAGGGTAGTGATCAGCGCTGGGCCTGTAAGTACCACACACCCACCCCTCAAGGACCGTCAGGGGGAAGATTACCAGATATGCAGATAATGGATCTGTATATAGAGGCGTGCAACAAAAACAGTGTGTGCATTAGACCTCTCACATCTCTGCACGATAACATCAAAACGTCAACCACATAAGTGTTTGATATACACCCAGTTCAAGGAACTTCTTTTGAAGGAAATAAAAGGTTCCTTTGATCCATTTAGTCTGAGTTTCAAAGGTGCAGAACATAAGGCATTAAGTCAGCCAACATTTGAAAAGTGATGTCCATTTTTGAGCATCACTTTGGCACACAGCTGCACAGCTTTAATGATGTAAATCAGCACTTCAAAAACAGTAAGAGAGGAGTAACTGAAGTCACGCCTCTGCAGATCAGGATTTAAAGGAAAGCATATGGTTTTCACTTCTTCTACTTCTATTCATTTTCAAAACATATAAAAGGACTTAAGACAGATTTGATGGTGAAAACGTGCAGAGTCACAAGGAAGTTCTGGGTCATGATAACAAAGAAGAAGAGTACGACTGCAAAGCGGAAACCTGCACAGATAAGGGATGAGAATCTGAATCAGAGAGCAAGATCCTGTCTAGATGGAAGCCCAATTATGCAATTTCCTGTTGGGAAATGGACTTGGTGCACACTCGGTCCAACTTGTAGCCACGCACTTAAACTTGCAGTGCTCTTATTTGGGCAAATCAATCGACCAATCTTTTTTTTTATAGCCCCAAATCCCAACAAATGTTATCTGAAGACTCTTTACTAACAGAGCAGGTCTATACCTTACTCAATGTTATATAATTAACAAAGACCCAACATCAATTGAAAACATCTTTTTTTCATTGCTTAGCACCGCTCGAGTGGCTGCTTGTTGCAGCAGCTCTCTCTTCGTTGTTCTTTTTTCGACTCTTTTTTCTCATATCTGTTTAGTTATCTTTGTAGAGCCTGTCATGACTTTTAATGACTCATTTGTTGGCCATAGACACCAAACTGCCAACGTTTGCAGTGGTGTTTTTACTATTTTTGTTACTGTGTTTGTGCAGAGATCCTGTGTAACTATGGTAACATTGTTTACATACAAGATCAGCTGTTAGCATCCCGTAGCATGTTGATGCTAAACGATTCTAGGCCCGATGTTCCCTGCGAGCTGAGGAGAAGGAGGCAAGGATGACGTGCTGGTATTGAGGTGCAAGCTAAAAATGACAAAATGGACCTGTCCTTCCACCCACCATTATGGGAACTGTAAGATCTATCTACAATAAGGTGGACTAGCTAACCCAGCACCAGACGGAATACTGGCAGAGTAGCATCATGCTAACAGAGCTAACACCGGACACGAACGCCACATTGGAAGGATTTCACCTGCTGTGGGCGGACAGGATACAGGAGAGCAAGACTGAACTAACTGGTGAAGAAGGCCAGCTCAGTCCTGGACCCTGTGGAGGTGGTGGCTGACAGGAGAATTATGGCCAAGCTGTCGTCTCTGATGGACATTTCTTATCTATATATATTCTTGTTGAAATTCTTGTACTGTACACCTTCTTGTTTGCTGCTGTAACTCCATGAATTTCCCCGTTGTGGGACGAATAAAGGAGTATCTTATCTTATCTTATCTTATCAAGACAGGATAAGATCCAGTCCCATCTTACAGACAGGACTCAGCCTGATCTCATCTTAATCCACCTTGAGCAGAGCACTTTGCAGCATTTAGCAAGTTACAGTGGCAAGGACAAACTTCCTTTAACAGGCAGAAACCTCGAGCAGGACCAGACTCATATTAGACATACATCTGCTGAGACCGTTTTGGAGAGAGGGATAGAGGGAGATGAAGAGCGAGATGATAGTGGTGAGACGGATAGTAGTAGTTGTGGCAGCTGGAGTCCGGCACGTCCACAACAGCAGGCCGTCTACGGCAGAGATCCAGAGGAACCTACGAGACAAGGGAGCTCAGGGACTCCAGAAAGGTCTATGGTTGGTAACTTTAATGGGACAGGAAGAGTTAAAAAAAAAGTGACAGGCAGAGAGAGGAGAGAGAGGGAAAGACAGGTTCACAGTGCATCAGTTCCCCCAGCAGTCTAAGCCTATATCAGTCTAAGTCAATAGCAGGGTAACTAAGAGCTGCCAGCTGTAGCTATAAGCTTTATAAAAAAAAAAAGGAAAGGTTTGAAGCCTACTCTTAAAAGTAGAAAGGGTGTCTGTCTCCCGGACCCTGACTGGTAGATGATTCCAAGGGAGAGGGGCCGGATAGCTGAAGGCTTGGCCTCCCATAATATTCTTAGAGACTTTAGGTAGGTTTTTGTGTTAGACAGACATCTGCTGAGACTGTGTTGGGCAGAGGGATGGAGGAGATGAAGAGAAAGAGATGATAGTGGTGAGACGGATAGTAGTAGTTGTAGCAACTGGGGTTTCGCTAAACAACGAGTTGTCGAAATAACCACTAAAGAGCACACTGAAGTAAAAAAGAGAGTGCTTGGTGAAGACTAGCTTTCTTTAGTGGAAAAGTAGGTAAAGGTGAATTAAAGGAGATTTAGATTTAGAAATTTGGAGTGAGAGCTATCTACAGTGAAGTGCAACAGACAGAGTAAGAAGAAGTGGAAATGATGCATAACGCTCCCCATAATGCGTCAAATTACGGTGGACAGACCTTAAATGAAGCCAGTCTATCTGCACTGTGGAGTGTAAATTTAGGGGATCCATGCAAACTAACTCTGTTAAGCATTCGCACATGATACAGGTGGTTGCAATGCAATGCTTCCTCTTCTGGTGAAGCCTATGTCAATCATTCAACTGTGTGAATGCACATTTCTCCTTAGTTTCTTGTTGATGTAAAGACAGTGCGATAATTCCCCCAAATCCATGCAACAAAAGCTCCCTGAGGTGACGATGTTTCAGAATTTTAAATCCCCCCTTTATACAACAAACCACAGTGTGATGATTAGCACTCCACAAGATTTAAAGCTCAACCTTTAAGGCCAGTTTTATTTTTGCTACCAAAGACTGAGACATCACCAACAGCCTCATGAAAGGGAGGCTGGAGTTAAATTCTAGAAAAATGTGCTGTCGAAAAAAATTCACCTCCCCTTACACCATCTGTTAAGTTTAATATTTCACTTCTGGTGTTGTGTATCACTTTGATCTGTGTGTTCTTCCCTAAGTATCTCTCTCTCTCTCTCTCTCTCTCTCTCTCTCTCTCTCTCTCTCTCTCTCTCTCTCTCTCTGTGTGTGTGTGTGTGTGTGTGTGTGTGTGTGGGGGGGGGGGGGGGGGGGGGGGGGGGGGGCAATGGTGCTGTGTGCTGCTCTTCGTTGGAGGTTGATCACGTTTAACTGAATGATGTCATGGTGCTCATTAGCTGCTTAATTTGCTTTCTCAGCTCAGTCAATGGAACAGATTAGCAGCTGATTCCACTACAGGCTCCAGAAGAGCCCTGCTAATTATTAACTACTACAACAGACACCATTAGTGTCTTTATGGATATGTGTGTGTATGTGAGGGGAGGTGGGAAGAAAAGCATTAACTGTAAGTGATGAAATGAGAGTTTGTGCATCCTGAATGTTGCAGGAAATTAAATTAGAGAGAAGAAGGAGGATAAAATAAGCCTTTATCATAACGCAGAGCTGTGATAGGAATCATAGCTCTGTAAGCGTCGCCTGTCATCGCGGCAATCATGAGGATTTCAGGGACACAATCATATTCTCACTCCAGAGATCACGTTTATCCATTAATGTGCAGGTGAGACATAAAATCTAAAAGCTCTCATTGCCATCGAACAAAGCCCCCCTTGATATTCTCCACCTCTCAGGCATGAACTAACTGTCCCCGCTGCTGAATCCTAATGCTACATGAGAAGCTAAAGGTCAAACAAAGCTGAGAAAAATATTCAGGTTGCATTTTCTTCAAGGACTCACGTCTCTGAATCCATTCTGAACATGCTTTGAGTGGGAATCAAGGCAGGAAAACATGTGCTCTCTCTATGTGTGTGTGTGTCTCTGTGTGTGTGTGTTTGTTCATCATATGATACACTGAAAATGCAGGTGAGTGCATTTTTATTTGTCTTCCTAGCAATGTATTCTGCTGTACGGCTTCAGTCACACAGATTAAAGAGACCTCCAACAGCCAGCTGTATCCCAGCAAACACACGCACGTACGCACATATACACACATACACACACACACACACACACACACACACACACACACACACACACACTCTGTCTCTCTCCCTGCAGCTATCTATCTCTGTCTTATTCTTCAATTGTTGAGAAGTGAAGTGGACACAGTTCACAGCAGTCTTCAAGAGGAGCAGCCTATTAGACACGCAGAATGAGCAGTGAAGAGTGCTGACATCCTGACCCTGATATCCTGCCTCCATCACGGTGAGGAGAGTAACACACGGACAGACACTCAGACGCGGATATCTCCTGTTCTGCTGCTCACAGCACTCTGAGATCTCTGAGAGAACAAGTGGACATTTTCTGAATCACAAAGAAGACTCTTACAAAAGATTTAGAATATTTCCATCCAAAGATTTTTGGTCAGAAACTAAGGAAACAAACTCAGGATTTGGATGAATGAGCTAAGCAAACATCAACAAACAAAAATCTGAAGCAGCTGAAACGGAAAATGAAAAAGTAAAAAGAAACAGAATGGAAAAAGCCTGATTGTTGCACAACAAGGCAAGTTTATCAATCAGCAAATCAAAGTGTTTCTACCACATGGGGTCTGTACAAGTCTGCACTACAATGTTAGCGAGTCTGGCTAATAGAGAGCCTTTCTAGTTGTTTACTTTGTGCCAAAACTCAACAAGACAAAAAGAAACTACTCTTTAATTTGTACATTGTAAATATAACGATCTGCCAAACGACATCCCTGTATAAACTTTATGCTCTATAGGGATGTTTTTGGGCAGCTGTCATATTTGCGACCTAAATGAATCATACTGAACTCGCTGTTTGTGTTTTAAATACATGTCTCTTTGTGAAGTCCTTTACATTCTTGGCATGGTGACATGTTTCTGAATTAAACACACAAGGAGAACAAGCAGCATCTGGCAACTTCAAGGTGCTGACTATGCAACCGATCCAATCAAGGAACACCAGATACTCATGAGCAGATGGTTTTCACTAAGCAGGAACAATCAATCTACATAAATAAATGGCCACTTTCCCTGTATGTCCAATCGCTCATATATTTCTGCAAACTAAACACCAACATTTCTTGGCTCATTACATCCATAAGAACAGTGTCTGTTCATTTGTTTGTGGAGAGTCTCAGTTTCACTGTAAATAGTAAGTTCCACAGAGGCTTCACTCTGGTTTCCTTCAGCGGTTTGAACCTGAAACTGATGTTCTTGTGATTAACAGGTCTTAAGTTGCTGAAATAACAACATCATGACGCAGATTAGTCAAAAGTCAAAAGTGAAGCTTTCTCAGGTCTGTCTTCAAGAGGAGAAGAAAACTACTTTTACAATGCTTGTTTGTTGAATGGAGGTCTGTGAAAAAGGATAAGAGACATTGATGTTTTTTTTAGGTCTGACCTTCTTCACGTAATGTTTTCTTAGAATTCTGAGCTCAAAGACAGAATTCTAGAACACCTGCTGTTGCTCTCCATTCAGACACCAAAGCCTACTGGCACCTGATTGGTGGATACTACTCAGACTACAGACAGAGACCAGAGCACTTCTCAGACTAAAATCCAGACCCTGAGATACAGATTCAACATGTTTCTGCAGAATCTGTAATTACTGGTGAGCTGTAGCTGAAAGTAAAAAGCTTTGTAAGATGAAGATAAGAGGAGAAGAAAACTACTTTTACAATGTCTGCTTTTGCTCTCCAAACAGACTGTTTTTCCATGCAGACACCAAAACCTCTTGATACCTGGTTACCAGCAGAAATCAGAACACTTCCCACTCTAGAAATCCAGATCTTGTGTACAGAGTGTGTATTTTTTTTATATGCAATCTCTAAAGAGAGATTACTCTGAGGTAAACTGAACCATGACTCTTGTCTGGAGGATGGAGCATGAAGACAGTAAGTGACAGAATGAGGATCGCACAGTCTGATAAGACTCAAAATGACTGCTGCAGGTTTGGCATTTACAGATACCAGAGTCTTTGCACCCATGAGCCTCCAGTGACGTAAGGGGGTTAGAAAATATGTCAATCAAAAGTCTTCAGAGACCTGTCTGATAAGAATCCATCACCCTCACGCTTTAACATTATCGATACAGCGCAGAGTGACACATTCACTCTTTAGTTCTCTCTCTGGAAACAGGGTGTTAGTAGATGTTGTCTCTCTCAGCACATGATGCATTCCCTCATTAGACTCTAGTTTTCTTTCATCCCGCCTTAATGCACCGAACACTTATGGAAATCCATCCTGTCCCCGTGCTGTTTAATATTTGAACAACTTGATTTCTGTTGCCGAGCGAACGCTAATTTCTTCTTTTATCATTTCAGAACTCCTGATGCTGTTATTGTGATATTTGCATATAATGTGATTCCTGTTAGTGCTACATTATTTATTCATTCACTGCTGTGTATCGGTGCACAGGACACTGCAGCTTCTTTCACCTTATTTCACAGGTCAGAAAGAATCCAAGGACCTTAAGAAACCTCTTTAAATCTGTGTAAATATGAAGCAGCAGGATGCAGATGTCTTTCCAGGCTGTGACTTTTTGAAATAGTTGAGAAATAATGAGTAAACATACGGAAATGTTGCACTCTGCTGCAGTGAACATCAAAGGGGATTAGTAGAATATTTCAGATATTTTTGGATTCTTGTTGTCTCATAACCACTTAATTTTCTTTTGTTCTGCCAGTGAACGAGATGTTCTTATCTGCCTTGGAGTAAACAGATGAGAGATTTACATAATATACCAGCAGAGTGGATCCAAGGTAAAATGTATGCGGTATAGAAAAGTACATCCTGGTGAAGATGATGAAGACCCATGCTAAGTTATCAAAGAAGAATTCCTGGATTTTACATCTGGATCATCTTTGTAATTCAAAGCAAAACAATTCATATGCATACAGTTTTGAAATTGCTTCTGTAGTTTACTTTTGACATTAAAGTGTGTTTTTTTTTGTGTCAACGGGCCATATCAAACATAATATTCATTTATCAATTTTTGGTGAAAAAACTAAGCAGAAAGGACCCAAAGCAGACAGGTCAAGATTCCTTCAGAAAAAAGACATCACTAGTCTAAACAAGAATTACCAGCTACCCAAACTAATCATTCATATTTGTATTACTGAAGGCTTGAAATGTCGGTCATATGTTGCGTCTAACCTGTAATGCAGCTGCCTGCCAATAGTTGGGGCTGCAGCTCTGGTCAACAGCTCCTTCCATAATGCTCTAAAGCTCTACTACCTGGATGTAAACAAGCACAGGTGACAAATGTCATCTGGTAGTGTTGAAGTGTTGGTTGTCGAAGCAGACCAAATAAACCTAATCTAATCTAAATCTGAAATCTAATCTAATGTGACATTGATTACTTACAGACTCTGTGTTTTTGTGTTTCACTGTGTTGAATAAATGGTGCTTAAATTATATTGTTTTCCTACCTTTAAACTAACCAGTTCGTTTGAGTGTAAATTTCAGTTTAATCGGCTGAGAAATTAGTCACCTTGGAACATTCTTCATAAGGACAAACCTTTACAAAAATGTGGAAGAAACATTAAGTTTCAAAGTGAGGCTGCAAGAAAAATAAGACAGCAACCTCTGAATTCAATGACTGAAGCCAGAACTGATTACAAAATATTTTAGCAATAAAGAAGAATGTATTGCAGGAAATTAAACTTATTGATGAGTTGTAAACAGATTATCATTAGTGCCAGTACACCATTATGATACAGGATGTAATATGTGGTAATGAGGCGCAGGTGTCTCACACTGAGGAGTAAAATAGGACTGATTGGACCGGGTGCTGATGTGAGAGGAGCCACCCAAGTCAAATAATGAATAGCTGTTATAGTAGGTGGAGGCCTGCAGAGTATTTCTGTGAATGGGGCAATCATTTCGAGCTGGTCCCTGCTGAGGCGTGTAGTGGCTCCGAGCTCGGTTCATATTCGGAGCACCACACAGGGGCCCCTGACAGTCGACAGAACTGCATTGTGAGACTTCCACAAGTCCAGGAGCAATCAGCTGATTGTGTATTTGCAGTTCTGTGTTGACATTTCAAACCTCCTGTGGGCAAAGGCAGCGTGTCTGCGGATGCTTCTTATTTGTCCTGGGCTTTGAGGTGATTAAACAAATCTCTGCAGGCTCAGAGGTAATTTGCTTCACACTCTGCCCGTGCCACTCACAGCAGGAGTACTACACAGAGAAGAGCTGAATGGAGGAGGTTTAATTTGAATTCTCCTTACCGACTGTTTCCTGTGAACCTGCTGCTTCTCTCACAGGGACTTCAGCTTTCAAAATGAACAGATATATCACACATGTCAACCTTTGCTAAGCTCCAGCACACTCACACTGCCCTGAAACATAGACCAAGTAGACCTCCTGTCCTTATTAATACAACAGAATATGTCATATTGTTTTAATGACTCCTCAGTCACACCTGAAGGCACAGTGAGGGGGGCACTGACGCTGACAGGCCTTTTATACAGCAGCTGGCCCACATTTACATTCCTCTGTGTAATCCCCCGGTCCCAGCAGCCTCACAGGGGCTCCGTTAATTGGTCCTCTGCTGCTCTGTGCACCGGCTGATAGCAGCATCAAAAGCTGCAAGACAGGCCGCATCACTCAGCAGAAAAAAGGAATGAGCCGAGACACACGCAGGGATATCTCACTTTACTCTGACCCACATGCAGATAAGTTACAAAACTTCCAGATCTCTGCCCTGTTTCACACATCAAGAGATAGTACAGAGAAACAACAGAGCCCTCAAATTAAAAGGTGACAACAAATGGAAACCAGAGAAAACTGAAGCAGAATTGGAGTTTGCTCAACTTTAAAGTCTATGCTGGACGCCGGGAATGTTTTAAGTTGCATTGCAGAGGCTACAACCACATGATTCAGTCCACCATGGAGCACAAACTTCACTCCTGATTACAAGTTTAACATGTATTCAACAAAAGAATACTACAAATAAACTCAGAAAACTGAGTCATATAATAAAGTTGATGCACTCCTCTCTGTCTCAGCTGAACACAGAGATCAGTTTGAAGAGCTCAGAAGTGTCTGTTGTCACATAAACACTCTGAAGAGAACCTTGAAAACACAGATTCACATCCATGAATGTGTTTCCATGGCTCTCTCCTGAAGTGATTTCTTTCTTGTCAGTGCACAAAGAGGACTTCTTGAAAGCAGCTCCTCAGGTTTACTCAGAGTCTGAACTCTAAGTCCCCTCCTTCACTGATTGGTCGGCAGCAGTCATTCTCTCAGCTCTCCCTCAGAAGCATTAAATACTTAAAGCAGAGTGGACACAACAAGAGGAGGGCCCCAGAAGACATGAAAGCTGATCTAAGATCACAAACATAAAAACTGCTATAACACTGAACTAACTCGTATTTGAAACAGTGTTAACAATGAAAAATGCTTTAAAGCTCCAGTGAGGAGTTTTAGCTGGTTATGAAATAGACAGAAATTAAGAATGAAGCCTCTATGTGACTTACAAAAGCTTAAAAAATCACCTTGAAGAAGATTGCATGACACTGCTGCCATGATGTATCTTGAGGCTTAAGGCTAGGCTCAGCTCCACCTTGTTGCCTGTGTCTGGATGTACTGTAGACTGTATAATCAATGGACGTAGTCTCTGTGACGTCACCCACCTGTTACTGTAGACCTTTTTTGAAGCCTATATCGTCAGTGAGTACCATATTTAAATGCTGAACTCAACCTAACTTCTGTCGCACTAGTGTGAAGTAAAGAGGTGGGCCTTTAGCCTTTTTGCTACCAACTACAGGGTACTCGCCTGTCAATAAAGTCAGCCACGCCCTTATTTAGGGAAAGCTCAAAAGTTTAATATCTTTTTTTTTTTTAAGTTCTAAAAAAGATAAAGATCGCCTTTTTTAAATGGGTGTGTATGTGGTTTCTGGTGTTTCTGCTGCCAGCCTCTGGTGGACGCTCAAGGAACTGCAGTTTATTACTCTTCTGCATTGGCTTCATATTTTAAGACCAGAGGTTGCCGCTTGTTTGAGACGTCACTTCCCATATGGCTTCAAAACATCTCTTCAGAAACCTATGTGTGACATCACTGATACTACATTTGTACAGTCTATGCTCTATATCAGAAACTTAGACTTTTAAGAATCTACTGGAAAGCATTTCCGATTTGTTGTGGCTTCAAAACAAGGCTTCAGATGCAGATGGGTGATGTCACGGAGACCCTCCCATTTATTATACAGTCTATAAGCGGGAGAGGAAACAGGCAACCTGAGTATAATAGACTGCAGAGCGTTGGCTAGTGCCGCGAGGGTCAACGCAGAAGTATAAAACAGGCTTTAGTCTTGATTTCATTATCCTTTCAAGCCCAAAAGCATAACTGAAAACATGAATTAAGAATAAAACAGATAAAAGAGAAAAGGTAGATGCAGGCGTGACTCTAAATGAACCGCTGGATGTGGAAGAGGGTAATATTAGCAAACACATTTGAGATGCTCACTTGCAGCGACACCTCACACATTAAATGTGTCACTTCATCAATCGTGAGTACAACAGAATTGATCAGCGACCCTAAAGTTAATTGATGCAGGTTAGGATTTTGAAATTTGACTGCTAATAGTTGAGTTCCACCCTGCGTTTATATAAATAGCCTGTTTCAAATAGTCAGTGTCACTTTGGATTGAAACATAGAACAGAGGCTCCCTCCCTGTTGGTCATTAATATCAGAGCAGCACCGGTGTCAGCATCATGAGCCCGCTGCCTGGGATTGATTTCTACTGACACTGAGAAGCCTCGCCGTGTTTCGATTCTGGCTGCTGTTGTGCTTTCTCTACAAACCGCAGCATTGATGGATGCATCATTCTTCCTTTGCAAAATATAGATCAGGCCGTGCATGTCAATGCTCCTGTGAAATGGAAGAAATTACGTTTAAGGTGTCGTCATTCAATAAATCCTGGTTACAGGTTCACGCAGTGATGAAGTGAGAACCGACAGCAGAGTCCTCATGAAGCTGACAGCTCATCAATCCTCAGCTGGGAGAACATGTCAGCACTATCAAAGGATCTCATCAGTTCTATATTTTTCTTACTCTTAAAGAATGTGTTCATCCATCACAGCTGATATCTCACACGCTGTGTCCCCACCTTTGCATTTACACGTTCTTAGAGGTAAGATGATGGCGGCACTTCAGTGATAGCTCCAAATGAGGAGACGTATGTGTCACTGACGGGATTCTGTGAGCTCAGTGATTCAAGCTTCAAAATAGACTGAAAGCAGCTCTGTAGAGGAGTATTGCATGAACAGTTAGCGTGTGTTTCTTATTTCTGCACACTTTCTGCACAGGTGCCGCTGTGATTGAGATTTTTGAATATGATGTTTCACCTGCTGATACAGCTCCCTGCACTGTAATGCAAGAAAACGTATGCCTTTCGAATAACTGCATTAAAAAAAAATATTTCTGGAGCCATTTGGAAACCCATGCATCACATTTAGAAAAGAACTTCAGCTGAGGAACACTCAAATAAGGGTGTTGTGGTGTCAGAGTTGAGTGACAGTGCTTTGTTACAGCAGCAAGGTGAAGTTTATGTTTAAGTGTTGGGTTTTTTGTACTTAGAGAGCAGTATGCTTATCAAAATCTGTCTTTGTGTCTTTTTTCCTGCCTGATACCTGACATTTATCTCATGTTATAGCTTACAAATACAAAGTTAAATTAGTGAAGCTCTGACTAGTTTATAACTCTGTTAAAGTCAGAGACAATAACTCAACTTATTTTGGTTTACATTAGACTTCCACCAGTTCCACCCCATCAACACCCACCGGCTGCGTTTTCAGAACGCAGCACAGGGCAGGACCGCCAGGCAGCTGGAGTCATGTGACCAAGGTATTCCCGTAGTACTTACTGAATCAACGATTATCCGACTCTTCTCCTCACCCATGTTGTCTTTGACGGCCTCTGACTCCAAGCCTGGCTTTGCTCTTTATGACGGTTTGGTGTCATAGTTAAGTGAAAAAGGATCTGGGTGATAACAGAATGTTTATTCTGAAAATTAACCGGATGTTTTCATTTTGGTGCCTGACTTCCTGTCCCGCTCCATCTGCTCTGTTGAGATTGATGCGTCGTGCTCCGGCATCGGCAAAAATAGAAGTCTTGTGTATCTGATCCAGAGGGCTCCGACCTGCCAGAACAGAGACGCAGCCGGAAAGCAACGGAGCGGATCCAGTGGAAGTTAACACATTGACCAGATCAGATCCAGGAATGTGACATTTGGTTGTTTTGTACAGGATAGCACTGCAGACAGAACAATGTCTATTATTCTCCTCATGACTGATTCTTTTGCTTCTTTTTGAGTTGAAACAGAGATATTTTAATTATTATACGATGTGAAATACAACATATTCTCCTTTGACTTGACTTTTGGGGGAAAACTGCTGCAGAAGAAGTATTTGTTAAACTTAGAGAGGAGGATATTTGTCACATTTTGGAACAGAGAGCTGCTTTATCGTCTTTTTCTGTCTTCGGGCAATTATTGTATGTTAATGAAATTAAAGGCTGTGCAGAATAATCCCTGAGGCTGTCGCTGGCAGCACGTCACACTCAAAGACTCTGGACGGAAAATGTGATATTGAAACTCAGTCTGAGGTTTGAAAAATTAACATTCAGAGAGTGAGTCTTCCAGGACGTATTATCATGTTGTGAATAAATACAGTATACAGTATCTGCTGAATATATTCATAAACGTCTGACCTACTTCAGCTCACTTCAGTCGATCCTGATGTGTTCCATGGTTTTGTTTCAGCTCTGGATCAAGGCTCCAGCAGCAGGAGACCTCGAGATGATGGAAATATAAATCAGGTCATGTCCAGCTCCACGTATTGTAAACATAATGTCACTTTGACCTACATTTGTCCAGTATGTTTATTTCTATGACCCAAATACTGCAGCAGATATATGGAGAATCTTCATGTGAAACATTTCCATATTTTGATTAATGGATGTTTCTCCTCACAGCTGGATATATCAAACGCATGCTTGCCTTCATGTGCATCTTTGTTTACATTTATTATTTTAGCATGCATCAGATGAAAAGAGAAACCACCACCATGAAAACAAACTTCAAGGAAACATAGGTGCACTTGCAACAGCTCAAATGTTTCTTCATTCAAAATATTTTAGCTATTAAAGGAGTAATGCAAAATAAATGCATGAGGTAATCATAATATTCATCACTCATTCATTCCCATGGCAATAACTCTATTAAATAAGATGCACAAGTGATCTAAGGTTGTCTATAAGTACACCAATGTTATCTTATTTATTGTATTTAAACTGTGATTGTTGTTTAAATTGGGCTAGCAATGACTACTACTGTGAAACAGCTACTATGGGTTGTTTGGATCTCTTTGGATCATTTTGTTGTGTGTCTGATGTACCTTTCATGTTGTTGTGTCTTTTAAAGCTGTGCTGTACCACAAATTGCCTCTTGGAGGACATTATAGTTTTCTAAACTAAACTAAACTAAACTAAACTAAACTAAACTAAGAATGGATCTGGCATTTATTTGACTTAAAACAAGATAATTGGCTAAAGGCAGACAGCGACTAACAACACTTGCCTCTTTTCAAGTCTGCTCAAAGTGTGTCAGGTGGCCAACTCCTCAGTAAGGAAAGTAGTTATTGGCTGTCCTAAAAGTCACTAGAAGTCTCTAAATGACGTCATCACTTAAAATTGCATAATGGACTATGTGCTTAAGAGACAAAAAGAGAGTAAAAAACACCCTAAATTTGTTTATAACTACAAACTACAAACTACAAATTCACTTTCTTCTGTTGATTCTTGTATCTTTTACATCTACATCCCACAATACAATTTTGCTGTCTGGACGTCGAGGGGTGAATATCTCCTGCTCTTACTACAGCTAGGAGGGGCCACGTCAGCACCTGCTTCTCGTTGACCAAAGTAAGTACAATACGTGCTTTCACATCAGAGTCTCCAAAAGTCTTTTTGTGTAAGAGTCGCTCGAGGGGTCTGAAACAATGGTGAAGTTGTAGATTCTCCGCTTAGAGTAAAGTTAGCTAGAAAGAGTTTAAAGTTATGTCAGCTGCTGTGACTTTGCTACTGGCACCTGAAAAGTCTGCCCTGGTTGAATAACTTTAAATTAAGGCCTGAGTTACCTCCAGATTTAAAACATCTACTGTTTTGTTAGTAGCTTATCAGTTGTGCATTGTAAGTTGATTCCTTATTTTAGATACCCGAAGTTCATACCTTTCACTAACATAGAATTCAGCAGCTAATGTGCATGAATTATATATCATTATATATGCCTGTTCAAAAAACTCTCGCCTGATTCACACACAGACATAAACACAGGAGGCTCTGTATTTGGGTACAGGACACATAAATGTGAAACCTGCACAGGAGGCGTCTACTGATTTTTGTCTCAGTGCTCTCAGTTGAAAACAGTTCAACTTTTGGAACACCGTCATGTCATCAATGTCACTTGATCACTGACCAATCAGAATCAAGAAGGGGCGGGACTTCTGATACCAACTTTGTCAAAAACAGTGGTGGGGGTCGGTACGTAGGAGAAAAGTTATCACACAAATTTTTTCGAGGTACAATTTCCGAGTTTTGAGCTGCTATCAATGATATGACACGATTTCCATCAATAGTTTTACAGTTTCTTGTTAAATTGCATTGGATGAAATCAAGTATGAAGCATACGGAGCATTTTAAAGCAGACCCAACAGTCACTTCTGAGTGGAGCGGAAGTGCTGCGGGAAGACTTTCGTAACCTAGCAACATCAATTAACCCTTTAGACCCAGGAGCGCCCAGCGTTTGAAAAACCTGCTCAGTGTCTCAGGACACGAAGAAGAAGATTGAGCTTTTTACAGAGGAAACTCTGAATCGTCAGCAGAACATTTCCCACTCGTAAACCCTTTTTTGTCTCTTACAAGCAGCTAAAATAAAACCTACTTCCAGTACAGGTTTACTACTTGATCTTATTACATTTAAACTGGGGGGGTGAGTGTAGGCCGTTTCTCTTTCATTTGATGGTGTGGTTTGTTTCTGTATTCCCAGGAACCTTCACTGAAATAAGCATTTTAACAGGTCAAAATAATTATGTACTTTCTTTACACCATTTATTTTTCATATTTTAGGTTCAACACTTGATTTGTTAGATTGATATTCTTCTATCTAAGAATTTGCATGTGGTCCACTGTCTTCACATGTCGCAAATATGGAGCACACGTGGAAGATTGGAATTAACATCGAGCCCTCATCCTATCGTACCAAAAATGGGACCTCTGTGCAAAATAAGCCTTTCAAATGTGCAACCATGTGTTCAGTTTGTTTCACATGTAATCTGTTTTTCATGGTACATTTTTCTGTAAGACTTGCTTTACATATTTATTTATTCATACATTATCACATATGTCCATGCACATGCATAAAGTCCTTGTTTACCTTCACCCATATTTGTTAAATTGAAAACTTCAAGCAGAAGTCAGTCAGTTTCTTGTACACACACTCAAAAAGTAACGTTTTCCACTTCTTTGACTCAGCCTGGATGTGGTGTGATCAGATCTGACTGACTGTGGCCTTTAAACGTCAGCAAACATCAACACAACCCTCATAATGTCAGATTCAAATTGAAAAGTAAATAAAATCTCTCCTGTGCACTGACCCAAACTGGTCCTGTTTGCAGAAAAGTGAGCTTCTATTCAAAACAAATGCTCCTCTGAGTCAGAGCACACATCTGTGGACTCTGGTCTTTCTAATACAATATCTTAAATGACGGTGAACATTTAGAAACCCTCATTCAAAGATGAAGCAGGAGACAGAGCGTATAAATCAGTGGAGCTCTTTACTGAATGACTGACGTGCAGATCTGAAGCGAACCCTCCCGTGACTTCACCTGTCAGTCATCCTGCTCTGCTCTCAGCGTGCAGTAATCCTCTCTTTGTACACTCACTGAGCATCCTGAGTGTTTATTATGTTTTATTATTGAGGCTGGATCTCTGATGCTCCTCTTGCAGCCGTTAAAGGATGGATCCATTAAAAGCAGAGGAGCTGCTGTTAAACGCAGGAGATAGAGCGGATTAACACCGGAGCAGGGCTGACAGAGGTGTGAAAGAGGATCAGCATCAGTGTTTGTTACCTCCTCTAGTCTTAGCTGAACTCTATGTATCTGTGTGTATGTGTCTGCTGTGCTAACCTCTTTGTCAGTGTCTCAGTGTTGCATCAGCCAGTTTGTCGCTGCTGCTGCTGCTGCTGCTGCTGCTGCTGCTGCTGGAGGCTTCATGGCTGCCACAGATTCAACCCCCTCAGCTCTGAGGTAGCGGGAGAGTGCAACACAAACGCAATCCAAGCGCTCACAACTTTCAAAGTAAAGATCCAGCTGAAGGTGACTTAAAAATCTTATCAAGGGAATCAATGACACACAAAGGATGCTGCCAAATACTATGACTATGTCCTGATTACTTACCTTAATGGTACTGTATGTTAGCCACCCTTTTCAGAAAACTATCTGCAATATGTCAGTGTATTGCTGGAAATGTTGAGACTTTTAAACTTAAACTTAAAACGTATCTATTCAGTCTAGCAATTATGCAAGGTTTCATAATTTTACAGAATTTATTTAAATTTTTAGTGTCAAGTCAAGTCAAGTCAAGTCAAGCTTTATTTATAAAGCACATTTAAAACAACCTCAGTTGACTGCCTTTATTTATCTTCACCTTATATCCTTACCCCTTATAAAAATACTTAATCGTAACGTTAGGGTATTATTTATTCTATTATAATAATATATTTGATTATTATTATTATTGTTATTATTAGTAGTAGTGTTATTAGTATTATTATGTATTTTATTTTATTTATTATATTAATATATTATACTTTTATATTATATTATTTAATTTTAACTTTTTATATTCTTATTTTTATTTAGATGCTTTGATTTATTCTTTAATAATTTCTGTATTTTACTGCTTTTGGTGTGCATTAGTCACTGCTTCAAAATCATTTTTTATATCAATTTTATATTAATCTTTAAATAGGTTTTGATATTATTATACTTCTGCTTCTTTCTTATTTTTCAATGACTGTAAAGCTCTTTGAATTGCATTTGACTTGTATGAAAGCTGTTCTGTAAATAGAGCTTGATTGATTGATTGATTGATTGATTGATTGATTGATTGATTGATTGATTGATTGATTGATTGATTGATTGATTGATTGATTGATTGATTGATTGATTGAACATCAACAGTTAGATCGATAACCTTGAAGGAGTCTGAAAAGTGCAGTACCTGTTACATCCTGATTAACAGTATTTGCTGATGCTCTCAAATGTCCTTGCAGCACCGTTTATGTCCCACAAACATCTCCCAAGGGAGTAAAAGTGTTGTTCTAAAGTTTCATGGTCGGCGCTTCCTGCTGAAGATAATGAGGAGCTTTGTTCTGCAGATTAATGAAGATACTTATCTAACTTTTGCGATCGCATCTCAGCCACCGTCACACACTGTCTTTGTGAAACAAGCTTTTTATGCTTTCAGGATGACAACAAGGCTGTGCCAACAGTGTTTGAGAACATCCTCAAACTTGTGTTTTCTAATGAACTGTGTTTCACCTCTTTTTGTCCTTCTGCATCAGTCCTTTCACAGAAAACATTCAAGTGCATTCCTGCTTTTGAATAACTTCTCCCTAAAACATTGAATGTCAGAGCTTTCTTAAACCCACACTGTTTACATCTGCTAAGACACACACAGCTGAGTGCATGTCTCCTGCGACAGATTTCTTTTTAAACTGAGTTAAACTCTCCCTGAGCTGAGTCCACCTGAGGGTGCAAACATCCAAAAACATACAGGTAAACTTCTGCTGAAGGGTTCTGCAGTTAAAAATATGTTTGTACTGAATGGTTCAGAAGTCTCTTTAAATACAGACAGCTAACTCTGCAGACGTGCTGCAGAAAACCAATCAGATAAGAGCCTTGAGTCAGTACGGCTCTGTAAGCGTCCTCTGAGGGACAACATGTTTTTACAGCAGCTCTCAAGGCCTCAGTGTGTTCTATTGACTACATTCAGCCTCACTCCATGCAGGTACATAATGTATGAGATCAATGTCCAACTGCACAGTGAAGGTTTCAGTCATGAAGCCGACACTTTGGAGGCTGACAGCAGAGCTGATGGGACACTGCAGGAGCGAGGACTTCACTTTTAATATCGATCTTACCGAGACACTGCAATGATTCTTTACATCCCGATAACATAGAACAACAACCGTACAGTATCGTCTGCCTGGAGCTAATTCTTAACTCAGAGAGTGTTAGGTATCCTCCTGTGGTTGTCCTTAGCTTAACTTTTCTTAAAGAGTGTCCTGAGGTCCTGACAGCCTTCCCAGGAGTTTCTGAACAACAGACTTCATACTATTCATAGTTTTCAGTCAAGTGACCAGCGTTGAAGCCTGGAGGCCATAAAGAGTGAAATGAACGCTCTGTGGCGCTGCAGCCCGCTCTTGTTCATCGTTCATCCCTTCAGAATAAGGCATATTTATACTACCTGACAAGTCCTCACCAGAACTTCACGTTGGTGATGTTTCCATTTATCTAAACTAGAATCCTTCCCTTTACACCGCCGCCAAGATGAAAGCCTATAAAAGTACAGACAGATAAATGTATTTGGATCCGGTCTGGTCAGTAACGCCGCAGTTTGAGGGGTGAAGGGTGAAGAATTCTTCGACATTAGAGCAAAGTCGACTAACATCTTTCATGTGTAAAACCATCTCTCCCTCCTGAAGTTCACTGTGAAGCCTGTACACTAAATATGAACCTTCTCCTCACCTTACCTCAGACCACTTTATCACCAGTGTCAGGATTAAAGTGTCCGGCTGTGGAATGTGCAACATTATCACTACTAATTATGCTATTGTCTGTTTCTTTTAATGTTTTATGATTTAATTTTTTTTTTTATGATTTCATTTTAAATTGAATATTTTTTCTGTGAAGCACTTTGTGATTTTATTCTATGAAAGGTGCTATACTAAATAAAATTGCCTTACTTGCTCACTTACTAAGCTAGTGTTAGCTGGTTTGCTAGTGGCTGGAGTTGTTCACATAGGCCCATGCACACTGACCATGTCAGAACAACATCGACTAAACATACATGCATTAAAATACTCTGTTCATTTCAACTTACCGTTAATGCAACGTTCGCTCAAAGACGTGGACTTTGATCGTTTTTTTTGTTCCCTCATCAGGGACAGCGGAGCGTCTAATAGAATTAATCCACAGCTCCTCCTCTCAGGGCTTTCTTTCTCAGATGAGATTCTTAAAGGTGACATATCACGCTTTTCTCATCAATATATATTGGTCTAAGAGGTCCCCAAAACATGTCTTTAAAGTTTATGTTCAAAAAAACACTTTGAAATCAGACCTCGTGTAAATTATGCCTTTTACGCTCATGCATTCAGCCCACCCTGGAGTTCTTTTAAGATTAGAGCATATTAGAAAACAGCATCATAGTGAGTTTACAGAAGATTAACAGATAGAGGAAAAGCTCGAGGAGAAACAGCAGAACCCTCAAGAGTCCAAAAAAGTGTCAACCTCACAAGTTTACTTTCTCTAGGATGCTAATCTAATAAAGTTCTCCTCTCCAGGAAACAGAGCTGATTATCAGCACCCACACTAATGTCTCCTGCTTACATCAGCGTTTTCCATTATACTGTAAATGACCTTAAACTTGATTAATGTGTCTTCAGACAGGGTTTTTTTGGCAGGGGTGAGCAGGGGAACCTGTACAGAGGTCGACACAGCACGAAGACAGTCTAAGTCCCAAACAAAGAGGCATGCTTATGTTTTTAAAGCTGAACATACGCCAAAAGATGGACTCAATCGTGGTATCCAGGCAGGGTCCATAAACTGTTTAATGTGTGGAAATGCCAAGGAACAAAACAACTTTTTGAATGTCAGGAAGTTCTTACAACCTGCTGGAGTGGAAAGTTGGCATTTTTGAAGGAAAAGGGGGGATGTGATAACGTCTGGAGATGACGCTCAAGGGCCGGAACAAACACCAAAACATGGAATGAAGGGGGAACTGGAGTCAGCTGCACGCAGGGGTGCAACATCCGAAACACGGCTGAGAAAAAAACGAAAGCTCTCTTCATCAGCGATTGCTGCTCTGTCAGCTGTTTGACATTTTGATAACTAAACTCAGGATGGAGGTTATGAATGATTATCAATCTGCAGAAAATCCACAAAGCTGTTTCTGTTTGCTCCAAACTGCAAACCGTGACGCTTTCTGCTGTGTTACTCAGGATGTCAGAGCTCAAACACAGAGACTTTGTGTTTCACAGCCAGATAAATGGACTGCGATCCGTCCCTGGAGTTTGTTTGGAGTGATGCCTGAAGCCTGAAAGCCTGAACGAGACGAATCACTGCGAGGAAACAGAGACATAATGAAGAGCCATTTCAGAGGCAGCGTGACTCAATCAATGCCACAGTCAGATGCTCGGCTGATGGTGAAACATCATTTGTTGTCCAATTTGCTCAGGAATTTAATGTCAAAGGAAAAAAGACATCATGTTATTACTGTATTAGTGAGGGCTGTTACACAAGAGCAGAAGTAAGGGGCTACGTTTACTCTTGTTACTGAGACATAGAGCTGATTTTTATCTGAATGTGGAAACAGTCGAGTAAAGAGGGAACAAAAGAAGGGAGCAGTATCGGCAGCTGCAAGAGAGAGAAGCTGCTGGTGCTGCAGGAGGGCAGAGCTTCACGAGGCTCTTGGCTCTCAGCAGTGTTGGCACATTAATGCACTTTACTCAGTCGCCTGAAGGTGTTCTTTAATTTAAAGTCTCTTTCATATAAAGTTACGATCACAAAATCCTCCACCCAGCTCATAAAATGCAGAACATTTTACCTGACCTACTTTTTATTCCTGTTGGATTTTCACACCGTATTATTCCTTTTTCCACTTGGGATGTTGCATCATCATACACATAACGTCCATGCAGGAGACCTGTTTTTATAATGCATAGTGTTTGTGATGAAGAGCGTTGTTATGTAAGATCAGTGCAGGGCTGCGATGTGAAAGAGCGTGAGGAGTAACGTCCCATGAGGTCTCTAAATGTGAGGCGTACTGCATGCTGCCAGCTGAGACAGCACTTTACTCTACAGCAGCCTGAGCTGCAGAGACAACAGGAGAGCAGCTGCACAGGGCTCGCATCAGGGCTGCAGGGATCAGGTCCAGGCCCAGGTCCTGACTCAAGTCCGGTCTTAATCCTCGACTTGGACATTATGTCGTCACATCAATGTTTTCCTCAACAGAACCAGAATTCTGTCTAGATTACCTCAATTCTCATAACTCACCGCCAAATTCCACCTTATCTGTGTACGTCTGTCTCTGATCCTTCACGGCATTGGATCTGATGGCTTTCTATTCTAGTCAATGAGTTAACTTCCAATGGATCCGCTCCATTGCGTTCTGGCTGCGATATTCAAGACTTCAATGTTTGACAGATGTGGATCTTTTGACTTTGAATGTTTTGGTCTCTGTGTCATTCATGCTCTAAATTTTGATCTGTTGGACTTCAGCTTGTCCTGGTCTCAAAGCTCTTTTCACTAGACTTCATCTCCTGAGTGTCAGGATTCAGTTTTGTCTCTGCTATATTTTTTTTTATGACTTGTCTGTATTTGGTTTTGTTGAGTTACACAGACATGTCTTTGTCTTGTGGATCCTGTCAGTTTTGACTCAGACTTGTTTTGTTTTTCATGTTCAGTCCTCAGATCTGCCTTGGTCTCGATTGTATTGCTGACTTGTCCCGGTCATGTAAGTGTTTTACCCCTGAGGCTGTGTTGATTCAGACGTTTTTTTACTCAGGTTTGGCTCAATTTTGTAAATGCACATGCCTCAGCCTCCCTCGTGTTTGGAGTCAGGCTTGTCTCGGTCTTTAACTAGTTTGGACATGGACTTTTCTTGCTCTTGTCTTCAGCCTTGTGACTGCTTTAGCCCAGATCTGTCTCATGGCTGCTGCTCTCTTTGACTCAGTCTTGTCTCGGAGTCATGACTGTCTTACTCAGAGTTTTCACAAAGTGTCTGGACTCAAACATGTCTCTCTCTCCATCTCTCTCTCTGTCTGTCTGTCATGTTGGTGTTTTGACTCAGAGTATTTGTTGTCTTCTAAGTCTCTTGGATTCAGACTTGTCTCCATCTATTGAGAGTTTGATTCTGACTCATTGCAGAGTTTCGTCTGGGCCATCATCAAGCTGAGTATCAGTCAAGTCAACTTTGAGCTTGCATTAAAGGCTGGTAGTTCTGTGCATGTTGGTATCTTATCTGCACACAGTTTGAGCATTAAGAGTTTTAGATTCTTATAATACTTGAATTTTTGTGCAGCTTTCTCTGCAGAAGGTGTGATGAACTTATGCTAGATGATTTTAAAGCTTCTACAGAGAGAAGAGGTAAAAGCTATGTAAGCAGAAGACAGAATTTGCACCTTTAGCATGAGGAGAGTACTCCAAGTCTCTCTTACGCACAGATCTATCACTTTAACTTTACTCTGACTTTCACTTTGCACTTTAGTCCGTCTTTGATGTCCTACTCTCTTCATCTCTCTCTGCATCCGCCCGTCTGTCTCTCAGCCACAGGTCACGCTCTCTGCAGGGCGATACCTCCTGATCTTTGTGGCGCACCTTAACCTAATGAAGTACTCGTCTGAATCAAGCCCTGCATTATTCATAGAGATCCCCGCCACCGCGCACACACACACACACACACACACACACACACACACACACACACACACACACACACACACACACACACACACACACACACACACACACACACAGAGAGAGAGAGACGCTCACACTGGCACCAGTGTACCATCTGACAGTCCCTCATTTATTTTTAAAGCTGCAGTCCGCTGGATAGAGAATCCCTGAGTTAACTGAGTCTGAGCTCCTCTGACTCCTTTCAACCTTTTTCTATTCTTCTATTCTTCCTCTGTTTCCCTCCTCACCCCCTGAAGGTGGACCACACTCATCTTCCTCCTTACACTCACAGCTTCTCTCCATCTCTATGCTTTTGCACCTTTTCCTCTCTCTCTCTCTACCTTATCACCTGTCACCTTGGATTGTTTTTTATCTCTCTCTTGTAGCAGTAGAGAAAAGAAGCAGCAGATTATGTAAATCGATGCTATAGAAGCGTATGAATATCACTCTGAATTAGTGATGAAAATATAATAAAGCTGCTTCAGGGATTTCCATTTATAGACGGAGCAGTCTCTAATTGACCGACTTACACTATTGTTACATAATGACTGCCTATTGTCTTTACTGCTCTAAAGGTGGAAATGTGCTGAAGAGAAGAAAACTATCATCTTTCCTTTTTTCGCAAGCTTTCTCACTGACCTCCCAGTTGTGTAAGATGCTCGATTCTGATTGGTCAAATCCCCTTGACAATGGTTATTAACTTTCACTGACATGAACATCGCCAGAGTCAAACTAATCACACGTCATGGTAAATCAATCGGAAAAGAGTTCCGAACATAGACCGCAAGGTGAGGTAACACTATTAGCTTCCGTTAGCATCGAAACTGTTACTTTCAGTTAGCATGCTAATTGGCAGGCTACGGACATTTTCATATTGGATCCTATCAAGCAATATTAGTAACGGCAGCAGAGCAGGAAACTTTAGCTTATCGATCTCTACAAAGAAACTTTAACCATGAGCGGTGGTGACGATAGCAGTAGGGCTACAAGTCATGACATTCCCATGGAATCACTGGGACTATTTTAAAACAGAAAACTATACATAAATCATTTTGAATTAATAGAATAATCTTTAGACCAAGTTGTTTGCCAACGTGTTTGTATTTCAAGGTAGTAGCCAGGTAGTAAGCAGGTTTCTATTTTCAATAACTACCTGCCAACCATACATCGTGCCAGAAGATTAAACGCCTTTTTCTTATTTTGCATGCTCAGTTAGAACGTCGACAGTCTCAGAAAGTGTCTCCACCATCAGGTGAAAATATCAAAGTTGTTTACAACAAGCTAGAAGTTTCCCAGCTCCTACTGGAGGATCCCAAGGTGTTCCCAGACCAGGTGGGATGTATAATCCCTCCAGCAAGCTCTGGGCCAGTGTGGTTAGCCCATTAATTCTTACTGCACCACACCACAGGTTACACCACAACAACAAGATGTCAGTAACGCTGTGATCAACACTTTCCACTTTTGTTGCACTGGATGTAAAGAAGGTTGTAGCTTCTAGAGGCCAGTCTCTCTAGCAGTCAGCCTCTCCATCACTATGGTTCTGTTAAGCAAGCTACACACCTCATCCTCTTTGTACAGCTCTGATCATCAGCACATTAAGAAAAAAAAAAAAACAGTTTTCCCCATTTAGTGGAACCTTTTCCTTTTTGTCAAGTCTCATGAGTCAGGTCTTGGCAGTCGCAAAACCATCAGTGTCCGTGTCAGGCTGATCTTGAGAGTCAGGAAATGATAAGAGCTAGCAGGCACAGATGTGAGAGCAGCCTGAGAGAGGAAGCAGAGCTGAATGAAGATCTGGTTAAGTTTTATATGAAAGAGTTTCAGGAAGAATCCTGCAGAATAAAAAGGATGATTTCCTTCAGGGACTCCACACAGACCTGGAGCACACCCAGGTCAGCAGAACTGACAACTTTCAGGCAACTGAATAAAAGAAAGATGGATGCTTCCTTCTCTGAGGGGAAAATACACTAAAAAGAGAAGAGGACGCACAAAGCTGCACCTTCTTTGAATGTTTCTTCTTTATGCAAGATATTTAAATAATTCAAGGTGCATGTTTTTGATTCTGGGATTGTCAGATCTCTTTAGTAAACCTGACTCATCTTTGGTTTCTCTGTCTCCAGCATGCACCAGGTCAGCTCTACCTCAGGTCTTGTTTCTGTGTTTGTACCACATTTATTGGGTCAAATAAGGTTTCTACCTGTCACTTTGGACCTGTAAAGACCTCTTATCTTGTCTTACTTCCAGAGAGCTTCTCACAGAGACAACATATTCATCAAGCCAATGCTGGAGTGTCCGTGTCTGCTTCTCTCTGTGGCAGCCTGTGATGAATGACTGCAGTATGCAGAGCATTGCTTGTGTGTGGTTTGCATTTAATTAAAGTCTGACGGGGTTATATTTGGAGTGTTGGTCATTAACATCCTGGTATCAAAGGATCTGCAGCAGCAGATGTTCTCTTTGCAGACACAGTCAGATGTGTGGCTGCAGAGGGAAATTGGACTGCAGAAGTTTGTCTCCCAGTCAGCATGGGCGGGTTTTGGCACCATATAAGAATCATTGAAATCCGGCAAAAAAAGGTGCACACACACTCCTTTTAAATAGATGCAAATGGAAACACAGCCACATCATGCAGGCTATTTATTATTAAAACCACAACCTGTGACTTTATCCAGCCCGGGGACTCATTGTTTGTTGTCCTAGCAGATTAAAGCAAAAGCATACATTGTAAAATAGTCTCCAAGGACAGGAAGCAACATTTCACATTAAGCATTAACAACAGGTGCAAGGGTTTCTATTATTTGCTCTCTTTTAAATCTTGCATCAGAGGACTACAAAACCAGCAACACAATACGACTATGGTATAAAGTGAGGTTATTTAAAATAATCACAGGTGGCAGCAGTTAAAGACAGTTCCTGCATTCACAACGTCAGGCCATTATGAGCGCACATGTCATATTGATCCATAAAAGTTTGGGATCTGCTAAAAGCTTAAAAGATTTAGGACCAAGAAACACTGATCAAGAAACTAAATCAGCATCAGTGCTACCTTTTAAAAGTTGGCAGGTATTCTACAGCAGTTACACAAATCACCAGGCTGTTAAATATTTGATTCTGACTGGTCAAAACCCCATAACCACAGTAATAAATTCCCTAGCATAGATAGCAAACTTGATGCCACATATAGCCTGATCACAGACACAATTTCAAATCAATCCACAGAAAGGTGTCAGTCACATTTCCCCTCTGCCTGTTGACACTGGTAAAAATGCTTAGGAGGGTGCTGAGAGGGGAGACCTCTTCAGATTTATAGATTTTATATTTCAGATTCCAGTCATCTAATATCATGATTGCATGGAATAAAGTGAGGTAATATAAAATAATTTCACAGGTAGAAGCAATTAAAGACAGTTCAAGCATTTACAACGTCAGCCCTTTATGATCACACATATTTTTTGGTCTTATTGATCTATCAAAATGTAGGACTTGCTCAAGTTTACTGCCACAAACAGAAACATAATGCTAAGTCGCAAATACATGTTCAAGTGTGACCTCTAAAAGTGCTCCAGTGAAGCAGTGTTTGTTAACGAGGAACATGCATTATGGCAGACTGGAAAAAAGTGGATATACTCTCCAGAACAAGAGAGTTTCTTATCTGCAGCTGCCCTAATTGAACAGGTTTGTGTTATTGTGTGTAAAAAGTACTGTCCTACTTCTTAACTTAGCATTTAGAATCACACAATATCACACACTATCCAACCAGAGCAGCAGGGAAGCAGAGACAGCTGCGTTTTGCAAGCTAAGTCGATTGAGTCTGGTGACTTTGAAGCAACAGCTGCTGCAGTAAGACAACAGATGTTTCTGGGCAGGAAAGGTATGATCTGATGTTTTCAAAGACGTCTACCTTTAGCGGTAACTTTCGTAGATTAATGACGTACGATCTGAAACCTTTTTGTTCTTTTTAGCTGCCAAGACCTTGAAAAGTTTTAAAAATAGAGCCTTTGTTTTTAATAGCAGACTAAGAGGAACACATTACAGACTATGTCAAACTGAATTATCACCATATATCACTTTAGTTATCTGATGAGCTCTCACGTTGTTGCAGTCTTTAAGCAGGTCATTTTAGAAAAGGTCAAAGCAGCAGAGTCTAGACTCCTGATTGAACTCTTGTCTCATTGAATAATTTGTCCTGGACACGTTGTGAAACCTAGAATAACACCTTTGACATATCTCTTCTGCAGGACACAAACTGCATCTCATTGTCTCCCTCCTGTCAGTTCTATAAATCACAGACTGAAGGGTCGACAACAGAGTAGCCAAAGCCGGACAGATGAAAAACAGGCAGAGCAGACAGACAAAGAAAATGACACACCCCCATCACGGTGGATCCAGACAGCCACTTTCATATTGCCTTTGTGAAGAAACAACCTCTCCACCATTACCTGCTGATAGATTGGGACATTATCATAATTACTGACTCATAAAGTCTCATTATGCTCAATCTAGAAGAGCAAGCGGTGCAAATAATGAAAAACTTATTTACTCCGCTCGCCTCTTTCCGCCGCTCTGAATTAAGAAATTTGAGCAGCAAATGAGTTTGAATGGAAATTCGATTAGTTTGTTTCTGCAGAACGGAACAAAACTGCATAACAAGATAAAGCATGAATCCTTGGAGGAATATCAGGTGATATAACTCTTTAACCTCTACAGTTTTATTACACCCCTGATGATGTAAATACTTTCTACAGTTGAGGCTAAAGGTTTTTGTGATTTCCATTGTGATACAGTATTAGATAAGTCTTCTTTTAAAAGATTTAGGACCAAGAATCACTGATCAAAAAACTAAATCAGCACCAGTGATAACTTTTAACACTCCTATTATCCTTGGGGTCAATTGGACCCCATTCAATGTTTAACGTCTCTAAATTGATGACTAACATAATTTTTTTGCCTTCATATTTCATGACTTTCTCTAATTTAATGGGTACAACTGGTAAAACGTAAAATTAAAATGTTGTTATGTTCCAATTTCCTGTAAAATTAAATTACGCATCGGTGTTCCTTGGGGTCAATTTGACCCCATGCTGTTTTAGCTGTATAGTGTATAAGAAATATCAACATTTTACACACGTTTGTTTTGGTTGTTTTTGATGATATTGAGGTCACTATAACAAGGACACTTCAGCATCTGACTGCAGGAGCTGGGATCAAACCGGCAAACTTTGAATTGAGATATAATATTTCCATCCACCATGTCTCTAAAGACATTAATGATGTGTCCTGTGTCAGATGTTTTGATAAGAAAGAAACAAGGCAGGGCCGATGAGAGTATGACAAACATGCAGCAGTTTGATGTTCTGTTTTACAAATAAAGTCCTTCTGAATGCTTTAAATTGTGTTTATGCTTAAAATATGTTTTATTTAAAAGCTATTAAGATAGTCAACAAAGACAAAAAGTACCTGATACATAAACCTGGGTAACAATTAGTTTCCTGAGGTTTAAATTGCTGGGTCAAATTGACCCCATGATAAAAGATGTTAGTAAATTTGAGGGTTACAGGGGGCTTAAAAGTTGGCAGATATTCTATAGCGGTCTACATATGTTAGATGAATCACCAGACAGTTAAATACTTGATTCTGATTGGTCATAACCCAGTAACAACAGTAATCAATTCTCTAGCATTGATAGAAAATGGAGCGCTAGAGACAACCTGATCACACACATCACATCAATCAATCAACAGAAAGAAGTCTGTCATATTTCCCCTCTGCCTGTTGACTCTTAACCTGTTCACTTACATCATATCAAATATATCTACAGAAAGGAGAATAGAATGTTCTGATGTATCAAAGCCAAACAACAGCTGTGATTAATTCTAGACTACAAAAGCGACACCAGGGACAACCTGATTACACGTCATATCAAATCACTACACAGAAAGTAGTCCGTCACATTCCCCTCTGCCTGTTGACACTGGTAAACGTTAGTGTGGTCTCAGGCTGGTCTTGAGAGTTGGGAAATAATGACAGTTAGTGGGCACAGATATGAGAGCAGCCTGAGGAGCTACTGGATCCCAACCATCTCTGATAGGGAAAAATAGGAGCAGCATCCTGTCCTGCAATCCAGGCAAAAGCAGAAGAGCTGGTGAGAGCATCTCTAAGCTGCTGATCTCTACAAAGTCACTGAAACCCATAGACTCTATAAATAATGGACCTAGTATCCGTGACGTCACCCATCTGTTCCTGAGCGCTGTTTTGAAGCCAATCGTTGGCGAGAGCCATATTGGTTATGCTGAACTCAACCAGGCATAGTGTGAGGTAAAGCGGCTTGGTTTGAGCCTCCTCTCCAACAGCTATGTGTTCCCACCTGTCAGTCAAGTCAGTCATGTCCTTATTTGGGCAAAACTTGTAATCTTAATATCTTCTGAACTGTTGCGTAAAAAAAATTCATCCTCCGTGTGTACAGTGTGTGCCGATAGATAAATTAGCTACGTAGACCCAAGCCATTTTTTTGAACCAGGCTGTAAACATGTTTATTTCTGCTGCAAAGATCGTCTTTTTCTAATGGGTGTGTATGTGGTTTCCGGTGTTTCTGCAGCCAGCCTCAAGCGGGCACTCGATGAATTGCAGTTTATAACACTCCCGCGTGGGCTTCCTACTTTGAGACCGGAGGTTGCCGCTTGCTTAAACCAGAAGAGGTAGTGATGACAGCAACTATGTTCAAAGCTGAGACATTTGACTCATTTACATTTAAAGGTGAGTCAATGAGAAGGAGAGCTGAATGAGAACAAAGATGTAGATCTAAAGACAGATTTTGATCCATATAGGTTAATTGACGTTCAAAAAACATGCAAACCATTCTTTCATCCTATTTGTGATGCATTGCTCTACTTTAGTCCCAGCACTGGTTCAGCACAACACCCTGCCTCGTTCTGTGACACCTCCGTGATGTAAACACGAGGTAATTCTGTCTGGCAGGTGAGCCACCTTCTCCCCCTCCCCCAGCACGTGTCCTTCTCCCCCCGTCGTGCAGGCTGACAGATCGAGCGCTGGTGGGAACGGGACCCTCTCTGATCACGGCGACTGGAGCTTCCTGAGGACAGTGTAAGGTAACCATGACAACCAAGGAGGTAGGAGGGGTGGAGGGTGGAGCTTCCAGGGGTCTGGGTTACGAGCTCACAGTCTGAGATGTGAAGTGAAGGGAGCTGGTGAAAGTGTCAGGTGTGCTGTGGCTCAGTGTGGGACTGCCTGCTGCAGGAAACATACACACAAAAACACACACACACACACACTGATCTCTGCACTGAACACAACCACAGCCTTTTATTTAATATTAACATTTATTATTGATAATTTCCGCTTTTCAGCACAATTTCTCAACCCCAAAAGAGGGAGTAACGTAATTCTGTTTCAACACAATGCTCTCCAGATGAATGCAAAAACCTTCTGCAGGAGCACACTCTGACCAAACCATTGGAGCAGGGGAGTCTAATATCTTCCAGACTGGAAGTATAATCCCTCCTTTACTAAAATTGGATGTTCCAGTAAATCCCTACAGATGCATCCGTAAGCATCTGAATCTTCGTCACCTTCACCTTGCTCCACTGGTGCAAAAAATACAGTATACTTCTTATTTCGCTCCTTCTGGATTTGAGACTGTTGCAGTTTCTCTGCAGGTCATGCTTGCACCACTTTTATTCTTCATCCTCACAGCTACTTTTATGCACAGTGTTGCAGGCACTCTGAGGATCCTTTTCATTCCTCCCTCTCTTCCTCTTGTCTTAACTACTTCCAGTGAGGATTTCAAAATGGAACACAAGGGTAACTCTACAGAGGGAGAAATCTTTTCCTCACAGTGTCCATCTGAAGCTATATCAGGGACTGATAATGTGCTAAAGCTGTCTGCGTTTGATACACCTGTGTTTCCTCACTCTCTCCTCAATCTTCTGGGTGCGTTTATGGAATTAAAAGATCCTCCATCATGGCGGAGAAGGAACAAATGTCAGGTGAGCCAAGGAAGGAAGACTGGACACTTTGCAAACTGCAGATATCAGATTCCCTTCCTGATTTTGTTTTATCAGTCTTAATGTGTTTTACCAGATTATTTACAAGACCTACTTCTGAGGATTTAATAATTACAGGAGCTGCTAACCTCCTCATCTCTGCTGCCTATTGAAGCACGGTTAAACTTTGCATCTTTTTAATGCTAGTGCAGGGTTCATTTGTAGGAGTGAGGATACTATTCAAGCATTTAGTGACATTACCAGGCATTATAAAGATCACCTGCTTTTGTTTATGTGTTTGTATGCGTTTAAGTACAGTCTTAAATTAGTTCTCATGTGATGCTGAAGTTTTGATCTGGGGGGAAGCTGTTCTGGTCTCTAAAAGCTGTTTAAACAGTGTGTAAACCCTCCCCCTGCAGATTCATGACGCAGGAGATGTTTGGTCTGCATCTGAGAAATCTAGATTTTTCCAAAAAGAGATGATCTGCAAAACGTCCAAACAATGACTCCCACCAGCGACTGTGTGAACAATGTAATGTGCAACACCAGAAAAGCCCTGAGGGCGAGGCGGTCTGAATGTGTGCGCTCTTTCCCTCAGCGTGAGTCATCGTGTGATGCATAAGATACGCAATAGAGACCAACGCAAGCGCAGTAATGAAACATCACAGTGAGCCAGCATGTGCCGGGTCTGAAACCTTCAGGTTTGAGCCATGTTCAGAAGTCCACCTCCCCCCACACACACACACTCCTTAACTTATAGACTGAAACACACAGTAGACAAAACTCCAGGCCTCAAACACTCTGTCACAGGTGATGAAAGTTTTCTATCAGTAAACTTTGCAGAGCGCCCGTGTGTTCCTGACACCTCACTGACCCGTCTATGTCCAGTCTGTCTTTCAGACTTATTTTTCTGTAGCTGTCCAATTGTGTGATATATTCTTTTTTAAGTACCTCATCTAAATGCAAATCAACCTCAATACTTGTTCTTAAGAGTTTGCTTGTTCTACTTATTGTTATGATTGTTGTAGCTTTTATAATCTAAGCTTTTTGCTTCCTTAATGAACCTTGTCTCTAACTGATTTCTCCTCTTTAAAGCTTGTCTACTATGGTGAAAACCAAGCTGCTCTCTGGGTTCTGATTATCCTCCTCCTCTTTTCATCCATGTTGTCTTTATCAGCCTCTGAAAACCTCTGACCTGTTGATTCCAGGCCTGGCTCCGCTCATCATGACAGTTTGTTGTAGTTAAGTGAAACACGATCTGGTGATAACACAGAGTGTTTTATTCTGATAATTAACCGATATTCAAATTTTGTTTTGGTGCCTGACTTCCTGTCCAGTTCGATCTTCTCTGTTGAGATCGAGTTGTCGTGCTCCGGCATCGGGCAAAAGTAGGGGTCTTGCGTATCTGATCTGGAGGGCTCTGACCTGCCGGATCAGAGACACAGCTGGAATACAAAAGAGCAGATCCAGTGGAATTTAACACATTGACTAGAATAGAAACTAATCAACTCCGGTGCTGTGACGGATCAGAGACGGAACTATGGAATTTGGCTGTAACTCCTCTCTGTGGGCAGAGATGGTTGGATGCAGTGAAGGTGAAAATGCGATGCTGTTGGGTAGGGTGGACAACTGGGTCTCGATTGGCAACTGTCTTATGTCCAATCTTAAGAGAAAATTATGTTTTAGGTGTTAAGTTTTAAAACCTAGAAGCATCACTCTTAAAATAAACAACCATCCCAGATTTTATATTGCACATGTAGTTTTGATGTGCATGATCATCATGATAAATACTGCACACAAACAATAAAAAGTCTTACAGAGGAGCCCTAAAGACTGTTTCTAACACCTTTTTATGTATATCACTGATATTTTTCTGACATAGAGCGTGTTGCATTTCAAAATGGAAGGCTAATCATTTATTTGAATGACTCACTCTTCACATAATGACAGTTATTTAACTTTTTACTTTATATAACTTTCAAAACAAAGTAATACAGAGCCTTTTAACAGCATTATGACAAACAGAGCTATCGGAAAAGAAGATCAAAGTATTAAAAATGAGACATTCAAGATAATTGCATGATTAAAATAGATTTTTTTAGAAATTAAAGGCATGATTTATGGAAAGAGTATTTTTAAAGGTTCAAGGTCAATCAAGGTTTTTCTGATCTCTTCCAGTAAAAGATTTCAGAGTGACAGTCTGACAGCGAATCCAGACTGTCCGACTGTTTTTTCAACGTCTTAAAACCTCTATGGAGACCCTACATCAGGCTGCACTCTCCGTTAATGGGATTAAACAATCACTGATGTAGACAGGAGCCAATCCCTGAGTGTACACGCTGCAGAGAGCAGAGCTATAAAGCTTAAGATCTGAATAACGTGAACTCTTTTGTTAAATTTATCGAGGAGCCAGGCAGCAGCTTTTTGAATTAGACAGAGCCTGGAGAGGTTGAATTTGTTGAACCAGGAGAGGATGATTTACAGAAGTCTGAATGTGAAGGAATCTGGAGCGGAGTCAAAAGTTTGAACCCCCCCAAAAACATACTATGTCTTACATACATGTGGGATTAGATACCATATGTTCATATTTAATGATCACTCCTCACTCTTCAGTTTAAACAAGTAGTCTTCGTCTTGTTTTTGGCACTTGCCATGGTTTCAGAGCACTAAAGGAGGACTCCACTGAGATGGTTCACAGCTACAGCAGAGTGAAGTAAGTGTTTTAAACTTTATGGAGGTCACTTGTGTGCAGAACTTTTGCTTTGTTGGCTCTGAATCAAGGCTGAATGTCCTGGGCTCTTGCAGACAGACTTCCCAATTAATTCTTCCTCCTCATTGCCTGGAGAGAGCGAGACTCTTCTGAGTGGCAGATCTGCTCCTGAATTCATTTTGGATCTTAGCCGGGTGTTTGCGAGGCTGGGAGAAAGGGAGGAAGGGCAGAGGGAGGCGAGGGGGGTGTGAAGTTGTCTGCTCACTGATAAAACTTGGGCTGCCCACCGTCCTGCCGCGGCCGCAGCAATTAGGCTGTGACATGGAGTGTGGACCGAGCCCGCTGTGAATTCTGTCTCGTCAATTTGCAGTGATGTTTGGATCATTGCACACAGCGCGGGGTGCACATCACAGGCTGACAATTACTGAGCGGGGAGAAGGAAAGTAATGCAGAAAGATAACAGGGACTTTTCTTGTATATGCAGACTTATTAAAGAATGTTTTCAGGCAAATCATCTCGCTGCTTCAGCAGATCAGTTTGTTTCAGCATAGTCGGTTAGAAGGCTAGGTTGGAAAAAGGACACAATGAACCTGTGTTTTAAGTCCTGGTTTCCTGTAGGATTTCTTTTTGTTGTTGTTTTTTTGGAGGCTTTCTACCACTTTATTACAGAGGAGAGGACAGTAGCCAGAGCAGGAAACTGGGAGTGAGAGTGGGGGGATGAAATGCGAGCCACGAATTTTAAACATTAGGATACATTAGGCCCGTAAGATTTCCTTAATATACGTTAGTCACTGTGTTTCTGGATGCAATGACAGATCAATATTAACTCTAATGTACTTTTTAAAAAGAAATAATCGAAAACAACAACAGCAGGTATTGGTACAGGAAAGTATAAACATTAATGGGTGTTCACTTCAATCCGGATAAGATAACTCAGGTGTAAAGACGCGATTAGACACTAGTTCTGTTGTGGCAACATGAATAACACAATTTGACCCAAATCAAACAAATTATTTGTGCGATTTAATTAGCGAGTGTTAAAAAATCTAAACTTCAGCAAATCGTTAGAGCTGTGATAGCAAATCAGCATGCAGGTCTTCCGGTGACGTATGATGTGTTGTAAGGTACGGCAGAGGTTCATTCATTTGGAATATATGAGAAATTATGATATTTCTGGGCAGCTTCCCTGAACTCTGTGACTCTACCTGTTTTTATAGGATCAGGAATAAACAGGAGCTCACTGTGAGCAAAGTGAGTTAAGAGGTCGGATTATCTGTTAAGTTGTAAACCCCCCCTGCCTTCACGAAAATGTGTACACGCGATTTTGACACGCAAATTGAGCAAGTAAACCCAAATTATCTTGTTCGTATTCGCACAAAAAACACGACTGTTCGTGTTTGGTCTGAACATAAGGTAAGACTATAGGGACAGTGTTGATACACTGAACTTAAGATGTTGTTTTGGCACCTCAGATGAATCTCAAATAAGAAGTGGTTTTTATCTCTAACTTGATCGGATCATTTTGAAAGTTCAAACAAATGTTGTCTTTCTATCAACGCTAACTCAACCACAGTGTCCTGCATGATAACAACACGATGCTGAGGCTTAATTTAGAGCCAGACCAGATTTGGTGTGAAAGCGTGTTGGTATGTTGGATATTGATAAAGTACCCAGTGTCTGTGTTTCTACCTGAGTGTCATGGGTCAGAATGAGAATGAGATCGATCAAGTGTGCTGTCATCATGTGGAGTTCCAGGAGAAGACAGATTACTATTTATTTTCCCATGCCCCCTGAATGTGTCTGTGACTGCTTCACTGCCCCACACCGTTCTCATTGTTTTTCTTTCCTTCTCCCTCGTGTTGTCTCTGTCCCCGAGTATGACACGCCGGGTATAACAGAGCCTCCCACAGCGCTCGGCGAGGCTTCAGTAATGACAGTGGTGTGACAGAGCCGGGAGATGTTCTGTTCTTGCTGTGATTGCTCGGCTTTTATTTGTCATTATTGGAAACAGCAGGGGGGGCGGTCCCAGAGGAGAACCATTAGCTCTCCAGATAATACACAATGTCATTAATCACACAGAGGATTCCCACTGATACTGTCTGAGTCCACAGCAGCCCACAAGGATTTATACCCGTGATAAGAAGCTTGGAGCAAAACTGAAAGTTTGAAAGAAACAAACAGAAAAACTGATTTTTTATAAAGACAGCTGACGCGTCTGATGTGTGGTGTTGGACTTAAAGCTTCCCGCTAAAACCTTATTTAATCCAGCATGACTAATAACCTTATGGTGGCTAATGTTAGCTAATGTTCTTTGGATTTATTTCACTGAGAATTAATCAGTCCTAAATATGTATTCCATATAGCACAAGCACTAATGTTTGACACTTTGACTCCACTCACAACCTTCAAGCTAAAACTTCAACAGATTTTAGTTGACTGTTGCTCCTGTTGATCACTTCGGACTTTACTTACATGCATACTTATATACACACACACTTTTTTACACCGTGTGCACATTGCTTGTTACTTGTTCACTTTTGTTCTATTTTATGTTCATATGTCTATGTGTGTGTATGTGTTCCTGTTGGTGCCTCTTAGTCAGGTCATGTTTGTAAATGAGAACTGGTTCGAAAAAACATTTTTACCTGGTAAAATAAAGATCTAATAATGTTTAATTTCCAATGAGTAAAATAGGATTTTCAAAATAAAAGTGCTCTGATTTACCCATAACACCTGAAATGGAAATTGTTATATCATTGTAAGTATAAAAAACAGACAGAAAGACAAAAAATACTTTATCAAAAACATCTCCTTTATCCAGCTACAGTGAAATTCTTGGTGATATTGTGTAACATGGCATATGTCCTCTTACAACCTCTGTCCTCTGCAATCACACAGGGTTCTAGAAAGAGCTACACATCTGCATAGTGCTCATATTGCCCTATTACCCCTCTAGAATACTACGTTACCAACATACAGGCCTGCTCCTCATAACTAAAGTCTCTTAAAATAGTGTAGGAGGTAGAACCTTCAGTTATCAGGCCCATCTCCTTTGGAATCATTTACCGGTCAGGGAGGCAGACACCCTCTCTACTTTTAAGAGTAGGCTTCAAACGTTCCATTTTTATAACTCTTATAGTTAGAGCTGGCTCAGGCTTGGACCAGCTCTTACTTATGCTGCCATAAGCTTAGGCTGCTATAGGCTTAGACTGCTATAGGTTTAGACTGCAGGGGGAACTGTCACACTGGGATCCTGTCTTTCTCGCTTTCCTCTGTCTGCATGTCACTAACTCTAACTTACTCTTCTTGTCTCATTAAAGTTACTAACCATAGACCTTTCTGGAGTCCCTGAGCTCCCTTGTCTCGTAGGTTCCTCTGGATCTCTGCCGTAGACGGCCTGCTGCTGTGGAAGTGCCAGACTCCAGCTGCTACAACTACTACTATGCGTCTCACGACTATCACCTCTCTCTCTTCATCTCCCTCTATCCCTCTCTCCAAAACGGTCTCAGCAGATGTCTGTCTAACATGAGGATTTGGGGTGGCCAATCAGATTTCATGGAGTGCGTCCACACCCTTATGGACATGCCCCTGCTCTGGGTGTGTTTTCATGTAAGCCATTCACTGTTTTCTACAACAACCCGAGGGCTTTATTTTCCTGCAGGAGAGTAAACCCCTGTTTCTTTAAAATAAAAAAAAAAGAGTTTTGCAGATATGGAGCTGTCTTTCTGTCACAGATTGGTTCAGGAACTATCAAGTTACAGCATTGTATATGTTTTCTTTTTCTCTTTCAGAGACAAAATCCAAATATTGGACAACAAGTATCACACCCCAGAGATCAATTAGCTGAGTTTAGTCCAACTTAGCAGAACGTCTGCAGCAGCCACCAGTCATTCAAACAGTCAGCTCCCTTATTATGCATGCAAGCAGGTTGGAATTGGCTGTAAAGTTGTGCGTCTTAACAAAGGGCTCTATGCGGATTGGCTCTTCTTTGGAGTCAGCCCCTAGTGGCCACTTTAGGAGTTGCAGTGTTTGGTATTTTAGCATCTCTTCTATTTTTAATCCCTGGAGATTGATGCTTGTTTTCTTTGCTTGGACTGTTTTCTCAGCGCAGAATGGAGAATGACATTTCATACTTATGTCAGCCAAAAACAAGTGTCAAAAACAGGCAAATGGCAAAGAGAAAATATGAGGACATCTGAATGCATACAAAATAAGCAGGAAAAAGACATGCTGTGAACATGTCAGGTAATGCACAGTTCTCTCTTTGCTGTAAGGAAGACATCAGACATCAGACATCAGACATCAGAAAGGCTCTGGATGTTATGTAAGAGCAGGAAAAAGAGTTGAAAGAGAAATCCCTGTCAGAGCAGAAAACAGAACCTGCTTTTCCTCTTCGAATCCTGAAACTGAGAAATAGCTAATTCTGTTCCTGAGTTCTGCATCAATTGGCCAGTATAGCCCTTCTTCTGCCCTGTTCTTCACAAAAGAGAATAAATGACTCCTGGCCTTTCAGAGAACTTATGAGGCATCAAAGTTGGCTCTTTAATCGGCTGCAGGGAGCAGAGGGAAGCTGCTGGAGCTCCTTTTTCTTGCCTTTTCTCCACAAACTGTGGTAGAAATGAAGCTCAGGGGTAACACTACCTCTACCTCCAAGACCCTCACACAGATTCACAAACATCCCTGCAGCCATCCCTACAGCTTTCAAACCATGTGGCAGCTCCCTCCCCTGAGACTGTTTACTGTTAGTAGCAGGCACCATTAGTTTGCCATCCATCAAAATATTACACAACCCTTCCTCTTCATCTGCCTCTTACAGGATTTATTCCTCATTTAAGGATTTTTAAATGCTTAAAAAGCTTGTCTTGGAGGCTGAGCAAGCTGTCTGGCAGTCTGTCGTACGAGGAGCTGCAGCGTGCCACCTGTCAATGATTCTGTTGGTGTGTCAACAGAGGAGCCTTCGGCAGTCGGATCGCTGACTTTAGAGGAAGCTCACACTGTCTCTCCAACTCACAGCCAGCATACACAACCTCCCTCTCTGTTTACTAACTTCTCTCAGGAGTGTGTGAGAAACCTGGCAGTGTGGACAGACAGTGCTGCCAGGAGAGACATGATACAGCCGGCCAAATCGAACCAAATTCAGTTGAAAAGTACAACAGTCAGCAGAAGGAGGAGGGCCGGAGATTACGGATTTTCTCATTCTAACAGAGGGAGCTGGATGGCTGCTCCCCTGTGTGGACATTTATCAGAAAAGGACATTTCAAGCCTATAAGGGTTAAGAGTTTAAGAACCATCAGCTAGAAAGAATGATCATCGATCATTAAGTAAGAACTAGGAAAAGCTAGGCTTCAGAAACTGTCACGAGCTGAATTCCACCACTAACCCCTAAAAACATCTTCACAAATATAAAGGATGCAGTGTTGTACAGTCTGCACAACCCTGTCTGTGCCAGATGTCTGTGAATCCAGCTGTTGCCACACTTTAACCATCCAGCTGTGGCCTCTCTGCTCTGCATGTGTGGCTCAGACTCAGTCGGCAGCCTGTGGGTGAACACTTCACACCACTGCCCAAATCTCTCCAACCAAAGATACAAACAAGACAAGAAAACACAGACTGAGGGCAGAACCTCTGCAGGTACAGACGACAGCTAACAATTCAGCCTTTTGGCTAACTCGGGAACATTTACATGTGCCGGAAAGTCGATTACTTACTTTTATTCCCCGGCTCTTTTACTGATCTTCCGGCAGTGTAAGATAATTGATTCTGATTGGTCAAAATCCCTTGACGATGGTTATTAATTTTCACTAGCATGAGCAAAGCCAGAGGCAAACTAAACAGAGTTCAGACACATTTTGCTTCTGCTTGTTGATACCATTGACCGTAAAGTGAGGTAAAACCGTTAGCATAAAAAAAATGTGGCTAAAACATTAGTTTCTGTTAGCATGCTTATTCGGCAGGCTAAACAACACAGACATTTCCATATACGATAATGTCCAGCAATATTAGCAACTGCAGCAGAGCAGGTTAGGGAAACCATGAACGGTGGTGATGATAGCAGGAGAGTTAAAAGTTGTGACATTGGCCTTGTTTATTTAAAGGTGTTTGAACCACAGAGCTCAGAGACGAAGGAGAGCTGAATGAGGACAGTTTCATGTTAAATCGACCGAAACTGGCAGATAAGAATCGATCACCATGGAACGCTAACTGAGGAATCACTGGGGCTATTTTAAAAAAAACTGTATTCATAAATCATTTTTAATCAATAAAATAATATTTTATTGAATGTTTTTTTTTGTCATCATGTTTGTATTTTAAGTTAGTTGCTGGGTAATAAGCGGGATAATGTACAGTTAGCAGGTAGTTAAAGGTAATAGAATCCCAACAGGGTGAAACAAGACCCCACCCTTACGTATATGCCACTTGCTTTTGGATTAAGTCTACTGAAACTGCAGGTAAAGCATGGTCTTCTGTTTACCAGTATTCAGATGTTGTCTTTGTGCCCCTACTGTTTGATGCACAGTCAGTTTTTACAGCATAAACTACTTCTCTTTTAATCCAAGACCAACTGAAAACCCCTTTGGTGTGTTTAGCGGGGCTTAATGTTGATATATTTTATAAGAACACAGTGTGCTTTCTAAATTAATACAACATCTAGTTGTTTTTGCATACATATGGAGCACCTCAGGGATCTGCTCATTGCCCACTGTTGTTCTCTCATCATAGTTCCTCTTATGTGCGAAGAAATGTTAAAAACGTTCAATGCTATGTTGATGATACTCTGCTTTATGACACTTATGATGCTTAAACAAAAGCCTCCATGTCTGCAATATGGAAAGAGCTTCCACTGCTCTGAACCTTTGATCAACAGGACATGCTGGTTGCTTGAAACCAGTTTACTTGAGTAAAGGTTTCTCTTGACAGCTCCTGAGTTGTCAAAGTTTAACAGCCAGGTGCCAAAGTTGAACATTTACCCTCCAGCGTCTGCGCCACAGAAACAGGTACAAATTGACTTCTTTATCCAGCTTTAAACTTCATCACTCTGACATGTGGAGCCTTGCTGCTCATTTTTGCAAGGATGATGTCACAGCTAGCAACTCGCTTGAAGTCACAGTTTGAGAAAAATCCACCAAGTGCTACGAGATGTGCCTTTTAAACACACGTTCGCAGGGTCAGGGATTAAAACACATTATTAAACTTTGATTTCAAACTCACTCACTCACTAACAACATGATGATATCATAGGTCAGGGCATTTAATGTAATAAGTAAAACTTTCCTGCTTTGAGCATAAACCAGAGAATCAAACCCCTCGAAAATCACAAATGTAATGAATAATCATCATACTGTTATAAAAATAAGTTAAACATAAAGAAATGTCTGTATTTTCTTCCTACGTTTAAAGATATAACAACTTCCAGACTCTATTTTCTTGCACAGGCAGGTGTGAGGATTCAGGATGTTTTCACTACAGCTCACAGAGACCTTCAAGCTGGGCTGCATTAATCAAATCAAACCAATCCTGTCCTGGACATGAGAGCTGCTCTCTGACTCCCAGCAAACAATAAAAGCAGACCAGAGTGCCCTGAAAAGATTTCATTGAAGACAAAGGAAAGGAGAGAGGCCTATCAACCCGTCTGCACGTCTGTCTCAAACTCAGGTCAGTGAAGTCAGACAGGCAGAGAGACGCCGACAAAACAGTTGTGTGACTTTCTATTGGCTATGTGTTTGGTGTGAGGGCAGTTCAGTTTGTGTGTCTATGTGTGTGTCTATGAGTGTGTGTGTGTGTGTGTGTGGCTGCAGTGCAGAGACTCAGGAGCTGTTCACAGACTGTGGTGCTGAAAACAGCAGCACTGCTTTCTCTGCCTAAATGTTTGGTGCAGAAGTGTTGTAGCAAAGAGTATGATGTCAACCAAGAGCAGGATGTGACCAAGATGCAATGGTCACGCACCTTCATATCTTAAAGAGCTCATAGTGCCCTGTTACCCCTCTAGAGCACTACGCTCCCAACATATAGGCCTGCTCATCATACCTAAAGTCTCTAAAAATAGTATGGGAGGTCGAGCCTTAAACCATCAGGCACCTCTCTTTTGGAATCATCTACCAGTCAGGCTCCAGGAGGCAGACACCCTCTCTACTTTTAAGAGTAGGCTTCAAACTTTCCTTTTTGATAAAGCTTATAGTAAGGGCTGGCTCAGACTTGAACCATAGATCTTTCGGGAGTCCCTTGTCTCGTAGGTTGCTCTGGATCTCTGCCGTAGGCGGCCTGCTGCTGTGGATGTGCCAGACTCTATCTGCAACAGCAACTATCCGTCTCACCACTATCATCTCTCTCTCTCTTCATCTCCTTCTATCCCTCTCTCCAACATGGTCTCAGCAAATGTCTGTCTAACATGAGTCTGGTTCTGCTCGAGGTTTCTGCCTGTTAAAGGAAGTTTGTTCTCGCCACTGTAACTTGCTAAATGCTGCAAAGTGCTCTGCTCATTGTGGATTTAGATGAGATCCGACTGAGTCCTGTCTGTATGATGGGACTGGATCTTATCCTGTCTTGATGTTTGGTCTTTGTTGATAATTGAACATAAAGTAGGGTCTAGAGCTGCTCTGTTTCTAAAGAGTCTTCAGATAACATTTGTTGGGATTTGGATCCACTATCTAGCACAGATATCCTCAGATGTAAAGGATCATGACTGAAATGTGTATATTTATATGTAAATGGCTGAATCAGTGTAGAATGAGCTGTTGAATAAATCAGAGGAGGTTTCCTGACCTTAGACCCGAGAGGAGATTCACTCTGTTTGGACAGAGATTGGACGACCTCAGGGCGTCTGAGCTTCTTTTTGGAGACTGGAATGTATTCTGTAGTTTGAGGCTTGCAGAATCAATCTCTGTTGATTCTGAGATTTATGTTAAAATCTGTTTTATTAGACATTTGCATATCTGCTACACTTTTTTAATAAACTCTGCTTTTAAGGGGAGAAGATGATTTGCATACACTCTGGAAATAAATGCATTGTGTGCTATTTTTATCACAAGTGCATTATGCATGGACGGCGGAAATGAAAAGTTTTCTGATATTCAAAGAAATTTGAAATGTATTTAAACTTCTGCCAAAAGTTTGAGACTGAGGTCACGCAAACAAAGCAGAGCTGCTACTTTGTCTCATGACGTTTTCTCCCTCTCGCTGAATCACAGACAGTCACCTGCTTTCTCTTAAAGTCTCTTGTGTGAGAGAGTCGAGGTCAAGAGCTCAGACTGCTTGAGTGCAGAGAAAGACACTCTGTTAGTAATACAATTAAAGACGTGGAGCATTCTTCTTAAGCGTCGTGATAATCCTGTTTGGTTCTGAGCTTCAGATGGATGAATCGTTCAGTCGATACATGGAGCCACGGCGTCTGCTCTGCAGGAGACAGCTAAGACAATGTCACCGGCTTACATAAAGGACAGGGACAGATCCTGATTGATCTATGGAGGGCGGCTTAAAATGTATGGACTGTTAATAGAAGCTCTTATCAGATTCAACCTCTTGAATATTTTATATCCATATAAAATCAATCATGCCCTTTGTTCACTTTATTGTCTCTTCACACATTATCCTTTCATTTTTTCAGAGTTTAGGTGATACTTTTTAAAATGTTATGTGTGGATGTTAGACAAACAATCTTCTCTATTTGTGTCAAAGCATTCTGGGAAATAAAGGAGGTTAAGTGGAGAAGACAGCTTAATGGAGAGAAAGTGAACAAGCTCATAAAAGATAGATATCTAACAGTTAGATGGTTTCTAATGGAACCTGCCTTTTATTTCATTACAAGTTATTTCTTTTTTCACAAACTACTTTAGAAGGCAACATTATTAGACTTTCTAACTCAGAGTCATCGAGAGGATTACTCAGTCTTTCTCCATTGACATAACAAAGCCCATCCCCTCTCAATTTCGATTGGATGTTTCGGGAGAAGTGACTGCAGCTCCAAAAGTTTTCAGGTGAGAGTGCGAGAAATGAACAACAAGCAGCTGGCCCGAGGATACTGATAGCTGAAAATGTCTCCTAAAAGATGCCGTCAGTGGACACACTAACCTGCAAAATCCCAGTACAGAGTACAACTGCACAAAGGAAACAGTCCTACATCTCAGCTGATTTATTCCCTCAGTAAACATTTTCCTCATTACTTTATGGTCTCCAGTCTTCCTCAACACAGCATGATGTTCATTTTTTAAATGGTGGTCTGATTTAGAGTCACAGAGAGCAGGAAGGAGGATTGATCAGGTGAAAACAGCATAATCCAGATGATAATTCAGCACCTCTACTGGCTCTCCATACAGCACCAAATCCACTTCAAGATCCTGCTCCACCTCAGTAATCTCGCCCCCTCATGCCTGACTGACTGTCTCAAATGCCACTCCCCATCTCACCACCTTGGATCCTCAGATGCTGAACTCCTTTCCTCCATCACCAAGACCAAGCACTGCACCTTGGGGGACAAAACCTTTGTCATTGCTCACCCGACTCTCTGGAACTCTCTCCCTCAAAACATCCTCAACTCTGATTCTCTTCACTCATTAAGAAAACAACTCAAAATCTACCTCTACAAGAAACCTAGAACATGTGACCTCTACTCCCTCCTGACTTGTTTTTGTATTTTATTTATTTTATTTGATTATTATTATTTTTAAGCTGAAATGTTACTTATTAAAACAAGGAGCTCCTGAGCTCTAAAACTTTACATCTGAAGAACAATTCCTGATTGATCTGCGATATATTGTAGAAAAAAAGGATGTCAGTTGTGACTTCAGTTCAAATTTAATTGTGACTTAATTGACGATCAAAATATCCGTCTGCTTTGAACTGAATAGCTCTCTTCTGTTAATAGCATTTCCATGCTTGAAAGCTTCCTGATGTAAAATCACATCCAGTCTGTTTATATGACGGTGTGCACCGTGTTCAGACGTCCTTTTATCTGATGTGAGTTTCAAACAGAGAGGAGCAATGTTCTGCATCACCGTCCTACAAAAGTGTCCCAGTTACTAATTCACATCCATCAGAGGTTTCTGCAGCGGGGACGATTATTGGACTGAAAATGCTGATGCTTCGTTTCAGGATGTTTGAAGAATTTAGGGAACCACTGACCACGGCTGCTGAATTATTCTCTGTGCAGTTTGTCTGAATGTCACGACAGGAAATGAGCAGATTCAGATTCACAGCTGAAAGTGTGTCTCAGCTTTGTTTTGTGACTGCTTTTTTTTCAGGATGCTTCTTTCTCACATCCGCTGTTAGCGCTGCTATCACAGGGGAGGCAGTGACGAGTGTGCTGCTGTTTGTGTGTGTGTGTGTGTGTGTGTGTGTGTGTGTGTGTGTGTGTGTGTGTGTGTGTGTGTGTATGTGTGTAGGTGTGTGTGTGTGTGTGTGTGTGTGTGTGTGTGTGTGTGTGTGTGTGTGTGTGTGTGCATTTCACAAACTCTGCTCTAAAGTGAGCCTCAGAAGTGCGATAAATCACAGCCACGACAACACATGCCTCTATTTCCTGATCCCTCCTTCTTTAATACTACGTTGTTCCTCATATCACAGCTTTAGTTTGGATTTACATCCACAGCTTCATTCTCCTCTGTCTCGTCTGAAATTCATCCAATAATTCTTCCATTAATGCATTAATTTGTCCTCTTATCCCTCCACTCATCCATTATTAGAAATCCGTCCTGCTCATTCAATCTCTGCAGACTAACCTTTATCCGTTTCTCCCTTGCTCTGTTCCTCCCATCATCTCTTCAGTCTGATCTAATATCAAAGCTCTCTCATATCATATCAAATAAAGCTTTATGGTCAGGATGAACATTACCCATCATTCTCTGCAGCTGTGTTCGTCCTCCCTTTTACCTACTGCTTTCAAACAGGAGTCACGCAGACGCATCCATCACTCCATCAGAGAGCCATGATAGGGAAGAGAAGGCAACTTTCCAAAATGTGTCCAGGAATAATTCAACAGTTTGCAGCTAGAGGTCTGCGTGACGCTATTTTCTTGAGAAATCCCTCGTTAAGTGTAGGAGGACTCATGTTACAGACACATAGTGTGGTTAAACACATTAAAGTGGATTTGCTTTTCTGACACTGCACACAGTCGCTCTGAAAACAAACATTCTTCAGTTTTAATCAGCACTGACAAGTTAAAAACCAGCATGCATTTCGTTTCCTCACTGAAGATTAGAGCTGATTAAAGCGATCAAACATGATGCAGTTGCAGATTTTTCATAGTTTAAACAAGCTTTGTGGAGCTTTTTAGTCTTTCTAGACCCTCTGGTTTTGGTTTAGTTTCACAGCTTTCACCAACCTGGTCTCAAGCTGGAGCAAATGTGTCCTGTAAAAACGCTCTGATAAAATCAAGATTAGAGACAGGTGGGCAACGAGATTGCAGCTAAATAATTTATTGTATCCTAAAGTCAGAAGAGAGTAAGATATATCAATACATATTGTACAAAACTGTCAATAAGTTAGCAAACACCAGATGAAATATGATATAATGTTTGAAGAAGTTGCTGTAGCCTCTTGCTTCCAAAAGTGGAGCCATTAAACCGGCAGTGTTTCTAACTGCCAGCAGGGGGCGGCTGCACTGGTCTGAAAAAGGAGTCTTGTTGCAAAGTCTAAAAACCCTCCCAGCTGATTTATTGCCTCTGTAAACATTTTCTTAATTTTATGGTTGCGAGTCTTTATTCATGATCTTAATTTTGTACATTTTTAACAGGTCACATTAAGAGTCATGACCAAAAAGCAAGGGAGGAATCAGGGCGGCGCTACCTGTGATTGACAAGTCGCTACAACATTGACCTGTCAATAAGGACAAAAGTGAATCAAGGTTTATCCAACCTTCACAAAAATTCTAGCGCCTAAAGTTGGAGATGTGGATGTCAAATTTCCAAACTTCAGGATTCAAACAGAAGCTCACAAGAGATCAGAGACGTAAAGATGGCTGACATAAGTCGTAACTGAGTCAAACAACACATTTACACAAAATGATTAGTAATGAAAAGAGTAATAATGAAAGTAGCAGGAGGCAACATGAACACTTGCTGTAGACACAAATCTTCCACCACTCCTTCTGTTGCCTTGTATCACTTCGCTAAGCCCCTCCCACCAGATTAACACTGACAGCCAATCAGTGAAAACATTATCAATAGCAATTTGTGTACTCCCCCAGCTACCACGGAAAGGAGAGAGAACGTGTGAGAGGAAGAGAGCTGCTGGTACAGGACACAGGATGATGCATGTCTGCAGAGTCATTGTGATTGGCGAGTTAAGTTCATGCTTGCCCTGATTGGTTGTTTGATTCAGACTGGACCGGTTAACTTGAATACAAAAGGTATGCAGGTCCCCCACATTTATGGAAAGGAATATTTCAATGTAATAATTCTAAGCTACGTGCAATTATCAAAATGTGTTGATGCAACCAAACCTTGAATGAAGTAAAGTTGCATACTGTAGCTTTAAGTCCATGGGTACTGAAGGCTGTTTATTGTGAACTCAGAGAAAACAGAGACACATTAAAAGACACATTTTCCCTGATGATGGAGCAATAGATCAATGTCTTAAGATAGCTTTCATTTAAAGCAATTTTAACCTCATGTTGCAACAGTTACAGAAACTACAACACTCATACATCAATCATATCTGGTAACCAAAATATCCGTACAAACACTTGCAGGAAATTATTCAGTCTGCACGATTAAAAGTGGTGTAGTGACTGAGGCTGTAATGCATTAATTGCCACACCTCTCTAACAGGCTGAAGACTGCAGAGAGTTTTTACTGCACTGAGAACCAAATCAAATTTGATGCAAAAGAATGATAAAGACAAAGAGGAGAGTTTTAAACGTGGTTAATGTGGGTCATGTTGAGATCAAGCTACATGTATTCAAGTGTTTAAGTGATGTAAGTACTGCATGTTTACATCTGATGGCTGTGTAACGAGTCCTTTCTTGTTTGTCATATCAAAGATTTATAAAAGTGGCTTTTGTTTAATTCATAACTGGATTGTGAGGATTGCAAATGTTCCAATCCGTGTTTCTGTAGAGCAGCTCTGCATTATTTGATGCTTCTGGATTCCACTTTCGGAGAATGGAATGAATTTTACTTCATGCCAAAACTGAAATGATCCTTCTTCTCTTTTTTTCCCTTTGTCACTGCCTTTAACTTGATATCTTCCTTCTTTTCAGAGAGATAGTCGTGGTGTTTTTCATTTGAAATGTTAAAAAATGTTGGAGAAAAACTGAGATTTCACAGTGAAAATGCAGCTTCTCTAAGTCTCGGATTGAGTTACAGATCTGACATTCACAGAGGGCAAACGCTGCATTATTTGCAATCTGCAAAAACCCTTCACACGCCCAAACAGATGCAGAAACACAGACCTCATCCTTGTGCTGCCTGCCATCATGCAGGATGGAGAACATTTAGAAGATTGCCCTGCAGGTGAGACTTAACGGGGAGTAAATCAACAGGTATTACATTTAGGATTTAACAAAACAAAAGTGCTTTCTATGTCAAGCTGTCAAAATATGACATCTAAATAACTGCACTTTTTTTTCTACTCTCTTCTCAAGATAAATTTGTGTCAATTTATTTAACTACAAAGGTGACATCATGAATTCAGACCTTGGGACCCGCGCTTCATGAATGATGGTAAATGTGAGCATGAATGAACAGCAGCATAAATGAATGAATGCATGCAGCCAGTCAAAACGCTTCACAGAATCAGCTTCCTCTAAAACCCTTCAGTCGAAACGTATCACAAACATCCATCACATCATCGTTTCACTTTCATCATCCAACTTTCTATGAAACACAAAGAAACCAAACCATAACCACAATAACCTTATATCCTTCAAAAACAGTAACTTTGAAATAAAATTAAAATTATATTTAGCATCTTTCTTGTAACACACCAGTAGATAAAAGGCAGCAAAGTGGAGTAATAATAATTAAAAGGTTACGTACTGAATCTCTGAGGCTCCAGCTCCATGCTGCTGCCGCGGAGTCGCTAAAGCAACTGACACCAAAGAGACACAGAGCGGGGAGTAATGTGCAGCCAAGCTCTCTCTCTCTCTCTCCCTCTCTCTCTCTCCCTCTCTCTCTCTCCCTCTCTCCTGTCTGTCTTCTCTGTCTGTGTGGATGTCTCTCTGCCAGGATGCTGCTAACCCAATTTTTCTCTTTCTCCGCCTTTTCTCTTTTTCCATCCCTGAACGTTATGAGTTTTTTTTTCACCCCACCACACTCTGCCTCTGCTCCTCTCTCTCTCTCCCTCCATTTCTCTCTGTCTCTCTCACTCTAGCAGCCTTGGTTGCCATGCACACTATCAGCTTGTTAAGACTACCTCTTTTCACATGTTAAAGTAGTATCATGTGTGTAGGATTATCCCTGGCTGCTCTTGTTTACAATGTGGTAACAAAACTGCCTCACTGACATCTATCTGCGCCCTCTGTATCTTTCATTTCATTTGTTTAGCATGAAATAAATCATCCTTGTGTTCTCTGGTGAGCTACACTCAGAGAAGTCTTGATGTGATAGAGCACCACCCATCCCTGACTGGAGTTTCCACTTCGATGACACTGTTGAGCTCATTTTGAAAGTGCATTCGGATCAAGAAAAGCACATCAGATCTGAGCATTTAGAGTTTGTACCATTTAGTGTTGCTCTACAGAGTCTTTGTTTTGAATCCTGGAGTTTGGATTTTGCTGCCAGATAAGACCAAATTTGGACAAAAGGTTGGAAACAAATTGCTACGCCTACAGTGGAAGGGACTTATAAATTACAAGATGCAGGGTGTGAATTAAATTTAGACGTGTGTAGAGGTCCTGTGTTTCAAATCTCCCCGTTGTACTTTTCATCGGTGGAGGCTGCATGAATCCTCAGTCGACATCCTTAATGAATTAAATCTCCCAGTGCCAGAGAATCTTCATAAAGCTAACAATAACCTGTTTGTTTAGCAGATAAATCACATGAACAAAGCAAACAGCTTCTCTCCTGCGACAGAAGACAGATTGAAAGATGTCAGAGAACTGATTGATTACAAAGACGTGTCTGCCTCCCGTCAGACCCTGGAACAATTATTTTGCAATTATAGAAACAACACGTGGTTTCAAACTCATTTACAGCTTCCATCTAAAAAAGTCTGCCAGACACTTTTACACCTGAGCCTGAGAGCACAGGTGTGTGTGTGTGTGTGTGTGTGTGTGTGTGTGTGTGTGCGTGCGTGCGTGCGTGTGTGTGTGTGTGTGTGTGTGTGTGTGTGTGTGTGTGTGTGTGTGTGTGTGTGTGTGTGTGTGTGATAGGAGAAAGGGGGAACTGAATTAAGTATTTCTTTTTTTTTATTTAAATCAATCAAGTTATCAAACCTCAGATTAGAATTTTAAAAGGCTGCTTGAGTCCAACTCTCAGTCTGGATCTCTGCATCATTAAAGCTTCAGTGAGGAACTTTAAGCTGGCAATGAAACTGATGCATCTGTATGAGCTACTAAATCAACAAGAACAAGTTTTAGTATTTCTGCACTGGTGTTTCTGATGCCTGAAACTACTGCCATCAAGTCTGTCTCAGACACAGAGATGCTACCTCCCTTATTTTATATTTTCCACAGCAAAGCTTGTCGACATCCGATAAGCCTGAACCAGCTCAAACTGTAACCTATGTAAAAGGAAAGTTTGAAGCCTACTCTTAAAAGTAGAGAGGGTGTCTGCCTCCCTGACCCTGACAGGTGGATGATTCCAAAAGAGATAACTGACGAAATGATAACTGAATTTTATTTTTAGACTTTAGGTATGACGAGCAGGCCTGCATGTTGGGAGCGTAGTGTTCTAGAGGGGTAATAGGGCACTTTAAGATACAAAGGTGTCTAACCATTAGGAGTTTTTAAGGTGCATTTTTATCGTTAAATACAATATCATCACATCCAGTCACAAGATAAAAATGCAATTTTGCAATATCTTGGAAGAATGATCCAAAAGATCCTTACATTTTACAGTCATTATATGTTTTACAAATGTAATGAACCACTTACTGAGAAATACACAGAATGAAAGAAGGAATTTCTTGTGCATAATTACATTATCTTTGGGGTCAGCAAATCCAATGTGGAGTTGTCTTTGGCTTAACAACTCCTCTCATTCACAGGAAACCTTTAATATGATAAACCTGTTAGAGACAGACCAGAAGATGCAAAACACTGAGGAACAAAATAAAAGAACACACACACACACATAGACATGTTTCTCCACACACACTTGCAGTGCCTGTGTTTGTCATGACACAGTTTCCATGGCGGGATATCACAGCGCTCCCTCTTCCCTCGCGCTCCCATATGGCTGTTTTCCTGCATGTGTTATTCATTTCCCGGTGGTTTATATTTCCACAAACACCTGCAGTCACCCAGAGGGAGCTGCTTAATCCAGAACACAGACTAAATCTGACACAACTCCCAGATGTGTCTCTACGGCCAATCACAGCAGGGCGAGCGGCGAGCAGGTGAATGAGCCGCAAAATCTGTTAAATCCTTCTAACAAGAGCTTCCATTTGTTCAAAGCAGTTTTACTGTCACAGTGAGGAAACTTCCAATTAAATCTGCTTCGACAGTACGAGGAGGATAACGTATTCAAAGGTGTGACAGAACGTTTAAAGCACTCCAACACCATCCGAGATTGTGTCTGCTGTTAACATCTACAGCTGCAGGATCGGAGGTTTGTAAGACTGCAGGGTGAGATGACACACAGATTAAATTTAAGTCAGGATAAAAATGTAGGTGTAGTCACTTTGACCACAAACTCAACCAGAGCTGATGCACGAAACATGGACTGTCCACCTCCTGCTGGATCAGAGTCTGAGGATCACTAAAGTCACAGGGAGTCTCTCTCAAAAGTGGAACGTTTCCAAACTGAAAAGAATCAGGTAATGTTTCATGAGCTAAGTGCTTCTTTTCTTCTCCTGAACATACCTCAAAACGACAGAGCAAGAATCACTGGGCCTCATTCACCAACATCTTCTTAAGATTTTTCTTAATTTCATCTTCGGAGGGTTTCTAAGAGAAGTCTACGTCAGATTCATGAACGGTTCTTAAACTGCAGAATTGTTCTCAACTGTGTTCTTCAACTGATGAATGCCATGTCCTCGTAAGTTTGGAGCTTGTGCTCAATGTTCCTAATTAGCATAGATATATGGCCCTTAAACGCCCATATAACGGCATGACTCTGCAGAGCCACTCACATGAATCACACAGGCTCGAGAGGGGAAGAGGAGAGACATCGGGAATGTGAAAATTAAATTACACCGATTGAGCAATCCAAGTTAAAAGTTGATTTGGTTGCTGTGAAATGGAGGTGGTGCTCGCAAAGAAAGCCTTCATCAGAAATGTTGTAACCACAAAAGGACGCACAGCAGATGAAGTGAAATAAAACGTTTGATCTCACATCTGAATTTTCCTGAGACAGACGACACTGTTATCAACTTTTTGTCAAATCATTAAAAAGATTGGACAGAGACTTTATTCTGATAGCTGACATGTGACGGAGTTATTAATTACCTGTGTTAAGGTGAGTTATTGTTGCTGAGAATACGTTTTCTTTTCATCATATATTATTTAATCTGCAGTCTATATTATCGTCTTATGTCATCTTGTACATCAAATTAATATTTAATGTTTCATGTTTGTGGGTCTGTATCTGGACAGTTAAGATCATTCTGATCTGATTCTGATATTTTTAAAAGGTCTTACCTGATTGATGATTTCATATTCAGAATTGAACATATTGTCGTTTAAAACAAACATTGCATGATTGAAATAAAAGTTGATTAAATCATCTATTTACAAAAGTCTGAATTATATAAAGGTGCACAATGAAGGAAAACATGTCAGCACTCAAACATACGTCAGAGGCTCTGGAGTGTTCTTGGATTTTGTTCTCAGCTATGAACAAATCCCAGATAAGAAAACTTTGGTGAATGTAAGAATCTTCTTAAAATCTTCATAAGTTAGTTTTAAGAGCAAATTTGTTCTTAAGAATGGTTGGTGAATGAGGCCCAATAAGTCCTGCAGTCAAGTCTGCCAGCGCAATATGATCAGTTCGGCTGATTTTTCCAGCACACAGCCAAAGAAACCTCTGCTCGTTTCCCGGTCTAATCCCCATCTGTCTGGTTTCAGTTCTGCTAATTTGTCTGAGCAGCTTCAGTAAACTTAATTGGTATGCTTCGAATAATTATTGGCCACCCATGATACAAAGTTAAGAACCAGAGCCTCACTCTGCCAGTCCTCTGACGGCCGGGTCTGGTCTGCTGCTGCTCCAAGCAGATGAATGTGATGTAAGATTACAACATCAGGTTTTACAGAGAGACTACACGGCGAAGAGGAATCAGCTTTACATCCTGATTACGTGTGTGGTCTCAGCTGAGAGGCTGAACACCCGAGTGGCCCGAACCCTAGGTAGGATCAAATGAAGCCGGTCCGCAATCTGCACAGGCCGGTTGGAAACCAATGAGCCGCTGCCGCTGTCAGCCAATAACACTTCACCTCCGCAGGCATAACAGCAGACTGACTGATGGATGAACACGGGATTATTGTTGCAAAAAACACACACCAGTGAGCTGCAGAGCAGTGTGATGAACTGATGTAAGCAGCTAACGGAGCCTGGGAACAAGGGATGAAAATAACAGGAACACAAACAGAGGCTGTTAAAAGATGCTGATTGGAATGAGAGATCGATAAATAATCCAAGGATTCTACATAATCTGAACTGATGTGAGAGAGACATTTTGAAAGGACTCACTTTTACCAGGTTTTTATGCTCTAATAAGACTTTTAGTTAATTTGCAGAGAAGATGAAGCGCCTCAGAAACCTCCGTTTTCTTCGTTTGGCCCTCACAGTGACCTCGGTGAGGTGACACAGTTGCCCTGAACGCAGCCTTTGTGTACTGGGGTGTCATTGTAATTTGGGAACCCATCACACCACAGATGGGTCTTAAACTCTTTCAAGGACAAAGACTACAAAAAATGCATCCTTCATTATCTGCGTCGACTGCTAAGGTCAAACTGAATGAGAAGGTCTGCTCTGCAAGGATTCCCCACTCCTTCTCTTGTAACAGCTGGCCCCTTTACTTTTTCAAATTGGTGTCTTCAGTGTGTCATTTTGGTGTGATGTTGGTTTAACAGTGTGACCCTTGGTTGTCTCTGCGTTAACAGTAAACTCTCTACACTTAGTTAACTTCGTAAAGGCTGACCTTCGGAGCAGGTTAAAGTGAGAGCACGGGAACAACTTCTGCTGTGTGTCTGGAACATGTTCACTGTCCACAATGACTGTAGTACCACCAAACAAAGATATCTATATGTGTCCTCTGTGCTGATCTCTGAGGCTTTCAGCTGGATGACATCTCTGGGGATGGACAGACCTTCGATCTGTTTCTCAGTAACTCACACACTCTCCTGTCAGTCTCTTAAAGTGTTTGCTTTCCTCTGACTGTTAGTGTGTTGGTGAATTATTTTTGTGCTCTCTGTCTTCAGAATCACACCATACATGAATATAGACTTGAATAGACGCAAGTTCTGGCCTGCCAGTGCAAATGGTGCGAATTACTCGATTTGCACAAGTGAATTTCCGAGAGTTGAAAAATCTGAACTCCAGTGAATCATTTATTGCCAATCAGTGTGCAGATCCTCTGGTGACATATCATGTGACCTAGGACCAGCTTCACCATACAGTGTAGTTGAGCTCAACCTTGTTTGATGATGACAGACTAGAGAGGTGTTTGAAGGGAACCCCTCCCCTCTCGTGAGAATTTGCTTCTTATGCACTCCCGTTCATGTGATTTTGACACGCAAGTTACCGGTGTTACCTCAAAGTATGACTCACTATTTTTCAGCTCAGTGACAGCTGTTTAACATCTCTGTTCCATTGGTAGCCATTATCTTAAAATCAGCATCACAACTCTGCCTGCTTTTGTATCACTGTGCTCTGGTTGATCACTGTGTCTCTCCATATTATATCCCCTGTTGCTGAGGTTGTGAGTGACGGCTGGCCTCAGTCATGAGGGATGCACTCACATTACAGAGAAGTGGAGTTGTCTAGTGTTACTTAAAACTTAAAGTACCTAAATTTAAAAGTATATTCCTTAGTCACTTTAGAGCTTGCCCATCTCATTTGAAGTGGCCAGTAATGAATCTCTGAATATGTTGGGCCTCAAAGGATACACCCAGGGAATCTTTCTTGTTCTGAAGAAGGATGCATTTGTTGGCCTTTGAAATGGAACAACCTTGTCGGGTCCCTGTGATGCAATCAGTCTGCAAATGCTTCCTTAGAGGATGCAGGCAGGCACCCCAGAGGTGAAAAGTACAAAGAAGTCATACCTATAAAGAGTTTTTTTTGTATGTCACTAAGAATTCTTCTTCTTCAAACTTTCAACTTTTGCCTCCACATTTTGACACAAACATCTGTTATTCTACTTTGTTTTCAAACTCGTCATTTTCCAAACGCAGAGAAAGATTTCAACCTAAATGAGGCATACACACACAGAACAGACAGTTCCTCTGCTGATCTATCAGTGCACCCTGTCAGACATTACTCGGTGAAAATGCTCCGTTCAGATAAAATATCCTCACAGCTCTGAGAAAAATGTAATGATTTCATCTGGACTTTTTTAAAAGGTCTGTGACGGTGACATTTTCCTGAAGGAGCCGTTTGGAGTCAGGTCAGACGAGGTCAGGATGTGAGGTGATGGAGATTCCATCTGGGGATTCATTTTTATGTTCCTACAAAGTTATCTCAATGCATAATCTTTAACAGAAAGGACATGAGGCCGACCCTCACCAGAGCAACCTTTTCCTTTATCGCCCTGTCATGTGGATCTGCAGAGGAAGTTTTGTCTCAGAGGTATTTCTTTATGTAGGGCAGCTTCTCCTTTGAGAGCACTTGTGGAACCAGGTCCTCATTCAAAGTTTTCCCTTCTTCACCGATCACACATGATCATGGTGCACAGTGCACGGTTTCTGTTCTTTGTGTTTTTTAATGTGATCAGGTAACTCTTGTACTTCCAGCTCCGTGTGCACTGCCCGCCGTGTTTTCTCTAAATTAGCTCTGATGCAGCTCAGCGGTCCGCGGTGGACGTAGATTAGTTCTTGGTTAGCTGGCACTCTGATTGAGCAGCCAGATTTCACCTGAGAGGAGGAGGAAGAGGAGGAGGAGAAGGGGGAGGAGGAGGAGGAGAAGAAGGAGGAGGAGAGCAGCATTAAGGCATTGATTTATTCATTGGAGCGGTGAAGTGGTCCACACACACGCTCCTTCAGAGAATGAAAACTCATTTTTGGCTCCACTCATCAGACGCCATCAAGTCTCATTTACTTCATTAACATTCAGTTTTATTCATCCTCACTCATCTTCTCAGTCTCAGGATTCTTTTCATTTCTATAATTATTTTCTCTGGTTGGTTTCACGTGTGTAGCTCCTGCAGATGTGATCAGATTTATCTCACCTCTTAAAGTTGTTGTTTCTCCCCAAACTTTCTAACACGTGCGCTCTTTACCTGTGTTCACTGTCACAGCTGTGTGTTGGAAGATAACTACTGTCCTACTGTCACCATAGATTACATTTTAAATTCAACGATGACTGTAAATTATCTAAGGAAAATAATCTACATTACATCACAGAAAGAAAATAATTTTGAGAAAAAATTATATTTTTGTATTGTAAAGTCACTTATGTATGCATGGTTATGTTAATACATGGAGTGATGCTTGTGTGTTAGTTCAGGTTGGCAACTTGAGCTCCTCTGATTTCACACCGGCCTATAGCCGGAGAAAACCTGGGAAAACACCAACCAATCAACATTTTTGGGGTCCAAAATATGAAACCAATCAAATCCCATCCTGCCGTTCTGTCGCCTCCTGCGCGTACATTTCCCTGGCGTTCACTCCCCGTCCCCTCCCTCTGCTTCCCCTGACTCTACTGACTGTCCCTCTCACTCGACCTCGAGCCTGTCCCCTCTGATCCGATGAGGTACTTTGCTCAGGACTGTAGTCCGGATCAGAGTCTAAAAAGTTCTCACCACAGGGGCTCTGACAAGCAAAATAACTAATGACATTTAGTAAGTCCTACAGAAAATGTATTTGTGTTGTAGTGTCCGTCCGGACGCTGTAGGGATGACGAGCCAGTTCGTGAATACGTTGAGCTTTAATAAACAGTCACTGTTGACCAACCAACCAACAAAGCAACAATCAGTGTTTAAATGAATGAAGACCTCCCCTTGTCTCTCCTTTCTCAGCTGTGCTCGTGCATGTGTGAGGGGAAGGGGGGGAGGGGTTAGACGGAATATTGAGGAAATGCTAAATTCAAATTCATGCTAGTTTTCCGTGACTACTAACCCTAGCTTTAAGTGTTACTTCTCTTTGCTTCAATCCTCTTACTAATGGACCCCGTCTCTGATTTACCTGGATTATGCATAGACTGTATAATAATGGACGTAGTATCGGTGATGTCACCTATCTGTTTCTGAAGCCCTGTTTAGAAGCCAATCGTCGGAGGGTGCCACATTGAAATGCTGAACTCAACTTAACTTCTGTTGAGCTAGTGTGAGGTAAAGAGGCAGGGCTTTAGCCTTTTTGCTAACAGTTACAGTGTTCGAGGAACTGGAAGTTTATAACACTTCTATTTCTAAGGCTTCTATTTCAAGACCGGAGGTTGACGCTTGTTATTATGCCAGGCTCTATGACAGCTGCTTTACAGAGGCGTGTTGTCACAATCACTTGTCTTGTCGGTGGACAAAATGTATTCTTGTCCTTTAACTCAAGGAGAGAAAAATAATGCCTATATTTCACAGAAAGCTAACGTGTGAAGGATCATCAGTTGCTGTGTGTGTTTACTGCACGAGATGTTCTTTCTCCCATTCCATCCTCACTCACTGAGTCAGATGATTAATCGTACATAGTTGGTATTCTATGATCCAAAATAAATTACATGTTTGATTTAAGCGATTATTTCTTGATTATTCAGTTTTCATATCAGACCTGAGCGGCTACAGGTTTGAGCTTGTGTCTTGTTGCTCTGTGCATGAAAACAAATTTGACCTGTGAATGGAGTAATTTGTATGTGATTGTCATTGTTACAATAATAACAGGTTTCGGAGGATTCAGTCGCTGTTTCAAAAATGGAAACCTCGTTTAGGTGTTTGTGTCACCTGTTGTCAAACTTGTTTCTGATTGACTGAAAATAAACCCGTCAGTTTCCTCTGACAGATTTAATCTGATAGAAAAGCCTGATATAGGTACAGGGTTCCCACTGAAGCAACAACAGAAGATAGAGAACCTGCAAAAAGTTGTCAGAATTTAAAAACAATGTGACGAGTAAACAGAGACCTCAGCTGTACAGAATAAAGCTCCACTCTGCAGACAGCTGATTGCTCCCGATGCTGTTTGTCTCTTCAGATCCACTCGCTCTTTTTTTAAGATAAACACGCCGACAACACGCTTGGAACATTTCTATTGCTGCAGAGCTTCATGCTTCAAACATAAAACATGCTCAGGTATATTCACAACACTTCTTCAACATCTTCTTCTCTGTCTCTCTGCACACAACGCAGTAACTCCTGACATCAGCCTCCTGTTAATCTGGACAAGCTGAGGCTGATAACACAGTAAGGCCATGATTTAGTGACCACGTTAAAACAATGCATACATAATACATGAGCTTATCTGGAAGAGCAGACGTGTTGACACAAAGGAGGGTGGCTTTATTGTCCAACCATGTTCATCCGGCCGTCTGTCAGAACTATATGCAGAATGTGTTTTTTATATTTAAGCATTTCAAACAAGTGATAATCATGCCAGATCAATTTTACGATTTCATCCCATCAGAGTGAACAGCCTCGACTAAAATCATCACATCCCATTTTCCAGCTTTGTCCACATATGAAGGGTGCTTAAAAACATGATGATGCTCTTCACGTGAAATTATCAACACAAGAGGAATTCATGTGAGAAATATCTCATAGTTTCGAGTCTCTGGACAAGTCAGGAAAGTGGAACAAGCTGTTCACCTGACGTATTCTCACTTTATGAAGACTAAGAGTCGACTTCTTCACACATCCAGCAGCATCAAAGACAGCGATCCTTCTGTTTTGATCTCCTCCATCTCCTGAGAAAAACATCTCTAAGAAGCTAAACTCTCTGTTATGTTTCAGAGTCAGTCTCTCGCTGTGTCTGTCATGAGCTGCTGGGCAGGTATTTGTTTGATCCACAGCCGGTGAGACGAGCGGAGCTGTGAGAGTTCCGGCTCCTCGTTCATGCTCCCACGCTCAAAGCTGCTCCAGGCCACTCGGCTTAATACATCTCACTGATTGTTACAATACAATAAATAAAGCTGTATTCAAATGTGCGACCTCGCCTGAACAGTTCACATATAAATCAAGAGCTCAGCAGATCTATCTAGTTCTCTCTCAGGCGACTTTAACCTGAACAGGTTTCTGAACCTCTGGTGTCAAACGAGAGACAAAAGTTTACATGCCAACTTCAAAAAGAAAAGGGAAGACAGCGATGGAGAGAACTATCGCCGAAAGGTTTGAGGGCGGGGACTGACAATGTAAGTAAGAGAAGAATCACACAGCTTGGCTCCAACTTTGGACTCTTAGGCTTAATGCCACAGGTGATGTTTAAGAGCGACGTCTCTTCAAATGCTTGCACATTGCTGACGTGCTCCTATCACAAACAAGTTCTGCTTTACATGCAGCTCTCTTCTTTTATTCTGCATTAATCTCTTTCCTTTGCAGCATTAGGGGTGAAATGCTCCCAAACTTTAGAAGACGTGGATTTTGAATGTCCTGCGGTCTGCCACTAACATTTTTGTCTCCTCACCGTCTCGTCGTTAACAAAACAAAACATGCGTTCGTCAAAGTTTTTACTCACTCTCCTCATGCCTTGCAGACCTGTAGTGGGGAAATTTGCACAGACTTCAACTTCAAAGACTTTATCTGTTAGGAACTTCATTAATGTGAAAGTATCAGTGCAAACACAACAGACAGCAAAAGGTAGACAACATGCATGTGCGGCTTTAAAGAAAGCAACACAGAGCCTCATTAACTCCCTCTGTGACAGATTTCCCAATGAACAGAGTTTATTTGAAACACACAGAGGCAGGGAGTTCCCGCTGCAGTGTCCTGATTTGCTAAACCTTAGAATGAATGTGACGACTGCAGAGATGGAACGACAGATGCAGCACGGTGAGTCTGTGTCTTGTTTTCTCTCTTCGTACACTCCTTCTAATAGTACCCACTGCAAGCTGCATAATGTACTTTATTACCATGCGTGTAGTGTATTCATACTCACACAGATACACACACACACTCACTCTCACACAGAGAGGTTAGAAGGCTTTCCAGGGCTCGCCGTGCCTCTCAGAGAGTGTGGGCTCATAAAGACGATGGAGCAGCTGAGGACAGACCTCTTTTCTCTGCTCCAGTTACAGATGCTGCACATCCCCTGCAGCCGCACCGAGAACACAGCTCACATCTCTCTCTCTCCTCCTCTTCCACTGTCTCTCTCTGTCTCTGTAGTTTCTATTTTATATTTCATGTCTGACCCTGCTTTCCTCCCTTCCCCATCTGTCTCTCAGGCTTGTTTGTCCTCCTCCTTTCTCTTTAGTCTTTGTTTCTGAAGAAGTCATTATTTCATAAACCTATTTCTGAAGTCGCTGTTCTGATTTGACAACTTATCACTCCTCCACAAATCAGTAAATAAGGACACCAGAAGCACAATTTAAGAACAGAGATTTTAAGCAACTCTTCCTTGTTTGAACATCAGCTTGCTGCTGGAGCTTTCCTCAGACTTTTTATACATTTATATATTAATTTGGGTCGGAAAAAATCTAAAAAGATGCCAAACGTGAGAAAAACAATAGACCGATAAATGTTTTTGCACAATGAATGGACACAGTCAGGGAAATTTCACAATTCTCTGTTAGTTACTTATTTAAAAACAAGAAGGTTTCATGCTAAATAAGAACAAAATCTGTCCTGTGGTGAGTCTTAGGATCAGTTGAGGCAAAAATAAAGCTCATCAGGATCTGTTTTGTCACCTCTGCTCGCTGGTGTTGCAGCATTTCACCTCACATGAGAGAGAGGACTACAGTTTGAGATTGTAATCGTCTATAAAAAGCATAGATGCAATTTAGTTCAGACACCATGCTCAACGATTCAGACACAGATAATCAAATGTTTGGAGCTCTCTGGGTGTATTTAAAAATAAACTTAAGACATTCCTTTTCAATCCGTCTTTTAACATTTTAGTATTGTTTTAGCCATGGAATGCATTGTTACAATTATATATAAATGTTTTTGTATCATTTGTATTTTTTATTTTAGTATCTTTACTTTTTATTTTATTTATTTAATTTTTTAGGCATTCCTCTGGTTTATTCTACTATTTTATTTTATTGTGTTTTATTGTAATGATTTTTTATAATTTTCTTATATTCATCTGATTTCATTTTATAGATTTTATTGTAATTCTTTTTTTATTTTTAAGTATTTCATATTACTTTCCTCTATTTTGTTTTAGCCTAACCATAGTTTTATCTGTTGCTGTTATTTTCTGTCTGTCTCATTATTTTGTTTTTTTTGTGAAGCTCTTTGGGCTGCATGGTTGAGTGTATGAAAGGTGCCATAAATTAGTTGAGTTGAGTAAAGACCAAAAGTTCAGCAGAGCTGATGATATACAAACACAAACATGCCCTTAAAGTTTTGCAGCTCTGGGCAGATTGCTCTTGTTTTGCGTCTGATTGAGGAAATGAACTGTAAGCATCTCCACTGTCAGCTGCACAGAGCTGTGCTGCACGTTCTTATCCGGTTGGAGCTGAAACCTGTCCACATTTATGTAGCTGATGAGCTGAATGGTGAAAGGATATGTTTAAGTAGTCTACTGTGAGGTAGATTTTTACAGATGTAATGGAAATCTTGAAATCCACTTACAACAAAACTTCCTCTCCACAACAACAAGAGCAGCGCATCTGGGTCAAATAAACAAAATCACCCAGTCCTGTATTGAATAATGCATAGACCAAGACAGATTAAACTCTTACTACACATTGCATTGGTGTTTCTCAAATTGCAATCAGGTTCATTTGCATAAAAGGGGTCAATTTTGCCTCACATAAATGTTTATGCATCCTTAGCGTGCACTTCGTAAGTAGCACTGTGTCTTTTTGTCAAATCTGCACGGGGCACGAAAAACCAGGCTATCCTTTTGTGAATCAGTCTTTTAGTATTTTGGGAAAAAGGCAGATTTTTCTCTGGTCCTCCACCACCTTGGCTTAAAATTGTCTAGAGCAGATAACGCTTCACTGATTAATTGACATTGACTGTTCTGTCTTTAAAACGTGTGTTCTGAGTTTAAGGTGATCCCAGGTTGTTATGGGGATGGGTGATACATTCGCACAGACGGGCTTTCTTCTAGGATGGGATTTATGTCCTTTGGCATTCTGCACCGAGGCTTCACTTTGTGTGTGTGTGTGTGTGTGTGTGTGTGTGTGTGTGTGTGTGTGTGTGTGTGTGTGTGTGTGTGTGTGTGTGTGTGTGTGTGTGTTTTGGTCATCCACTTAACTCCCTCTTCTATCGGCGGTGACAGTAATGCAAGGTGAGCCATTGTTTGATAAGTCTGCGCTCAATTTAAGATCGTAATGAGCTGGGTTAAGTGAGATGAGGTTTTGGAGTAAAAGCGGCTCAGATTTTTAATAAGTGACGATCAGAGCCGAGGGGAGGAAGAGGAGGAATACTGAAACAGCTGCAGAGAGCAGAGGGCTCATCTCTCAACAGGAGGACGGGTTTTAAGGCAAATGTGAACACATGAGCAGATGCTGGTGATACTGATCTCATCCTGAAATGGATTAACCCTTAAACATACGGCAACAAGCAGAAGATTCAGTGCCATATTATTAGTTTGGTGTCTTTATTAAAACTGAACATATTAAAGCAATGTCAATGTCATTCAACCACCTTAAAAAGAATTATCTCTATGAGTGTGTTTAACAGCTTTGGGCCTGCAGGTCTGTCTCTGTCTCATGTGGCATTAAAGAGCTGATAAACCCTTCTCAATAAAACAAGGATTGTCTCAGGCTAACAATACTTTTGAAGAGTCAAATGTCTAACCATCCTTGAGGATGGAGGACCAGCAAATGAAAACAGTGTTTTCATTTCAATCAAATCTATCCCTGCAAGCTCTATTTAGTGTGGTCACTAGTGTGTACTACTTAGTAAGAGATTTGCTGGACTTTTTGGACACAGGGCATTTTGTTTGCTTCTTTCTTTATTAAATCTATTTTGCAGTCTGCATTTGGGTCCTCTTTATGTATGAGAACCTTCACTTAATGAGATGAAGAGATAGACTCATGAGGAAATATTTACTGCAACTATAAATTAGGTTTTCTCATTGACAGTAAGGAGGGAATTCAAGAATTGTGTACTATTTACCCCTTCTATCTGCTCTGTCTCCCTCATGATATGTAAGAGCAAACACACCCATGAGGTTCTGCAGCTCTTCACCATTTGCTCTTGTTTTGTGTCTGATTGCAGATATGTAAGGGATAATGTATGGTTAGTTGGTAGTTGCAAATATTGCTGGACAGGATCCAATGTGTAAATAGCCTTGTTGTTTAGCCTGCCGATTTAGCATTCTAACCAAAACTAGTGTTTTAGCCAAATTGTTTACCAATATGATGCTAGTGGAAGCTAACGTTTTTACCTCACCTTACGGTCTATGGTTTCAACAAGCAGGGGAAAAAAAGTGCCGGAACTCTTTTCCGCAGATTGATTTGACATGACGTGGGATCAGTTTTTCTCTGGTGTTGCTCATTTTAGTGAGTTAATCACCGTCCTCAAGGGGTTTTGACCATCAGAATCAAGCATCTTACACAACCGGAAGATCAGTAAGAGAGAGGGAATAAGAGCTGTTAGCATCTCCACTCTCTGATGCACATAACTGTGTGCACTCACTGATTGAGCTCAAATTCTGTCCACACGTGATGAGCTGAACAGGGAGGGCTCTCTTCTGAACAAGTTATGATGGAGCAGCTTCATGACTGATGCCTCCTGGAGCGAGCTAGCAATGAGCCTTCTGTGAACCAGGCCTCAGACATTTTTTGCAAACAACTGAGTTGCCCCCTGCTGGATATTAGAGAGAATGCAGGTTGAAGACACATTCGCTTCACTTTGCAGATCTAAATGTAACATCTTACTGTCCAGATAGATGACATCTGCAACTCAGACTCTCCTCTCTCTTATTTAAAATCAACTCAAAACCTACCTCTTCAAAAAAAGACTACAACACGTGACCTCTACTCCTCCCCACCTCTGATCTGTCCTTCTGTGTCCGATACTTTTATCTGTTTTGCACGTCATGTAAAGCGTCTTTGAGTACCTAGAAAAAGGCTTTATAAGTCCAATTATGACCAGAATAACAAACTGTTGTGCAGAGGCACCATTCCACCTTTTACGTTAGCAGGAGTTTGTTGGTATAATTTACTATTACAGTGTTGATTGAGTCTGGCTTCTTACTTACCAAACTTGCAGACCCATGAAAGCAAATTTTAGATTCTATTTATCTCTGTAATAGTTAATATGTTATGACAGAATGTCTACCAATTTTCACTTTCATGCCACCAGCTACCTAAAACATAAATACCTGACATTTCAGTCCAGTAGTCCATGCAGTTTTCACCATTGTAAAACTATATCTTCATGATTATTTCCTCAGCGTTGACAGTAATGAGTCTGCTGCTCTTAATGTGTAAAACCCTCTTTAATGAAATAAATAAAAGCTTTTTCCCACTTGGATTCAAATCACAACAGCTGAACACACTCCTGCAATGAATAAGCACCTTCACACATTAAACAAACACGCAGTAACACGCTGGTTCTCCCCAGCGCCTCTCATGTTGTATGTAGATTAGACCTCCATCAGATCCACCTCATTCAGCATAACCTTCAATATTTCATGATTCCACTTTCATTATCTCTTCCATCAGCTCAGTATCAGCGCAGACCTCTCCACCACCTCCTCCCTTTATGTACATAAGAACGTTTTATCATTACACTCTGCTTTATTATTCATTAGCTTAGCATGTGGCGCTGGGTAAATGGCAACCAGTCGGCCAGAGGTGCTATTGGTGCTAATTGCTTTGGACTGATAATGAGAGCCAGTGTAAGGGGAGAAATCCTTTGGGACACACACACACACACACACATTCGCACAAAAGACAAGGGATATTTGTATGAAGCCACGATCATGCATGCAGAAAGAGCATCCATTAACACAAACATCTGCACGGTGAAGGGGCACGAACCCTTCATGTAGAGGAGAAAGTCAGAGCTGATGAATTTTATGATACTAAAAGGACACCAGGATATTAAATTTGATTCATTTAGTCTTTAAAAGAAGCAGACAGTCAACTAATCCATGAGACAGAAAATGGAGCATTGGGTCCACGGTTCTTCCACTCAAATCATACAGCTTTTAAAGCAAAATGCTGCCTGAGGTCATGTTTTTATGAGAGGTAAAGCACACTCATGTCAGGGTTACATGCAGAAAAGTGTGCAAATGAAAGTCATAGGAAACATAAATCCTCTTCAAGACAGAACCTTGAGGTTGTGTAATACAGCAGCAGCATAAAGCCTCTATAATTCTAGTTAATACTGTAAATGAGAGGTGCATAATTCCAGGCTAAGTATCTTCATTTGCACAAACCCACTGACGGACGGTAAAAACTAAAATGTACTCTCTGTGTTCAACTCACAAGGTCCTTTACATGCAATAAGTTAGAGCCGTGTTAGTCTGCATTCTCACGTGCTGAAACCTTAAAAATCATGCACAAAGTCATCGTGACGCTCTTGACTGTCTATATCGAGCCAGAAGCAACCATGTGACCTGGAGAGGATTGAGGCATACATGAATAATGTTTGAGCTTTGGAGACTAAAGCAGTTTTTGCACCAGGCTGTGAACATGTTTATTTCTGCTGTGCATATAAACATGTAAATGTGGGAGCTAATGGGGATTTTTTGGCTTTAGGAACCAGCTTCAAGTAGCCTCTCGAGTTTTTACACTCCTCCCTCAACTTCTGCAGGCTGCCACTTAATGTTCCCTGCTGCACCACCTGTTCCAGTTGCTGGTGGCAATGCACCATGACTGTGTTCGCCAGCAGGAACAAAACCAAGAGAAGCCATGCTAAAAAATGGACTGATCTACCAAACTCAGCACCAATCAGCTCTTATCTGACAGCGATGCAACATCCATGTGAGATGATATACCTGATTTCCTCCTTTTTTACAGTCCAACTTAAGAAGGGAGTTATTCAGATACTTAAAGATTGAAAAACACTGTCTCAATGATTGTGAGGTCAACACATTGGCCCTCATTTATCAAACGTGCGTACAACCAAAAACTGGGTGTTCGATCATTTCCAAGCCAGGTCTCAGTTCATGTACGAAAGTTTTCAAGCTATAGCGGAGCATGGGGGAACAAAGTAAATCTGTCCGTGTCCGGTCCATCTCCAATCCACTGCAGTTTGGCTCTGTGCTGTCTCACCCATCAACACGCACCTTTTCCTGAACACAGCACAGAGCAGGACCGCCGGACAGCAGACAGTCTTGCGCCTCAGATCCAGAGGGCTACGACATGCCGGATCAGAGATGGAGCCGGAACGCAACGGAGCGGATCCAGTGGAAGTTAACACATTGACTAGAATAGAAACCTTCGGTGCTGTGACGGATCGGAGACAGACAGGACACAGATCTGGTGGAATTTGCATGACGATTGTTTTCAGTCTGTTTCATAAATCCCACGAGAACCTTGTCGAACGCCGATATCTGCACTCACATCTTGTTTCTGCACCAGATTGATAAATGAGAAGCAATGTGAGGAAATAATGTGAGTTCATGCTACAAAGGAAGCTACAAGTAGAGCTACAGGAATTTAAGTCACATTGCATCCAGCCTGCAGCTTTAGGAGCGATGAAAGAAGCATCCCACCATAACTGCAGAAAGGATGAATAAAACAACACAAGGGTGATTGTCCATGACGACTTTCTCTTTCCAGGATGCTTTTGAGTTGGGAATGATAAATCGTATGAGACATGAGAACTGAAGCTCCTGTTTCATCATTATAGAGCACATTTATTAAACAGAGCAGTCATGTTGGTTTAGAAAGGTTTCTCTTGTCCTCTTAGGAAAGGCATGAACTCATAGACCTCTACACTTTGAATGAATACAAGGAAGCATGCATGGAGGCCAGCTTTCTAATAGGAGTCTGAGAGGCTGGATTAAAGAGGGTCTGTCTGCACTGCAAATAAAGTTCAGTGCTCCTCCAGAATAAGGCAGACTGTCTGAAGACAAGGGAGCTGCACTGCCCCCCTCTGGTGCTGTGTGTTGCAGATAACATACTCCACATAGGGACATATTAAAGCATCTGAATCAGAATACCTCTCTCTTTACACTGAGAGAGCATTCAGCTTTAATGCAGAGGACATTATAATGTTTCAGCTCAGCATACTCTGCTTCTTAGAGCGACTCAGATTTTCCTAGGACGTCATCAAGTTACACACATTGCCTTTAGCAAGCGATTCATCATCACAGACAGACAGCAGACATGTATGAGATCATAAATAACCCTCTGAAGATACAACCCCGAGCTGGATAACATCTTGAGTCTGCCCTCGAGGTCTGCAGAGAAAACTCTCACACCAAAACAGAGAGACACAAACCAGGGAGCAGGATTCATCGATAAAGAGCTCATACTTCTAAAATTTGATTTCATGGAGAATATTGATGGTAGTAAAACTTGTCCATTGAGTTATTTTTTCTAACTAAATATGCATGAGAGTGTGGACTCATACGGCTGTTTGAAAGTGTGATATGCAGAGTGAACATGGGTGCAAGGATTGGTCAGGTTATTGAAAGTAGATAAGGGCATATCTGGGCTGTATTGAATTCTGCTGTTGATCTTGTTCATTTCCCTGTCTAAATTTATTTTAATAACACATTCAAAATAAACATATACGTAAATCAATACATCAGCAGAGAAATCCAAGAGGTTCATACAAAGATCCTGTGTGAGTGTTTAGTGTTTCTGTTCCATGTTGGGCCAGGCTTTAGTCGTCTTTGTCAAACTTTAGTCAGCTGATAGATTTGTCCCAAGGATCTTTATTTCTACTCCACAAACCATGAGGCAGAGGTTTAACTTTTACGAACTGCCACAGGTCTACGTGATAATTCAACATGTCGAGGGAAGAAAAACAGATAGAAATCTAAAAACATGCAAAGTATTCAGCCTTCAAAGTGTAAATCACATCATATAACCGTCTGTGAGTGTAGGGGAATCTAAGGATAGATCTTGTCTGTGTATCGGTCTGGTTGAAATCCAACCTGACCTTTTCCCCCAACAGCTCCAGGAGAAGCTGCTTCACCAAACTCCAAAGTCTCCTCAGGAGATCTGAACTGAGAAAATCCAGAGAGCAACAGAACTTCAGAGTCCTCTTTCATGGTCAGAGTACAAACTCTCTTGCCTCTCTTCAGGTCTGCATGCTTCTAAACATCTGTAGACTGGAACCAAACAGAGTCCTCTTTCTGCTGTCTGCTGATTCTGTGACTCTGCTCAGAGCCAGTGGAGGTCCAGGTGTGAATATTCTTAATATTTAGGAGGTTTCTTTAAATTATCTCCATGAACAGATGTCAAGTTTTTAGTAAACACTGCTCAACTCCAGGAAGACTAATTGATTGAGATGAGCAAAGTAAATATATATATGAATTGTTTTGGTCTTGATTATTTGCTGGTTTCAGTAGATTATCAGCATTAATAGCACTTTTAATAACCATGTTTAAAGTTCCTTTAATCTGCAATTCAAACAGTTTGTAAGTAAATTAACTTTATGACAGTGACTTTTAGATTTATTTTGCACTGCTGTGATCTGAAACATGACTTAGAGAGACGAGACAGCTTCAGAGACTGATCACAACCTGCCAACCTGAGTTTTGACAAATAAAGGCCTGTCTCAAATAGAAGCCTGTTTACAGTAACTGTGTTTCTGTCCAACGAAGCGCCTGATTTTTTTCTACCGACACTGAAATGCCACACGTCACATTTACTGATCACCAAAGTGGCTCTGAGAAAACACAGGGACCTGAATGCTGTCAGGGTCAAATTCTACCAGATCAGTGTCCAGTCCGTCTCCGATCTGTCACAACACAGGATCTGATAGGTTTCTATTCTAGTCAATGTGTTACCTTCCACTGGATCCGCTTGTTACGGTCTCTGATCATCCAGCAGGTCGGAGCCCAACAGATCAGATACGCAAGACTTCTATTTTTGCCGAATGCCGGAGCACAATGCATCAATCTTAACATAGTAGATGGAGCGGAACAGGAAGTCAGGCACCAAAACAAAATTTAAACATCTGGTTAATTTCTCAGAAAACACTCTGTGTTATCACCAGATCGTATTTCACTTAACTACAACAACAAACCGTCATGATGAGCGGAGCCAGGCCTGGAGTCAACAGGTCAGAGCTTTTCAGAGGACGATAAAGACAACATGGATGAGTAGATCAATCCATTCCGTCTTTTAAATCTCCTCAAAAACAAACTTAAAAATAGGATTTTATGCTCATATTTTAGTATCCTTTCATTGATAAACAGTCCCTGTTTTATGATGTGTTCAAATATCTTTTTTTTTTTTTCCAAAAAAGAACCTTTCGGCTGAAGAAACAGAAAGCAGAGCTTCGTTCAGATTGGATCTGATTAAGCTCCTTGTAACCATGATGATTTTGTTTATTTGAGGTGCAGCGAGCATGAAAACAAATATGGCTTCAGATTGACACTCTGTGTTTTACATCTTGTTGCACGTTTTTTTCTCAGCTCTGGTTAATGAGCATCAAAAGATCAGAAATACAAACACAGCTGCTGTTTTCGTGCATTACTTTGACAAAAACAGCGATAAATGTGAAGTCAGAAGCTTCTGTCACAAACGTTGATTGAAGGAGCTGTGAAAATCCAATTTGGGTTTAAAACTGCTGAATTGGATTTATCCTCGGCTGCACGCCCGTCACCACGACTAAATAAATCACAGACATTAAAGTCAGGCAGTGTCTGTGTGTTGTATATGGAGGCAGTTTGGAGATCATATTGTAGCGCAGCAATAAAACTCTTCAGATGTCAGCGGAGGGTGAGTTCTCATATTACATCCAATATCATGATAAAAATCAATACAGCTCATTATCTCAGAGCAAGAAGCACAGAGAGGAGGACAGAAATCTATGGTGGACAGGAACTGACAGTAAAAATCAGACCCCTACAGTGCTTTTTATATAGTGGTATTTTCAGTTGTGAATTTTAATTATTATATACATAATACATATACATTATATTTATATATTATAATTTATATATTATAATTTTTTTTAAATGCCCAAAAAACATCTGTTTCAGACACTAAAGGCAAAAGGGTTTTATTACTTTTCTATTATTATAATTATAATGATTTTTTAATTATTTTCATTTATTGATTTAACTTTGTTATTTTAATGTATTTCTATGAATTCTATGAATTTTTTTTAATTTAATTTTTACTTTTCTCTTTAAGACTTTTTATTTCTGAGTGAAATATTTGTGCCTGAGATCTACTTCTGAGTCTAATAGCTACATTATCGTTTTGCGTAGTGTTGGCTTAGTAGTCTAATGAAAAAGTTAAAAAAAAAAAAAAAAACAGTGGTTTCTATTTATTTTCCATTATTCTAATTATAATTTGTTTTTTAATTATTTCTATTTATTAAGTTGTCTTTTTTTGTATTTATTCATTGAACTAATTTTTAAATTGTATGCATTTATCTATTCATGTTTAATTTTTTAATTTAATTTTTACTTTTCTGATTAGGACTATGGACTTTTTTTATGAAACATTTTTGCACGAGTTCTGCCTCTGAGACTAATGGCTGCATTGTTGTTTTGTGTTGTGTTGGCTGAGTCTAATAAAAAAGTTAAATTAGATAAATATTAACAATGATTCCCTCCAAAGCCATGTGTTTGCCACGTTACTGCTGCGCACACACACAGACACACAGCTCTGTGATTGACATCCCCCCGTCCTCCCAGGACTCTGCAGATGGTTTCTAATTGCTTCTGAGCTCAGCGTCAGTCTGCAGCTGAGACTAAATTGGAGGTTTGAGCTTCAGGTAAACACAGCAACTGTTTTCCAGCAGACTTCAAACACCTGCCACCTCCCAGCATCCACACACTCACACATTAACACGGACCTGCTCCTTGCTTCAGCTTTCTGAATGGATTTTCTCTGGATAAGGGCTTCTTTGGAGCTGTGAATACTGAGGTTTCACCCTGTTGTGCATTGTATCATATCAGGTACTGGAGGGTCGGAAACTGTGGATTCCAAAGGCTTTTGAATCATGCAGTGAAATTATATAAAAGATATATTTTTGAGGGAAAGAGGGCGGCAAAATACTTCTCACATCAACATTGACTTCCAGCAGTCGAGGAAAGGGAACATAAATCTAGGAAAATAACCACAAGCCATGATTTTTATGGTCACAGGTGTTTAACTCGACAGCATGCTTTAGTTATGAGTGTTTTTAACTTCATTCAGCTCCTCACTGTAGTATTCATCCTGCCGTGACCTCCTCAAGCAGTCTGTCAGTAACAGATCTCTGAACTACCTGGATTGGAGGCTTGCAAGAAGGTGAGCCAGAGGGGAAATAAACAGAGGAAGCTGGCTCCACCTTTATGTGCAAGATGTTTGCACACATTTCACACACATTTCACATTTTGCTTTAGAAATCCAGTCAGGGCCTGATGTGTGACGGTTTAAAGGCTGACAAAGTGCTCACCCTGCACCCATGAGAGTCTGATGAATCAGAAAGAGCTGAGTGTCTCTGTGGAGCTGCTTTCCTCTCAGCTGACCCAGGACGTTTGGTGTAAATGGGTCAGCTTCAGAGCAGAGACGAGCCACTCTACATGTAGAGCAGAGTCAACCCTCCGGGGACGTACAGTAAGACAATGAAGCGTCACTCCTGTGAGGATGAGCTGTCAGTGACACACATTCCAAAACACACAGACACAACCACACACACTTCTTGTGTGTGTTTCTGCTCTCCATCACAGCTCAGCGTTAAGCTCAATGCTACAGTTTGGAGCCACATCAGACTCAAGACTCAAGACTCAACATTTATTGATGAGGATAGAAGCTCTTAAAGTCTTGTGTGCAGATCACTCATTTGTGAGAATAAATGAAGTTGATGTAGAGCTTGACCCCTCACTCAGAAACGATGTTTCATGCGGCCTACAGAGAAGATCTCATCAGTCTTTGATTCACTGGTCTGCATCAGCCCTCATCGATATCTATTTCAGCTATTTGTGTTCAACATAGCAGAGAAACAAAAGCTGACCAATCATTGACAATCATCGATTCAGTCTGGCCCCGCTGCTCTCCCGTACATCTGCGGTGACAACAATGAACCAAAACAGAACTTCCCTACAGAACCTTTGACAACAACTGCAGCGAAACCTGTAAGATCCCTCCCAGCAAAGCACTTTTTCCAACTTGTGCATCCGAGAATCTCATGCAGAAGAATAAAAGCAAGTGTAGTCGTTAAAGCCAGATGAAAATGAGGGTACAAAGTCGGCAGAGTAAACTGAGGATCTGTGAGGAGGGCTTTAACTCAGAATTCAGGGCAGCATTGATAAATGAGGAATCAAACCTTTGGTTCTTCTCTGTTGACTCTGGGGATAAAATGTGTCGCTGTTACAGGATCACTTTGGATGATTTATGCTCACACCAGGAAAGGTTTCTATTTTCATAACATCTCTTACAATAAGGAGTGTTGAATACAACATGGCATGTCACAGCTTGGTACAGTGATATACATTGTCCCTATAGAGAAATTATCTTTAACTTGACAATGAGGTACTAAGTGATACACATCTCCAGTAAGCACATGTTCTGCAAAACAAAACCATGACACGTGAAAAAGTGATGACCACATTGATGCAAATGCATATTCCCTACAGCCTCAAAAAATGCAGTTTGAGTTAGCTGACACTCTCTAAGTTATGGTGCAGTCGTTGAGGATAGCCTGGAGGTATAATTTTTTAAAGCAGGATGTATTTAGCATCATAGCAACAACTTCATGTTAAATAATCCATCAATATTTCAATGCAAAGCTCCTTATCATGAACATGAACCACACTGCCTTCAATTATGCAGAGATACAGAACGTGAAGCAGCTCGTCATCATCTGTTCTTTTTACTGAGGACATAAATTAAAATTAATGGCAGATAAAACTTCAACCTTCTGTAATGGGGATCTGATTCACAATGCTGGGTTCATCATACTAATTAATTTACGATCTTTGTAGGTCTTTGTTTTTGTTTTTCCTTTTGTAAAACTTAACATCCAGGTTATTTTATCCCTTGAACTGATAACAAATGAGTTCATATCTTGAAAGGATGCACAAGCTAGATTTTACAGGAAAAGGATGTAGTAGCTGGTGTAGGTGAAGAGAGCTAGCGGTCTAAGCAGTCGACCCAAATAGTTGAGGTAGCATCAGAAGGCTTCAAGATGACAGAGTGGGGATCTCCACAGGGCAGTTTATTATAAAGAACGTAACACTCAACCTTATAATGCCAGGTCTCCACAGCGCTATATTCATAAATCATACATGACAAATAGGAAATAGACAGCTTACACCGACTCGTCATTACATGAGAGTCCTCTCTCGGTCGTAACGTAACAACAACTGCGGTCTTTGAGAGAAGCAACTTGTCTGTATGATGAGACCAAAACAGAAAGGTGGCATCACCTTGTGGCACAACTAGATTATGACTGTTACAAGGAGTAAATATAAACAGCTAAAAATGTTGGATGTATTAGGGCCCCTGAAGAGACAGACTGTTAAGACTCTCTGTGTGTGTGTGTCTGTGTGTGTGTGTGTGTGTGTGTGTGTGTGTGTGTGTGTGTGTGTGTGTGTGTGTGTGTGTGTGTGTGTGTGTGTGTGTGTGTGTGTGTTTCATGCCGAGCAGCTGTAGAGACAGGACTGACCACACATGCACTGGGATTAGAGAGAGTGAGAGATCGTCCATTAGTTTATCAACAGCAGATGGCAATCGTATGTGGATTTATTTATATGTGGTCTGATCTTCTTTGTTGGTCTCCTAAGGTATGTCATCTCCATGTGAGAAAAAAACTGGCTGTGCATGAGCTGCAAAATCTTCCCCCTGCTGCCATCATGTCTGTACGTTTTTATTCAGCTACAGAGGAGATGGAATAAGATCCAACAAGAGACGTCAATGGCAGATAGCTCCCTCTGCTGTTGAAAAGAGGTAATGCGCTTCGTATTTCATCTCACTGATATGAATCAAGGATTCTGAGTTATCTCCTGAGGTTATGACAATCCCTCTCTCCCTTTTGAGTATAGCGTTAGACAGAAGTTGGATTAAAAAAGAGGGTAAGATTGTGTGAAACATGTCAAGGAAAGCATGTTCAAGCACTTATCATTGTCCAGACAGCTGTTGCAGAAAATATGACTGGCTACAATATAGCAGAATACACGATATTACATGTCTTTACCGCATCCAGTCTGCTCTTAGTAGGAAGTCGATGTCAGAAAACGTAACTACAGAGTCTCCTTGTGCACAGCTCTGTTACATCATTAGGCTCTTCTGCAAAAGAAACACGAGTCTTAGTGTGTCCTGCTTTAATGAAGCAGCTCCACCAGGTTTATTTCTCCTTCTCTACAGATCCTATCATCCCTCAGTGTGGGCCTGAAATCTGCATGTTTATCTGTCTCACTCCAAGCGCTGATGAGCCATTAGTTTCCTACCAGAGCCGTAAAGTCAAGTGCTAAAGCTCAGAAACACACAAATGACCCATTAAGACAGAAGCCTGGACTCTGCAACCTCTCATCTGTGTCGTATTCATGCACCAAACTCTGCAGATGAAGAACCTGCGTGTCCTTTTTAAGCATGCAGACATATGAAGCAGAGCCTCTCCAGCAGCTTCTCTCCGGCTCTGCAGAGAAATAAAAATCTGTGTGCTGCTAGCCCCTCGACCTTTGAAATGGTTTCATTATTTATACAGCGTTCAGCTCTGCGGCAGGAAAAAATACATTTGCTTGATGAAGCTGCAGTGAAGAATTCTGCACAGAGAAATGTTCACACTGAGCTTTTGGTGGAGGTGTTCAAATATCTATTTTCTTCCCCCATGCTGATTAACAGATATGAATCCCCTCTGACTCAAGTAGAACTGAAACATAAGGTTAATATGAAAACACTGGCTGCTGACATTTTGCAAGATTCGACTGACGTTACTCTCTACTAGTGCTGCACTCTTATTTCCACATGATAATTCTAAATGCATTCTTTGTGTTTAGGATGGCGATGTGCATTGCAGCTTGTGGTCAACTTGTCACCATTGCAGAATCAGTTCTTTCCACATCTTTCAGCCTTTAGCTCATGACCTCAATATCAACCCTCTGCAGCCTGTCTGATCCAGACAGTGTGCTCACATCAACAAGATTTCCTTCCTTCATAAAGTCTCTTCATTCGAATTAACAAGACAGCCAAACTTTCAACACATCTGTCCTCGTTGACACAAACACCAAAGCTGCATCTTGTTTGCAGCGACAGGATTCATGAAGTCAAACAACACAACGCAGCACGAGACAGACGAGACCTGACACATTCACACCTGCAGGCGGATTCACAGCACGTCAGACTTCATTAAAAACACGGGCAGTTATCTCCATGGAGAGGTTTCTCAGAGGTTGCAGACGCATCACTTACCCACGTTGATGACGTTAGCAGACAGGAAGTGGCTGCAGGGCAGGCTGGCAGTGCTCACGAACGAGTCGCCGTCTGTCGTCACCGTAGTCCTCGACCTCAGAGACGGGTTTGGGGAGTCGGTCACCATCGCCATCCTGGCTGCAACAGACTCCATGATGGATGAGGAGAAGACCTCACCTTCACCTTGTTACCAGGTCTCCAAGATATGCTTTGACCTTACGCCTGCAGAGTTGGTCTGTCAGATCTTTAAAACGCGTGATACTATTCAGTCAGAAAAAGTAGCCAAAAATACGGCTTAGCAAATGTCTCATCATCAGAAGAATCCTGTGGAAGCTGCAGAAGCAGAAGAATAACTCTGAGTGAGTGGTTCCTCAAACCATAGGTCAGTGGTCTCAAAAAGCTGGACGGTCTTTATAGCGATGGATGACTGTCTTGACTAAAAGTCGCCCATGACTCTAGTCTTTTCTCTGCGTGGAGCAGATTATGATGAAGGTCATCATTCAGAAACACTGCTGCTCCTCCTGCTCCAAACTATCAGTCAGTACCCTGCAGGAGAGGACAGAAAGAGGAGAAATAAAAGTTAGAAACATGAGATCTCACAAGGGTTATGTGCAAAGCAAGCGTCAACCTATGGTCTTAAGATTTGAAGCCTCTTTACTTCACACTAGCTCTACAGAAGTTAGCTTGAGTTCAGCATTTCCAATATGTCAGCATTTCCAATATGTCACCCGCCGACCATCGACTTCAAAACAGTGCTTCATAAACAGATGGGTGATGTCACAGAAACTACATCAATTTCTTATACAGACTATGGTGCAAAGCATCTTCATTAAAACTATAATCAACACAAAACATCAAACAGCACAATTAAACCGAAACCTTTGTGCATAACATCCAAGACAATCAGGTCCTGACAAATCTGTCTGCCTTACCACACACAGCACACCGTGGGAAGCTGTTCTGTGTAATGGTGTTACAACAGTAGAAAAGTTACACAGACAGCCAAGGCGAGCAGTAAAACTCCACACAATGAATGTTTCAGACTTTTACCTGCAGAGATCACACATCGACTCACCCTGACCTCACTCAGATGTTTTACAGGAGGCTGGAGGGGAAACGTCATTTACTTACATAACATTTATCTTGTCTGTGTTCAATGACAACCATTTTGAGACCAAAGGACAAATCACCGACTCCTGAGTTTGCATCCAGCATCCTATTTTTGTTGTTTCTCTGTGTGCATAAATTCTCCAGGTGCATTGATGCAGCATGTCAGTCTCACTAAGTTGTATCTCGTAAGTTGTAAGTTGTAGGTGTACATGCATGCACCAAGTCTGCAGGTTGTTGTACAGACAAAGCCAATCAGAGAATAGTAATAAAATGAAAACTAGGCTTTATCCAATAAAAGTTCTCATGGATGTCGCACTGGTTCCAGGTTCTTGTGGTCCACACTGATCTCACCGCAGCCAGGTGTGGCTCATCAAGGTGTGTCTCCTTCAGATCAGTGGCTTTGAGAATATTTGGCATCAGTCTGGTGCTAAGGTGAGAAATCTTCACAGAACAAAGTATCTTTGTGTAAATACAGAGATGCAGAAGCAGTGTCACTGAAATCAGGATCTAGTCATCCAAATTTTTAAAGATCGTATAGGTCACCTGCGGGAGCTTCACCTAGTAGACTCAACTGGAATATTAATCTGGTGTATAAATCTATCAGACGGCAGATTTTTTGATGGCTGTCATGTTCACGTAATAAATCTGTTTGGTCCTCACTGAATTTCATCCTTCTATTTTCTTTCTGGAAAAAAAAACATTGATCTCACATGACTAAAATGGTCTAGACAGCTTTACTAAGTTTTATTATTCCCCAGCTTTCTTATTGATGTGTTAGATGCTTCATTCTGATTGGTCAAAAACCTTTAACAACAGTTGTTAACTTTCACTATCATAAGCAACACCAGAGGCAAATTGATCATCATCGTCATGTCAAATAAATCTGCGGTAAAGAGTTCCGGCACATTTTGCTTCTGCTCGCTGACACCATAGACCGTAAGGTGAGGCAAAACCGTTAGCTTCCGTTAGCATCAAAACAATGTGGCTAAAACGCAGCAACGAGCGGAGCAGGTCAGTGAAACTTTGAGTTACTGATCTCTACAAAGAAACTTAAACCATGAGCGGTGGTGATGATAGCAACAGGGTTAAAAGTTGTGACATTTCCCTCGTTTATTTTTAAAGGTGTGAGAACCGCAGAGCTCAAAGAAGAAGGAGAGCTGAATGAGGACAGGTTCATGTTAAAACCAACAGGCAGATAAGAATCCATCACCATGGAACGTTAACTGACGTGGAATCACTGGGACTATTAAAAACTGTATACATAAATCATTTCAGATCAATAAAATAATCTTAATCAATGCTTATGGACAAGGTGTTTGTATTTCAAGTCATTAGCCGGCTAATAGGCGGGCTAATGTTCACCCCTTCAGGCTTCGCGTCGGGGTCTTGTATCACCCTGTTGAGTTTCTATCTCCCATAACTTCCTGCTAACCATATATTATCCCTTCCTGAAAACATGTAAAATCTGTGGTTTAATCTAAAAATAAATGTTGGAAAGTCTTGTTTGAACCCTACCCCCAAAAATGTCTGTGCACAGCCCTCATCGGGGGTCACTGAAGGACAATCCTCACGCCCTTTAGGCTCATTCAAACTTCAGTTCACCTCAGAGTCTGTCTGTATGTCACAGAGCAGGTCAGACGTTCAAACAATTCAGATAAGATTACACAAAGCTGCACAAAGAGAGGAGGATGAGAAGCATGCAGAGAAATTCATCACTCTGATTAAAAAGTTTAAAGTTTAAATAATAAACAACATATCTTAAATAATTTAAATACATTAATCTGCGCAAAGAAAGCTCAGTCTGAGGTACAATGCAGCATGACAGCTACCTGCATGTTACTCCACACCTCATCACTCCACCTCTACCTGAATGTCTATGTTTACTCACCTTCTGTCACACATCATTCCCACACACTTACAGACAAACACACACACACACACACACACACACACACACACACAGAGACAGAGAGAGAGAGAGAAAGAGAGAGAGAGAGTTCAAATAAACATGAGTGTGGTCAGCTCTCTGCTTTAAGTAATCTTTTATCTCAGAGTTTAAAGTAGCAATTATGTATGTTGTTTTTATCCACTGCCTTGCTGAGGACTTAACTGTGCATATGTGTGTGTGTGCGTGTGTGCGCATGTGTGTGTGTGTGCGTGTGTGCGCATGTGTGTGTGAGGGATGCAGTCAAGGTGAGCACATAGGGCAGGCTTAAGTACATGTTGGGATCTGTTTCTGGAGGGTTTGCGGTCAGATTGCCTGAGCTGCAGGTCGGAGCATGTTGCTGTTACCACACACACACACACGCACCTTACCTGGACACAGGAAAAGGTGTGTGTTTGGGGGTGTTTGTGTTTTACTATCCCTGGAATGTTAAGTGGAAATTCCAGCGCCAACACGCTGTCTGAAGTTTTTACCCACTCACTGACTAGTCTCTGAAGATGTCGAAACACTAAACTCAGAGGTACTTCAGTGTTTGTTTTAAATTTTCCTGCATGGTTAATATTCTCATATATTCAAGAAAACTTCACAAAGAAGCTTTAAAATCAACGAGAAGGAATAATTTCCTGGCCAAAGATGCAGCTCAGAGCTGGAAACTGTGCCCCTGAAAATATGATTGTTTTGCTTCTCCTTCACCACTGTTATCAACAAAGTGGAAATCAGAAGGTGCTTTGCAACTGCAGGAATTTTACCCCCAAACGAGGAACCCTCCCAAGGGACTATGTGCTTTTCGACTGCAGGAACCAGGGTCTAAATTTAGTTCATTTAGTTCCAAGTCCTGGAACTTTGGGGGGGGGGGGGGGGGGGGGGGGGGGGGCTGCAATGCTGAATGTTCCTGATACACTCTACTTAAAGTGAATCTTAAGTTGTGTTGAAACAGCTTCGCTACTCGCGTTTATCTCCTTTCAAGTGTTGAGTCAGTGAATCCATCTGCAAAGTAATAAAGCACTATCAAAAATGGCACAAGTTGATTCTCCTTCATGCTAACAGGCTAACGGTTGTGTTGTTCATAATTATGCTGGCCTGTCTGTCTCCTTCTATGGTGTCATATTTATTGAATGCCCTTCATCTCTTTCTTACTGCCCCCTACTAGTCTGGCGGAGTACTGCAGTTACTTTTATTTATCTTCATACGTCACTGGCTTGAGTTGCATAATATTCCCTTCAGCCTGCGGTCGAAAAGCAAACACCAATGGGGCCACATGAACCATTTAGTTCCTGGATGACTAGTTCCTGGGGGCTTAAAGTTCCTGGAACTTCCGGTCAAAATGCACCTAGAAGTCCTTACACTTTCTAATTTTGATTGATCATTGAGGAAGAAGTAACATTGATGAGTGAGGTGGTGTTCCAGAAGTTGCACTATTTTCATCTGAGATACTGATCCTGAGCACAGAAAACACAGAACAACATTGGTTTGTGGAGAAATCATGCAAATTGTGCACTCGCAAAAATACATTTCAATCTTCATGTTAAGTCAACATCAATATTAACGTCACAGTTTTGCCAAACTATCCCCATAACCTGTGTTATATTATTTATTTTGTCACGGCCACAGGTTTTTATTTTATAGCAGCAGATGCTGGAGAGAGAGAAGTGATAGAAGAGAGGAGAGAAGTGTGTTTACTGACGAAACAACTCCTTCTGTTCGGAATGAGAGAGAACGAGAAGGAAAACCCTGATCTGCAAATTATTCAGTGTTTATCTTTTCATTTTCCACCTGATGAACACTGAAACAGGGCAAACTGAATAATCAATAAGCAAATCTAAGAGGTCACAGGTATCTGAAGATTTACAGCCTTGATCTGAAAGTATTTACTGTGTGGTTTGCCCTGAGAGAGAGAATCTTTGAACGAGTATGCTGTTAGGATTGTCTCATTTTCAGCATGTAGAAAGCACTCCAGCTTTCAAAACACAAAGCAGATAACACACACAAGATTGTGTCCTCGCCGGGCTTCAAGTGGCAGCGTGAGATAAGAATCCCGTCTGTCCACCTCTCTGTGACATGTCCTAACGTGCAGGTGAGGTTACATGTGGAGAGTTCTCCTGCAGAGGTCACACACTCTGTCTGTCCAGGTGTGTGATGACGACATCAGACATTGTCTAGGCATGCGAGTCTGCTGGATTTATCAAAATTGTCCAACCTGAAGAGGTGACCCTCATGCATCATATGTAATTATAAAAACACATTCTCAAAGAAGGGGTAGATTGATGTTTGTGTTGAGCTTGAATTCAATCTGTTGTTCGAATATGCAAGCAATCATTGATCTAGTTTTGATCAGCACTCTGTTTCTGTGTGTCTTCGTAACAGAGTCTTGAAACATGCCTGTGTTTTTTCTATCAGAGTTTTGACCAGCATCACAGCGTCTCTATCTCTATCTCATTTATCAAAATCTAGATGCTTGGAAATCTCATCTCACTTCTAAATTTAACAGACGGCCACATGATTTATGGCGTTTATTTAAAATGGTTTGGTAGAAACTGAAAGAAAGAGCTTTTGGGGATTTCAGGTCAAAAATTCAGAACAAAAGCATTGTATGAAAATGAGGAAAGTCTCCCCGACAGAAAAAAATACACAGATTGGATATGACTTTAAAAGCAAACTAAGAGTAAAACCATACCTTTAATTTCTTGCCTGCGATGTATTATTCAGACATAGACATGGATATTGTTTATACAAGGTAAAGACACTCTCTATTTTGGTGAAGACAGCGTGCTACTGTTCAATATATGCTACTTACCAGCGTTATGCATGTCTAGATGCACATGCCTGGAGCCACCATGCCCATAAATGAATGCAAACCAGATAAGAAAGATCTGCTCTGTTTTTCTTTACCCGGTGACTCAGTTGCACCCCGTGGGGATCCAGTATTTACTGATTACTGTTATTATTATATTTGTTTGATTATCTCTTGATGCACCATGTAGCCAGTTTGAAAGCATTTCAGATGCATCATCTTATCTATATCCATAAAGCCATGTCTGCTCAGCTGATCCTGGAGAAATGCTGCAACTTGCAGCAGATCAGAACAGACCTTACGTCTAAACAACAAAGCCATCAGGTGCTTTGCAGAGTTGACAAACAAATAACAATACCATCCATGTTACTTAAAGGCACGAGTGTCTCCCAATGTCTTAAATCCAAAGTAAAAGAAAACTGGATTAAACTGAACAACCGGGGAATGTTTACTTCCTTGTGTTGCCTCGAGATGTTGTTGAAATTTTACGGTAGCTATATGTCCTTAATTCAGAAAAACAGAGCAGTTTTTTTTCTGTGAATGCAATACACTTCCATAGAAATCAGCTGCCTGTGGTGTGCAGCATGCTACCTGAAAGCAAATACTTCACCTGCAGATGTTAAGGAAACAAAAAGCTGGTACAAAGACTGGGAACAGAGTTTAAAATGGGGGTTTTAATCCACTGAAATTCATCTCCCCAAAGGTTTTTAGAACAGAGATCCAAAATCAGCTCACCTCATTCTTACAGTACACTCACCTCTGTTTGTAAAACAAAAAAAAACAAGCATCTCATGATATTGTCAGAGGTATACTTTACATGATATGCACGACTGGAAATGGAAACCCTTCAGGCAGCATTTTTTGATAGAGCAGCACTGCTACAGTAGCATTTTACAACAAAGCAGAAAATTCTGACCGAACACCAGTAGTCTGAAAAAATGCAGCCAGTTTGAAATAGGTGTTGTGTTACTACCTGAGCAGGTCGTGTACAGTGAGTTCATGCAGGGTTTACTGAGTACTGACCTAAAGAGTAAAGGTTTGGATGGTAATTTCACAGTTCGTCCAGTCAGAGTAGTGCCTGTAAACTCTAGGCTCCATGCAGACTATCAGCTGACAAGTCCCTGATTTCAGAGAGTCTGTTTTTAACTTATATATCAGTGACGTATTAAGTACACACAGATGAGTTCTCACATGTAGCTCTTCATGTTGAGCAAAGCTGTTCTGAAGAATAATGACTGTAAAAGTGGAACAAAAGAGTTTCTGCAGGCGGTAACATTAACCTGCAGGTCAACACCCTTTTTGTTGCAAAGTGCAGCAAGTCAGAGACAAGCTGGAGCAGGTCACGCACTTAACCTCTGTTTCACAACACCCAGCGTGAGTGAAGTCACAGAGGGAGCGAGAGCAGGTCATGTGACTTAAACACGACCATAAATATAATGTACAGCCCGAGGAGAGAAGAGGGACATGGAGCTGGAAGTGTTGGAAGACAGGACGGCTCTCATGCTACAATCTACACGCCACAATGACAGCCTGAATCATGCATTAAGAGTGTCGTCAGAGTGTGAGTCAGCCCAATCAGAGTGTGTTTCAGCATGTGGTTTAGACTGCCGGCGGTTGTTGTGACTAACATGTTATAAACTGTGTCCTCTGTGGAGCTGGCTGCTTTCAGAAGATGAATGAAAGAGAGAGGGAGACATGAACCCACACACACCAGGCATGCTCAGAGCTGTTCATGAGTGTGTGTATGTCTGCAGCCTAAAGAGGCCCTGATTGAGTGGTGTGTGTGACGTATATGTACATACAGTAGAAAGATGCTACACGTTTACAGTCAAGCTAGCACAATGGCTCTTTCTTCCAGCCTCCACCTGACTGCTCTCTGCACACACAAAGGGATCCATTCATAGACACAGAGACATCATCTCAACTGGTTTCACTAAAGTGTGCAATCAGTAGCAACTAAAGTGATGTACCCAACAATTAAATTACACGCTGCTGAAACAATAAAATGAAGCTTCATTCCCAATGTTTCATAATCTGCTGAGGTCAAAAGGATTACAGGTGCTACTTCCAAATAAGGTGAAGAGATCCAGATATGGGGTGTATTGCTTAAATTTGCTCTGGACATTCATTGTACCAAGAAGATGGATTCTCTCTGGTGACCCCATGACTTTGCTCCAGCATAATGTGCAGGTAAATGAAACCCAATCATTGCAAAAAAACTTTCCCTTTTTTGGCGTATCATGTCTTAAAGTTTTTGGTCGTTTGGTGGGAAGCCATCAAAGTCGTTGCCTGTTTAGGAACAATACCTTGTTATATCAGATGCATCTTTCCATGGTACATGTTGAAGGGTTTATTCTTAAGTTACTAACCATAGACCTTTTCTGGGAGTCTCTGAGCTCCCTTGTCTCGTAGGTTCCTCTGGATCTCTGCCGTAGAAAACACTGCACTCCCAGCATGCATGCTCATCATACCTAAAGTCTCAAAAAATAAGATGCAAGGTTGAGCCTTCAGCTATCAGGCACCTCTCCTTTGGAATCATCTACCAGTCAGGGTCTGGGAAGCAGCAACCCTCTCTACTTTTAAGAGTAGGCTTCAAACTTTCACTTTTAAGAAAGCTTATAGTTAGAGCTGGATCAGGCTTGGATCAGCTCTTAGTTATGCTGCTATAGACTTGACTTCTATAGGCTTAGACTGCCGGGGAACTGACACTGGGATCCTGTCTTTCCCTCTTTCTCTCCTCTGTCTGCCTGTCACTTACTTTAACTCTTCTTGTCCCATTAAAGTTACTAACCATAGACCTTTTTGGAGTCCCTAAGCTCTCTAGTCTCGTAGGTTCCTCTGGATCTCTGCCGTAGACGGCCTGCTGCTGTGGACGTGCCAGACTCCTGCTGCTACAACTACTACTGTCCTTCCCCCCACTATCATCTCTCTCTCTCTCTCTCTCTCTCTCTCTCTCTCTCTCTCTCTCTCTCGATCTCTCTCTCTCTCTCTCTCTCTCTCTCTCTCTCTCTCTCTCTCTCTCTCTCTCTCTCTCTCTCTCTCTCTCTCTCTCGATCTGTCTTCATCTCCCTCTATCCCTCTCTCCAACACAGTCTCAGCAGATGTCTGTCTAACATGAGTCTGGTTCTGCTGGAGGTTTCTGCCTGTTAAAGGAAGTTAGTCCTTGTCACTTTAACTTGTTAAATGCTGCAAAGTGCTCTGCTCATGATGGATTAAGTTGAGATCAGACTGAGTCCTGTCTGTAAGATGGGACTGGATCTTATCCTGTCCTGATGTTGGGTCTGTGTTAATAATATAACATAGAGTACAGTCTTGACCTGCTCTGTTTGGAAAGAGTCTTCAGATAACATTTGTTGAGATTTGATGTTGTATAAATAGAGATTGATTGATTATTTATTAATCTCTGTAATGAAATAATCACATAGATAATAAGAGAGAATATTGTTGCATTGCTGTTGACAATTAGTAGACACTTCTTACGTGTGAGTATTACTCATCTTAATGCAAATCATTTAAAAGTCCCACACTGGCACAAATAAAAGCATCTCATTGGTTGGTCACTGAAGCCTCATACCACCCTGAATATTTCATGATATTGATATTGTTGTCGGATCGACTGGTATTCAGACCAAACCTGCATTTCTTGCTGCTCCATAATATTTTAGCTGTCAATGTTGAACCTCATGTTTCAGTGAACATTTCCTCCTGTTGAATAAAAGCATGCACACCCACACAGACAACCAGCACCAGCACCAGCAGCCAGAGCGCTAACACACTCTCCTTGGAGGCTGGAGGGTTTTCATCCTCTTAGGTCTTTATCCCAGGTGAGGTGCTGGGTTTCGATGCTGTTAAATCCCCCGTGACTGAGCTGAAAGAGGCTGAAAACCAACACCCAGCTGAAAAACAAGCCTCCACAAAGGGATGGAGAACCGGCTTTTCCCATCAAACCACACTCACGTTTGCTGATGCCAAGCTGGGGTGATGGCAGGAGAGTCAAGAAGTGGCACAAACACACAGCTGCTCTATTTTTATAAAGTTGTGAGGACAAAACAGAAAGAGAAACATGAAATAAGTTTTCAGAACGAGTACCAACACTGCTCTCCTCTGTGCTGAAGCCAAACAGGAGGTGGTGAGGTTTCCTCTCTGAGACGAGAGAGAACCGAGGAGTGTGACAGACGAAGGAAAACAGCTCCAATCTCTTCACACACAACAACCTTTTCCATTTGCACCACATCACTGAACACTGTGGCAGAACTGATGCTGCTTTAAATGTAATGTGTGACAAACTCTGACTCTGAGCAGACGCTGTCAGAAGGGAGCAAAAAAGTGACATCAACATCGACTGCCTACCACATCTCTTTCCTTTCCTGAGAAGTGTCTGACTGAGTCCTCCTCCGCTCTGCACTCCTCAAATGTCAGTGACATTGTCTGGATGTATTAACACAAATTCACCCCAACTTTACCCAGAGTTTACTCAACAGACCCTCCATAAAGGGTCAGCGTCAAGTAAAACAGCCCCACTGAGAGAAACTCATGTTAAACTGCTTTAAGCTGCAGTTAGTCTAACTTCCATTCGATGCTGGTTCCATGTGAACACCTACAGACCTGAAATCCAATCCCAGCTGCAGAAAGTTTCATTCATGGATGGTGTTGTTTGGCTGGCATGTGAGAATTAAAGTATGGATACATTGTTCAAAAAAGGAAAGAATGCGAAAACAAAAAGCATTGAGAAGAAAAGAAGATGTGGGAAAATATACCATCAACTCAAAGTTGAAATCTGAAGTGTTATTTGTCTTTAAAGCTGCTGTAAGAATTTTTTTTAAGGGTTATAAATTATACTGAATTTAAGGCAGTGCCTCTATATGTGCCAAAAACAACAAACAAGACCTTCAGCAACAAGTTTAATCTTTATAGATTATCATTTTTGATATATCTGACTGCTGCCAGAGAGCTGGTGTCAGGTGAGGGGAGGAGGAGCATGCTTTGTTTTCATTCAGCAGCAGACATTTGTGAGAACAAAATATGTGTAGGACAAAAGTCAGCAAGCACTTGGAAATAGGGGCACGGAAGAGTTCATTTCTGTCCCTGCAGGTACACTTTTCACCAATGGACTCCCTATGCAAACTCTTTTGAGCGACTAAGTATCACTTTGGTGCCACACTAAAACTGTACGACCCAAAGGTTCCTCACAAGGGAATTAAATAAAACTGGAAAATATGTCCTGGATTCTTTTTAACAACATCAGGAGTTTATGTATGAAAAGGGCAGAATATGACTGAATTACCACCAACATTAAGTTCTTTTTACATGGACAGGAACCTTCAATTTGTCTCTAGGCTCTAAAATGTATAAACATGTGTATAAATGTGTGTAGCTAAAATAGAGATAGACTTAAACTGGGTGTAGTCATGAAGTTATCTTGGACCTTATTTGATTAGTTGCCTCATTAAGACAAATTTGCTATAATTCTCAGCTCTGTTAGATGACCGAAGTCGAGGCTGCTGACAGGTTTTCACTGGTGCTGACGCTTTTTCATTCTTACTTTTTAGAAACTCTGGCGGCTCTTGAGATGAACAGTTGAATTAATAGTGTTACAGGAGAGCTGCTTTGCCTCTCTTTGCATTAACTGAGCTTCAGCTTTGTTCCTTTCTGTTAAATGACCCTTAAAGAAACGTCCATTCAGCTGAGATGTTGAAGCTAACGTGCACAAATTAATGCGTCACCTTATCAGCCGTGCAGACATTCTCATATTTGCAGATACCAAGATTATGCCAATACAATCGTGCATCCCAATCTGAAATTATAATTTGTTTTTTTCTTCATATTTTGGATGAAAAATATGAAGAGGCTCAGTTAATTTCATCTAACTGAGAAGTAAAGAAAACAGCTCGGACAAACTGCAAAATGGATGATTCTTCCTTCAACAGTTCTACCACATATTCTACCTCTACAGAGCATATTCATTGTTGGTTGAGGTTAACATTATATGGCATATTCTTTTATTGTTGAGGTTTACTTTGTATGATACAAGTGTATCCTTTAAAGTGTCTATCAGTGTAAATCATTAATGGTAATGGGTCTTAAAGATCAGAGGAGGAAAATTCCTGAGGATCTAGACATTTGACAGTGACAAAGACAAAGGGAAAGTTTCCTCTCAGCTCATTTCCAAGTCAGATCCTCTTCCTCGTTTTGTGTGGTCAACCAGACGGTCCAGAACAGTCAGCATGTGGGCACCGAATCCAAAAAGGTCAAAGTGACTCACAACCAGAGGAACAGGATTGAAAGTAGGGGATTATTTTGTGGGAAAAAAATAAAGTGCGTCTCTGAAAAGGTCAGGAAGTGTTTTAAAGGTACGGAGACGTAACTCCAGTACCGTGTGTTTGTTTTGTTTTCCTAGGCATAGGTTAATGAGATTCTCTGAATGACTCACTCAAAGGCAGAACGTAACGTGTGGTCTCTTTGTCTCAGGATGTATATGCTCTCCGTCCTGTTTCAACCTGCCGTCACTTTCATCTGCATGTGTCGCAGAGCTAATCACACACCTCAGACACATTAATTACTCTCCCTAGCGCTCTGTGCTACAGCTGTGATTGATTTTCTAATGTAATGACAGCTGGGTGGTGCCGCTACACATTATTACACATGCTGCCACTTGTTAGTCTGCCAAAATGTGCTGCTAGAATAACAAGCCATCAAGGTACGTTAATGAATCAGAGGATTTTAGGCTGAGTGAGAGTTCTCTCCAAAATTCATCATCAACAGAGATGTTTACACAAACAAACACATTCACAATTTGCAGACATAGATGATTGATAAAACTGAATTGTGGTGATTACCCTAGCTTGGTGGAAAGACTGGAAGCTAATGAACTGTTAGCCTAGCTCTCTGTTAATAAAAAAAAACATTCAAGCCACTCTTAAGCAAGATAAGTGTAGATTCCTACATTTTCACCTTGATAACATTCTGGTACAAACTACACCATTCATAACTTTTAGGAAAATCCTATCACTCAGAAGAGCAGCGTGCAAAAACCAGCAAGTGTTTTAGCTGAAATCGTGGCCCATCTAAAGTAGGTAACCAAGGATTGCTGTAAAAATGAAGAGAAATGATTCAATGCGTATGCATGGATACTAACTAAGGTGCAACCTCTGGTGTTGACAAAGGAAGTCAGTGCAGAAACGCTAAAAGCTGCAGTTCCTATGGTTTCCACTCATGGCTGCAAAAGCCAAAGAATCCCCATTAGAGCCCATTTTAAAATGTAAGTTTCTGCTGCAGAGATAAACGTATTAACATGAAAATGAACTCTAGCCGGCACATAGTCCGGAAGTGTCAGTGAAAAATAAATAAAGTGAGCCCAAAACATGCCTAAACCAAAGAATAGTTAGTCAGGCTAGCTGTTTCCCTCTGCTTCCATTATGCTAAGCTAACTGCATCCTACCTCCAGCTCTGTGCCTAACACACAGGCATGAAATTAAGATTCATCTGAGCATTTCATGCCTGCTTTAAAATATGCACCAGGCTCAAATGTTTCAGCAGGAAGTGCACAGGTGAAGCTGAATATCTGATATGATAAAAGGTTTCTTGGTTAACAGGAAAATTAGTATACAGTGCACACACACAGGTGATCAGGTGTGTGGCCTGACATCTCATTGTGGGCTCGTTAAGGTGTGACAAATGACACCTTCATCGTCACATTACTTCAGGTAACAGCTGACCTTTCTGTGAATCTCTGCACCCAGAATATATGAAAACACCTGTGGTGATTTTCAGGGCAGTGAACATGACTCCAACACGTGGAGCAGACAGGTTTATGATGTGTTTTAATGTTTTCCTGTTTCCATATTTAACTTTTAAAAACAGAGAGTTTAATAATGCCCCAGAGATGTTTTGTGAAGAATTCTGCATGAAATGTTTTTTGATGATTAACCCAGATGTAAATCTGTCCTGTTTGATATTCATTGGAAAGAAATGGGGCACTGAGCTGTGATTTAATCCGGAGAGAGGAATGCAAATGAAGCGACACACTTCTGGATGAAATATACTCTTTGAGTAAGTTAATAAATAAAAGGAAGACAGTCTCGAACACAGCCGCAGAAGACTTTGTACTGAAACACATGTCAGTTCACCGCAGAGTCTTAGTTGTCCAGAGTCAGGACTTCTATCAGAAGAGAGGTTGTCCCCTACTCGGTTGACTTTAATGTCTAAAATCTGTTAAATGTCTCTATAGTAAAACAAATATTTATCATTTATGAAAGCTGAAAGATTTCCCTCTTTACACAGCGTAGACAAATCTTTGTCTGTCCTCATATTTAGCACACAGTCCCCTCAACTGCAAACAAAGCTCTGTTTGTTTTATCTTATGGCCTCATAAAAGTCAGATGGTTCAACGGCTCGTCTCTGGCTTCCGACTTCGTCATGCATTTTAGACTTCCTGCACCACGCCAGAGGCTACATAAGATTTACGGTGCTGTACAGGTGCTGTCAGATCTGTGTGATGTATGGTGTTCCCATCCACAGGTACAACAGGTAGAGAAGTATACTGTAAACGACAGGTAAATAGGTCTGGTTATTACAAGAAATCTTCCATATACTTGATAACTCACCTCGTGTATCTGAATGAGCCCTCTACTTCCTTAAACTTTACGATTTCACATTTAACAACCTCCAAAGGGAAAAGAGTTTATAACTGCTCCATACAGCTGCACCGAGGTGGTGAAGAAAAAAGATATAAAGAGGGGAGAGGTTAGAGCCGTTGTCCTAGAACATAGATCCCAGAGCAAGTGGACTGCAGGTGTGTGCCTTTATTTTGAAGGAAAAAATAGGATCCCTCTACTAGCATGCTCTGTGGGCATCATATTTGCTTTCATACAATGGCATTTTAATAACATAAAAACAACATATAGAAATGGACTGATAGCACCATAGCCTGTATAATAAATGGTGGTAGTCTCCGTGACATCAACCCATCTGTTTCTGAAGCCCTGTTTTGAAGTCAGTGGATGCCATATTGAAAAGCTGAACACAACTTAACTTCGTCTGAGCTAGTGTGAGGTAAAGAGGCGGGCCTTTAGCCTCTTTGCTAAAAGCTACAGTGTTCCCTCCTGTCAATCCAGTCAGGCATGCCCTTTTTTGCCCTATTTGGGCAAAACTGGGAAGTTTAATACATCCACCCCGAACAGTGTGTGCTGAGAGATAAATTAGCTATTCAGACCTAAACTGTTTTTTGAATCAGGCTGGAAACATGTTCATTTCCACTGTAAAGATCAGCCTCCTTGAATGGATGTGTATGTGGTTTCCTGTGTTTCTGGAGCCGGCCTCTAGTGTACACTTGAGGAACTGTAATTTAAAACACTTCCGTATTGGCTTCATTGCATCTTGGGTAGCAGCAGCTCTTGATGTAGAAACTGAATCTCAAAAAAAAAGCCTACGACAAAGTTGTTGACAAAGTTGTTATCACAAGTCCCATCCCCTTTTGGTTTTGATTGGTTGACGATGAGAAGTGGCATTCACAGACGTGGCAGTGTTTGAGACACTGTATGCACAACGACACCAAACAACTGATGCCCATGGCGTTTTAGGATGAGGACGCTGAGCGCTGAAATTGCCAAACTGCATTGGTTTAGTATGAATAGGTGCTGCAGCATGAAAAAGGGTGTTACTGGACACAGCCCCTAAGGCAGTCTATCCACACTACAACACATCAGGTAACAGTAATGCGCCTTGATGCTGACTGTCACCAACATTAAACGGCAATTGCAGAACTTTGGGATGCAACTGTAGGCTAGACCCGCTGAGAACCACTGGGTTAGAGGATGGAGGATGAATTATACAAATGTGAAAAGTGTGGGATAATTTAAAGTGTGAGTAAGAATCCCAGCAAGCTGAGCAGGACCCTGACGTGAAGCAGAGCAGTCTTATCTCCCAAAGTCCCTCAAAGACACGAGAACTTTTCCAACAGACCCTGACAAAAGAAAGAACCAAAGGACTCCAGAGTGCCTCCAAAACCTCAGACAAACTCCTGCACCCAAGACAACCACCATGCAGGTGTGTGTGTGTAGATGTGTGTGTGGTGTGTGTGACCCAGACATAACATGTGTGTGACTCTGCAGCTGAAACAGATGTTGTCTGAGGTGATTACAGAAATAACTCACTGTGTGTCGACTCAGTAGGTGTCGCCTCAGTTCCTCTGCTTCCCCTCAATGTGCGTGTGTGTGTGTGTGTGTGTGTGTGTGTGTGTGTGTGTGTGTGTGTGTGTGTGTGTGTGTGTGTGTGTGTGTGTGTGTGCGTGTGTGTGTGTGTGTGTGTGTGCGTATATATGTGTGTGTGCAACAGCTCCTTTAATACTCTATTGTTATTCTGCTCTTGTGTTCTCAGTTTAACCTCAATGACAGAGATTATTCTTTATCAGATGACAACAAGTGGCTGACAGGCTGACAAGACCCTATTTTTTTTTTCAGACCTTTTATTGACAGAGTTATCAACCTCTGGTATGATACTGATTTGAATGTTCCCTCCTTTAATCAAACACATGTTGTTTCTAACATACAACACATGATGTTTCCACAAATGTCAAATTCAAGGCGTCGCGGGGGGAAAAAAGGGTGGTAACGTGATTTACTTTTACAATGCATGTTAATTGTATTATTTCACCTAATAAGGTCCTCACTTACTGTGCACTCACTCTGTAGAAACCCTATACTCATGTTGTGTGTTTTAGAGAAAGACCCCCGAGGAAAGGTGAGCGGTTAAGAAAAAATGTTTACCCTCAGGGTTCATGTCGTTGTTTTGTTTTTCGTCACTGATAAAGTCCCACTGAGATCAGATACATTTTTTCTAAGGGCAGCAGCAACAACGCGTCTCAAGTTAACAATCAGACTCATACAGAAGATTTAGGAAACATTAAAAACGATCATTAAAACATGAGTTTGAAGAAAGCCTTCAATCAGGAGATTTCACAGACGATTTAAAACATTCAGGATGGTTAAGTTTAAAACCAGTCTGTGGATTTAAAAAAACCTCTATTCAGGCTTTGGGAATTACAACTTACACAAAGTCAAAGGATGTGAATTCCCTTCTTCAAGATTAAATGAGAGGAAAGGATTTTTTTCATTAATGAAGATATACCCATGTCCAAGCCGCAGAGTACTTGAAGAAGTCCAATTTACTTCAGAATATTTGATACAGTGGTGAGTAAGAAAAGCCTGCACTGAATGTCAGTGCACCATGGTTAACTACTCAATTTCTTCACCTATGGTCTTTATCAAAAATGAAATTAAAAACGGTGATATGCTCATTTACAGGCTATGTATCGTCCCTCTGAGAGCTCTGTAGTAGCTTTACATGATTTACAGTTCAAACCCCTCCAGCACTTCCAAAGCCTCCTTCACTGTTGCCCTGTTAAAAAGACAGCACCAAAGAACAGAGCAGGATGTTTCTTTTCGGTAAGTGTAACATTCATTATGCTCCATTAAGGAGATTTAACAACTAGTGATGTCACAAATTGAGCATGTCTCATGTCCTTCTCGTGTAATCATCATGTGACTTTTGAACAAGCCGTTAAGAGCAGCCTGCAAACTCATCCTGATATTATTCCAAGTATTCGTCACACTTTTTCCTCACAATCTGAAACTTTTCCATATTTATTATTGACAACCCACGTCATACTTGTTTTTAAAAATATGAATGAAAAAGCATAATAGCACCTCTAAAAAGTTGTTTAAAAAAATAAAGCAACAAAGGTGATAAACCTTTTAGCTCAGTTGTTAAGTTATGCCCCATGAACAGAAGCTATAGTCCTCCAAGTGGGCAGCCTGGGTTCTGCTCCTATCTACAGGCCTTTACTGCATGACATTCCTCCGCTGCCTCAACCCAGTTTCCTTCTCTACTCACTGTCATTTCTTCTGAATAAAGGCATTAAAAGACAAAAATTAAGTTCAAGAAAGAAAGAAAGAAAGAAAGGCACCCTAGATTACGAGTGAAAATATCAATTTCACACTTTATACCATGTGTATGAAGCAGTCTCATGTATGCACATCTTTGCATGAGGCTGACTACATCACAGATGCAGCAACACTTCACACATGACACGAGTTAGGTTGATATTTAAATACAATATTCCTAGGGCGCCGTTGGCCTAGCGGTTTAAGCACGTGCCCCACATACAGAGGCTATAGTCCTTGTCAAAGCGGTTACAGGTTTGAGTCCCTGCTTCGACCATTAGCTGCAGGTTGTACCCCACTCTCTGCTCCTCACATTTCCTGTCTCTCTTCAGCTGTACTATCAATCAAGGCAAAAATATAACAAAAAAAGATATATATAATATTCCCTCATGATGACTCTGACAGAGTCTGCATTAACTTAAAATGATTCTGTCATTAGGAGTTTAAAGCCAAGTGTTTTTATCGCACAGCATGTAACAGTAATGATCTTGAATCTCTCTTCCTTTGAAACGTCTCTTTACATTTAAGATTATAAACTTTTAAAAAAACTTAATTTCTTAATTTTTCCAAAGTGAAAACAGTTAAATTCAAAGTCTCAAATATCATTGTTTAATATTGATCTGTGCAGTGATTAATCATGAATGGCTCACCTACAAACTCTGACATGCTTCAGTACCACATCACAATTGTGTATTGTTTGCCTAACTCTCTTATAATCTGAGATCTACCAAAAATCACATCGTCTTTTAAGTGATCAGACTCAAGGATGGATCATTTAATGCAGGTGATTTAAAGTAGAATCTGTCATTGAAACACTACAGCAGGTAATGTTTACCTGGACTGACTGGTTTATTACCCGAGCATCAAGGAAGAGATTCACTTTATCTTGTCTGATCGTGAACACGTTAACCCAAACAGCAGCATGATCACTACAGCGTCACAATCAGCGCTCTCAATCTTCTCTGCTCTGATGCCTTTAAATCAACCCAGACAGCCCTGATAGATTTTGAAGTTTAACGCCTTAGACCTGCAGACAGTAAGTTTGTGTCTTACCTGTTGAAACCCCAGACTCTCCAGGTGTGCTTGTGAGTGGTTTAGTCCAAACTGCAAAGTGCTTCCTCAACATCCAGCTACCCTCTGCAACAAGTAACAAGTATCCTGAGTTTAAGGGTGGAGGGAAAAGAAAAGGAAAACCCTGGCTCCTCCCCTCACTGGGAGCAAAGTTCAACTTCCTGGTGTGCAGGACGGAGCTGCACACCGTCCAAGGGTTGGTCTGAGTGTGGGGAAAAGTAAAAGGATAGGAGTGGGCTTATAATGGGATGTTCTCTGTAGCGGTTATTGTACACCTTGCTGGCTCAGGGAGCAGCATGAAGGAGACAAAGAAACTGGTTCTGCGACTTTTCCAGATCACAGCAGAGCAGCCAGAGCGTTCAATGAGTCAATGAATGAATGTACTTAACACAGTCACAGAGACAGGTAGCTGCCATGTAGCAACTTGTACAGTAGGGCGCATGGTAACTGCTGTGTGCAGGGGCGTGTCCAGACTCTGTTGACTGGGCGGGCCAACTGGGGCACTGACACAAGCAGGGGTGGCCTGGATACGTGTGCACCCTAATACAAATTAAAAGCATTTACCCTCTAAGTCTTTACCGTCCACTTTAACAAATATCAAATAAGTATTGTTTTGTCATTACACACTTGAGAAAGAAACACCACAAAAAGGCAACTCATAAAACATCATAGCTGCAGGGCTCCAAAAGATGTTTGTCCAAGGACAAAAGTGGAGGCATCATCAAAACAATATGTGCTTCATTTAAAGACAAAGAAATCTACAACACAGCCCGTCTCTCAAGGCAAATAGCCAATCATAGTTTAGGATTTTGGGGTGGCCACAGGCGGGCAGTTCCACCCCTGGCCTTCCCTTTAGACACACCTCTGGCTGTGTGGAAACACTGTGTTGCAGTTTTGCAGCTGTCAAAACACTACAGAAATGCAATTGTCCAAGATGAAGCAACAGGGTGCATCTTTGAAGGGAGTCAAATGCAAACATATACATGATGGGTCTTTGTTGGTGTATTCAATACATTTAATTTATCATTTCAACATCAATACAAGGGGCAGCATCTCTGAAACCATCTAAACCTCCATATTTTGATCTTAAATGTAAGCAGAAAATAAAAAGCTTGGGGGTATTTAGATGTATGTGAAAATATCAAAATAAAAAGCTTGTATATTTGATGAGTGGACATCATTTTGGAATTATTGCGGTGTGCTGTAACACCTAACCTTAGTATTTCTATTGGCCCCGGCCATGGAAATATAAGTTTGTCTTTTATGTCTGAACTGTATCATTTTTAATGTTGCTTTTTTGATTTTACTCCAAAAATGAAATGTGGCTATGATCTTTTAAATCACAATTTTGTCACCTTCTTCCTCCTTGTTTTGGCCACTTATACTTGTGTCTATTGTTGTTTATTTCTTTGAATTCCCAGTTTGTTCCTTGTGAAGTACTTTCTGCTGCATTTTAAATGAAAGGTGCTATAAAATTGTAGTTGAGTTGAGTTCACTCACGAGGAAAATACGAAAAAACAAGACAAATAAAAAGACATCCAAAATGTTCTGAAAGATAAAAAAGAAGTTGTCAATATGATTATGTGTGTATTTTTTATGTGTGTAGTGGGTTAATTTTTTGTAGTTAGTTGTGTATTTAGTTTAGAATGAATACATAGTAATAGTTTTTTGATTAATCTAAACTTTTATTTTTGTAGTTCATTTAAGATACATTTTTGGGATATATTTTTGCTCGTCATTTGTTAGTATATTTAGATTTTTGTATATTTAGTATTTATTTGGTTGTTTTGTTTGTTTGGTGATAGCGAGTACTGTGGGCACTTGAGTTAATTTAGGTCTGTTGCAGAAGGCCAGCATGCACCTGGGTGGGCCTATGGTTTTCTAACAGTGCAAGAGAGGCGGCAGGAGCCATTTATTTTCTTTGTTTATTGTTTGCTTGCTTACCATCAAAAATAAACCATAAGCTGCCGCAAGACTGTTAACCAGGTCCAGTAAAGCATCCCACATCACTTCCATCCTATTTTCCTTACACTGGCTACCAATCAAATTCAGAATACAGTTTAAAACTAAAGGTTACCGTGCCTTTGAGCATGTGGCTCCTTCTTCTGTTGTAATTTTATGTCATTTTGTTTGCTTTCTTTATTATCTTATTTATTGCTCATTGTATTGTCTTGTTAACGTTGCTTCTCTGTCTGATTATTTGTGACTATGTCTGTGAAAGGTGCTATACTAAATAAAGTTGACTGACTGACTGACTGGCTGACTGACTGACTGACTGACTTACTTACTTAGACTGTATAAAACTTATAAACTTACAAATATCCTCCTATCCCAGTAACTGCATCATCCAGCGTTTTAAACTGTGTGGCTGTAATTCTCCCTCCTACCATTGAGTGGCGCTGTGAGTCAATCTGCGGAGTGTCACTTCCGGTGCAGTTCCCTGTCCGGTAGTGGCTAGCGGTATTAAAGTTTAGAAACTACAATAAGGGGAAATGACAGCTTTCTCCGAGTTTTAACATATAGTGACTGATTTTTAATGTTGTAGTAGATTATTTCGCCCAGGTGTCGTTGCTCTTGCTGTGTGTTTTCCAGCGCTTCACTGTAACCGAGATTGAGCAGGTAGCATACTGCAGGCTAAAGTTAAGGACTGACTGCTGTCAGGATGTAAACATCATCCCTGACAAACTTCAACAGCAGGATCTTTCTGCTCTGTTATGATTTTTCCCTTCGTTTGGATGTGAATTAGTGTCTCTAATGTTATGTCACGATGCCTCTCGCTCCTGCTAACCAGTCTCAGTTGATTCGGTCCAGCCAGAAGGATCAATATTACCAAACCTTCCTGAGAAACAACGCTAACGAGACTTTTCAGACACTTGCTGGTGAGTTTTTTTTAAATGATCAACTCTGGGAAGCTATCATCATTTGTCTGAATAAATCATACCTCACTTATAGCAGCCTTTGCCCTCTCCGTCTGCTGTCCCTCTCACCTGAGGCATGAATACCTGTTCAGTCTTAATCTGTCTGTGTACCTGGTTCTTTGCTCTGAAGGTCCACGATTGTTTAGTTTGACTTCATATTCTGGAATTAACCTCTCACCATTTGAATAACTGGCTTTAAATCCGTGGTGGTTAATATACTTTAAAGGAGTAAAAGGACTTATATCTTATCAGAAATTACTTTGGTAGAGGTGAGTAGTATCTGATATTTACTGTACTGAAGAACTAAACTACTTCTACTTAAATATTGAAAGGTAAAAGTAACATGATTAGATGATGTCAATAAATAGAGTTATGAAATTCAAACCTTCTAAAAGAAATTGAGTCGCTTAAAGAAAAGAAATGTCTTCACAACCTCATATCCTCCTCTGGTGAATATTAAGTTTTAAACTTGCAGTTTCCCTTCATTAAGGCCCTATTTTCAGTTAAAAGAAAACAATGAAAGTCATGTGATCACCAGATTTTTCCTGATGTAATTTTTAAGTTGGGGAAATTGTTGAAGGAAACATGTCACACAATGAGTACACATTTTAGTAAAGTGAAACGTGGAAGATGACATGTGTATTATAAGAAACGTAAAGTATAGATGTTCCCAACAAATGTCAATACTGCAAAAAGTGCTGCTATGTCGAATCATTACAACCTTACTATTTTTAGATAAACATATAACAGTGTTGTAAAGATAACAGGATCTCCTAAACAGGATCTCATATTTATAAAGTAAAGATCAAAACATCATCTGCATCTGGGCTGATCTGCCCTCTATCTGGACTTTAGACTTGTCCAGGGTCAGGAAGCGTGCAGGGAACATCTCTCCAGACTCCTCCCACCCAGACACAGTTTAAATTCCTCAAGGTTAGGGCTCTGATGAACTCTGAAATGTCAAAACAAACACTTCGCAATAAACATGTAACACAAAAACCTCTGTGGTGTAAATCATATTATTTATCTTCATCTTATGGACACAGTTCAATCATCGGACATGTGTCTGCAATCTTTTTAAATATACACTGTAAAAAAATAAATTAAAAAAAAACCCTGCCTCATTTCTGTCTCATGCAGGCTTGTATCTGTTATTTTTATGTTTGCACACAGAGAGCAAAGTCAACCAAGTGTTTGAAATTTAGGGTAAACCATTTAAAAAAATTGTTATCAGAGTTTAAATTGGGTCAAACTCAGTTTGTACTCCCATACAAAAAATGTGTGGAATGTAGTAAGATAATAAAAAAGAAAGTAAGTCAAAAGCAGTTCTGCAGCAAAGTCAGAAACCTTCAGAAAAAAATGTAAAAGAACAAAGATAAAACAACATTTTATAGAGGGATCTGTGTCAGAAATGTTTCTTGTTTTCAGTGTGAAAGTTTTTTTATTTTCATCAATTTTTTCTCCGTCTGTAGGATCGAAACGATGGCTGGACTGGAGGAGAGAGATAGAGCTGCTGTCAGACTTTGTGTACTATGGTTTAACAACTCTTCAGGTCGTTCTTAAAGAAGAAATTAAATCTATATTTTCTTTATTTAAATTAAATTTACCTTCAGTTTGATATTCCCCCCTCTCTAGGTTTTCAAACTCTAGGAGAAGAGTACGTCAACATCGTCCAGGTGGACCCTACCAAACGTCAGATCCCCACCAGACCAGACGTGGCCTCTTCATCCTCTGTCATGCCTTCTTCCCCTACCTCCTGGATAAGGTCCTGGTGTGTCTGGAGAACGAGCTGGAGGAGGGCAGGAGATCAGAGAGGTGTCAGCCGGCGGCAGGCGGCGTCTGGCTGGTGGAGCCTGGAGTCGTGGCTGAAGAGATGGATTGCAGCGGGCCGTGGGGATGCTGTCAGAGCCTCAGAGGAGAGCGTGTCTGCCGGTGGTGTTCGTCCTGCAGCAGAGTCTGACGCTCCTGCACCGGCTGCATGTGGCTCTGTTCTACATCAGCGGCTCCTTCTATCACCTGTCCAGAGGGCGGCTGGAATCGGCTAGTAGGTGTTTGTTTAATGTTTCATAACATAAGAGCAGAAACACACTCTCCCTCTTCCTCTTCCTCTGTCTTCCTCTCTAGTCCTTTCTCTCTCCTCCCTCTCTCTCTCTCTCTCTCTCTCTCTCTCTCTCTCTCTCTCTCTCTCACTCACTCACTCACTCACTCACTCACTCACTCACTCACTCACTCACTCAATCACTCACTCACTCACTCACTCCACTCACTCACTCACCTCACTCACTCCACTCACTCACTCATCACTCACTCACTATCTCTCCCTCTAAATATCCAAGGAACTGTGTGCAGGAGAAGAAAACGATGTGTCAGCTTGTCTCTCATTGTTTCTGCCATTCTCTCTCACAGGGGGAGCAGATACCAGCCTGTAAAACACGCAGCCGTGAGGTTGTGTGATTCGTCCCGCTGACTCAGATTATGCCTCAGAGTGAACTTTATGAAAATAATAGTTTCTGTTTATCCGTCAGATCAGTCTGAGCTGACTCACTGCCTGTAGGATTTATTTTAGTCAACCTTTGTGTTGATTTTTCTCTTATGGGGTTGTTTGTTTATAGCTGCGCGTGATGGGTCTGAATGGCGATGTGATGGGACCATCAGGAGTAGCTACAGGCTGCTGGGGGCCGTTATCCCTCCTCCAGCTGCTCATCACGTTGTGTCTGCAGCTCAACAACTTCTAAGACAGAGGCAAGAGCCAGCCAGGAGTGGAAGCTCTACAGGAACCTCGGTACAGAACCAGGATCAGACGGAGGAACTCCAAATGAGATCACTCATCTGCGTCTTCTGTATTTTCTTAAAGGGAAGTTGTACCTGTGCCCTTTTGTACTTGTTTCTGATTCTAAGAGGTTGACAGGGACAAAAACATTACTGTTACTACTGTGAAATATTGTAAGTCTTTTAGTTACATGACTATGTTCTGATAAAACCAACCTCTGCAAGAGCTACTGTAGGTTTCGTAATAAAGCTTTGCAGTCTGAAGGCTGCAGGATGAAGAGGCTAATTAAAACTGACTCTTTGAACGTCTGCTTCAGTCCTCAGAAGACTCAGAGCCCGGGCTCCAGAGCTGCTCGCTGTATCCTCTGTCTGGAGGAGAGGAGACACTCCACCTCCACCCCCTGTGGACACCTCTTCTGCTGGGAGTGCATCACAGAGTGGTGCAACACCAAGGTGAGGCTCGTGTTTCTGCTGCCACAGACTATCATTAATTCAATCTCAATCTCAGGATCATCTGAGGTTTTAGTTTTGGTGTTCTTCAGGTGCATCCTCTTGATATTCCTCCAAACTTGTTTTCTTAAAAGCAGAGGAATACTCTTAGATATTTCATCTTGTTGTGAGTTATTAAGAATTAAAAAGCTCTTTGTGTCAGATGATTTTAGTCACACAGTTATTTCTTAATAGTGTTTTAATGGAGGAGGTGACGGTGCATTTTAGACAAACATTGCCAGTGAAACAAAAAATACAACCGTCATGAAATCAGATGATAGATTTTCAGATTTCATACAGACGTGTGAATGTGTTGAAAGGAAAATACCTATTTATTGTCCTATCAGTGAAGCTGTGATCCATCAGGACCTCCAGACTTCTCACTGGAAACAGTTTGGGAACCCCTGCTCTGATGTGACCTCATCATACGTGTTTGTGTTTGCTCCTCACAGGCAGAGTGTCCTCTGTGCCGGGAGAAGTTCCTGCCTCACAGACTGGTTTACCTCAGGAACTACAGATAGACCTACAGTCTGAGACCACACACACACGCTGATGTTGATTGTGATGTTCCTGCCACTCAGGAAGACGTGGAGACGTAAACATTGTTCTCCATCAGTCGTCTTCCTCTTCTTCTTCTTCTTATCTTGTCACGGTTAATTAACTTGCCGCTGATGAGGAGGAGAAGTTGTTGATTCAGGAGTTTGATTGTATCAGTCAGATCATGTAAATATTGTTTCATTTAATTAAACACATCCAAATAAAACATGTGAATCCTTCAAACATTTCTCTGTGGGGTGTTTCAGAAACGTGACAGATTTTAGAAAGAGTGTTGTTTATTTAAAGCATTCACATGACTGTTCGCTCATGAGATCAAGGTGTTTAAAAAAAGAGAGAGCGGTTTCATCGCTCTGCTGAACCACGAAGAAGGAGCTGCTGAACAGTTTATCACTTGTTCTTAAACCACCTCAGCTTCAAACTAACTGGAGATCTTTGTAAACCTCCTTAAAATCCACCTTCACAGCAGAATGTGCAAAGATCGAGACAGTCATGCACCAAGCATCCTGCGGAAAGCTGGTGTTGGTTTAAACTTTGCTGTCTGACAAAATGTAAAAACAGTGCCTCCTTCTTCTCTTTATTTTGTCTATACACCGACCTCTCAGTTCCTGAATCAAAAGCTCTTTCTCTTAAACGTCCTCAGGCCTCTCAGTAAACACAGAGCGGGAGTTGGCACCTCGCTCACATTTCTATCCGATGTTTGCTGCTGCTCTCTCTGGTGATGAACGACAATGTCAAGATTAAAGTCTGAGTCTATAATTAAAGGCTTTTAAACTTCCTAAAACACAGCGGCTCTATAAAAGGCTGCTGTTTGGACATCTCTGTCTCTGTCTGTAAATAACCTCAGACACTCCCAGTGTTTGTTATCAGGAATGTGAAGAATTATAATAGCGTACATGTTTTCACCTCTTCCTGTTCAGTGAAGTTCTATCTGGATGTAAAGTTCCAGTGAGATTACCTCAGAGATAATCTGCCCTCACATTTAGCCCGAGGATCAGATCTAGAAATCTGTTTTCACCTCCATCACTGAGGCCGCATGTCGAGCCTGAGAGAATACTTAAGCTTCAATTATACGCATTAAGCCTTTATTTCAGAAACAGCTGCAGACTTCTGACTTAGGGCTGATATAACATTAAACCTGAAAGTCGGCAGAGCCTCGATCACGTGCTTTCACAAAGTTCAGATTGTGACTTCAAGGACGTGATCTGTGTTTGGCTTCTTAAGGATGTGTTTAACCTTGAATACACCTTCACCTTACTTTAACCTTCTTTTAATGTGCTTGATTCCTCCTCAGGGTGGTTAGTGGACAAAAGCTGCACAACGAAAATGTTCTCTTCATTTAGATTTTAAAAAGTCTACATCAAGATCCAGATGAATCGTGCGTTGATGTTTGTCTGTCACAGCGTTGGTTTTCATTATCCAAATACTTCATATATTAAGATTTAGATTTAATACTTTATCAAAATATCAAAGAGAAACTATTAACACTCAGGTCAGAAGTTGTTTGCAGATTTTAGTGTTTACTCAAACAAGCAAAATCAGCAGACAAAACTCAGAATCAACTCTGAGTCCTTCATGAGAAACACTAAAAACTGAACCACAAAACAGACTAAATACTTTGTGAATGTAAATATTAGCCTTGTTTTTATTATTTTAAAGTGTAGTAACACACCCTGCAGTCTGCTGAAGCTGTGAGGGTGCTCTTTAAGAAACTTTAGATCCAAGAATCACAAAACGTAACAACTCTCTGGAGCTTCCTCTCCGCCAGAGTTTATAGATTCAGTCCCTACACACTCCGGTGACCGACTCTCTCTCTCTCTCTCTCTCCTCTCTCTCTCTCTCTCTCCTCTCTCTCTCTCTCTCTCTCTCTCTCTCTCTCTCTCTCTCTCTCTCTCTCTCTCTCTCTCTCTCTCTCTCTCTCTCTCACACACACACACACACACACACACACACACACACACACACACACACACACACACTGCTGTCTCTTTGTATTATCAGGTTTTTTTCCCTCGTGGAGGAATCGTCTGACAGTGAAGCAGATGCTGCTGGCCGAGCACCGATCCCTCCTCCATCTCGTCTGTTAGAAACTCTGATGATGGATGTCCTCTCCTTCTCTCCTTCTCTCCTTCTCTCTCTTCTCTCCTTCTCTCCTTCTCTCCTTCTCTCCTTCTCTCCTTCTCTCCTTCTCTCCTTCTCTCCTTCTCTCCTTCTCTCCTCTCTCCTTCTCTCCTTCTCTCCTTCTCTCCTTCTCTCCTTCTGTCCTTCTCTCCTCCTCTCCTTCTCTCCTTCTCTCTTCTCTCTCATCAGGAACAGGGAGGCAGCATGTTATGAAAAATGTTCAGTTACACTCTTAATTCACATTAATCAAAAATTTGAAGAGACCCTTTCTTGTTTCTACCACTATTTCAGTGGAAGTATTTCTAGAGGAGAGGTATGGATGTTTATATCTGAAGAAAGAGCTACACCTAGTGGACAGAGAGAGAATGCAGCCTTCAAAACCACACCAAATATCACTGAGTGAGCTTTGTAATGCTGCAAACACATCAGTCATGGTTAGCTTTTATTCATCAGTGAATAAAGATATACATTTTCATTTGACTGATATAAAACTAATATCAGGTGTGAATGAAAGCTGCAGTGTGCAATAGTGAATATAAAGTTGATGAAAGTTGTAAATAATCGAACCAAGCAATAAAACCTGTGGAATTTACAGTTTATGTAACATAAGAGAATGAAAAAATAACTTGAACTTGGTTGCACCAAAATCAATCAGCTTCACCTTGCGGGGCAGTGGTCTGGTTTGATGTCAGTGTGCAGGACATGCCGACCCCTCAAAGCATCCAACAGTTGCAGGATGTAAAAAAAAAAAAAGGACAAAGTCTGGGTTCAGTTTTTCATTGGCTGACACCAGAGAACATCAGCTGTATCTCTAAAAACTCAAACAAACTGCGCTGTCTGACGGCTGTTAACACCAACAGCATGCTCAAACACTCAGTGTAAACAGGTATTTGAGGTCTGTTTTTCATCAGACACCAGAAATAGATCTGGACGCTCTGCAGAAAAGCTGACACCTGAGAGCGTGACATCATGTTAAACAATCCATTAAGAGTTACTTCATTAAGTTGGTCATGAAAAACAACATATATAAATAGTATACCCTGTCAGTGATGGCGTATGTGTACTTTACAGCTCATACAGAGGTAACAGTATTCATTTCAGACCATTTCAAAGCCAGCTAAAAATTCATTGCAGGGCCTTTAAGATGTGTTGCTGCAGGACTCGGTCAGGACCATAGCCTGTATGATAAATGGACGGTAGTATCCGTGGTGTCACCCGATGTTTCTGAATCCCTGTTTTGAAGCCGATTGTATTATATATTATATATATATATATATAGTAATATTGAGCCCTATTGGAAGCTAGTGTGAGATAAAGAGGCGGGCTTTGAGCCTCCTTGCTAACAGCTACAATGTTCCGGCCTGAGAATTAAAGGTAACATATCACGCTTTTTTCATCAATATATATTGGTCTAAGAGGTCCCCAAAACATGTCTTAAAGCTTATGCTCAAAAAACACTTTGAAATCAGATTTTGGCATGCCTGAAAAAGCCTCTTCTTCGCCCTCCTCAGAACACTCTATTTTCTCTCTGACCACGCCCCCTAAGGAAGTGATGTGGCCTCGGCTCTCCAGCACGTTGATCTAATGTTTACATGTTGGCTGAATATACACGGCTGCTCACAGACCCGCGTTACTCAACCCTCTGAATCTGATCCAGAAATCTGATCCTGATGGAGAGGCCGCCTGCAGCAAGACCTTTCTGAACGATTGGTCACAGATTTAGTGTTTCTTGTTGTTTTATTTGTTAGTATGTCAACGTGTGTCTTGGTACACAGCTACGAACATGAAGCTATGTAGCTATGCTAACTAGCGCTAGCACTTTCCATGGATAAATAAAAATCATCCACTAGATCTTCAAATCTGCAGACGTGGGGAATAAACCGACCTTTGTGTTATTAAGACAGCCTACAACTAGCATGCCTCCCTCCTAAGCTCCTTGTTGCACACGTGTGCAGGTAATGAAAAACAGAGGAGGGATTGAGTTGTATTTTATACTCGTCTATGGGCTGAACAAGCTCCGAGCTCTGACTCCGTGACAGACCGGATATTTGTTGTGACATAACAAAAACACGGAAGACTGAAACGGCTCGTTTCACACACATTTACCGAAAGGTGGAGAAATCAGAACAGGGGCATAATGGATGTTTTTTTTCATTCTCGGGTGGTTTGTAGACATGCCAGGGAAACATATTCAGGTAGAGAACCATTAAAAAGTCGATTTTGCATGATATGTCACCTTTAAAGCCAATGCTCAGTTCTCGATGGAACACACAGTAATGGGGATTCATTTTTTCATTACGCAGGCAATGTCAAAGATATTAAGATTACTTGTTTCCTATTATGAGAGGCCAGCTGACTTGATTGACAGGCGGGAACACTGTAGCTGTTGGTGAGGAGGTTCAAAGGCCCGCCTCTTTACCTCACACTAGCTCGACAGAAGTTAGGTTGTGTTCAGCATTTCCAATATGGCCTCCACGCTGACTATCGGCTTCAAAACAGCGCTTCAGAAACAGCAGGTGACATCACGGATACAATGTCCATTATTTATACAGTCTGTGGGCAAAACTTTTTTGTTTAATACCTTCAAAAACAACAAGTTATGAAAAGATTCACCCCCCGTACAGTGTGTGCCGATAGAGAAATTAGATATTCAGACTAAAAGTGTTTTTTGAATCAGGCTGTAAACATGTTTATTTCTGCTGTAAAGGTCGTCTTTTTTGGATGGGTGTGTATGTGGTTTCCAGTGCTTCTGCAGCCAGCCTCAAGTGGACGCTCGATGAACTGCTGTTTTAAGCACTTCTGCATGGGCTTCATGCGGGGGTGTCGCTTGGTCAGGACACTGGTGAAAGAGATATGTTATTCTTCAATGAGGAACTTCCTGGTTAAACTAATTTAATAAAATAACAAATAGAAAAAATAGGTATCTGTTTGATTTCCTGTAGATGTGATATTTACCCAACCAAATAATCCAGACAAGCAGATATCAAAGAAGCAGCTTTATTTCATGTTTAAAAAGCCATAAAATCAGAGCAGGGTGTTTAACATGACAGAAAACTATTTACTTCTCTCTAAGACATCAACAACAAAATAAAAGGAGACCTGTATTTATTTTAGCCTCTCTAATACCAGGCCTAAATAATTAGCAATGTGTTCTTAATACCCTTTAAGCTATTTCTTTATATTTGTTGTTAGTTTTATCCTTCATTACTGTATGTGGGTTTTTTTGATTCACATAGCTTTGCATAAAGTTAATAAATATCTGATTCATCTGTGACTAAAATATTCACAGTGTTACATTAATCAGTTGGTACAGTTATTTTTGAGACAGAGCTGTAGCTCACTCAATCAAATTTTCTTTCACTAGTTTCAGATTTTCATCCCTAAAGAGATAAAAGATAAAACTCCTCGTGTCATTCAATCACAGGGTTTCAATTTAAAGCTGAAATCACTTTTAATCAACGTGTGCTTAAGAAAGATCCACTTCTGTTTCATCCGGTATGAGTGAGAACTGAAGAGAAGTTTGATGGTTTTTAGTTCTCTTTTTCTCAAACTGATTGAAGTAACAGATAAATGTGTTGTAAGCAGGTCTGAACATTGCAATACATGGAAACATTATTAAATCAGCTTCAGTCGGAAAAAAAAAAAGGAACAGCTGATCATTTGAAGGGTTTTGATTTGGTGTTAAATGTCTCTGAGATGGATTCGTTTGTGTCTCAATTCAGGTTTTGAGTGTACCTGAGGTGTATCACCATGCTCTACTCGCAGATGTAGATGAGCAGGTGATTCCCCACAGACACATAAATCAGTGTGGTGGTCCAGAAAACAAACAGATACAGAGTCCTGTCACAGTATGGAGCAAAAGCCACAGCCTCCACAGCACCTGTTTGTGGTGCATTCAGGTACTCTCTGTACGTCTGAGTGCTGTTGCTGCTGCCGAGAGCCAAAGTTGTATCAGATTCATCAACGGTCTGGTTGGTGTTGGGGATCATCATGGTCTGGTTGAAAGCTCGGAGGCTCTGGTTCTGGGTCTGGTCTGATGAGAAGTTAGACTTGTTTATCAGGGGTCGTTGGAGTAAAGATGCTGCTGTTGGAGCTGGTGTTCTTGGTGTATCAGGGGTCATAGTAGTAAAGTGGCTGTTGTTGGGAGCTGCCTTGGATCAATGGTGTTCTTGGTGTAGTCAGGAGCAGTGGAGTAAGTGGCTGCTTTTTGAGCTGTCTGGGGTTGATGACTCTCTTGATGTAGTTGGGTGGATACACGGAATAAACCAGGTAAGTCCCTGTGGAGGGAAAGAGATTAATATTTGTGTAAGACTACTTATGAACAATATATTACATTTCTACAAAGTCTGTTCTGATTAAATGCAACTAATACTACACAATGTTCATTTAAATACACTTAAAATTCAAATACTAGACACTGCACCTTTAAATACTACATACTGTAACTTTAAATACTACACACTGTACCTTTGAATACAACACACCGTACCTTTATATACTACACACTGTACCTTCAAATACTAAACAAAGCATCTTTAAAAACTACACACTGTACCTTTGCATAATACACAATACCTTTAAATACTACACACTGTACCTTTAGATATTACCCACTGTATCTTAAATACTACACACTGTAACTTTAAAGACTGTACACTGCACCTGTAGATACTACCACTGTACCTTAAAATACTACACACTGTACCTTTAAATACTACCATTTCATATTTAAATACTATACACTGAACTTTTGAATACTGCACACTGCACCTTTAAATATACATATTGCATATTATACCAGAGGATGAAACTGACTCTAGACTTCAGAGAGGACTGTGGTCTTACCGTAGATGAACCATATGAAAATAACAGAACCAGGCTGAGGGATGCACACACTCCAGATCATGCTCTCGGCAACAGCAGGACAGAGCTTTAGAACGGCAATCATTCCCATCATGAGCAGGACCGATACCCCTATAACTATTATGTACACCGGGAGAAGTGGAGCTACTGGACAGGTCGTGCAGGTACGCCACACCTGTTCACACAGAGCACAGAAGACAGAATGAGAAATAGTGTTTTACACTGAGTGGCACCTGGCGTGTTCCTGGACATGCAGGGGAATGGGACTTATTGAGGAGCACTTACCTAACGCGATTTCAGCAATCGGGAAAGCCATGACGACAAGAGAGATGCATCCTGAGGGAGCATGCCAGACAAAGTTCAGATTATATTTGCATTATTTAGCGGCTGTAAATAATAATAATCATGGACTTACCTATGATTAACACAGTTATAGCTGCAGAGCCACACAAACAACTTGTAGCGTAAGTCGTCTGACATTCTGTCTGAGGTAACAGGCTGAACAAGAAATAGGGAGGGATGCTCTAAACAGAAAATCACACACTGTCATTTAATCTGTGTATGGTTAAATAAAGAGCTGTCTGATCTCACTGCCTGTCGTCTTCTGGATCTGTGGAAGTATTCTGAGTGTCAGGTTGGGTTGTTGACCAAGTTTATGTGTCAACCATTCCGAGTGTCGGTAAAAAAACACCTCAGAAGGAAATGTGTAAGATAAGACTTTCCCCTGTTGAGTCACTATTCCAATATATCTGCAATACCTCTATCACAAACAACGGATACGTCCATGATGTGTTATTAAAACCTGCCTTGATTCTTTTCATTAACCAACAGAACATCTGACATATCTGATCATAATAAGATTATACTTTCAGCCAATTGCTCCACTAGATGCTGAGACCTCTTTATTTTTATCTTATCTTTTTAAAAGAGGTTTTTTGTCTGCTTTAAAGATTCATTTGACTTCATCAGAGATTTTTTTTAAGTTACAGCCCTCTCCTTTGGACAGGTGATGAATCCAGTGTCTTTTTGATACAGAGTAGAGGCTTCATATGTCCTCCATACACATTTGTACGATGGCTCTGAAGAGCAAACACAATAACATTACAGTATACACAATGACCTTACAGAAAACACAACACCCTTACAGACAACGGAAAGGGTAGGGTCACACTTCTTGTTTTCCAATTTGACACCCCCGAACATGACAGCTTGGCGTCATTCCCTGTTTCTATAAACTACTACTCAGCCGAGTCCCTTCACAAATTTTATATTTGAGTGGAAGGGATAGAAGAGGAGATTGGAAATAATAAAGGAATCTGTCGACAGAAGATACACATGTTATGTAGCCTAAACTCCCAGAGGTGTAGCCATCATATTAGGACATCCTCAGGTCTCAGAGTTAGGTGTCAGACCTCAGATGAAATAGCATCAGTCTTTTTACTTCAGACAGCAACATTTTTCCCTTTTTTTTATATACTGATATACAGTGGTGGCCAAATGATTAGAATTGGCATAATACGTGGTTTTCAGTTGTTGGTTGACTAGGCATTAAAATACCACTAAAACTGAATTGAATATCTACAAAGTCATTATCATGCTCTGTTAACCACAGAATAGAGCCATCATAAGGATAGTTTAGGCCATTTTCCTTCATGCTCTGTGTGATTCTTTTGAATGTAGGAGGCCTATCCTGCTCATTTAGTGATTGATAACCTCAGGGTTTTGTCACTGAGGCCCACACCACTCAATTGGTACAAATCAAAGCCCCTTATAAGTATCTTGACACATGTTGCTTTATGAACCTGGCTAAGGTGAAGAAGAAGCAACATATAATGTTGTTTGTTTCCTGTAATGTTGACATGTTGTTGTGAATACAGTATATGTTTCATTTAATGTTGTGTTTTCTTAAAATGTGTTTTGCCCTTCAGGGCCATCATACATTTGTCCTGTATCTTCCTCATGAATCAGCCACTCTGTGTTCATTAATTCATTAATTAAATCCTAATACATATCTACTTAAGTGCAGCTTTTTGATTGGCTGCTGTTATATGATGTAATACAGGCTATTTCCCCAGAGTTAAATGAGGAAGGGTGAAAGCTGTGCCAAAACTGTTGTGTTATAGGGCTACATACATGAGTGTGTGCGTTGTATGTGTGCGTCAGTGTGTTCAGTTAGGAATTGAGTAAAAACATGATTGTCTGGTAACAAACTGAAGCAGGCACCTTTGTTTTTTAAAGTTAAGGACCATTATCGGAAATTTCTGCAAAGTTCAGCCCTCATTTTTGGGGGGGTTAGGTTAATAAATTTTAAATATATTTGCAATATATTCTTATATATTTTTGATATTGACATATTTTGTATAATTTTTTGTATCAATCACATTAACTAAATTAAATGACTAATTCAATCAATTATTAATTGAATAATTATTTAGTATTTCTATTTAATAGTTTATCTATTTTGAATGTTTGAATTTTTATAATATATGTGTATATGTTTTTATATTTTGCTTTAATGTTTGATTTGACTGTTCTTTGTTTTGAGACCCCTCTGGTTATCATTCACATCATCTGTTGTGTATTGTCCTGTATGATAAGTAATGACATAGGCATATAAAGAGTAGACGCAGCATGGCTGCTGGGGCGCAAGAAATACGGCTGCCATCTTGGTCTGGTCATTCTACTCATGATCCTACCTGGAACCTAAACAGAAGCAGCAGATACTACAAGATGCCAGAGCACTGTGCGGCAAAATACCTATCATACATCACATATATCAATATCAGAATATTCTATCACTGTTAAGTCCACTATGAATATGGAAATATGCCAACCCATGTGTCGTGTATGGTACCTAGATGTATGACGGTTTGCAGAGAAAAAAATCCTGCATGAAAATCAGTTTAGTGTTCAACGAGTTATAATTGATTAAATGCGCTGACACTGAATTCCGCCTGCAAACAGATTACACTGAGTGGAGCAGGTGACCGGACCAAGATAGCGGCCCCACGGCTCGTCAGCGCCAATAGGTAGTAGCGGTCGATGCGGCGCTTACTCTTTATTATGGGTGCATCTGGTGCATCTCAAAGCTCTAAACTGCAGTCTCCTCTCCTCGCTCCTCGGTCGGTCGAACCGGAAGTACTTACAGTCGCGCCATTTTAACTTGCGTCCCAAAGCTCTAAACGCTGCTAGAGGAGAGAGGAGCGAGGAGCGAGGAGACTGATCCGAGGAGGGATAATCGAGGAAACACGAGAGCAGACTTTGCGGAAGTCTTTTCCTGGGTGCGTCTCAAAGCTCTAAACGTCCATCCTCGCGTCTCTTCCTCGCATCTCTTCCTCGCGTCTTAGTCCCGCCCACCAGAGATGCGAGGAAATGAAACCAGAGGAGAGAGGAGATTTGTATTTAGAGAAATGAGACGTCCTCTCCTCCGGAGCGTCACGTGAAGCGACGTCGGTTTGTGATGACGGCTTTAACAGCTGTTTGTGTCTGCACACATGTTCACTGTGATAACTCTGATCAATATAAACAGTAACAGAGCTCTGTCTCTGTGTTTACATGTTTAACACACACTTGCACATGAAGAGAATCAGCTCTCTGTTTATTGATAGAATATATATCAATGATCAGTTATTCCTCCTGTTATTTTCCCCATTTCTTCTCGTTTTCTTCATGAAGGGAAGTCTGACAGTAAAGTTTGTCTGTTAGTAAAAACACTTGTTATATTTCCAGTCAGGTTAATAAAGTTTCATACGAGGCTGATCATTAATGAGCACAGGGTTTGAAAAGAGTTGCATGGTTTCTATTTTCCCTTAAAGTAATAAATAATTTAAGAATGAGGCATTTTACCGGTGAATCGATCCGTGATGCTTTAGGACAGAATAAACAGAGAGCTGATTCTCATCATGTGCAAGTGTGTGTTAAACATGTAAACACAGAGACAGAGCTCTGTTACTGTTTATATTTATCAGAGTTATACAGTGAATATGTGTGCAGACACAAACAGCTGTTAAAGCCGTCATCACAAACCGACGTCGCTTCACGTGACGCTCCGGAGGAGAGGACGTCTCATTTCTCTAAATACAAATCTCCTCTCTCCTCTGGTTTCATTTCCTCGCATCTCTGGTGGGCGGGACTAAGACGCGAGGAAGAGACGCGAGGATGGACGTTTAGAGCTTTGAGATGCACCCCCAGTCTATGATTATTGAGAGGTCGTAAAGGAAGCTGATGCTGTTATGTTGTCATGTTACAGAGGACTTGTCCACGCTGCCATCTGCTGGTTTGTGAGAGACACTGCAGGAACTCTTCAAAACTATGGACATATTAAGAGTGCAGCTTGAAAATATATAAATAGGAAAAATACTTCACTTCTGCTTTACCACCATTCACTACTCCTGTTTAACCTTGGCCCCAGGATCCTTAGCTATTCTGCAAAAGATTAAAGAGAAAAAAAACAACAGAACAACAAGACACAATACAATACACATTGATCACTGGGCCCAATTGTGTCAAGATGGGACATCCTGGAATGTAGAGGCTTCTCATAACCTGTATCTAAAAAACTAGAGAAAAAAAGACACAAACAAACAGTATACAGAAAAGATACTTTAAAATTGTGAAAATATAAAAAAAGCAAAAATATTAACTTCTACTTTACCACCATTTCCTTACTCCTGTTCAACCTTGGCCCCAGGATCCTGTAATGTAACTGCTCTGAAGAAGATCAAAGAGAAAAAAACAACAACGCAAAACAACAAGACAAAATACAATACACATTGATCCCTGGGCCAAATTGTGTCAAAATGGGAACTCCTGGAATGCAGAGGCTTCTCATAAACTGTATCTAAAAAACTAGAGAAAGAAGACACAAACAAACAGCATATACAGGAAAGATACATTAAAATCATTAAGCAAAAAAAAATAGCAAAAATACTTCACTTCTATTTGACCACCATTCCTTACTCCTGGCCCCAGGATCCTGTAATGTAACTGCTCAGCAAAAAGATCAAGGAGCAGAAAAACAACACAATAACAAGACACAATACATCAATACAATAGAAATTGATCACTGGGCCCAATACATGGGCTCTTAAAAGCAAGCTGCTGCAAATCACAAACCTTCCACGAGAGGGCGCCTCATGCACCTCAAAGTGGAGAAGGTTGCAGAAGCAGAAATCCTAGTGCTTTTTAAAAGTTCCTAGTATTGCACTGTCTGTCTGTCTGTCTGTCTGTCTGTGTGTCTGTGTATGTGTCTGTGTCTCTCTCTGTGTGTGTGTGTGTGTGTGTGTGTGTGTGTGTGTGTGGTGTGTGTGTGTGTGTGTGTGTGTGTGTGTGTGTGTGTGTGTGTCGGTGTGAGTGTGTGTTGTCGGTGTGTGTGTTTGTGTGTGTGCGCTATTTATTCAAGTCTGTGTTTATTCATAATTACTGGCCTCCTTGTTGCGGAGGGTTACAGGCTGCCACTGTCAGTATTGATCAACCTTGGCCTTTCAGAGCTCTACCTGCAAGACAACATTATGCTTTGAAGTACCTTGTATGAAAGGTGTGTTAGGACTGAATGTGTGTGAAAAAGAGTTGTGTAAGTGAGAAGAAATGATTCTATGTTTTCTCTCAATAGATGCAGAGATTCAGAGGACACAGATGGGTTCTTCCCTTACAACCTTGTCCTCTACAATGTGTATTTTCAACGTTTCAAAATGGCTATAACCCTGCTGTTAAGGTAAGCCCTGTCTATGTCATATATACATTTGTTATATTTAGATTATTTTTGGGGGTGTTTCTATTTACTTCATCGATGAGAAGACATGCACCAAATCATGTGGGGACCAGGAATTAATTCTGCGAGCAGTGCATAGAGGACTCTTGCGTCTGTACAAGCTCTACCTTCTGAGCTAAACCAGTGCCCTCTCATCAAGTTCATTAATTCAATGAAAATTACAACATACAATTTTTATGCAATCGTAACATTATCCTGCACAGTGTTAGGTAGAAAGATAGCTGCATGCTATATTAACGATATGATACGCTTTATTGTCCCCTGAGGAAAAATTTGACTCGTAATAAAATGTTGCATAGCTACCTCCACCTTTGTAATACAGTAGTTAGATTTTAAAACTGGACATTAAATGATTACATTTTCCTCCTTTATCTGAAATAATATGCTGTTTTTTTTTCCATTCCACTGCATCAATATCGTAACCTAGCCACAAAAATAAATCCTGTAAAGAAACTTGTCAATGAGGCTGGCAGGGTTATTAGGTACTACTGCAAAGTATCTTTCTGCCACTGGTAGAGATCTGTTTAAAATATCTGACTTATCGTTTTCATGTATCAATTTGCTGATCTTTTTTGGTTATTGTTACTCCTCACAGGTGTCTACAGCAGCTGGCCATTGTTGCAGCTTCAACAAGTACTAGTAATCATCCCAATTGCACTCAGAAGATTTGTGCTGTCCCTCAACTAGAGGTTGCTGTGAAAACTGTAAAAGCTTTGTCCAGATAATGTGCCTTACATTGAGCTTTAATATTAATCTCCCTGTTATGACAACTTTAGCAGCAAAGATTGCCTCAAAATATCCTCACTAGTGAGCATTTCAGTCTCCTTTATTAATATCAATGTGAAGAACACATGACTGTACTGTGCTGGTTTGAGTTTGTCTTCTGTAACCGGAACTTTTTTTTCGTTTCATAAATGATTGTGGATGTTAAAGCTACTGTAAGAATTTTTTCAGCCCAATATGAAACAAAGTGAATTATTACTCGCGGCGCCTTTTTAAGACAAAGAAGGAAATATGATTATCAGCATGAGGGTTAATCAATCTTTATATCAGAATTTCTAATGTTTTAAACTATGTAATGGGGTAGGTGTCAGATAAAGTGATTAAAAGCAAAAACAGCTCTTTATTTTTTACATTTCCCCATGGTTAGGATTCACATAAGCAATACATTTGATTGATAAACTAAAGCAGAGTGAGAATAATAAATGAACACGACAAAATCTTAAAGAGCAAGGAGATACCACTTTGACAACAGGAGTAAAAAATAGGGAAAACGAGGAAGACTCCAGATCAACTTTCAGTGATTTTATAGATGTAGGACACTGTGTGTGTCTTATAATGTGTTTTTATGAGGCAAACCACTGGTTGCAAATAATCCAGGCTGAGTTACCCGGTCCATCCTGACCTCTGTCCTGCAGGATCTCTGAAACATTCAAGTAATCTTCTTTTTCTGCTTCGTGTGCACAATCCTAAGTTTCGATAGACAGGGACGTTTACTTCAGCAAAAGTCCACACTGATCCCATGACTGATTCGCTTCCCACTTCCTCCCCACACACAAACAAGCTGAGCAGCGGGTCACATGACGGCTGCTCGACCCAAACAGAACCCGCAGAGTGAACGCAGTCACCGGGACACTCTCGCTCTCTCTGCTGCTGCACGGTCGAACCAGGGAGCTGACGGTAAACACCGTTTCTCTCTATCATCTGTCTGCTTCTGTTTGAGTTCTGCTGTTAAAACTGCAGGTAACAGAGACACATTTAAGCTACTGCTCTCTTTAACTGAGACTAAACCTGCACCGACCGCACGAGGGCTTTATATTACAGTTTAACGACGCAATGATCAGGATATCTGACATGCACTGACAAGTAAGGTTGAAAACATGTAAGCTCGGCTCTGGATTATTTGATTTTACGATGCACCAAGATAGTAGCTAACTGATAATCCGGTTTATGTGTGCAGCCTTCAACATTGAAAGGTTTCACGGTGCTCTTCATCAATCAAACAAACAGCTCAAAATAACTTGTACTACTGGATGGCAGATTAAGCCTTCATCGCTCCTGTATGCATTTGGATTGGTTATGAAACCAACCGATGCCTCTTTATGAGTTGCTAAAGCATAAGAATGTATACATATGTATATTAAAATGCCTCCGAAACTGCTGCAAAGGACAGTGTCAAACAGTGTGGTTTCTACAGTACACTACTTACATGAATAGGTCACAATCTGCACACACCATTTAAGTCCACTTAACACCATGTATAAGTGTCAACTTAAACATGTTTAAAGCTTGGTACTGGAAATGTAGTTGCTCTGATTTGCCTATTTGAAATATTAAGGTTACAAGTTTTGCATATTAGGCAAGTGCAACAAGCAATTCACTGTGCTTCATATGAGACACCAAAACATTCATGTGGAAAGAGCAGTCACACTGAAGCAAAACTTTTGAAAAGTCGTTAAAACAAGCCATAAATATCAGAGAACACAAACATACTAGAAGGTTGATGAAATAAAACAGGTATTACAATGATCTATCATTACATATAGTAAAAGGCAGCTGTGAATCGGGAGTTTGTTCAGATAATTCAGATAAATGGAGCATGAAAACTAATAGCTGCATAGCTCAGACTCTGAGTCATCCAGTCAACTGTAGATACATGCATGAAGTTTTCCAGTTCCTGCTGAGAGATGCATCCTGTCACCCTTCATGTATGCTTCAGGTGAAGTAGGCCGACTTTGTAACTGTCTTAATGTAGTTTTAAAAACTCAGGTTCTGAGTCCATGACTACTTCCAGACTTCTGGCCTGGTCAGTGGTTTTCATCTGTGCCAACTGAAGCTGACTATATATATATTATATGGCTCATCTGATTGACAAGCGGGCCCACTGTAACCATTAGCCCAGAGGCTAAAGTCTGCCCCAGCCCCACCTCTTTGTGTCCAGGTGAGGTTTGAGTTGGAAAACGTCACTGAGACGACATCCTTGTTTATAAAGTCAATGGCACAGATAGGATGGACACAAAGCTACATCTGGCCATAGCGATACATGTCACAATGATAGATTGTTTAAAAAAAAATGGATGTAGCATCCTTGACATCATTCATCTGTTCCTGAAGTGCTGTTTTGAAGCCGATCATCAGTGGATGCTATTTTGGAAATGCTAAACACAACCTAACTTTCGTCCGAGCTAGTGTGATGTAAAGAGGCGGGCCATTAGCCTTTTCATAGCTACAGTGTTCCCGCCTGTCAATCAAGTCAGCTGCACCCTTATTTAGGCAAAACACTTAAGTTTAATATCTTAAAAAAGTAACGAGTTATAAAAAATCCCCCGTACAGTGTTCTGATAGAGAAATTAGCTATTCAAATTCAAAGGTTTTTTTGAACCAGGCTGTGTTTATTCCTGCTGTAAAGATTGTCTTTTTTCAAATAAGTGTGTATGTGGTTTCTGGGGGTTTCTGCAGCCAGCTTCTAGTGGATGCTTGAGGAACTGCAGTTTTTAACTTCCCCAAGGGCTTGATATTTAAGACTGGAGGTTGCCTCTTGGTCACAATGTAGGGGTAATAGTTTCATACATATATTTCAAAGCTGTAAGAAGGTAATGAAATGAAGACACTTCTATTCAATTAGTTTGTTAACATCCCTTTAACGTCAGCACTACTTTAAATTTCTGCTTTTTTAAAGAGATCAAATCTCTGCATGCAAACTAAATTTCAAGTCGATACAGTTTGCCGTAAGGTGACAACGCCACAAAACTAGCATGGTATTTCCTCACACTTCTAGAATTTACATGCAGACTTGATTCAAAGTTACAGTTCATGTCCTGTGATGTGTTTTTCTGAGAGAATGTGCATCAAAACTTTTAATATTTGCAATTAATTATCATGTTTTCCATCAGAGGAAAAATGTCTGTGGAGAAGTTGCAGGAATGGAGACAGCGGATGCAACAGAGCTCACAGTGTGGTCGACTTCTGGCTGAAATACTCTCATGACACCGTCCATGGTACTTACGTCGCAAAATTAAATCAGTTGCATGTAAACTGTGAACACAGAGTTGAGTTTGTGTCCTCGGTGATGAACCTGTGTTTCTGCATTCTTTCTCAGAGGCTTCTTCACGTGCCTCGGGAAGGACGGGAAGGTATACGATGACCTGAAGTACGTCTGGCTGCAGGGGAGACAGGTCCGCCTCTACAGTGACACAGCTGCACTGTGTAAAATGTGCTCTTTAGGTGTCAAGTGAATACTGTGTCTTGTTTCTCTCACAGGTGTGGATGTATTGTCGCCCTCTACAGAACCTGGAACGTTCCGCAGGCCTGAAATTCTGGAAGCAGCAAAAGCGGGGTGAGTGTGAGCGAGAGACAGGAGGATGTTTTACTGAATGAGCTGCAGACTCATAACTGAACTCCTGCTGCATGAGAGAAAACAGAGAGCTCAGTGTCAGGGGGAGAATCTATGCTGGAAAGGAAGAAGAGTGTGCTCTGTTTAGACCACAGGCTGCATCATTCATTAAGAGCAAAACCAATGTGCTGACTAATCTTAAACCTGCGACCGCTTAGAGTACAGATAAACTCCAGCAGTGAAACTAGAGATGGAACATTTACAATAATAATCCATAGAAGCTATATACATCATAACATGGGAAGTACACATAATAAAGAGACATCAAAACATACGTAACACATGAATATACAACATCGACTCTAAAGAAGTTGGGCCGATGTTTAAAATGCTGATCTAAAACTAATTTTGATGGATTGCAAATAATTTAAACCTTATATTTAATTAGGCTAACATTTCACACAGCGTCCAGACTTTTTGACATTGGGTTTGTAACTGCATGACTTTTCATGGATGCACTCCTGGTTGGCAGGAGTCTGAACTCTGCAGGAAGAGAGCACTGATCGCTTACAGGATGATCTTTGTCCTCTGAGTGGTGCCTGCTTGGTAACATGACCGAGATCGTACCAAGTCAAACAGTCTCTCTTCAAAGTTTGCCTGCTTTTATTAACAGCACAGAGTCTGTCAAATGTACAGATGATCATAACATTGAAAAATGAACTCAAAGAAGAATAAAGGAAGCAAGTGACCTCTCAGCGTCAAACTCCTCAGCTTTCTCAATAAGAACGTTCTCTAATCGGCCTTTCTGCAGACAACTTCAGTGTTAGCATCAAAACATCGTAGACCCTCCAGCACAGACACATGCACATTTTACACAAATTAAATAAATGCATTTTATTTTATAGAATAATCTGCTGCTTGTTTTAAAACATCAGCTCAATAAAGACTTCAGTTTAGACTTAGATCATACTGCTCCACACGGTCTTGTATCCGGATGCGATGAGAGCAGGGCTTCTTCTTTTGTCTAATGTCTTAAACATCATATTTTTACAACATGTACCCCACATAGTCTTCAGAATTCACCCCTGAAAATGTCTGCAAATGAACATTAATGTAGTTATATTCTGCAAATCAGGCACAAAAGCAGTTCTTCAAATTATTTAAAATATCTTGACTTGTTTGGTATATTTTCCCTTGAAAGTCTGTTGCCTGGAGTTTGGGCTTTGCGGATAATATGCAAGTGAAGTGTACAGAGGTTACGTTCCACCCTTTGCCACATGTCACTCTCATCTCTCTCCTCCCAGGTTCCTGCCTCTATCGACTGTCCTCTCGTTAAATGCATAAAAAAAACGAAAAAAATAAAAAGTCTGGATGCTTACGTGTCTTCTAGCTGAGGCTTCATGTTTGTCCGTGCATTAGTGCAACAGATGGTGCAGTGCCATCTTTGTTTGTAGACTGAAGTGAATAATGACAGAGAGGAGAGTGTTTGCTCTGCTTCCTGCTCATCACCACAGAGTGAACAACAAATCGGGGCACCCGCTCAGGGGTGAATAAAAACAGGCATGCTTTTAGCTTAACCTGTGATTAATTTGAATATTTGTGGAAGGTTTCTGAGAATAAGGATGACAAAAGTCGAACCACCCCACAGAGAAGCATAGGTACTTTTTAATAAGGTCAAAACATGAACTTAAAGCTCCGGTGAGGAGTTTTTGCGTGGTCATGAAATGGACTGAAATAAACAGTGATGCCTCTTTATGACCTAGAAACGCAAACAAGGTGTTAGAAAAAGTATTGATCTTTTCTGTTTTGTTATTTTAAAGCCTGAAATCGCTGTGAGAGGATAGATGTCAGGTGAAGTGTTTGACAGCAAGTCAAGTAAACCCTTTTTCTGCAGTAAATATTCCTAATGAGGGAAATAGTTGGACTGTTAGTTGAAAGCAGGAGGAGATAACATAATTTACACATGTACGGGACGAAATAAGCAAGATCACTTAGTCCACATGGGGGCGCCAAAGTCAACACAAACAGAAAGTTCCTCACAGGAGCTTTAACTCAAGTTTAGGGTGCAACATCTTTGATTTTCAGCACACTTGACATGGCTATTTGTCAAATTAACCCTGCATACACAAAGAAAAAAAAAATATAGTAATGTATTAGCTCTGCCAATATTTAAGAAAATCTTCGATATGTTGCATAAAAAGTACTAAACTGTAGATTGGATTTCAGTCTTGTGACCCAGATTTTGGTCCCAGTTGTGTTTTTTTTCTGACTCTTTTCTATCATGTCAGCACAAAGCTGTAAAAAGTGCATACATGTTCCCAACCTGTCTGAATAAGAGTCATTCTAATAAGCAACTTGTGTTTTTTATTTATGTTTTGAAGGGGTTTTATCCTCACAGCGTACATAAATGTTTATAACCATAAGCTAACGTGGTTGTGTTTATGTATTTCAGGAGGATCCTTCCTCAGAAAGTTTGCTCGTGTGTCCGGCAGCAGCAGCAGCAGCGGTCAGTGGAAATGTGCCTTCTGTTTAACCAGAGATGGTAAAGCGGTGAAAGTTCAGAGAACGATATTCAGTGAGTGTTTCTACATCCTGGCCATGGACGAGCTGAGCAGAGTCACTGGTGACAAGGACATGCAGGTACAAACACACCTTTAAATCCATTTTTTATCTGGACTTAACTCTGGTTTTTTACTCTGCTAGTTAGGAAGCCTTTTGATGACAGCTCTGGGGTGATAAGAAAGTTCCCACAACTTGAAACTTGAAAAACGTCCTTAACGATCATTAAACTCCAGTTGTGTAAGCTAAAACAGCTATTACATTGGATTCATGCTGATGGTGCATGAACAGAAATCAATGTTGAAATAGAGTTCCCTGTTTTTGGAAACATGGATTTTTGATTTAGTGTGACACATCACAGAAGATTTGATCCACAAATAACAGGAACATGTTAACTGTTGAACTACGATGAATTCATCTTAAGATTACAATTACCTGCTTTTGCTCTCCATACAACCAAAGCCTGCTAATATGTGATTGGTCAACACTACTCAGACTACTAAGGCATCACAAATAGGCTGTATCATACTGGGAGTTTGGTTTGGTTTGGTTTTTGGTAGTAAACAAGTCTGAACACACTGTCTCACACGTTTGACACACACAAACAGACACACACACACACACACACACACACACACACACAGACTCCGACAGACATCTCTCCTCCCGTTGTGTTATCCAGCGCGAGGCCGAACAGATGATGGAGCAGCTGATCTTCTGGGTTCGGGAGGACTCGTCAGGTCTGGGCCGGCCGCAGCTCCCTGGAGACGTTCCCACCAACAGCATGGCGGTTCCCATGATGCTGTTGTGTCTGGTGCAGCAGCTGACTGAAGGCCAGGTGGAGGAGGTGGTGCAGAAGTACAGAGAGCTGGGAAGCTGGTGTGTGGAACAGATTCTACAACACGTCCAGGTGTGTACACGAGAGACACGACTCATGCTTTGTCTCAAACATGACCTGTCAGAGCTCCACAGGATGCCTGAAAGCTTGTGTCCTGTCTCAGCTGCGGTAGGGTTGGCTTCACAGCAGACAGGGTGTAGACACAGCAGAGAGAAGCAGCAGATCTTAAGACATAAGCCCTTTTTACACATGCACTGCACTCCTAAAAATGTCCTGAAAATGTTCAGGTGAGCTGCATGTGGGAATGCAAACAGCTGGATTTATTACTCAGACTTTTTCCTGCAGGTAAGTCAGGAAAACTCACTCGCGAGTTGACAATACATAATGTGATGGTGTGATCTTTGTGCATGTAATGAAGCTACTCCCTCCTGCAGTGTGTTCTTTCTCTCTCGTAAACTGATACTGTGAATACGTCTGATCAAGCAAAGCTTTGATTTGGAAGCAAAAGCTCTCGTCATAGTGTCAACCCCAGCCTTAGAGCCATGTAGGATTTATTGGAAACACTGCATCCTTTTTACATCAGGAGCTTCCCTGAAACTTTCTAGACACTGTCAGGAATGCATGTGAGAAAGGGTCTAAGATTGCTATTTGCGGGGTTACCTTTGAGAACTACTGCAGCTGGAAAGCTAACTGCTAACAGTGTGAAAAATCATGGATACTTTACCAAAGATGGCACCTGGATGGAACAAGAAGTAAGGCTCACCTGGCATGAACAGCAAACATCCGTATTACTTTACCTTAGTGTTGTTGCAGCTGTCCTCATCTGTTGATTGCTGATATTAGAGGCTTTTAATATTCAGGTGGAGCCAAGGTTTTTTTTCAAATAGCTGTTAATTTTACAAAGAGCTGCACCTCTTTTGTACTTTCTGTAAGATAGTTTTACAGAAGAGTCTTTTGTGTTGAGCCCAGGGGATGAATCAATCACTTCATCTTTATTTATATAACACCAAATCAAGACTCTTTCCAAACAGAGCAGGTCTAGACCGTAGTCTATGTTATATTATTAACAAATACCCAACATCAAGACAGGATAAGATCCAGTCCCATCTTACAGACATGACTCAATCTGATCTCATCTTAATCCCCCATGAGCAGAGCACTTTGCAGCATTTAGCAAGTTACAGTGGCAAGGACAAACTTCCTTTAACAGGCAGAAACCTCCAGCAGGACCAGACTCATGTTAGGCCGTCTACGGCAGAGATCCAGTGGAACCTACGAGACAAGGGAGCTCAGGGACTCCATAAAGGTCTATGGTTAGTAACTTTAATGGGACAGGAAGATTTAAAGTAAGTGACAGGCAGACAGAAGAGAGAGAGGGAAAGACAGGATCCCCGTGTGTCAGTTCTCCCAGCAGTCTAAGCTTATAGCAGCATAACTAAGTGCTGGTCCAAGCCTGAGCCAGCTCTAACTATAAGCTTTATCAAAAGAAAAAAAGAAAAGTTTGAAGCCTACTCTTAAAAGTAGAGATGGTGTCTGCCTCCTGGACCCTGACTGGTAGATAATTCCAAATAAATTTGGTGGAACATTTATGATGAAGGAACATGTATCCACAGCTCAGTTACACATGCATGAGCCAGATTAAAGCACAGGTAGGTCTACCTGCTCGGCAGCCTTAAGCATTCAGCAGTGTCATTGTGCTAGCTGTAGGGTCCTCAGACATGAGCCAAGCGTCATTCTTGTTTTGCGTCTTTAATGCTGCATGTAAAAAACATTTCAAGCCCTTTTCAAGATAGGCAGATATGTTGAAATTCCTTAAGGAAAATAACACGATTCTGGCCATCAGTTTTATTGATGCAACAACACTTTATGCACCAGTTATTTCTGAACTTTAAATAGGTTGCAAGAAAGCAGCAAAGATAATCAAACACAACTCTTACTCATGTTTTTGTTTGGATGGAACATGTGTTGTAAACAAGTTGTCCTTCCTTGAGATCAGATGACAGACGTTACAGATTCACTCCAACTCCATAAGAAACATTTCCATTCAGTGATTTAAGAAGATTAAAATCACAGTTTCTGTTTCTCTTTCTGTAACTCCACTCAGAGAGACGGCACGGCTATTTTAGAGAACGTATCAGTGGAGGGAAAAGAGCTGCCAGGCTGCCAGGGCCGGCAGCAGAACCCAGGTAAACACACACACACACACACACACACACACACACACACACACACACACACACACACACACACACACACACACACACACACACACACACACAGTGAGAGCATGGTGAATCTTGTACTCTTTCTTTTTTAGTTTTTTTTGCTTACCTCAGCATTCTCCATATTTCCTCTGGTGCTGACTCAGGACACGCTCTGGAGGCAGGCTGGTTCCTGCTGCAGTTCAGTGCAGAGCGAGGGGACATGAAGCTCCAGCAGACCGCCATTAACAAGTTTGTGGAGCTTCCTTATCAGGCCGGCTGGGATAAAGAGCACGGAGGCCTCTTCTACTTCCTCGACGTGGATGGTCACTGCCCCACACAGGTGAGACAGAGTACAAAATGATGCTTAGCTTAGCTTGTGATGATATATTGTTTATGAATGTTGTCTCATGTGTTTGGATGCTTGTGTGTTTGTGATCAGCTGGAGTGGAGCATGAAGCTGTGGTGGCCTCACTGTGAAGCTCTCATTGCCTTCCTGATGGCCTACAGTCAAACCAAGAGACCAGAGCTGCTCCAGAGATTCTCTCAAGTTTATGAATACACATTTAGCCATGTGAGTTTTCTTTTCTTTTGTAGGGATAGTTCGTTTTTGTTGAAGTACGGATATATGAGGTAAGAAAGTTCAACCTGGTGGAAACGGTTCTGCTCATTTTTTAGAGCATGTGCAGTGGCTTCAGTCCTTGTTGCATGGTGGATTCTCATTCCCAGCATGATTTGGTGCATCCCCTCTCTCTCCCCACACTTCCTGTCTGTCTTTAACTGTGGTATCTGAGAAAGGGAGAAATATCTATAAATAAAAGAGCTCTGACCCGAACATTACTGGAAGTGTACGTAATAATAAGAAAACTGTGAGTGCTTCAATGTTGCACGATTTTCAGATGCAACACATCCATGCTCCTCCGCCTGCAGCGCACTAAAAAAGTGCAGAAAATAAATACATTTTTAAAAATGGCAGATACCTACCTCTGTGTTCTTTAGTGCACTGTAAAGCTGGTTAACTCTGCATGTGTCTGACTCTCTGCAGTTTCCTGATGCTGAAGGAGGCGAGTGGTTCGGCTATTTGACACAAGAGGGGAAGGTAGCTCTGGATATGAAAGGAGGGCCGTTCAAAGGTATGAACGTTTATTATCAAAGTGAAATCTTTCAAAATCAGCCTGTTTTGAAGCTTTTCAGTTGACGTGATGACTCTTATCAGGATTAGGACTGAATATATCAATTAGTCTTGGTCCTTAGCTGATGAGGAGGGTTAGCTTCAGCATTTGTAGTCTTTAGCTGCTCCTCCTTTCGTTCTCCTTGAATTCTCACTGAATTTGAGTTTTCCTGTGTTTGTAAAACATGTGAACCTCTTCTTCTCCTCAGGGCTCTTCCACGTTCCTCGCTGCCTGTACATGTGTGAGCGTCTCTTGGATGATCTGCTGGTTAAGCCCTGAGAACATCACGGATGTTATAAAACAGGGATTAAAACTGCTCCAGGTTACAGAGTCAGGTCAGAAAGCAGAATTGCACTAATGACCAAACATACAGGAGCCCTCAGTGGACAGGCATCCCTTCAATTTCCTGTGATTAACAAGTAATTTCCGGTTATTTTTCTCAAGGGCTCCACTTATTTTCTGATTATCTGGGAATAACGAAGCTTACTTTTTTGTGCTAAAGAAATAAAGAGAAAAAACAACGGGTTGGTCATGACAAGCGTTTACTGACTGTAAGGCAAAATTTTCAGAGCTCCCCCTGCTGACTGGCTGCAGTGTATATATAAAGCCAACCTCTACCATTTTAACATATGAGACATTAGTCAAATTATGAAATTGTTTGTCAAAGATCGTTTCTGTCATTGTAGGGAGATAGTTTCTTATCATGCTGATTTATGTCACAGTGTTCATGTTTCTGACTAGTTTACTTTGAATTAGTTATTTGATGCTATATAAAGGGGGTATAAAGTAGAAAGAGGGCAGAGGCGAATTAACTTCAATCCAACTTTTCTTCAGAATTTTTACTTTTCTCCTGGAATGCTGAGATCAAAGGCAGAATTCTAGAACTCTGCCTTGATCTCATATGCAGAATTCTAGAACTCTGCCTTCATCTCACATGCAGAATTCTAGAACTCTGCCTTGATCTCACATGCAGAATTCTAGAACTCTGCATTTGATCTCAGGCAGAATTCTAGAACTCTGGCTTTGATCTCACATGCAGAATTCTAGAACTCTGCCTTCAATCTCACATGCAGAATTCTAGAACTCTGGCTTTGATCTCACAGGCAGAATTCTTAGAACAAGGGTAACCAATGAGGCTCCTGCAACAGTGCTGTGTGCACCAGATTATCAGAGTAGAGGAGGAACGGTGAGAGGGAACGTAACAAACACTAACACAAGAGTCATTGAACATTCCAGAACCCTGAGTGTCTGCTTCACACAAGAATCTGTAACGCTGTGGACTGGACCCACCTGAGGACTGGACCCACTTGAGATAACTCTGATCTGTCTGTCCAATTAATATACAGTCAATGGTTGAGCCTATTTTTAAGTTTATTTTGTGATTTAAAACTTGTGAGTTATTTTCTGATGTGCAAGTGTATCAAAAACTACTCATGCAAGAATCCAACCAGTTATCACGGGACACTGGAGTAAATAAATGTATGGATGGATGTCCGCTGAGAGCCTCTGTAGAAGAGTTATTGATTCCTTCATAAAAACACGTCGTCAGCATGAGGCTGGTTGAAAGAAACATTACAACATTGATACATAATTAGTTTTTTTTTTATCTTGTGGTCATCAGCGGCTGTTTGTATTCAACATAATGTAAGAATATCTAATGTCTGTTTTTCTAACTGTGCTATATCACATATTATCTGTAATTTCTTTTTCTTTGCACTTGTCTATCCAATCTGTTTGTTGATATCCTCCCTGTAAGCTGCTTTGTAGCCAAAACTGTACCGTTGACAAGAGAGAGCAGCATAAAATACCCATATAAGGGTCCTTTATCATGTGCATAAGGGGTGATCGCTATGATGAGTTAAATCAAACCAATATTTTTATATAAAAACGTGCCTTTTGCACAAACACAGTGAGCCTTTTAGAAAGAGTGTATCTCTATGTCTCATTCATTCCATTTTATACCGTTTATTTAGCAGCTCTGCTAGATGTCTGTTTTATTCACAAACTCTCCAGGAGTGACTGTCACGTGCTGATGAACTAAAAGGGAAAAATAATGCTGCAGTGTTTTAGTGTTAGTGACATGCTTGGCCAGTACCTTTTCTACTTGTAAACATACTTTACAGCTGATTTTATGTGATTTATGCAAATATCATGAAATATGTCAGGTAATTGAAGAGCTTTTGTGAAGCATTGTTTCTGTGATGAGTGATGTTCGGATTAAACTCTTTCTATACAGCTTCTGTTTTGTTTTTTGGGGGGGTTTTTTTGTTTATTAGAAATAACGTCAATGCATCTCCATTGCTGGTAAAGCAAATAACTAAGCCCCAACTAGCCACACAGATTAAGATAAATGGTGATTGAATTCATTGAATTGATCTTGAACATATTTATATTTATAAAGGAGATATTCTTAAGTCTTTAGGGCTGGGGCGTCAAACTCATTTCAGTTCAGGGGCCACATACAGCCCAAGTTGATCAGAAGTGAGCTGGAGTAAAATCATAACCATAACCTATAAATAATGAAAACTCTAAATGTTTCCCTTTATTTTGTAGCAAAGTACATTATGAAAATGCTAACATTTAATGTACTGTCTTTCTACAAAAACAGCTGTTGTATTTTTCGCCATGATGAGTTTCATAGTGGGGCCAAATATTACATTCTGTAAGCCCTGAAACCTGCTGTGAACACACCAAACACACAGGTTTCCTAATCACCTGACACGGAGCGTAATGTTTACTGCAAAAGAACAGATAGATTATAATAATGAAGTAGGTAAAGTTGACTATTATAGACCCCCCTGCTCCAGCATGAACAGTTTGCTAGCTGGACAGTTGCATGAAGGGGTGTAGTGCTAGTGCTAGTAGTGACGGAGCGCACCTGTAACGCATGCACATGTATAGTAAGCATGCACACGATATGTGGCCCCTTTCGAAGATTGTGGATCCATCGTTCCTGCTGTGACAAGTTTACATATACCTCAACTTTAGTGCTAATTGGACCATCTTATAGTGCTCTAAAAAGTCTTTATGAATCTCAACCGGATTATGCAAACTGCAAGTAATCTATTTTCGCTGTTCAGGTGAGCTAGTCAGCACTATGATTTTATGCGACTCCCAGAGGACAAATTTGAAATAGTTACTTTTATTGAAAAATTGCAGTTAATGTCTTCTCTGTAATTTTTTCACTTTGCAAAGTCGTTCTGCAGGCCGGATTGGAACCTCTTGCGGGCCGGTTTTGGCCCGCGGACCGCATGTTTCACACCCCTGCTTTATTGTAAGCGTTCCGCAGCCACTAGGTGTCGCTGTTTGAAGTTGAGTTTGAAGCCTCGCAGCTTGAATCCATATCAGCACTAAAATAAATAAAAACGTCACATTTTTAAATCGACCTACCTGCCCATCACTACACCCATCACTAAACTTTTTCGTTCTCATCTGTAAATTGAGTGTTTTTCGGGACAAAAGAACAACAAACAAAAACTCTCCGAAGCGGATCCGGAACTGGTGTTTTGACGGCAGCCATCAAAATGGTAAGGAGCGTTCAAGAGCTGCCAGGGTTCAAACAGGGTTCAACATCGACACTAATGTTTCAAAGTGAGCAGAGAAATAGAAACTGACAGAGACGATTAGTAACCATAGTATGTTAGTAAAACGTTATTTAGCTTGGGAGAGAGTTTTTGGTAGGCTACGTGGTTAACAAAAACAATACTGCAACAAAGCTGTTTTATTATGGTGTGTTTAAAACTGTATTTAGAACATGTAAAAAGAAATGTACAGAGGAACAAGTAGGCAAAAAAACTATTTACTAACAATGGCATAATGTAAAAATAATTTGGAAATATGTATTTAGTCCCCAAGAAGGAGTGTGAAGAAGTACAAGCTCATTAAATATCCCTCTAGTGGATATCAGATTATTGTCTTTACACTGAAAAGCATACAGTCAGCTTCCTTATCTTTGTTAAACCTCAACATGAAACTGTTTCTAGTCTAAATATCTAGTATTTATTACAAATTATATTTGTCTTACAGAAGATATAACTTTTTAGAAATCTAAATAAAATATTAATTCTAATTAATGTAAAGTAAAACCTTCTAATTTTATTCATCTTACAGACTATACACCTGTACATATAACATTTAACATAACTTTCAAATATATATGTAATATTTAACATTTATCTTAATGAACCTTAATCTGAATTGTTGGTGTTATCATTTATACGTATGTGTCACTTATGTCTAAGTACCCAAATTAACCATATATGATTACACTTTATTCTTTTTTTATGCATGTATACTTATTATGGCTTCCAGTATCTATTAGATTATTTTATTGGTTTTTAAATCTCTTAATGATCTTGGCCCTTCTTATTTATCAGATTTGCTTTTATCGTATGAGCCAGTGAGAGCCATCAGGTCTTTAGTGGACTTTTAATTGTACCAAAAATAAGAACAAAGACTCACGGTAAGGAAGCCTTTTATCATCACGGCCCACGCCCGTGGAACACCCGACCTGAAGATCTGAGGGCTGCACAGAGTATCAACATTTTTAAGAGCAAACTCAAGACCTACCTTTTTAGTCTTGCTTCAAACTGAATTTCATTCTTATAACAGTTTTATTTATTTATTATCTAGTTCATTTTAGTCACTTTTATTCTATATTTATGTACCTATTTATTTTATCTATTTTAAGTATAGCATCTTATTTTCTTTTAATGGTTTAATATTTTAGTGTTTTATTATCTTAGAAATGTATTTTGTTTTGGTGATTTTAATTTCCTGTGTTTTAACATCTTATTTTATCTCCAGTGTTTCCTCATTAAGATATCATGAGAGCGTTTACTCAGTTCGTTCAGCAACTTCTTTTTTATTCTATTATTATTGTTTTTATTACTATTGTTGCATATATTGTGTTCTTAACCTTAGGATTGTGGGGTGGGATCTTTTTCTTAATTTATTCTATATTAAGTTGTTTTTATGTACAGCACTTTGTGTTACTATGTCATTGTATGAAAAGCGCTTTATAAATAAAGTCTGATTTATTTATTATGCTTTATTATTTACACAAAATTGAAGACAATTTGAGAAAAATGCACAGTATAAGTTAAATAAACACCTGGTTGTTGTGAGACACTTGATAATGAAAATCGTGTCTTTAGAACTTCTATAAGGGTTCAGTTTTTTTGTTTTTCTTCATAGTTCATCTGATTTTTTTTGTAATTGTCACTGTTTTCTTTTTTCATATTTTATTTCAATCTTACCCATTGATCTGAATATTTTCTGGTTTATTTTTCTTAATTCTCAAATAAAATCATATTTGTTTGGTTCATATTCATTATATATTATATAGGCATATCCTGAAGGGATCTCTTGTAGTTCTTGTAAACTGTTGATGTTTTGTTGTGTTGAACGCAGCTTGAATCATAGACCGGAAGTTCGTGATAACTGAGGCGGAAGCTGGGAGTTCAACCGCGAGAAGAAAATCTAGGAATAGTTGAATCGAAGAGCGGATAAAAAACATTATTTAACCCGACAGAGGACGAAATGATGCAGCTTACAGATTCACCGAAGGACACTTTTCAGACGGAAATAACGATGGTATTTTTGTCGTTATCAGAAACTCTTCATGATCCTCTCTGTTGTGTTCACGGTCAGCATGTGTTGACATGTTAAGGTCCTTTTTTTATTGACGCTGCTCTTTTCATCTGGAGGAAAACTTTAAAGTTTAAGGCGTTTCCATGAAGGATGTATCCAGCAACAAAAAACATGGACACCATTTCCAGGTAATACCGTAATGACTGTATTACATGTATCACACTGTATTACAATGCGCAATGTAACGTTATATACCTTGTAATAAGCAAATAAGAAACCTGTACCCTGATAGACAGAGTAGGTGTAGGTTTGTTTTTGTGTTCAAACCTAACTAATGATTTAATACGTTTATAGAGGACCTACTGCCAGGGCCGGTGTGTTTCTGGAGACTTCAATGGGCACAAACGCCCCCCACCCCTCCCCTGTTGTAACATAATTTATTGCCTTTATTCCACTTAATTTCTGTTATTTAGTATAAGCTTTGAATATCATTAATATTTAGGAACAATTTTGGATTATCTGGTTATACATGTAGGAACCAACCAGGTAATACAGCAGGTCTCAGGTAAGGAATAAATTGCAGGCTTCTCTCACCCATTAGCACAGAAAGGGTCAGCAGTACTCACCCTCTAGCTAATTTAATATAAGCTAACGTAGGTGTTATTACCAAGCAGCAACCTCCGGTCTCAAAATATGAAGCCCATGCACAAGTGTGAAAAAACTACAATTCATCGAGCGACCGCAGAAACACCAGAAACCACATACACACTAGTTAAAAAAAGAGGATCTTTACAGCAGAAATAAACGTGTTTACAGACTGATTCAAAAAACAGCTTGGGTCTGAATAGTTATTTTCTCTATTGGCACACACTGTATAGGGTTTACTTCACTTATAATTTATTTATTCTGAAGTTATAAAGATTAGAGACTGCATAAACTGACTTGATGGACTTGACATCAGTGATGTCACTCGATAAGGCGGATTTAAACTTCTGCCTCTCTCCTACGCAGCAGGGGCTGACGCGGACATGAGCTCCACATACTTGTGTGTTGATGTGTCTGTGTCGCGCAGCAATTCTCCGCCGAAACGCTTGAGGGCAGTGTGGTCTCTCTAATAGCCGGTCGCCTGATTCCGGCCCTGCTACAATTTCTGTTTACTTTTCCACAGCGATTCAGAGCGTGTTATGTTAATCTACAGCTGATACATGTTGCTGTTTAGCTTACAGACATGATTACATGAAGAAGAATAGAGAGGAGGAGATGAAATACACGGCCGATGTGCGGCCAATGAGCGGGGATCCCGGAAGTGCTGTAAATGCAGGAAACACAATGCCGCCGAGTCGAACAATCACAGGGCTTGCGGTCCGTGTCGATGCTACTTGTAGTTACATTTTGGAGGAGGTGCACGTCAGCTATGTGCGTAGGCCTCTGCGTAGGTACGGGAGCTACGCAGACCCCCAGCGTAGGGTACGCCGTCGATTTGACGCAGAAGTATAAATAAGCCTTTAGTTTTTGAAACAGCTTTGAAGCCTTTCGTCGGTGTCGCCATATTGGAAATGCTGACTCATGCTAATTTAGTTGGCCTAGCTAGTTGCTAAAAGGCAGAGCTGAGGCGGGCCTTAAAGGCTGGTTTACACTTCTCAGTCAACCCTACACAGCAGTGGTTGACGCGGACGTGAGCTCTACAAACTTGTGCGTTGATGTGTCCGTGTTGAGAGGAATACTCCCCTGAAACGCTTGAGGGCAGTGTGGTTTCTTTGTTAGTCGTGCCGCCTGTTTCTGCCCCGCTACGTTTTCTGTTTACTTTTTCACAACGATTAAGAACGTATTGTGTTCATTAAGAGCTGATACATGTTGCTGTTTGTCATACAGACATGATTACAGGGAAGAATGGAGAGGACACGTTGGAGGAGATGAAATACACAGCCCATGTGCATGGTTCCCGGAAGTGCGGTAAATGCCGAGCTGACCAGTCACAGGGCTTGTGGTCCGCAGCGATTCGACGCGTAGTTACATTTTGGAGTTACATTATGTCTGACTGTCAGTTGAGTCGGCCATGCTGCTAATTATGCAAAACTCTTACGTTTAATATCTTCAAAATAAAAGTTGCTGCTCCTTTTTCAGTTTACTAGATTTTTCGGTTGTAGCTTCCAGTCTTTGTGTCTTTAACCTCTCGTGTCTTTTCAGCGCTGTTGTTGTTTTATCATGGTTTTCTCTCCATAAACAAACAGCTGACAGCTTTTTTTGCACTGATGTGTGTCTGTGTGTTTTTCCCCAGTGGGACTGGGATCACATACCAAGCCACACCTGCTGTCGGAGCCAATGGACAGATCATCATGCAGCTGATTCCTGTTCGAACTGTGAAAGAAAACGGTGACCTGGCTCTGATGATGGAGTCCGAATGTAACCCGACGCTAAAGAGGACGGCGACCGTGAGTTTTACCCCAAAACCGGTTGAGGTGGTCACCCCGGATCCTTGTGTCACACAGTTTGTCAGGACGCAGGTTTCACTCGGGAGTGTCTTACCTAATAAAGCAAATTTTAATCTTCATAACTCAAAAGACAAACCTTCACCTCAGAAACAGTCTCTGCTTGAAGAAGTGACTCTGATTGAAACACCTGCAGAGCTCTGTGACATGTCAGAAATGGACAAATCTTCACCCACCCTGACAGATCACAGCGTTGAGATCTCTCCTAATAAACAACTCCAGAGAGTCCCAGCCTCTGAGCTCCCTCCAACCATCAGGAAACATGTTCTCACTTCATCAGACGATCTGGTCTACGTTTCAACCACCCAGCCTGTGGATGATGATGTTATTCCAGTAGAATCTTCTGTTCAATCTTCACTGAAACAGCTCCCCAATAAAACTCCTTTACTTCCATCTGTTAGACCCAAACCAAGTCTGAAGTTCATCCCACACGCTCCACAAAGACCTAACAGCCCCATCAGGTGGATGATAGAGGAAGAGGAGGTCCTGGCGCCTCCTGTCCTGCCGTCTTCTGGTGTCGCTGACAAGATTCTCCAGAATTTGGCTGAGAGGGAAAGAGCTCATTGGTCACAAGATATCTTAAATAATACCGTGTCTGGAGACAGAGAGGAGGACGCCTTGGTCCTCTGCAACGGGGAAGTGTTCCAAAAGTGTAGTCCAACACTTCAAACCGGAACAAGTGACTCATCCACAAGGAGCTATGTATTCACCAAAACTACTTTACCCCCTCAAAAAACGCCTGCAGGGTTGTCTCAAAGTAGGAGGATCTACAGGTTCATCCTTCCACAAAGGTCAAATGACGTGATCGATCTTTGTGACGATGGCCATGCTCTGAGGAAGTATCGGCAAGCAACATCAGCAGTCACCGTCCCTGAGGAGGACAATGTGGTATTCATGTCCTACACTCCACCCGACTCAGGGTCTGGAGCAGCAGAGGACCTGATTCAAGAAGGGGTGAACATGAACCGTGTGAACTCGAGGGACACCCGAGAGGAGAAGTGCACGGGGATGGATTTAATAACAGGCAGCGTAGACGATGCCAGCACCTCTGACAGCAGCAGCATGTGCTCTGCTGTCGACATCAACACCTGGATCATTGAGGTGAGACACGTCTGTCCCTGTGAGACAGATTATATATGACTCTGCACATCCACTGACTTCTCTGTGCTCTGGTTCTTGAACATCAGCATTTGGATATTATTTAAAACCTGTTCTCACGCTCAGATTAAGAATGAGCTCACAGCATTAGGGCTCGTCTTCTTTACAGCGTTCATATTTTAATATATGATCTTTTCTGTTTGCAGAACTTTTATCATCCTGCACCAGTTTCTTTGCTGAAACCAGCATCCCAACATATCTCCGACCACCTCCTCCGACGGATGTTTGGGATCACAGCTGATGTTAAAATTATCCTGCAGAGGATTGATGAAGCTTCAACTGGGGCTCCTCCTGTAGTGCTTCATCACAGTAAGTCCACACTCACAGAGGTTCACTATCAGAAACCAACGAGCAAACCGCATGAAGAAGAAGAACCCAGTCGCCAAGAGAGTGAGGGCTGCTGTGAACTGTCTGTAGCCTCTGTGACTCCTTACAGACTCCTCAGACCTCCCACATGTTCACACTTTGAAACAGAAACTAAACCTCTCCCTTATTCTGAGACTAAGAATCCTTCAGATCAAAGTGACGCTGAAGAGGACATGTTGATGGGCTACATGGAGCCAATAGATGAGGATTTGTTCAGCATGGATGAGAGGCACAGCCCGCACAAACATGGTCTCAGAAAGAGGATCAGACGAACAAGGAAGCGCACCACTTGTCCATGTTGTGTCTCTGGCCCTCAACTTTTGGCTACGAAGCCGAGTTTAAAAACAAACTTACCAGAGAAGCTGGCGCCGCCGAAAAAAAAAGTTGATGCAAATAAAACCGCAAGAAAACGTGGGAGGCCGCCTGGAAAGATCAGCTCTTTGACAGCGAAGGGGAAAAAATCAGAGTCTGCAGAGAAGGGCGGAGCGTGGTCCACCTCTGTGGACGAGATCAGACGACTCAGAGAGCTCCTAAAAGAAAAGGAGAAAGCGTTAAAGCGTCTGAAGAAAAACTCCAGCTGAGATGAAATGTCACTAACATGAACATTTGAACACTAACATTTTAAAGCAAGCGTTTACTAGTGTAGTAGATTTATTTTAAGTATGACATTAGCTCTATCAATGTTTCAATGTGAAGAACTTGTTTCATGGCAACCTCTGACGACATTCGTCTTACCTCATTGCTGCTTTTTTTTCTGTTTGGTTTAATTTCTGACTGAAGCATCTCTTTATTATTCATAAACACCTGTGAATATTTTCTGTGGAAAATGTAAACAAAGCCCCTCAGGGTTGTGGTCTGTGAATCTTGAATGGCTCGGACGCGTTTTAGGGCTTTCATAATAACTACACAGAACAAATCAGTCCTCCTGATGATGGTTTCTTTTGTTTTTGTGTTTCATAAATAAGCACCAGCTTTACAAACAACAGTATTAATTGTCTTTATAAAGCACATTAGAGCAACTGATCCCAGCAGTCATGTCTGATTACATGATGTCATAAATCTGCATCTCAACTCAAAGACAACTGGGATTTTCATACTTAGGTCCTGGCATAACAAAAAAATCCCTCTCTCTGTCGCCCCCTGCTGGAACACATTTAACCTGCAGCACAGAATCCAGGAGTTTGGTTTCATAGCAATTTTAACTTACTCAACTACCCTGGTGCAGCTCTATGAAACACTGATCTGTTATTTAAAGACATAGAGGCCTTATAGTTCGAGGATAAGGGGCATGACATGCAACATGTGCATCATGTATGTGCACTTTAACATTTTTAGAAGACACGAGTGATAGAACATAAGACATGTACAGTATAACACTTAAATGACAGAGATATATACAGTATAAAACTGAAAATGAATTGTACATTTCATGTTCTCCTGAATCCAAAAGCAACTTCATAGGAATATTTTTACAGCTTTTACTCTGCAGGTGCAGTTACTGTAAAAAGTGACCTAATGTTGGTGTTGAGTCAGGTCCCCTGGAATTTACCCAATGTCATTATCACTAAAATATTGCCTTGTAAATATATAAAAATGTCCTTTTCTCAAAAATGTACCATTTGTTCTGTTTTTCTTCTTATGTAATGTTGAACATCAACCCCAAATATTTTAGTATATGTACACGGATTGTTATTTTTCAGGTGCACTGAAGTCATAAGAATATTCATTGTTAGTGAGTTAATGTTTTTAATATTTCAAGCCGAGTATATTTTCTGCAAAATGTTCCAGGAAACCTCTTTCACTTTATTAACAATACACAATTTATTATTTTACCAACGGCAGACATTATGCAAGTTATTATCTTCATAATGTAAAGCCCAAAATCGTCCTTTTAGCAGACTTACAGTTTGTAAACAACTTTTACTACATTTATTGTTAGCATCTCTGCCTGGTAAAAACTACTTTTCCTGCAAAAATACCAACTTTGAATGGTTAAAGCAGTAAAACATTACAATCTGAGCTTCTAAGAACCTCCAGAAAATCTCTCAGCAAGCATTAAACAACTCCTTACTTGTACGCATCTGTTTATAATAATAATAATAAAAAGTTTACCTTGCCAGAACAGAGGCCACAAAGTGCTTTACAGCAACATAAAAGTAGTTGAAATATATTATACATCTTAAATTTAGAGGATAAATCTTTATAGTTTAGTTAGTGGTTAAGCCATCATGATACCGCAATAAACCCTAGGTAAAAAATGTAATAAGAAATAATCTTAATGAAATACTATTCCCAGGTAGACAGAACAGGAATTATATTTTACACAAATTTGATGAAAAATCAACAAAAAAATTAAGAACGATGTATCTCATATTATACCACCAAAGCAAAAGATACACACTTTAAAATTATGAACAAAATGTATCCTTCTAAAGAATTACTCTGTGCACGCTCAAGTCGACGAACCATGTTTTCTTCTCATGCCAAACTGTAAAAACCCTCTGGACTGATACCCATGAATGGTTAAAAGTTCAAATTAAATCCATTCCAATTTCCTAAAATCATTGAAAATAATGAAAGGACCAAGAGCACTAAAGATATATGTTTACCTAAAATAGTTCCTCACTGAATTGTAAAATGATTCCCTCTCCTTACTCAACTTTTTTTTTATTTTATTATGTATTTTCTATAATTTTCTCATTTACCGGAACCCTGTAACCACTGTTGCAAAATTACAACATCAGTTTAAGATATTCTTTAAAAAAAAATCAACAAAGTTTTTTTTTTTAAAGACCGCATTTACATGGTCAATGGGTCCTATTGTTTCACCCTGCATTGCCATTGGGTGGTCAATGTGTTCATAGGTCCGGCAAGTGGGCCATGAACTCACACAACCTGCAGACTTTTCTTCAGACTCATCTCTTTATTTTATTGGACTGGATTTTCCATGATTCAAGTGAGTAAAATGTCTCAAATTTTTTTTTTTGATGATGATTACAATGTCTATAACATGATTATATTAAGTTATTGTGGAATTCATTCATCAAATGTGATTTTAAGCATGTTATGTCAATGTTGTAATTCTACAACCCTGGGTCAACGTGGTAGTCAAAATAGCAGTTGCACCTGACACATTCCATGGGGACACTGCACTTCTCACATGTTCACATATGGACAGATATGCTTTAAAAATAAAATTTATATGATGATTACTATTAATACAATCTATTAATGTGATTTCTGTTAAAATGTTGAGTTTAGACAATAATTGATTAAATTATTTTTGGTTGCCATATATGAAATTTTAGATGTGGCAGTATTTGAAACTGCATCCGTGTCTCATCAGTTACAAATAATTAACAGATTTTAAAAATGACATAATTTAACTGATCCTGGGCTTTGTTTTTTAGCCCAAATAGCTTCTTGTTGCATTACAGTAGGCAGAAACAGGTTCTGAATGTTTTGGGGGTTCCTTGTTGCATTGTTCAGGGAGAGGTGAGAATGTTCTGAGAATGTGGGGATGCAAAGTTTTTCCCTTTAAATATGATAAGTAGAGAGCCTAATAGGCCATCCACACACTTTTGTGTAAATTTGGTGGAATGTGAAAGTCAGATTAGGCTAGATGCCATCACAAATGGACACAGTGGTTTTGAGATGGATTCAGACACTGATACCAGTGCAAGAGGCAGATGAACATGCAAAGGGGACAAAGAAAATCTACAGCCCACTGACTGCCCAGCTGATGATTAAATGAACATTCAGCCCCAAACTACCAAACACAAATGCCCCGCGACCAGTATTATTGGCTGAAAAAGGATTTCATTAGTCCCAATACTGATTTCTCTGGTCCAGACATCACCAATAATGTAATTTCTCTCAATAAACCACTAGAGTATTTCAAGAAGTTTGTGTCCGATTATATAGAATAGATATACCAACACCCTACGCAGCAAGTGTGATGTTCGTCTTTGCTTTCAGAGGAAAAGAACTGTTTCTGGGACTTACGCTGCAAATGAACGAAGCTGAACACTGGGACACTCGGACTTTGAATGCTCAGAAGGGATTTAGTAAATTTTGTAAATACAGTATTATCTTGTTCTTTTTTTTAATTATTAAATGACTTCATAAAAAAATATGATTGTTTTATGATTATTATCCATGACATAAGCTGTTATGAAGCAACATTAGCACTCAACACTGCAAAGGAAACCTAAGTGGTTTAGTATATTTGTCCAAACAAGGTGAGTTTAAATACAGAAATTCTGCTCCCAACTAGGCCCAACGTTGCAATATTACAACATGTCCCTAAAAACTTACTAAAACATCAAAATTTTAAAAACCCTTTAATTTCTGTATCAGAATCCCCCTTCAAAAACATATGAGCGGTGAAACATTTTTTTTCTCATGTATTTCTATATCTGGGTCTTACAGGGTTAAATTACCAACTGAAGCTGTATTGTTTCTGTGTCCTTAATGATTGTTTGTGCATGATGCTCCTTCTGAATGTAACCATTGTTTGTTATTTACATCTCAAATAAAGATGAAAAAAAACCAAATAATAATAATCCTTTTTTTTTTATGTGTAGGCTACTCGTATTTTCGACATTGCTCAGGCAAGGCTTTTATTCTGAAGAGGACAGCCCGGAAGTCCGCTATAGGAAGTGAAACTGTAAGTAAGAAGTAAACACAAGCCGGGTGAGTGTGAGGAATAGACCGTAGGTGTGAGGTGTGTTAAGAGCTGAAGAGGAGTGTTTCCTTGAGGTATGAGCAATACAAAAACAAGCAAAAATAACTATCTCGGTTTTGATGTTGTAGTAGGTAGGTAGCATGTGGCTGATTTCTAGAGCTTTCAGGTCGAAAATCTGAGTCTTCATGTTTTAACCTATTTTATACAGTATATGGTTTTAACACGTTTCAGGGAATGGTTAAGTCTCTACCTGTACTATTTATTCAGTCTATGGTCTCTACACGTCAGGAGACTTTTTAAACGTTTTCTTTACAGGACCTGTGGATTAAGCTTTTTGTCGTGTTTCATAAATATGATACACTTCCTGGTAGTGCATTGTTAATCACGAGTTTAAATAAAGTTAACCAAAAAAAAAGGGTTGAAAAACTGGGCTAAAGGGAAATGTTAGTTACCGAGGCGACATCACGCTCTACTTAAATTTGTGTTTGATTAAAAGTTAAAAATATCGATCACAAAGAGTAAAACTTAATTTAGTGTTTGTTTTTTAAACACAAACTGTTGTCTACGGAGCATAGACTGTAAAAAACGGAGGAGCTAGCTCAACCTGCTCTGCGTTATTTTTTTTCCATTAACTTTATTGACCTCACCTTATGTACAATGACAAAACCAAGGATTACTTGACTTTAATGGGGTTTTTTTTGCAATTTACAATAATATTACCACATAGTATATAGAACATTTTACAAATATGAATGAGACAAAAAATAAAAAGTTTCATACTAAGATTAATTAAATAGCGAGTGGCCAAAGGGTTAGACTAATTAATAATCATATATTTGTGTAAATATTGATTTTTCCATCACATTTAAGTGTTTTCAAGCATGTGGGGTTCCAATGTTTCATTTTACATATTGTGTAGTATCATGAGTTAATTCTTAGTGCAGTCAACGATGGGTTGGATCAATCAATCAATCAATCAAGCTTTATTTACATAGCAACTTTCATACTATCAAATGCATTTCAAAGTGTTTTACAGCATACAGCGATTGAAAACAAGAAAGAAGCAGGAATAAAATAAAAGCAAGACATATTATAAAAGAAAAAATGATTTTAAAATAGAGGCTAATACACACCAACAGTAAAATATGTGTAATTAAAATCATTTATAGCATCATTAACATTAAGAATATAAATGGGTTTTTTTTTAAAAAGGGTAAGGATAAGAGTTGAAGATAAAATAAAGGCTAGAAATCACAATACAATTGAGTAGAGAAATATAAATCAGCTAGTTAAAATTTATAAAATAATAAAAACACATTGAAATCAATATAAACATTAAAGTAATAACATTGTTAAGCCCTACATAGAAGCCAGGCTGAATAAATAGGTTTTTAGTGTACGTCTAAACAAGTCTCAATATCTCCAGCAGCTCCTCGCAGCTCCTCTGGCAGGCTCTTCTATAGTTTGGGAGCGTAGTAGCTGAAAGGAGCCGGAGGATCAGAGAGGCCTCCCTGGTTTATACGCTAAAAGCATCTCTGAGATGTAGTCTGGTGCGAGGCCATGCAGTGACTTCAAATCTAGTAAAATAATTTAAAAATCAATACGAAAAGAAACAGGCAGCCAGTGTTAAGACTTAAAAAAATAAGGCTTAATGTGTGCTCTCCTTCTGGTCCTCATTACAGCTGATGTTTATGTATAAAATGTTTAGCTGCAATGATGATATAATTAACAAGGAACTTCATGTTTGTTTTGCTAGGAGAATTCAGCTTCTGAAAATAGTGTGGGAAAAGAAAAATTAATTCAGTTTGAAAAAATACAGAAGTATGTTGTGTTCATTAGAGAATACAATCTGCTCTGTTTTCTGAAATAACAAGTTCATTTATGTGTCCATGTGAAAAAAAGTTAATCTAATGTGCTCCTGAGAAAACAGTGATGAGAACAATCGTTATTCTCTTGAGTACAGAAGGAACCATCAGAGGTCAGTACCTGTTCTGACCATGAGGTGATGGCACAGGACGAATAACAACAAACCAGCTCTGCAGTTTCATCACTGATTCGATTAAAGCTCTCCATAGAAGTTTTGTTCTGACTATGAATTCTAAAGGTAGTACGTTTGTAATGGTGGAGAAAATAATCCTCATAACAGAAATCTGTGTGAAAAACTGCAATACAAAAGATTGTCTTAACTTACAAAGTAATTGTAGCAACAGCTGTTAAATTTAGCAGACTAAAAATAAGACATATTGAGACTCAAATGTTAGTTCAGAATATCAAACTCCTGCTGAGAGAAAACACTGAAAAAGACAGCAGACAGCAGGTTCTTCAGCTCGCTCTATAAGTACATACTGAAATCGGATGTGTAGCCTGTCTTCTCACTGATAAACTCTGACTCGGTTCACAGGAATATAAACACAACATGGATTTCCTTGGCAGACATGAAATCTACATCCCAGTGGATGCTGAAGTTAAAAGCATCTCTCTTCGGAGTTTACCAAAATCAGTCCTGACACGAATGGGCCTCCCTCTGTCTGACTCTGACGCCTCCAAGAAGCTCACAGACTCTCCTAATGGGATATGGATCAGCCCTGCAGTCCTTCGAGCTAAAGGCCAGAAGCCGGCCTCCAGCACAGGAAGCACATTGTTAGAAAATACGTCCTCAACGATAGCCAGAGAGTTTCGGGAATCACCAGGACCTTTCAAAATGTCTTTTGTCTCCTCCAACCGAGCGGCTCACAAGGTGTTGTACGACACCTTAAATCGAGGAGAACGTCTCTGCAGACACTTCCTCTACCTCCCCCTTACCCCTGGGCTCAGTGCCGCAGAACTACCAAGTAGCTGTCGTCATCTACCAGGGACGCATTTACCTGTCAATCAGGAAACCTAGGCGAAGCCAGCAGCAAAGAGAGGCATTTGATGCACCGCCAGCCTCCAAGTCTGCCACTCCTTCAGCATCAGGCACATCAGCAAAGAGCCTGAAGAAGGTAACATGGCATTTCAGCTCTGAAGTCACTCCCACAGGTGTTATAAAACTTGAAGTAGGTGTTTGATTTATATATTTCTAAATTTGTGTTCCTCTCGCAGCGCGCAGCCCCCCAGGCTCCACCCAAACCTGCGGGCAAACAACCTAAGAGGAAGAGACTGCGCATCCCTTTGCCCCCAGGATCCTTGAAACTGAGCCTCACCAAGAAAAACTCCACCCCGAATCAGGTCAGTATAATAACAATAAGACATTAAATAATATGGGATTGTTCCTGATGTAGAGATAACAATGGTGGAGATGAAGTGAGTTAATTGACTAAACAAAGTTGTTTACATCTACTACCTGGATGTAAACAAGTACAAGCACTTACAAACTTAAGGCTTTGATAGGTTAAATGAACTTTAGATGAAGAAACTGTTTTTTTCTTTCAGAAGCCGCTAATCGGCAACAGGCCGGAGAGGACTCCAACCCAAAGTAAAGAAACACAAAGTGAAAAGAAGAAGGATGTAACGCACAACAGAAGGGAAGGATCTTCCTCTCAGGCTGCACCTTTTGTCCCCACATCAGCTGACGGAGCTCACAAAGTGGACGACCAGAGTCAAAGTCATGTTACTGCTGAACAGACTGCAGAGGAGGCAGCAGGCTGGGTGCAGGAGGAGACAAACACAAGCAGTGAGAGACAGAGCACAGGAGAAGGAGAGGCTGCAGCTACCAGTAACATTCACACCAATGTACAGACAGACAGCAGAGACCATGGCAGCGCCGGTCAGAGCTGGACCAGGAGAGAGTCTCAGAGTGGGTCCTCCTCCCTACAGCAGGAGTGTGACTTTAAGGAGCTGGAACAGGAGGAGAAGATTGCTCAGATCAAAGCCAAACTCCGAACGCAGGAAGCAGCTCTGAAAAACATGCCCAACTGACCCCAGAGACTTTACAGTCTGACAGTTTTTGCTCCAGGTCCTCTCCTTTTTGTCTTCCTTCAGAACAGCATTTTGTTGTTTCCATGAGAATGCATTTTATTCTATTTCTTGTCTCTTCTATCAACCCCAACCCAAACAGCTGATCTGTGCACTGCTTGTGCAGGAGTAAAGGCAGGTAAGACTTGATACGGAGGGATGGAGCTGTCTGGTTTCAGGTTGAAAGGTGAAAAAATGACAAAACCAAAGCGTGCAGTCACACTTCTTTGGTACAGGACTATTCTTTTATCTCTTAAAGTTTGTGTTTTTTGTGACTGTCTGCAGCAGCTTCCTTGCTTGTCTTCGTCTCTGACTGTTACCTCGATGAGCGAATCATTGAACCACACATAGGAAAGAAAACTCAAACTGTTCCTTTAGTTTAGGAAGAACTAGAAAGATGCAAATAATTGGACAAGGAACTATTTTTAAATGAAATCCTTTATTTGTACCGACTGCCTGATGTGGTGACCTGGTTCCAAAAAAAAGTACGCCCCCAAACTGACTGTTGCTTTAAAACCAACAGGAGACTGTTTATGTCTGAACTAATTTGGCTTGCGCGACATATCCAGGCTGAAGTTCTTAATATTCATGTAGCATCTCCTCTCTGTGTCGCTGCAGAAAAATAAAATCCAGTCTGTTGTCGTCTTTGTAGACGCTCCCTGGACTCTCGAGTCACGGCAGTCTGTGCTGAGCAGCATGTGTAAGTTTTAAAGTGCAGAGGACGGCTCACACTGATGATATCTAACTAAAGTTGAAAGTTACGATGAGTTACTGATACCAGAAGGCTGGACCCGGTATCTGTGAGCTGCAACAGGAATTCACCTGAATCAAAAACGTTCAACATGAAACATTTTCCTCCAGGTCCCTTCAGCTGCTCTGCTCATTTGCCCAAGTGCCATGTCATTTATTATTTACATATGCAATATGAACTCTTTAGGCCACGTGTTTGATGGCTTATGATTTGAAAAGTGACTCAATTTGATACGTTTCTCTTTCTGCAAATATGTCTGGAATAAAGAAACAAGAGCGTCACTTTTACTTTGATGTGGTTTGTTTGAAAAGTCTACTTTTTGAGGAGGGGAGGGATAAAAGGTGGATAGCTAAGAGACAAACTGCTGCAGTAACTCTACATTTGAAAGAGTTTTTTTGCATGTTGGGATCAAATTAGAGAAATAAATTCACTATCTCACATCCTGTTAATGAACTAACTGACATGAATGAAATCATTGCAGTGCTATCAGAAGAGAAGAAGAGTAACCTGCTGCCTGCACGAAAATGTGAAGTTTCGGGCATCTTGTTAAAAGTTACACTTTAGAACAGATATCATAATTAACTGAACACATCAGCACCACACCATCAGAAGAAACAGGATTCTAAAACAGTCGGTTCTGAAGAGGAGCAGGCGAATGGGCCCCCTTCAGCTGTTGAGTGTTACTGGCTGTTCTACTTAAATCACCCCCTACGTCATATCAGATTAACCACAGCCTGTAATTAAGACCCCTCCCTCGTGAGATACTAGCTTTGTGTAAGTTTACAAGTTCAACGTGTAGTTTATTCTTGTACATTATCACTTTTTTCTCTAAGGACTTTGTTTCCTTAAAAAGTATGATTGTTTTCTTAATCAAATCTTTTTCATCCCTAATCCTCCATCGTTCAAGACAGACCCACAATTTCACCAAAATATGAGTTAAAGCTCCTGTGAGGATCTTTGTGTGGATTCTGTGATTCCGCCCCCCTGTGGACAAAGTGTAACCTCCTTTCTCTTTGCAGATTTTGTCCTGTACATGTAGAAGTAGGACTGGGCAATAATTCGATAACAATAATTATGGTGATGTAACTTTTCTCAATTTAAATATAAGGAATGTTTGCTTAAAACTTGATACCCCAACCACTGGAAAGTGAGTGGGCACTAAAGTGCCTTAAATGCTCGTTGCCACCCCTCATTAGACAGAAGAAGACAACATTGAACAGCCAATCATGTCGCAGGGTGAGAGATAGGCGAGCTTTAAGACATTTGGAGCAGAATGAAAACACAGCTTAAACAAGCGATACGACACTGAAGATAATGTAAAACCTACCAGCTCAAAGCAGAGTCGTTAGTCTGACACTGCTGACTCTGCCGTAACTATTAACTTAATACACTTCATTAAAGGTGACATATCATGCAAAATTGACTTTTTAATGGTTCTTTACCTGAAATATGTTTCCCTGACATGTCTACAAACCCCCCGAGAATGAAAAAAATCCATTCTGCCCCTGTTTTGATTTCTACACCTTTCTGTAAATGTGTGTGAAACGAGCCGTTTCAGACTTCCGTGTTTTTGTTACGTAACAACAATATCCGGTCTGTCACGGAGTCAGAGCTCGGTGCTTGTTCAGCCCATAGACTGTATAAAATAATACTGAATCCCTCCTCCGTTTTTCATTACCTGCACAAATGTGTGCTAACAAGGAGCTTAGGAGGGAGGCATGCTAGTTGTAGGCTGTCTTAATAAACACAAAGGTCGGTTTTACTCCCCACGTCTGCAGATTTGAAGATCAAGTGGATGATTTTTATTTATCATGGATAAGTGCTAGCGCTAATTGGCATAGCCACATAGCTACATGTTCATAGCTGTAGCAGTAGCTGTAGCTGTGTACCAAGACACACGTCGACATACTGACAAATAAAACAACAAGAAACACTAAATCTGTGACCAATCCTTCATAAAAGGTCCTGCTGCCTTTCTGTCAGAGGTCGGTTTTACTCCCCACGTCTGCAGATTTGAAGATCTAGTGGATGATTTTTATTTATCATGGATAAGTGCTAGCGCTAGTTAGCATAGCCACATAGCTACATGTTCGTAGCTGTGTACCAAGACACACGTCTACATACTGATAAATAAAACAACAAGAAACACTAAATCTATGACCAATAGTTCAGAAAGGTCCTGCTACAGGCGCCTCTCCATCAGGATCAGATTCAGAGGGTTGAAGTAACGCGATCTCTGAGCAGCCGTGTATATTCAGCCAACATGTAAACATTAGATCACTGACCACTTCCGGAGGGGGCGTGGTCAGAGGGAAAACAGAGTGTTCTGATGAGGAATGAATAAGAGGACTTTTCAGGCATGCCAAAATCTGATTTCAAAGTGGTTTTTTGAGCATAAACTTTAAAGACATGTTTTGGGGACCTCTTAGACCAATATATATTGATGAAAAAAGTGTGATATGTCCCCTTTAAATTAACTTTCAGGATGTGGGTAAATAAATTTGATTATGTAAATGATCTCAACCTGAGAAAAATAAGAATCTACAAACTGAAACTTCACAAAAATCTCATCTTACACAAAAGACCTGCTTCTGTTAGCAGCGTCAGAAACGATGGATTCAAGAAGCTTATTAGAAAACTGAATCCAGATTCAAGCTAACAAACAGTCTTCAACTTTTACTCAGGAGCAAAAATCTGCCTTTAGATTTAAATGAAATAATTATTTGATTTATATCTTGATCATTATCGATATCGACTTATATGATATTATCGTGATAACATCATTTTGAATATCGCCCAGCTCTATGTAGAAGCATTTTTTCTGACAAAAAGTCTCATTGTGCGTTTTTTTAACAGCCAAAAGTATCACTCACATTTTCATATCGCTGTTTTCGTATGTCTGATTCTCTTCATCAGACACTTACCCCACCAGCTGTGGTTTCAGGCATTAAGGCGTTCTTTATAGATGTAATCAATTTTGATGCTTATAGTCTTGTGTGCTTTTTAGGGTCATAGGGAGGCATCATTATTCATTTCAGGCTTTTTTCCTAACCAGTCAAAACTCCTCACAGGAGCTTTCACTTGATTTGAGTCAAAGGAGGGACATTTAAAAATAGAGAGAAAAGATGAGAACTAAGACGGTTTAGTTTACATAATGAAACGTGAATATGATTTGTAAAAATACAAACTGAAATAAAGTAAATAAAATGTGTGGAGACAAAGTCAGCCAGGGCAGGAAGACTCGCCCAGGTCGATTTAATTGACAGCTCTAAAGAATATCACAACCAACGGGGAAAAGAGTAGCTGAGATGTGAATATGAGAGATGGATCAAATTCAAAATGCAAACACATTTGTATTTTGTCATTGTATTTAAAGAAATATGTAAAGAAATAAAAATAAACAAAAGATGGAAAGGTTTGGTTTTATCTTGTATAATCAATCATCATCTGATTTCACTTCAAATTATCTGTTTCTACATAAACGAAGGTTGGTGTACAGATACCACAGTGTTAAAGAAGTCATGCAGTCCAAATCTGGAGACTCTTTTCATAAACGGTAAACCCTTTTATTCACCGCGGGAGTTCTCCTCCTTCATTCTGGTCGGCATCTACATCCCACCTCAGGCCTGCGTAACAGAGGCGTTACAGCACCTGGCTGACCAGATTACAGAAGTGGAGAAAGACATCCTGACTCTCTGCTCATCATTCTCTGGGATTTTAACAGAGCAAATTTAACCCACGAACGTCCTAAATATAGACAACATATTAAGTGTCCCACCAGGGAGTCTAACACTTTGGACCACTGCTACACAGTAATAAAGGACTCATATCGCACTGTCCCCCGTGCAGCTTTAGGACTATCTGATCACTGTCTGATTCATCCCATCCCAACCTACAGGCAGAAGTTAAAAACGGTTAAGCCTGTAGTTAGGACTGTGAAGAAGTGGACGGAGGAGTCAAAACAGGATTTACAAGCCTGCTTTGATTGCACTGATTGGATTGTTTTTGAAGCTGCATCAGAAAACCTCAATGAACTCACTGACAATGTGACTTCATACATCAGCTTCTGTGAGGACCAGGACCTTCTGCACATACAACAACAACAAGCCCTGGAGAGGCCTGCGTGAAATTACAAGCTACAGGAGACCCTCCCCGCACCCTGAAGGTAACAAAAGACTGGCTGACGACCTGAACAGCTTCTACTGCAGGTTTTCACACCCCACACCCGAACACTTTGATTATTTAACTACTATTTTATGAATTTAAAACTACCTCTGCAACTCACCACTGCACTTTATCATATTATTTTAGCCTGTACATATTAGTCATGCCTATTTGTTGTTCTTTGTATTTATAGCTGATGTTATTGTTATTATTTCTATTTTTTTTTTATTTATTTGTAGGTCTTATTCTTATGCCTTGTACAAAGAGAGCACAGTTTACCTAAGTCAAATTCCTTGTGTGTTCAAGCATACCTGGCCAATAAAGCTGACTCTGATTCTGATTCTGATTCCGATTCCAGCTCAGGATGTCTGAGAAGAGGAGGGAGGACACCTCCAGCTGTGGTCCTCCTGCTCCTCCTACTACTCCTCCTCCTCCTCCATCCTGCCCTGACAGAATAAAACCCTGCAGGTCTCCTCGAGAGCGTCCACTCAGACAGGATGCACTCCTCATCAGCCCGACCTCAGACTCTGAAGGTAAGAAAACGACTAACTCTGTTTGTTTCACCAAGCTGGACGGACTAAAAGTTTCTGATTCGACTAAAATCGTCTTCCAAAGACAGATCTGATTTCTGACTGTTCATGCTCAGAGAATTCATGTCCGTCATTTGGTTCTGATAAAAGAGAAAGAAATGTACTGATAGTTGTAACATCTCGAAGCACTTCTCGTCAGCTGAACACTCAAAGATGTGACCTTTTGTTTATTGATATTTACCTGGGTTTAAAATGAACATGTCTTTAGCGGATATTCATAAAATGCACTTCAGCTTTGTCACGTTATGACTTCAAGTTTTGACCCGTTTTCAAATAATCTCAGCCGGAGGGTTTAAGAAACCTCTGTGACCTCTGAGAGGAACGCTTCACTTTCACTTCGAGTTTAGATTTGAACCCTTTAACAGTCAAAATAAACAGTTTAAGGATGTGATGTTTACTTTGGGAAACCCAGAGCTGAAGGACTTTTTGCCAGGTGTGACTAAAGTTCAGATCCACCTGTGGTCTCTGTTGCTCCTGTTAGTTCTTTATTTATGCAAAACAGATTAGAATGAAACAGAAACTAACTTTATTTACAGTAATTCACAGTCAGAGTAAAAATAAAGCTTTAAAAAAACATTTACATAGTCTGCTCTGAAATATACGAGCAGGTTCAGGTTCTTCTTTCGTTCTGATGGAGGAGTGGAGTTTTTTCCTGACATAAGAATGACGTCTCTCCGTCATCAATGAATAAAATGTATTTTCATCAACAAAATATCTGTTTTCAATCCATCCAGAGCTGAACTGAAACAGTTTATGGTTTATTCATATACATGAAAGAATACAACCTGAGTTTCACGAAGGTACAACAACCGTTGCTTTTAAAGTTGGTCATAAAATCCTGCTGGACCCACTGATAAAAACTGCAGCACAGTTTCAAGTGCCAGAAATTTATACACTGAACACCTACTCCAAGATTTAAAAACAGTAGATCTACTGCAGGGACTCTCTGCAAGCCACTAACTGCAATTCATGCTGTCCTCTGATCACAAAAAGACTCTAAAGTCCCCTGAATGTTACACAGCATGGGACTGACATGTCTGCTCACACAATAAAATCACTTAAACTTAAACCACAACAAAGTTAGTGAGGGTTAAAAACTGATGAAAGAGTCAATCAATCTTTATTTGTATAGCACCAAATAACAACAAACGTTATCTCAAGACACTTTTACAAAGATAGCAGGTCTAGACCGTACTCTATGTTGAATTATTAACAGAGACCCAACACCAAGACAGGGTAAGACTCAGTCTTATCCCACCTTAATTCACCATGAGCATTGCACCTCATAGTATTCAGCAAGTTACAAGGAAAAATTTCCTTTTAACAGGCAGAAACCTCAAGTGGAACCAGACTCATGTTAGACAGCCATCTGCCTCGACTGAATGAGTAAAACGTGTGTATCTATTCACAGTTTTTCCTCCTCTCCTCAGGTGTGGTGTGTTCGGGTGTGTGTGTTCTACTCTACCATGTGTCTGTCCGGCTGGCCGCTCTCCTCAGAGGCCGCCAGACTCCGCTGTGGATCTGACCTCCTCAGTGACCTCATGTTTGTGTGCGGAGATCGAGGAATCTATCTCGGTACGTTTTTTACTCTCGTTATTTTGCATAAATAAAAGAGATGGTGTGGCTTTAAAGCTCCTGTGAGGACGTTTTAAAGGTTATTAATCAGACTGAAATGAGCCATTAGCTATAAAACTGATAACTTCTATACAGTTATATTTCATGCCTTCAGCTGCTGAAGGGTGCGTGTCTGATTGAGTGAGTGACAGCATGCTGCAGAAATATTTCCATGACACAGATTCTCAGTTTGTAAAACATAAGTCTTAAAAGAAAGCAGGATGAGATCATTAAAGACACCAGGTGTACGTTTATCCACAGGGGGCGCAGAAATCAACCCCAACCAAAAGTTACTCACTGGAGCTTTAATGTGGCAGTTATGGAAACCTAAAAATGAAAAGCGAGTAAATACAAGTTAACTTTTTTAATTTGAACACAGAGACTGTGCTCTAAAAAACATTAAGATGTGATTTAATAGTAAAGCTTGCACAAGCTGCAGACAGGGACTGTTCTTCTATTCAAGATTTAAGATTTAGGATGCGTTTTATTTGTCTTTTTTTTATTTATCAGCATGCAAGAGAAAGACAGATAGCTGTTCTCCCAGCTTATGGCAATGTAGGGGATTTTGAAACATGCAAATTGAAAAATATCTAAGAAAGCATCACTTAAAAAAAATAAAACTAGTAAAATCACTCTGAATGACTCTTACCAGTACTCTCTGAACCTGCAAACCACTGTGTGGTTCTTATGCAGACTCTAGCTGTGTCTCATTTCAGGGGCTGCAGCATTTAGAGGCGAGTATACAATGTAAGCATCCTTCATGACCAAACATATCCCATAATTATTTGCTCACCAATGCAACCAAAAGGAGTAGTACACTGTTAAAAGAAAGAATTTGGCTTTCAGGTCATTAGCAAGCTGCCACAAATGTTTCTAAAAGAAAAAGCATTGAAACTTTAAATTATCTTCTAAATTTGGTTGATGGTTGTATAGTTACGTGATGCTACCTTGTGCTACTAAATAGCCCACATTAGCCAGCTACCATCCAGTGCTATGCGACAGTGACGGCAGGAGTACGGCTAGGAACAGTGTTGATGTAACAAGATCAGACCGTCTCAAATCAGTTCGGCCTGACCGGTCTACGCAGGCTATGAAGGCTGCAGCCCCTGGATTGGAACATAGCTCATATTGTGTACATCTACAGAAATCAAAACACAGCATGCATATAACTCAGCTGTGAAGCTGGCAGTAAAACAGTCAATACTCAGTCCAGAAAGGGAAATACAATAACACACGATTTCTGAAAAATTGTATTGCAGTGGACATGAAACGTTGAGTAAGACTGTAAAATTACTACAAAATAAAAGCCCTCTTCGTAGAGAGCTTTCTGTCTGACAGTGAGGTCCAAAGTTTCGGTGCACAATCTTGTTTTGACAGAAATGCAGATTGTTAATATTCTCTCTCTCATGTAGATGTTATTAAATATTACACTAAGTTGATAGGACCGCATGCTATCAAGGTTATTCTACCCTGAGTGTTTAAAGCTTACACTAGCAGAGGTCCATAACACAGATACAGTCATGGTCAACGTGTCCACATATAAACACAGCAGCCACTGTGAGAGTTATCAGCCCTGCAACAACACACACACCCTGATCAGCCACAACAATCTGAGCTGCAGGTCCGAGCAGCGACTCTTAATGTGCGCAGACTTTACTGCAGCTGTGGTTCAGCAGTGAGGTGTGCTTCATGTGTAAAAAAGCGATACTGCATGAGAAGAACTGAATATCTTACTCTTTATCTACTTCCTTCAAAAACTTACCCACAAGCCCTTTTTCTCAGTCACCTTTCCCCCGCTCTGACCAAGGCCACCTCCTCCGTCTGCTATCAGAGCGATGGCAACCCTCTGAAATGGCAGTACTCTCACAGGACACTGTGCCTCAGTGTATGATAGCTTTATTGTTAAAGAGTTGTTATCTGAACGCAGCACAGATTCACGGTAACAAGAAGAGAGAGCAGAGAGGGAGAAGCAGAAATCCCTTAGAAGATGCTGTGAGTTTAAAACTGCACATGATGCTGATCTGAGTTTCAAGTTTTCTAAGAGGACACACTTTATAATCAATCAATCTTTATTTATAAAGCACACATCAGAACAAATGTTTCCTGAAGACTCTTTACAAACAGATCAGGTCTAGACCGTACTAGATGTTCTATTATTAACAAAGACCCAACACCAAGACAGAATAAGATCCAGTCCCATCTTACAGACAGGACTCAGTCTGATCTCATCTTAATCCACCATGAGCAGAACACTTTGAAACATTTAGCAAGTTACAGTGGCAAGGACAAACTTCCTTTAACAGGCAGAAACCTCCAGCAGGACCAGACTCATGTTAGACAGACATCTGCTGAGACCGTATTGGAGAGAGGGATAGAGGGAGATGAAGAGAGAGAGAGATGATAGTGGTGAGACGGATAGTAGTAGTTGTAGCAGCTGGCATGTCCAAAGCTGCAGGCCGTCTACGACAGAGATCCAGAGGTACCTACGAGACAAGGGAGCTCAGGGACTCCAGAAAGGGTCTATGGGTAGTAACTTTAATGGAACAGGAATAGTTAAAGTAAGAGACAGGCAGAGAAAGGAGAGAGAGGGAGACAGAATCCCAGTGTGTCAGTTCCCTGGTCCAAGTCTGAGCCAGCTCTAACTACTGAACTACTGTATAAGCTTTAGCAAATAGGAAAGTTTGAAGCCTACTCTAAGAGTAGAGAGGGTGTCTTCCTCCCTAACTCTGACTGGTAATTATTCCAAAGGAGAGGTGCCTGATAACTGAAGGCTTCACCTCCCATACTAGCCTTTATACTAACCTCTCTCTCTCTCCTCTCTTGGTTCTCTCTCCTTCTCTCCTCTCTCTCTCTCTCTCTCTCTCTCTCTCTCTCTGCAGGTAAAGGTACGTGGTCTGGTTATGGTGCTCGGCCCAGAGGAAAGGGGATAGTGGACAAGTGCTGTCGACCATCCGGCTGTGAACTTCAGCATCTTGAGTTGTATTGTGCCAAACCAAAAAACCAACCTCAAACCACAGCGTACCCGTCCACGACCACAGCTTCTCAAACGACCACACAGCCGGAGACGGTGAGACACTAACTGTTTGAGCAACGCAGAACATCACTCCTTGTAGTTTGACTTTAACATGCAGAAAGAAAGGAGTGATGAGATGATGTCTTAAACCCTCTAAAGTTGGAGCCTGCAGGTGGAGAATTTGAGTGAAGCACTTGTGCATGGCAGCACCTGCAACTGCAGAGCAGAGGCAATGACTGGAAATCTTGCAGCTTAAATAAACCGCAGAAGATCAAATTGAGAGATGCATATCCTTCAGTGAGTGCTGGATCAAAAGCAATAATGCATATTGTACAAAATTAAGATCTGCACACCTGGAAGCTCCTGATGAAGGGTTTATTTTGCACATAGTGACGTTTTGTCTTCCTCAGACTTGTAAAAATATTTGTGAGGTGCCTTCCTCAATGCAAACATGCAGATGACAAAAACAGCCGAAATCCATGAGTTAAATGTCAGCTAAAGAAATAAATACCTTAAAATATATCGCACACAAAATATACAAAGAAAAAAAGACAAACACAACATGCACAAGAAAAACGTGCAAATCATAGCTTTACATAGAAAATATTGAACATCAATATGCTTATAAACACCAGAGTACAAAGATACTGTATGTGTGCATCTTTATCAGGATTCCCTGTCCTCTATCCAATCCTAGATCTTTTATTTCTGCTAAATTAAGACCACTTATCATTAAATGAGTAAAGCTTAACTTCAGAGTGAAGAAACTTCTGTCAAACTACTTCTGTCTGATGTTAATTCAGACTTAAATTCAAACAAAAATCTCTTGCAATGGTTTTAATTTATACATCTGTGGACTTCAAACCTTAAACATTTTCTTACACGCAATATTATGAGTCAAAGTGGGAGAATTGTTGCTTCAAACCTGAAGCAAAACCATAATAAAGTTGATATGCATGATATATCCTTGTTGATCGTTGCAGCCCTCATACTGGGCCAAGGTTAATTGCAGCAGCCAAACTTCCTGTCCTTGAATCCTCCTCTCATTCTCTCTTTGTCTTGCAGGCACAGCAGCTGTTTCAGACCGTATTTCAGAAGAGGCTCCTTCAGCACCTGGGGGCTCCCAACAGTCCGAAAAGAGAGGCATACAGAAAGAAGACAAAGACTTCACTTCGAGGGAAGGGCAAATTGTCTTCATCACGCAGGAGGATGAACACCACGAGCACGCCTCCTGCAGCCTCCAGGAGTACGCTGCAAACAGTGATGAGCTCTGGATCGTGACTTTAATCTCCATGGAAAAACTGAATATTTATCTCAGCTGGACCGAATGAGTCTAAAGACTGATGCTTACTGCTGAAATATAGAGAGCAGATCTGAAGACAACAAAGGGCAGCCAAATGACATCACAAGTTGACCGGCTGCGATATCTGAAGTCCTCAGCTCCATGACTGAGCATCTCCTCTGGATTAGCTGCTGTTGTGCTCAGCTTTCATGCGGCTCTCTGGTACACAGTGTGTGTAGTACAGCTGCTCTCAAAAGGTGTTTATGACAGGCTTTTGAAAGTTAAACTACAGCACCCACATCCCTGTCAGGTCAAGTCGTAACCCAAAGGACCATATTTGTTATTTTTTCCTCAGTGTGTGTTTGCATAAAAGGTTTCCTTATGTCTGGAGCAGCACCTGGTCACGCTGCTTCATGCCTTTGTGTCTGTTTTGTTACTTTTATTTTGTAGAAAATATCGACCAAATCACTGTGATGTTGTCAGATAGACTTCTAGAGAAGACACTACATGATAACCATACATTTTGAAGATGTGCAGTAAAACACAAGGGTCTGACTTGTCTATATTTCTGCTGTGATTATCATATGGTCTGTGTTGCTTTGATAAGCTCAATCTACCAAGTAGCATCTTCTTAATCCAGGCAAATGAAATCAAACACATGTTCAGCCCTAAAGCTTCACCATAATCATCTCAACAAGCTTACCTCAGCTGCTATCGTACGTTAGAGCAACAGGCACTCATTAAAACATGAGTGTAACTACTTTGTCTACACTGGGTTAGTGTAACCCGGTGACTTCTGATGATTTGTAATAATTCCTGAGGACGTCTGTGTTTTTAATCGAGTAAAGTAAAAATTCAAGGACAGATCACCTTCCATATTTCAGGCTGTTGATAATGTTGGTCCAGTCTGAATCCGCAGATCAGTCATTTTGAGAGGCAGTTTTTTTTCTTAAGAATGTCTCTGCAGCTTTTTCTGACCCTTTACCGACCAACCATGATGAAAGCTGCAAAGGTTTGACATCATTGTGGTTGCAAACTCAGCTGAATTATTTTACTTCACAGTATGGAGATCCCGTTTGCATAAAGACTAAACTAAAATCAAAGATCCAGATAAAGGGAGATTAGGTGACATGCTCTGCAGCATCCAGTAACTAACGCAAGGTGCACCATGTTCCCTTTTTGTTAAAAGTCTGAAAAGAGTGCAGCACTTTATTATCGCTCTGTAACCTCTAAATCAACCACACAAATACTTTCTAAAGTCAATAGCTGTGACTTTTTTTGCTTCTGCACAGTTTTTGGGGGCATTGTTTTCTTTTGATGAACTTCCAGCAGGCTGCACGCTGTAGAGTCTGATGCTGCCCCCAGAGGCAAGGTGGATGTTGTGCAGTGCAAACGCGCTACACTGAACACTGACATTAAGGGGTAATTCACAGATTATCAGAGGTCCCAAGGTAAAACTAATCTCAAGTGAATCATATTGAAGGCTTATGTAGGGTCTTCTTCCTCCCTAACTTTTATGGTAGGTAAGCACTGTTGTTTTTTCTTTTAACCCAAAGCTTCAACTATCAGAACTTTTTCATAGCTTGTGAGGTTTCGATGCTGATATTTTGAAGTAATTTAACATGCAATTTGTTTACACATAAAAAAATAGCTCCTTCTTTCATTCTATTTTTAGTTCTGTTTTTGGTCTCCACCAGATCCATAAAAGTACCTGGCTCTTTAGCTGCTATTTTTTTTTCAACTAGCTACTTACTGCTGCTGCTGCTTGGTGACAAGCAGGTCATTTGTATTTTACATGTTGTGTTTTGTTCCTGCTGTGGAAATGAGATTGAAAACTGGCTGATGGCAGAGATTCTACATCTGCATCCTGACGAGTCTTTTTAACAAACAATAACTGTTTATGGTTTACTCACATGCATGGTCTGTAAAGTTTGGAGTATCTCATTCTGCATCTGTTGTCGTACTTTTGATACTTTTTTTGAGCACTTTTCAGTTTCATAACATCCTGTATCTGCACAGTGTGTTTGTGAGAAGAATGTACCTGAAGAAGTTTGTGCACTTTTTGTACTTATAGAAAGAGTCTGATTGTTGTTATGTAAGTTTTATCTGACGTATATTATTTCTAATTTTGTGTATGACATTTTTTATATTGAATACTTTAGATGCATTCACTATTTATTTCACTCTGAAAATAAATGACTATAATGAGTAATGAAACTGAATCATTCTTTGTGATTTGCATTATTTTTTATTTTGAAGAGCAGCTTCAGTGTCATCTTTAACAGATGACTCATTTTACTTTGACATAACTTCAGATATCCTCCTTTCTTGGAATTTTGAAGGCCGGCTGAGATCTCTGCGTTGAGCCTGATAATACTAAAGACTCCTCTCAGCTCATAATGCTTAATAAGCTTTATATATGATGACGTGCTTTCAAATGTAACCAGAGTTCAGCGGACCTTTTGAAGTTGTCTGATGTGAGTTTAAGCTCGACTCTCAGCTGGAATGTAGCAGTGCTGCCAACTGGCCTGCCTACAGCTGTGTATGAGCAGAGCAGATTTGGGACAGGATATTGGTTGATATGAGAAGACAGTTTGGACTTTAGGGCAGCAGTGGCACAGCTGATTCACAATAAAAATCTACAGATGCTTTCAGAAACCTTCACAATTCTCTATCTGCATAAATCTAATTGTGATATTACTGACTACACTTTCTAGAAGTAGGTGTGGTGGGTGTCACAGTGAGCATTCTGTGTGATCATGCATAATGTAAAACACAATGAAATACAAAAATAAATCCTGAGGAAATATAAACATGTTTACCCCCTGCCCTTACCCAAACATTTGAGATTTATGATACAATACAACCTGATACGGAACGATACGAAGTGATACGATACAATACTATATGATACAATTCGATACGATAAAATATGATACGATACTGTAGAATGCAAACAATACAATGCTTTCGGATAGAACGCAAAACGATACGATAGAATTCTAACGATACAATGTGTTACGAAGGAATATAATACCATCAATACGTTACAATCTGATACGTTACGATACGATGCGATACACTACATTACAATACAATACGTTAGGATACGTTATGATATGATACGTGACAATGTGATACATTGCGATATGATACTTTGCGATACATTAGGATAAAATATGATATGATACACGTTACGAAACAATATGATAAGTTACAATTTGGTACAATACGCCATGACGCGATATGATACAATACAATATGTTACATTAAGTTACAATATAATACGATACAATACGATGCGATATGATTCATTACGGTACAATACAATATAATATATTACGATACCTTCAGACACAATTCAATGCGATGCAGCATGATAAGATACATTAGGATATGATAATATTACATTGTATTATATAATTATCTTTGTTATATTATATTATATTATATTATATTATTTTATATAATATAATATAATATAATATAATATAATATAATATTAAATTATATGTTATATTTTTATTATTTACTACAAATTAGGGTCATATTATATGTCCATATTTATTATATTGCTTAATCTGTTACCAATCACAATCGTCTCTGGAGCGTTCCGCCGCGCCGCTCTGCCAGAGATACGCGGGGAGTCTATTTTCGCCGCTCCCCGCGCCCAGCACGCGTCAATCCACACAGAAATGATCGAACTATCCCGGAAGTCAGGCACGAGGATCGTATGCAACATCCGCTCACTTTCAAAATAAACACCATGTGCAAACACAAGATCGTAAATTTCACCACTTCTTCAACATTACGTCATAACCTGTGGCATCGGGCCAGACGTCAGTCTCAAAAGATATCCGACACCATGGACGAGGAAAAGTTTATACTGTGTTGTTCTCGCGCGTTTTGGAGTTCTCGAGGGATCTTGAGTTTCCTGCTCCGGAGTGCGCGCCGCTCCAAACACGCATCCTATGGACCAGGGCGAAAGCCCCGGGACGGAGCAGAGCCGTGTCGCAGCCGTAACGCGGCGCACACGCATCCTGTGGATTCCCCGAGTAAGGGTTATGATTAGGATTGGGGTAAGGATTAGGGTTAGGGTTAGGGTTGGGGGTTAGGGTTAGGGTTGTGGTTAGGGTTAGGATTATGATTAGGGTTAGGGTTATGATTAGGATTGGGGTAAGGATTAGGGTTAGGGTTAGGGTTGTGGGTTAGGGTTAGGAAAGGGGTTGTGATTAGGGTTAGGATTAGGGTTATGATAAGGGTTAGGATTAGGGTTAGGGTTAGGGTTAGGATTAGGATTATGGTTTGGATTAGGGTTAAGGTTAGGATTAGGGTTAAGGTTAGGGTTAGGGTTATGATTAGGGTTAGGGTTATGATTAGGATTAGGGTTAAGGTCAGGGTTAGGGTTAAGGTTAGGGTTAGGATTATGATTAGGGTTAGGGTTATGATTAGGATTGAGGTAAGGATTAGGGTTAGGGTTAGGGTTGGGGGTTAGGGTTAGGGTTGTGGTTAGGGTTAGGAAAGGGGTTGTGATTAGGGTTAGGATTAGGATTATGGTTTGGATTAGGGTTAGGGTTAGGATTCGGATTATGGTTTGGATTAGGATTAAGGTTAGGGTAGGATTACGGTTAGGGTTAGGATTAGGGTTATAATTAGGGTTAGGATTAGGGTTAAGGTTAATGTTATGATTAGGGTTAGGATTAGGATTATGGTTAGGGTTGTGATTAGGGTTATGGTTAGGGAAAGGGTTGTGATTAGGGTTAGGATTAGGGTTATGATCAGGGTTAGGGTTAGGATTAGGGTTAGGGTTAGGATTAGGGTTAAGGTCAGGGTTAGGGTTAAGGTTAGGGTTAGGATTATGATTAGGGTTAGGGTTAAGATTAGGATTGGGGTAAGGATTAGGGTTAGGGTTGGGGGTTAGGGTTGTGGTTAGGGTTAGGGTTAGGGTTAGGGTTAGGAAAGGGGTTGTGATTAGGGTTAGGATTAGGGTTATGATAAGGGTTAGGATTAGGGTTAGGGTTAGGGTTAGGATTAGGATTATGGTTTGGATTAGGGTTAAGGTTAGGATTAGGGTTAAGGTTAGGGTTAGGTTTATGATTAGGGTTAGGGTTATGATTAGGATTGGGGTAAGGATTAGGGTTAGGGCTATGATTAGGGTTAGGATTAGGGTTTGGGTTAGGATTAGGGTTAGGGTCAGGGTTAGGGTTAAGGTTAGGGTTATGATTAGGGTTAGGGTTATGATTAGGGTAAGGGTTATGATTAGGATTGGGGTAAGGATTAGGGTTAGGGTTGGGGGTTAGGGTTAGGGTTAGGAAAGGGGTTGTGATTAGGGTTAGGATTAGGGTTATGATAAGGGTTAGGATTAGGGTTAGGGTTAGGGTGAGGATTAGGATTATGGTTTAGATTAGGGTTAAGGTTAGGATTAGGGTTAAGGTTAGGGTTATGATTAGGATTGGGGTAAGGATTAGGGTTAGGGTTATGATTAGGGTTAGGATTAGGGTTTGGGTTAGGATTAGGGTTAGGGTTAGGTTTTGGGTTGGGATTAGGGTTATGATTAGGGTTAGGGTTAGGATTAGGGTTAGTGAAGCAAACTCAAGCAAACCGGACCAGAACCAAACTCAAGCAAACCGAACCAGAACCGAACTCAAGCAAACAGAACCAGAACCAAACAAAAGCAGAACCAGAACCGAACCAGAACCAATCCAGAACCAATCCAGAACCAATCCAGAACCAATCCAGAACCGAACCAGAACCGAACCAGAACTCAACCAGAACCAAACTCAAGCAAACAGAACCAGAACCAAACTCAAGCAAAAAGAACCAGAACCAACTCAAGCAAAGAGAACCAGAACCAAACTCAAGCAAACAGAACCAGAACCAAACAGAAGCAGAAGCAGAACCGAACCAGAACCGAAATCAAGCAAACATAACCAGAATCAAACTCAAGCAAACAGAACCAGAACCAGAACTAAACTCAAGCAAACAGAACCAGAACCAGAACCAAACTCGAGAACCAGAACCGAACCAGAACCAAACCAGAATCGAACTCAAGCAAACAGAACCAGAACCAGAACGAACCTCAACCGAACCAGAACCGAACCAGAACTAAACCAGAACCAAAACTGAACTCAAGCAAACAGAACCGGGACCAAACTCAAGCAAACAGAACCAGAACCAACTCAAGCAAACAGAACCAGAACATGAACCAAACTTGAGCAAACAGAACTAGAACAAACTCAAGCAAACAGAAGCAGAACCAACTCAAGTAAACAGAACAAGAACCAGAACTAAACTCAAGCAAACAGAACCAGAACCAAACTCAAGCAAACAGAACCAGAACCAAACTCAAGCAAACAGAACCAGAACCAAACAAAAGCAGAACCAGAACCGAACCAGAACCGAAATCAAGCAAACAGAACCAGAACCAGAAAAAACTCAACCGAACCAGAACCGAACCAGAAACGAACTAGAACAGAAACTGAACTCAAGGTAACAAAACCAGAAAAGGAACTAAACTCAAGCAAACAGAACCAGAACCAACTCAAGCAAACAGAACCAGAACCAGAACCAAACTCCAGAACCGAACCAGAACCAAACCAGAACCGAACCCAAGGAAACAGAACCAGAACCAGAACGAACCCCAACCAAACAAGAACTGAACCAGAACCAAAACTGAACTCAAGCAAACAGAACCAGAACCAACTCAAGCAAACAGAGCCAGAACCAGAACCAAACTCAAGCAAACAGAACCAGAACCAACTCAAGCAAACAGAGCCAGAACCAGAACCAAACTCAAGCAAACAGAAGTAGAACCAACTCAAGCAAACAGAAATAGAAAGAACTCAAGCAAACAGAACCAGAACCAGAACCAAACTCAAGCAAACAGAACCAGAACCAACTCAGGCAAACAGAACCAGAACCAGTACCAACTCAAGCAAACAGAAATAGAACGAACTCAAGCAAACAGAACCAGAACCAACCTCGAGCAAACAGAACCAGAGGCAACTTAAGAAAACAGAACCAGAACCAAACTCAAGTGAAGAGAACCAGAACCAAACTCAAGCAAACAGAACCAGAATCAAACTCAAGCAAACAGAACCAGAATCAAACTCAAGCAAACAGAACCAGAACCAAACTGGAGCAAATATCATTAATGTCATCAGGTTGGCATTAAGAAAAATCAGATGTCTCAGCTGAATGGGCTGATCCGATTTCTCCTCTCAGTGAGAATTTGCCCGATCTTCAAGAAGAACCCTAACCCTCTCAGAAGGAACAGATGAAGCCATGATACACAGCCTCCCCTCCATCGCTTATATCCTCACATGTGATCGGCCGCATGATTCCTGATTCCTTTGCAGGCTGTTTAGTTTTTTACTTAGCTAATTATATATTTTTTGAGAGAAGAGAAAGCTGAGATGTTGCCCATCATTGTTACTTGGTTGCACTAATAAAGTGAAGTGCTGTACATCTGTGGTTGCATTATTCTATTATCAATTTGCCATAATTTTTAAGTATGTTAGAGATTGATAGCCATAGACTACACGTCTTTCAATGTAGACTTCCACTGAGAGGAACATATTAGACTATTTAGGAACTAAATTAGGAACTAAATTTAGACTGTCACACCAGCTTGATCATCAGTGAAAATGTCCTGGAAAAGAGTGGGAACCCTGAATCAAATGAGGAATCACCAGATAAGTCTGAATTTCAAATTATAATCTTAGGAAGGGGCTCACATGACTACATTTTCTGATGCTTTATTTAACGGCTGTCTCTGATTAAAGAAAAGTTGCTGTTTGGTGAAATAAGTGCATTATTTGAAAAGAGAAGGGCATTCCTCTTTTTTAAAGATGATTAAAAAAACAAAATAGTTGAATAAAATGAAGAAATGCAACATAGAAAGCAGGAGTTATTTTGCTGACAGCGATCAAACATCTCGGTATGATCTGGTTCAAACCGGACTTTCTTTTCCAAAGCTCTCTTCTCAGGCAGGAAGGTGTTCCTGGCCTTTTGACTCCACAACATAGTAACAGCTGTTTACAGAGGGCTCGATAACGGGAGGAGGGAGCGCTGTTCCTAGTGGCTGCTGCCGTCACAGTCTGATAGTGTTTTCACTCCCATCCACCCCTGTGCAGAACTGCTCTATGCCCCCCCCCCCTCCCCCCTCCCATCTGATTCTCAGGGCCGTGAGCGAGCTGTTGTTGTCAGCCTGAAAGGTTAAACGTAACACTGGAAACATTTTGAGCACAATACACCTTTGACAGCATTGACAAAGTGAGATGAAGAAATACAGTAACTTTCCTCTGCAGCGTCACAAACTGTCTCTTCCATGATGTGCCTTCTGCAGCCCTTTCCCCTCTGTTCTCTGTTTCTAATCTGAGCAGCAGCTTTTATATAAAATGTATAAACACACCTTTCATGCAGAGTTCAAGGTTTGAAGTTTTTGTTTCACTCACAAAGACGTAGCTGCATATACGTCTGTTGCTGCACACAGGCAAAGATTGAACAGCAATGAAATCTGTTATTACAATGCTGCTAAGCTACAAAGCCTCACCTGGGATTTTGGTGTGATAATTCTCTGGACTGAATGTCACAAAAACTCAGCTGTTGGAATTATTTCAAGACTGAAGGTTGCATAATAAGGGACCTGGCCTATTTGAGTGGGAGGTGGGAGCTGCTAGCTGTCTGCTAGGTATCTGAACTTTAACCTCTGTGTTTGTGGTGTTGGAGCCTTTTGGAGATGAATCGTCTGTCTATTTGTCTGTCTGTCTGTCTGTCTGTCTGTCTGTCTGTCTGTCTGTCTGTCTGTCTGTCTGTCTGCTTTATTTGCCTACTCTTGCATATCTGAACCAGCTGACTAACAGTTAAACTACATGTATTGAACACCTTCAGAAGCATTTTTTGCTGAGCTTGCACTAAATGCTCTCCTGCTTTTGTTTTGATCTGAAAAGACTCTCCACAAGTGGACCCTCCTGGGCCTCTCGAGGCTTACTGAGGCTGTGTCGTATCTCTCTGTCAAGGCTGCTGGAGGCTCCTTTTTTCCTGTTGCATTATCAGCAGGTGTACCTGCAGCGCAACAGCTGTTTGCACCATAACAAGCCGCCTTGTTTACTGCTTTGCTGTCTTTGGTGTCCAAGCTCAAAAAAAAGCAAACAGACTTCCTGCTTGACTTTTTCATGACTTTTACTTATTTTAATGTTTCCCTTTCTATGTTAAACCTTTAATATTCCATGTTTTATCATTTCAGTTTTAAGAAAATGTTAAAATAGTTCTCAGAGTAGAAAATTACATAAGAACAAATGTAAAAATCAGCTGATGTGTCCGTTATGCTTGGAGATAAGTTTGACAAAAAAGTCAGTCTGATCTAATGTCACACTTTGTTCCTCATGCTGAGACTACAGTGTTCTCAGTGTGTCGTGTCTGTAGTGTTGGAGTCCTTATCTGCTGTGTTCATGTTTGAGTGGGAAAAACTGGCCTCCATGTAACCACCGGACACCTGCTCAGCTCTGTTTCCTCCCAGTGAAGCTGCAGCAGAGGAATCACAGGCTGGTGTGGGTGTGCAGGCGAGTGTTAAACACTCAGTGCATGCTCACACACACACATACAGCACAGTGTATGTGACAGGTTCTATAGTTCAGGGTGTGTGTCTGTGCAAAGGATAGATATTTTTAAGCATGTCCCTAATATCAATGCTGTCATAGTGCTGCATAAGTTCAGCGCTGTAGAGCTGAGCCTCCTCGCTCACAGACTTCCTCCATCCTAAACTTCCTGAAGTGTGCTCAGAACGAAACCTATTTTTGTTGCTTTATGATTACATATAAAAGTTTACTCAAGGTTAGTCCTTGATTTGTTAGTTTGTCGAAAATGCTTAGCTTTAATATGGGAAACTTTTCAGGGGGGAGAACATTTCTGAGGAAGACAAGTATGATTTAAATGAACATTCTAGGTATATTTTGGAAGAGGTTTCATACAAAGAGAATGTTTCTTTTTCAACAGGCAATGTTATATAGCCTAACCCAGCTCCTGTTTTACACGATTGTAGCACACATGCAGAACTTACACGCCATGTGTGTTCATAATCTCTAATTGAAAATATCCAGAATTATTGCTATTTTTTCAATTTTTCGAATTTCTTTTGGCTTTCATTTTGAAAGGACACATCAGAAGGACTTGTGATCATAGACATGTACATGTAGATGCTGCATTGACTAATGGGGTTGTACGTCAACATCCCCGCCATGTTGCATGTGGCAATCTGTAAAGACGTGCACACGCATGTATATAGAAACATGCCCCCCGACTGTTGTCATACGACCTTACCGGTGTAAATTTGACTTGTTACCAATAGCAGAGTTTTTGTAGAAGTCTCCACAGCGTTAACGTCACCTTTTAAAAACTCATTCACGGCTATGCTAAAACAGTGCAAAATGCTCAGACCCTGTTATACGTACTATAACTTATCCTTCTAAAAGTCATGCCTACATTTGATTTTATTTCACATACAGCAGCTGTCTGTTAAAAAAGATCAGTATAAATAAAGTCATCTCAGATTTAGAATTACTTTGATGTGTTTAACATTAATTATAACACTCCTTTCATCCTGTATTTGAAAGAGTAAATCCCGTCACTTCTTCAAAATGTCTCAAGCACTTCATCCTCCCATGATGTAAAACATAATATATGGACAACTGACCTTAATACAATGCAATTAAAATAACATTAAGTGTCCATGGGGCATTCAAGGCAGCACAGAGCAGTGGTATGAAAAAGCGGAAACGAAAAGCACAAATAAAATATGAACAGGAAGTCTGAATATATCAAATTAAAATGATGAAATGTTTGGAGCAGGCTATGGATACAGGTGATCAAACCAAGGGTCAACAGAGCTGTATGGAGGAAGACTATAACTGGGTGTGTCAGGTGATCAAAATGAGTGAAGTGATCATAATGCAACAGTCAGACTTGTATGTTGGGCATGCTTTTTTATACAATAAAAAATGTCTATAATTTGTAATGGAGTATATCTATTATTTCACTGCTAAAAAAACAGACTCACTGCCAGTTGCAGCCAATTATAATTTGATTAACAAACAAATTAACATTCTTTTCTCTAAATAATCATCATTTTTAGTACTTAAATTTATTTTAATCATTTAATATAAAAATGGTTAATCAAATGAGATAAATGCAACTGAACAGGGATTTTTTCAATAAACCCACAGTTTCAACATCTACTTGTATTACTTTACACGGCGGACCCACCACATTCAATATGACGGACGCGCTGACATATTGCAGCAGCTTTCAAAACCGCCTACTTTATTCACAGTAAGCATTGATTTGTCTGTAGTATGTGAACAAGAGCAAAATCTGCAGTATGCCAAAACTTCATGGATGTTGGACTGATTCAGGAAAATTTCTCAGTATGTATCACACCAGTCTACCTCGCTTACTGTGTCCAACAATGCACAGTGCTAACGTTCCGCTAATTATTTTTTCCTATATGATGAGGGCTCTCAGATTTTAGGTGCTGTGAGAATTATTAAACTCTGCATGAACCACTTCTTAACTTTTTTAAATATAAGTGGATGCTAAAGAAGCAGTTTCACTATCAGCTTGGCCGTTGTATACTTCCACTTTCCGAAACCGGAAATTCAGCGACGCCTGACCAAGCAGAACAGATCCAACAGGACAGTCATACTACATACTTCCCTTGAAACGCAGTACGTACTGCATACTGCATACTAGATTTGTAGGTAGCATGCAGCAGACGGTTTTGAAAACAGCCACAGTCAATGCAGCATCTACTATGGGCGGGGCAGTCTGTTTCTCTCCGCCAAAACAAACTGGCCACTCGGTCCTTTCCGGCGTTTAGTACATTCCTTTCCTGTAGATTCTACTGATTGTAATTTTGTCTTTGGACTGGTAAAAATGTCCCGTTGCTTGTAAGATTGTCTCACCACCATAGACTGTATAATTAAGCTCACTGTTTGTAAAAGTGTTTCTGTTTTTGTAATTTTTTTTGTAAATGTGTGTTGACCTTAGTAAAAGTGTTTTGCTAATGTCAATTTGTTTCAGAAAATGTAAAAAATGTTTTAAAAAATGTAAATGTGTCTCCAACTTTGTAGAAGTGTTTCATCCTTTGTAAATTTGCATTGCATTTCCCCGCCACCGTACATGTCTGGCTGCAGCAGAGAGATACCAGACTAAAGGAGTTCAGTCAGTTAGACTATATTTGATAATGAAACAGTAGATTGTGATAAGAGTCTGAGTACACTGTTAAGATTAGTAAACATGTAAACACACAGATGATAGCTGCAGGAGAGAGTGTATCGTCTCTCCTAACGTTCTGTCACTCAGTCTGTTTGACCTCTCTTTTATCTGCTGCTTCCATAACTTCTGACAGATATCTCTTTACAGTAACGAGGGGATCAAATCTTCACGCTCCTGCAGGAGTAACTTTTCGTAAATCGTTAAGATTCTTGTCCTGAGTATTTATGTTGCTTTTGTAAGGCTTGTCCAGAATTTATCATCACTATTCAATCTCCCATGTGAGCTATATAAATTCTCATCCATCATTATTTTCATCTTTTATCCCATGGTTTGTTTGGTTCTATCTTATCTCTTTTTGTTTGTTTGTCCGTCTTCATCAGTATTTTGTTGCTGTTATTTCTGCTGTTGATGTAACCCTTGTACTCAGACTTCAATCCATCAGACATTATTTATAAATACAATGATTTTATAAGAAATTAATAAGATAATAAAAAACCAAAAAGAGAAACCAGTAAAATAAACTAAGATGCTACACTTAAAGTAAATATAGCAAAGCAAAACAGAATCAAATATAAAAATGCTGAGAGCTAATCTGTAAATACATAAAATGATATGATCAACTTAATAACTAAATAAAAAATTTAATAATCCACAATACATTAATAATAAATACAAATGAAATTTTTTTTAACTGAATTAATAATATATGTCTCTATAATAATTTAAAACAAGACAGTATATGACTAAAATTTACTAAGATTTGAACTAGATAAAAAATAAGTAAAGTACAATAGAAATAAGACTAAGTTAAAAGCAAGACTAAAAAGGTAGGTCTTGAGTTTGCTTTTAAAAATGTTTATATTCTGTGCAGCCCTCAGATCTTCAGGTATAGGCTGCTCCACAGGCGTGGGCCGTGATGATAAAAAGCTGCCTCACAGTGAGTCTCCATTCTAACTTTTGGTACAATTAAAAGCCTACTACCCAAAGACCTGACGTCTTTTACAGGCTCATATGATAAATCTGATAAATAAGAAGGAAGAAGACCATTAAGAGATTTAAAAACCATTAAAAATAATCCTCTGGTGGTAGCACTGGACCTTTGAGCCCCCTGACCAGGTAAACCTACCAACATCTCATTCACCTGCAACAGAACAACAGGAGAAGGGGGAGACACACATAAGACAAAATGATAAAGATGCATCTCATAAAGTATCAGACTCAGTCTGCAGAGATGTGCAGCAGTAGAATCTGATGTTTTGAAGTGATATCTGTCTGTAATGTACTCTATGTTGTGATTTTGGACTGGGTGGAACTCTAACATGTGGGACAAGGACTCTGTGATTATTTCTTTGACACGTCCAGACTGTGTGTCTCTGAGTGACATCACATTAAAACAGCACAGGACGATTGACTTTCAGCCTGAAAGATATAACACAACATCACTACACTGCTGAATGTTTTCCTAAATAAAGTAAAAATACAAAATAAGCTGATGTTTTACATGATGACACTATATCTTGTCATTGTTCAGAGTTGTGACACAAATCCCAGCTGTTATCTTTTTCCTCAGATCAGCGCTGTTAAAGAAATGCGTAAAAATAAACAAACAGATAAGTAAATATTGATCCATGCGAGGTGGGTCATGCTGCATGTGCACCAATCATGTCGCATCTTTAATCAAAAGACTTCTGCAGAGGATATACCAGCATGCCCGACACCCTCCTCTCTCCTCTTCTCCTCCAGATGCATTTGATAAATTGGAAGATCCTGCATCATAGTGGAGGAGAGGAGAGGACCTGAGTTTGTGCAAATTAATGAACTGAGACGCAGCCCTTGTCTAACATTACCTTCGTTCGAAATATTCAGTTGAATGTGAATTAGAACAAATAAGCAGGATAATGTTTGAGCTGTATAAATAAATCATTTTGCCAACTTGTTTGTGTCTTTAGTTGGTAGTTGAATAATAAAAAACAAGACCCCATTGCAAAATTGTCTGGATTCTAATCTGCATTATCACCCATTCCCCATGCATTATCTCTTACCTATAGGCCCCTTAACTGTTTGTAAATAGTTTCGGCTGCACACGCATCCTGGCAGAAGTACTGCAGAGTACAACAGTTTGCTAAGCTACACAAGGGAGTTAACCATCAAAACCACAATTGTTACCTAAACAAAGTCACTTTGACGAACATTAAACGACTTTCAGTGCCGTGTGAAATCAGCAAGTGGATGGATATTTAGTTGACGGACGTCTTTAGTAGAGTAACTAGGATGTACAACAGAAAGAGATTAAACACACAAGTCAGTCCACCCCTAAGATTGCATTGTCTGTCTGTACATGTACGGACCGTCAAATATCAAGACATAAACTTGTGTCTAGAAATAAGAAATCCTCCCACACCAAAGACGAGCAAACAAGACCGCTAAGTCTGATCATAACAAACGAGCCCAGACAGCAAAATGCAGTGGTACACATCATAGTAATAATGATCCTTTGTTTTTAAATTGCTTCATCAGAATTCTTTGTCTGATAATGTACTGTAGTATTAATGTTAACATGAAATCTGTTTCTACTCGTAATTAAAATGTTTTAAAATGTATTATTTACCTCTCCAAATTGAGTCTTAATTGTCTTATTTGGCCATAACCTCGGCACAAAAAACAACTTTTTCACAGTGTTATCTGGGTTCAGATGTTCTGCAGTTAATATTATTTGATTACAGTCAAACCTGATGAACTAAGGTCAGATAAAGAAGAGATTAAATAGCTTGCAGCTAAAGACGCCGCTGGTGTTCCAGTGTAAAGTGTGACCCTGTTACACGGTGGCTTTCAGCGGAATGCTTTTTGTTTTTCATGAAACACATATCTGATGAGTTTATATTTATATTACATCACAAAATTAACTAGGATGAATTCGCGAGGACTCTTTTAATGTTTCAACAGCTGTTGTAATCAGTATTTAAAGCTTGCTAACTCGTCTGAATTAATGGAGCTAAACGCTGCTTCCACTGCCAAAATGCGCACGCACCTCTTCGATGACGTAGGTGTAAAGCGGTCTATACACCCTTAAATTACTTATGCACACTTTATTTTTGTTTATTAGAGGACACTTATATTTTCATCTGAGCTGTGAACCATGTAATTACACATCATAGATTTTATTCATGTCACGGAGGTAGAAGAGCTGACAGCTGTCAGTGTCTGTTACTTCCACAAAAAGTGACCCACATTTGGTAAACTTTGATCGATGTGATATTTATTTCATTAACATTAAAGTTGGATTGTTTTTAACTTTGGTAGTCTAATTGCCACACAGCCTCAGCTGGAGCTTTTTTCTATCCTTGTTGCAGGTCATCCTCTTGTCGTCGTGTTTTCTGTCTGTATCTTCACTGTCATTCATTCCATGTTTTTTCAAATAAAGACAAAAAGGAAAAAACTGTAACTTCAGAGTAGAACACTTTCAACCTCCTTTAATACAAATTCAGGTTTACTCCAATGAGACTGTTTGAGTTTTGTTATTGTTTCTTTCTTTGCTCCCATAGATTCACCTTTCAGCTCAGCCTCATTATTAAGAGGCTGAATAATACTTCACTGCAGAAACTCTTCATGCTTTTAAATTATAACCCTCCAGACAGCCGCAGTAACAGTTTAATCATGTTAAACTTATCATGTCAGAGCTCTGTCTGTTTCCTTGAGCCAGAAAAATAGAGAATATCAAACAGGAAGTTGATAACAGGCTTGTTGTTACGTAACACACTGTGGTCAAAGATTATTTGACTGATGTGACCTACTCCAGTTTGTAATCAGGAGCTCCGAGATGAGTCTGTATCTCTGAACTGATGGAGGAATGACAGATGTATTGTTTAGTAAATGTAGATTAAGATATAAAAAGAGTCCACAGTTAAGTCAAGTTTAAGTCAACTTTTAAAAATATCACATTTTCTTTGTAGTGAATCTTTTTGTTAAACAGATGATGGGAACATCAATGTGGATCATTGTTTGCTCTGTGTGTAATGATAGAAAAAGTTGCAGCAGCTCAGGATGCCATTTGGCACCCCCTGTGGACAGAAGCGGTAACACAGATCTGTTTAACATGAGAATTTGCAGAGGCAGCATCACAGATTTTGGGCCCCATGAAAAGGTATCACGCTGGACTCCACCACTTCACAACCATGGTCTAATATTTTGAATGTATGGGCTCCTAAAATCATCCTTACTCTTCTCCCTCCTATAGCACCTTTGTACATTTGTTTTTGGAAGAAAGATGTGCATTATTATAATCATATTTTTAGCTTAACATCTCTTCTCTTCTCTTGTCTGCTCTAAGACAAACATTAACTACTACACTTAATGTGAGTGAACAATGAGGCCAAATAATACCTAACTCAACAGGTCATAAACAACAGAGATGACACTGTATCTCCAGTCAGAATCATGGGATGGCTGTACCACAATGATCCACAAGGGGGCTCCAGTGTTCACCACTGAAGCACAAAGCCTCGCTCTGATGTTGGAGTATTTCTTAGTCTTGAACCTGTTCATCAGATTGTAAGGTTGCATTGATTTAACTCAAAATATTTTCAGGCTGAAGTTGTTGGATTTATTCCGGGTTTTTTTTGTTACCTAAAAAATCCACAGACACAGATCTATAGTGTTTAATTTTTTATGACGTAAATAATAATTTATGTTTCAAATATCTTTATTGAGTTTTCATCAGATAAATATATAAAAATAAACAATATAAAATAAAAAACATCAGGGTTGAGCAGTAATATTCCACATTGCCACAAATGGTACAGTAATGTGCAGGACAAGGACAAGTAAGACAAAGAAGTCTCTGTGGCTGTGACAGTAATACCTGATATAGTGAAATAGCCCTTCCCACCCTCCCACCCCCCCCCCCCCCCCCCCCCATGAAATAATAATTTGAATATGGAATTTTTGAGAGTATTTGAAAAATCTATATTTTACCAAATGTTCATATTCTCAGAAAATAAATATATGTTCCTTTATTTGATCTGTTTAATCTGTGCACAGACCAAGCTGCAAGCAGAGGTGTTGCAAAATGAAAGACAATACGGAATTGCAAAAAGTGCAGATCCCCAAACGTCCACTAGAGGCTTTCTCCAAAGCCCACAGAATTCACATTGAGTCTGTTGTTAAAATGTCAAACTTCACAGCAGAAGTAAATATGTTTACAGTCAGGTTTAAATGCATCCTTAAAGATAATATAGACGCTAGGAGTTATCCAAGTTTTATACTGTGATCTATCTAGCATGACAATTGTTAGGTTTAAGAAGTAAATAGATATCTACAGAGCATAAACAAATAATAGGAAGTAAAAAATATTTTAAAAGAATAACAAAGGCTAAATTTAAAAACATAACACCAACAAAATAAGACACATCAACATTCAAAGCATCTACAGCCAGATGTATCTGGGTCCAAACATTTGGATTGAAAACTCTGGGCTCTTCAGAGGTATGTGGTCTTTTGATGGTGGTTAGAAAGCAGACAGTCTTTTCTCCACCTTTGGAAACAAACAGCATTCCTCCTCTCCAGAGGAAATCTCTCTCAAAGATTCCCTGCAGGCCTGCAGCACCGGCCCTCTCAAACCCATTTCCTTGTCTCTCTCCAGATCCAACAGTGCTCCAGCACCTTAATGCACACACCTGTGTGGCTTGTCTGTTATTCCTCAGTATAAAAGATCTTTTTAACAACACTTCTTGGTACTGTGATGCACCTCCGGCTCTGTGGTTCTCTGATGCCCTCCAGCGACACGGCTGAGCCAGCAGAGGAGGAGCAACAGACTGCAGCTGTGTCAGCACTCGAGCCAGGACAGTGTTTACATATTTTAGATGTTACCCAATAACATTAAGACCTCCTGCTGAATAAAGTGTCAGGCTCCACTCATCGGGTCAGAGCCTGCAGAGACCTGGACTCTGTCTGAGACGTTAGCAGCAGATCCTGTAAGTCCTGAAGTTTTGAGGTGAAGCCTCCATGGATCAGACTTGGTGGTCCAGCTCATCCAACAGATGCAGGACTGTACTGAGATCTGGGGAATAGAGAGACCAAATCAACACCTTGAACTCCCGGCATGTTTCGCCAGACCTCCTTCTTCGATCAATCTGTGGTCCAGGTCTGATGCTTATGTGTCCATCAGAGGAGCTTTCAGTGGAGGACCGGTCTCCAGCTCCACTGCCCCATACTGGGGATGGGACATGATTTTTTAATGCTTGAATATATATTCATTCACTTATTGAAAATCGAAGAGTTAATGTGAATATTATCTCATTTTAAAAGTTCAATTTTTTATCGTTTTCTCCCAGACATTGGCTATAGAGCGTCTTAAAGCTGTTTGCTAACCGCATCAAGTAATAGAAGAAGAAGAATACTAACTGCACACAACAAATTGCGATGCTCAACCGGGAACACCCCACAGGAGCTGCAGAGACACTCTGACCCCGTCATTCAACCATTGGTTCTTGTCAAAGTCACTCTCATCCTCACTCACATTTTCCTGCTTCAAGAAAAACATGTTCACCTGCTGCCTGACAGATCCACACACTGACACGTGACTCTGTAAAAAGACATCAGTGATATTCACCTCACCTGTCAGAGGTTTTAATGTTGTGATGATCAGACTCAAAAACTCTCCATTGTTGCAAAACAGGCGCCCATTTGCAGAAGTTCCCATGTGCTGCCAACAGATAAGTTGAATCTTGCACAAGAGATGAACAAATTAAACCCCAGACTTTATCTCTGCACTCATCCTTGTTTCAGACTTAAACATACATTAGTCATTCGTCATTTGTCATTCGTCATTTCTAAAGTCTCTAAAAAATAGTATGGGAGGTCGAGCTTACAGTTATCAGGCACCTCTCCTTTGGAATCATCTACCAGTCAGGGTCAGGGAGGCAGACACCCTCTCTACTTTTCAGAGTAGGCCTCAAACTTTCCTTTTTGATAAAGTGTATAGTTAGAGCTGGCTCAGGCTTGGACAAGCTCTTAGTTAGGCTGCTATAGGCTTCGACTGCTAAAGACTCAGACTGCTATAGGCTCAGACTGCTATAGGCTCAGACTGTCAGGGGAACTGACACACTGGGATCCTGTCCCTCGTTCTCCTCTGCCTGTCACTTACTTTCTGGAGTCCCTTAGCTCCCTTGTCTCATAGGTTCTCGTAGGTTCCTCTGGATCTCTGCCGTAGATGGCCTGCTGCTGTGGACGTGCCAGACTCCAGCTGCTACAACTACTACTATCTGTCTCATCACTATCATCTCTCTCTCTCCATCTCCCTCTATCCCTCTCTCCAACTCAGGTCTCAGCAGATGTGTATCTAACATGAGTCTGGTTCTGCTCGAGGTATGCTGCTATAGGTTTAGACTATCGGGGGAACTGACACACTAGGAGACAGCAAACATATTTGGCCACTCCTATATTGCTCTTTTAGAAACTTTGAAAATATCCCTTTGAAAGTTACTTTTACAACAGATTAAAAAAAGTGTGATTAATTGTGATTTAAAAAATGAATTGCTTGACAGCCCTCCTTAAAACACATCTGCTGAAGACAAGAGGAAGAAAAACAATTACCTTTTGTTCACTGACAGAGAAACAATAACATAATGCAGATAAACATCATCTATTGTGGCAGAGTTAAAGAGCTTTCTCACGTTACTTCTTCTATGGTTTAATGTTTGTTTGCATGTTCAGTCTGCGTCACTTGTTTTCCATTCTGTCTTTGAAAAGAGAGAAAATGTTTTAACTTAGATTGACAGTGCACTCTCCCCGCACACAACACCTTAACTCTGAGCTTTTTTTTCTCACAGAAGAAGCTCCTGATACATGCAGCCAGAGCTTCCTAGTGGCCAACAGGGAGCGACTTCACCAATTGATCACAACACAGGTAACTTTGTTGTTTTCTTATATGAATTTTAACCTGGTCTGAAACAAGCGGAAACCTCTGGTCTTAAAATATGAAGCCCATGTGGAAGTGTTGAAAACTGCAGTTCATTGAGTGTCCACTTGAGGCTGGCTTCGGAAGCACCGAAAACCACATCTATACCAATTCAAAAGCTGATCTTCACAGCAGAAATAAACATGTTTACAGCCTGGTTAAAAAAAAAGGGTTCAGGTATGAAGAGGTAATTTCTCTATCGACACACTGTACGGGGGGTGAATCTTTTTATAACGCGGCAGCTCAGAAGATATTAAGATTACGAGTTTTGCCCAAATAAGGGCATGGCTATGGCATTAGATTTATGTCAAAACGAGGGAGCTCGTAAAACATATACATGAGCAGGTAATAATATTTCACACGCGCAGATATGAACTCCCCGCGAGGAAATTCAACAACCGAGAGGTATTTAGGCAGCTGCGAGCACGCATAAAAGCACAGGGACAGAGGTGGGGAATGACACTTGCTTGTGAACAACAATTCGCTCGAGCACGAATCAGCTCTGCGCGGAAAGTTTCTGTCCGCAAGAGCACAGCGAGGCATATGCTCTGCTCTTTGAGGCACTGCTCTGCTCTCAAAGCTGAATTCTGCTTGCGCGAGTCAAACTCGTCAAACTACTTTTGAAATATTGGAGGCGGAGACCAAGTGACACACTGACCCTCTGATGATTGGTCAGCTTTCAACTTGACCACACACACATGACCTCTGAACCTGAACCGTGATTGGCAGCTGTCACACAAGCCAGCCAGGTAGCATCTTTGCTGGGAGTACGGCCCACAGAACTCATGTTGTAAGCACATTAGTCGGCTAAAAACTTAAAATATATTGTTTCGATCAAAATTTTGTATTAATGGCTGTTAAGGTTGAAGTGAGATATTACATTTTAAACTAAGATCAGATATTATTTAGCTCCAAGTAGCTTTTAACTACTTACTTATAAGTAGAGTTACCTTCAGGGTGAGACAAGACCCCTCGTCTTACCCTGTCGGGATTCTTTTTCCCATAACAACCTGCCAACAATACATGATCCCTTACATAGTATATGGTGATATGAAAAATGTGATGTCCATCATGTCTGTATATCACAGGATGTTTAAGAGACAACACTTATTGTATTTGTCTAGCTCTGGGGCTTCCTTTCATCTCCTCCAGATCGCCTCAAAACAGGGAGGCAAATCTTGAAGTCAGACCCCTTTTTATTTTATTTTTTTTAGCTTTCTAATCTGAGTTTTTGGCATCAATGGTCCTTACAAAGGGTTAGAGAGTTTTAGCGTACTTGGAGCTACATTATATCTGTGCGTGTGAAATATTATTAAATGCTCGTTTATATGGTTTTTACAAACTCTGCGGTTTTGACACAAATCTAACGCCATACATGGCTGACTCGATTGACAGGAGGGAACCCTGTAGCTGTTAGAGAAAAGGCTAAAGCCCACCTCTTTACCTCACACTAGCTCAACTGAAGTTAAGTTGAGTTCAGTATTTCCAATATGGCACCTGCCGACGATCGGCTTTAAAAGAGGGCTTCAAAATCAGATGTGACGTCATGGAGACTATGTCCATTTATTATACAGGATATGGTTTAAACAGCTGCTGTGATCAGCCTGTAAAAGCCTTTGAGACGCCATGTGTCATATCAACTGATTAACAAACAAACCAGATATGGATTTTGACCTTCAAGAGCTTATGAATGAAGTCAACATTAGACAGAAGTTAAGACATGAATCTGGTTTGACGGCTAACGTACCGTTGGATGGATGTGTCTGATTCAGAGCAGCATTTGGATTTACTTGTTCCTAAAGCTGATGAACAGGTTTCACTTTGCAACAGACACACACACATGCACAACTCACACTTACACACAACCTTGTGCCATCTGCGTCACTGTACTTTGGTTGAGCAGTGAAAGAGGAAATCCCAGCCTGAGACTGAAGTCCGTCAACCGCACACTTCAACAAGTGCACTTCCTTGTACATGTGCACTTGCTGCTACACTGTTTCTATAAACAGAGCAAAGAGACGAGCTGCACACAGAGGAGGAAGAAGAAACATCCAGCCAGTGTTTATTTAGAAGTTGTAATTAGGAAAACATTAGTGTTTGTTTATGATAACTTATAACTTTCACCTGCACAGACAAGAAACATGGACAGGACTCCTCAACAGGCTCAGGTGAGTGTTTCCTTCTTTAACCTGATCTTTGTGTTGTTTAAAGCAGCTTCATCTGTTTCATACGAAAGCTGTGATTAACCTGCTGCTTTCTTCTCACTCTACATACGATCCTTTCAATTCAGTATCTCTAATATGTCATGAATAAAGACTCAGATTAAAAGAAATCTTTATAATAAAATTAAAGAAGCATTTGAGAGAGTGGCACTTCCTATGAATGTCACATGGCCCCTGAGGAAAAGAGAACTTTGATCTTAACTTCACTTTTACTTCCTGTAGTAGAAGTTACATATTCACACCACTTTCACTGACTTCATGAGGAGGAGTGTCACCTCTTGACTCGAGAGTAAAGTTGTGAAAGTATTGTTTACTGAATCTATTAGTATTGAAGCTCTCTGCACACCTGACAGCCAATAGAGTCTAACAGATAACAGATCAAACCTGCTGCAGCTAGATTTCAACATGTCTCTCTTTACCTCCACTCAAAAGAAAGGTTAATCACTAATGAAGTTTGGAAAAGACACAGTGTGATAAAACTCTTCATACTACCATCATCATCACACTTTCACCTGTATCTATACACAAACACTAGCAGCATGCATTACCTTATTCCATCAGGGTGGTTCTGTTACCACAGCTGTGCTCTCAAAGCAGGTACAGGCTGACATGATGGTCATCCTCACCTGCTTCATTTACTGTAACTGTAACAATGACATTCAATACATTGATCATAATAATAATAATAATAATAATAATAATAATAATAATAATAATAATAATAATAATAATAATAATAATAAACTTTAGTTATATAGCACTTTCCAAAGCAGGGTTACCAAGTGCTTTACAAATAAGAAATATACTAAAAGGCAATAAAAGAAAAATGTGGGGAAGACGAGGAATAAAAGTTTTAAAAAACTGCAGCAAAATGATCCACAAAGTGACAGAAAACTAAAGAAAGATGAAAAGGTTATGACCACCAAAGAAAATAGAAATAAAGTAATGTTGGAAGAATAAAAACAAAAGATTTATTTTTAAAAGAGATCAGAAATGCAAAATATTAAATATAAAAATATTAAGTATAAAAATATAACAAATATAGTAACAAATACATATTTATAAATATAAAAAATATAAATATATACAAATATCCATCCAACCATCCATTATCTTGACCGCTTATCCCGTTTAGGGGTCACGGGGGGCTGGAGCCTATCCTAGCTGGCTTCGGGCGGAAGGCAGGGTACACCCTGGACAGGTCGCCAACCCATCACAGGGCTAACACAGAGAGACAGACAACCATTCATGCACACACTCACACCTATGGGCAATTTAGAGTGATCAATCAACCTGAGCATGTTTTGGGATTGTGGGAGGAAGCCGGAGTACCCGGAGAGAACCCACGCATGCACGGGGAGAACATGAAAACTCCTATATATATACAAATATAAAACATAAAATTATAGAAATATAAAATCCTGCCAGTGGTACTGTCTGAAAAAGATCTGATCGAGCTTGGATGAAGGACAGAGCTAAGTGGTGTACTCAGAGGGGGGTCAGGGGGGCAATCGCGCTTTTGGATGTCTTTTAGGAAGAATAAACATTATATATATGCCCACTGGACGCCCTTTCCTTTTTTTAACACTTAAATTTGATTTCATTTTTTTCCCTTTTACACAACAAAAGAAAGAAAGAACAAACAAACATTACCATCATTGCCATTCTTTGTAATATTCACAGTTCTAGATAACTTCCTCAGTCATAGGATTTGTACAGCACGTTTGTAAACTTTAAGTTTTGCCTCATTATCATAGAATACAATAAGATGGAGGTCAACAATGTTTTCAGCAGTAAGGAGGAGAAGGGCAGCCACCATTCACACCTTCTATTCCGAAAAATATAGTTTCAATTTTTCTCACCTTGTAATGTACAAATCTTCTCTTTTTAATCTTAGCAGGGAAGTCATTTTTTCCATCTCGTTAATTTCTCTGATCTCGAGCCAATTCTGTACTATCTGTGGATCTGCCTGTAACCATTGCTTTTTTAGCAGTGATAATAAATATTTTCAAGAGATATTTAGTGTATCCTGTTACATCATCTGGCAGGTCACCCAAATAAAGAGAAACAAAAGTTAATCCCAGAATCTGCTTCATGATACCACTTTTTTTTTTTACCAAAACTGCAGTAATTTTGGACAGTTCCAAAAAATATGGTGGTGATCCACCCCTCTGAATGCTGTAATAGAACATATATGAAAAATATCCTTATAGGTGCACCTGTAGTGGATAAAATGTAAACAATGTCCCTCTAGATGCCTTTCAAGTGAAATAAATGTAATCACGTGCCGCCTCACATGCAAGTTGATGCAATAGGTGTATTTTCATGACCATACATAGTCAGATTATACCAATAAAACTGATCTTACTGGAGTTTCATTTACAATACAGGCTTGTGAATTCTTTGTTTTCCATGTATACACTCATTCTGACTGTATTCTGTAGGCAGACATTCTGCACATGTTCATTTCTTGTCTCTCGTGACTTGAGATCGTGCCTAAGAACTCTTTGAAGCAATAAGGCAGTGCGAAACTGGTCAGAGAATCCACATCGCCCCCTAATGGTAACAATGTGTCACTTTCACTCTGCTTCGTTAAAAATAAGAAGATGACGAAAGCGACTCATCCATACAAGAGAAGCTCAACCTCCTTTTCCTGCATTGTGTCGTGCTGCTTTGACGTCACACTACTAAAGCTAGATTGGCGCCTTGGAGCATGGAAACCCCCGATAAGGATAGACACAGAGTTTATAATTGGACAGACTGAGACTAATTGAACAGCAAAAAGGGGTCAGGTAAATCCAACTAGTGTGATTAAGTGCCCAAAAAAATATTGAAATGTCAAAGTTAAGTCAGGAAAGTCAAGAGGGCATCATATCAACATAACCAAACTATAAGCCCAAAATAAAAAAGACACCATCAAGGTACAGATTAGAATTCAAAAGGTGCAAATTTACAGCAGACCGTCTGTGTTTAGTTTCACCTTTGCTTGAGAGTACAGGGGTGAAGAGGCCGACAAAAAAGAAGAAACAGACAGCAGCAACAGGGTATATCTCAGACGTGAATGAAGGTCATTGAATGAGTTGCTGTGGTTATGTGGTACGCAACCACTTGGCTACAAAGACGCTTCATCGCTGCCATCGTTCTGAGTTCACTTCACTAACATGAGGAGCATGAAGAGATGTCTGTCCCGTAACTTGGGCGTAGTCACTGGAAATAAATTAAACAACCTTTTATCACTGAGGGTGAGGAGATAAGATGAAGAAACTCTGTAATTGTGTTGTAAAAGTGTGTGTTCATGATGGACTCGGTGTGTGTTGTGTGTTTTGGAAAGGCGTGGTCACTCCGGCCGCCTGCAGCCATCTGTTGTTTGAAGTGAATGATCACCAGAGGAGGACGGGTGAGGGCAAGTAGAGGAACAAAAAGCTTGTAGCCTGAGGCCTCAGGGAACATTTGCATGGTTTTGCATGCATTAATATGTCACAGTGGCTGCTCAGTGAAATCTTGTACCTGGGAGGTCTAAAGTTGGCTCATTTCCACCACTACACAACTCTCCAACTTTATATTAACCCCAGAATTATTTTAGCATACAATCAGGTCCATTAATCCAGTACTTTCCAAACTGTAAGAACGGAATAATTTATGATTATTATTAATCCACATGACTGCTTCACATTCACATTTTCACATTTCTACAAACTGCACCTTTAAGTGTAAACAACGGTTACATTCCTGTTTTAATTCCAAGTGAAGGCACTGATAAAATAAAATGTGCAAAGAAAACTGCCAGCCTGTTAACCAATCTCTAAAAGCTATTTTATTATACGCCCCACCTCTGAAAAGGCAAATAGCCACGCATAGTTTAGGATTTTAGCCCCCCCTTGAAATTGGCCACCCCTGGACACACACAGCTCTTCAACACAGCTGGTGTCATCTGCAGGGATTGAGACCATGATGCTATTTCAGTTAGCATAAGAGCTAGCAGACTGTTACTAAGGCATTTTTTAATGAGTGCATACATATTTCTGGGAGGCTAATTACTGCCATGCTAACACTTTGTGCTTACAGCAAGAGAGTGTGCATCCATGACGTCACGTCCAGTTCAGACAGATGTCCTCTAAGAGTCCCCTCCAACCAGGTCTTCTATCTCTTGTCTGCTGTCTAAACCTGCTGCTTGATGCTGGATCCTGTTAGCTTGAGCCAGTGTTCACTGAACTCTGCTTTGGCATTCCAGAGTCAGGACTAAAATGTTCCAATGATATTTAACTTTTTCAAATTTGATTTGAACATTAAGACCTGACAAGCTTAGATTCAGTTGTTTGACCACCAAGTAGATCAACCACACCTCCATCACTCTCGGTTTTATTCTACCTTTAGAACTGGGTGCAAACTCTTCAGGTATTGGTATAATCTGAAGTTGAAGTACAGAGTAAATCTCCTCTCTGTGTTTTGAATTACTTAGAATAGACACTGGAGGGAGGGGTAATAGCATGCCTGGCTCTGTCTACAGCTCTCTTTACAAACACCTCTTAAGCATATGTGTCACATCTGTTGATTACTTACAGAAGCAAATGTTTAACCAACAGTTTGTGGTTTCAGCTCAGCGCAGGAACTTCTTCATGACAACAGTCAGCTGTAAAGGCTGAGAGCGGCTTCCGTTGAAACAAAACCTGAACTCACAGAGCGAAGTCGACAATAAGTTTGCTGGTTTCTGTGGTTTAAGTTTACAAATTCCTCTAAGTTTAAAGTACTGTAATCAAACTAAAGGACAGGGGTTGTTTAGTCAGACGTCATTCAAGAAGGTCTGCACAATAAATCACTATTTTCATGTGTCTCAGTTTGAGCATCCATGATGAACCACCTACGATCATTTGATGTTAACAATCAGTGCTTTGTACCTCGGCAGGTGTTCAGTTTACCTGTTAGATGCAGGCCTTGGTGTAAAGCTCGTACTACTACATGCAAAATGTTTATGAACAGGATTTAATGTGAATGCTGCTGTTTGAGGACTAAAAAGTTAAACCGTGTGCATATTTACGTCATTCAGACATTCATTGGGACATCGGAGCACATATCATGACACCAGTAACTAGAGCTGGGTGATATTAAAAAGTATGTTTCAGCTGTGTTTATATTCCACTCAAAAGGTGTTTAAGCCCTGCCTACCTCTAATGTTTGGTGGCAACTAGCGTTTAAGGCTCATTAGCGCCCCCTCCCCTTCCATTGATTGGGGGGACGTAATTACAGGTTTATTAATATCTAATTTGTATTGAACTTTTTTTATATTTATATTGGGGGGAAAATTATATCAATAATTACCGTTATCATATTATCGCCTAGCCCTAATCATGACACCAGTAACGTTAAACCGGTATGTCTGCTCAGCTTCTGTAAACTAACTAACGGTCACAAAGTTTAGTGGTTGTTACATTACAGTTCATAATCTGACATAGCTACAAATGAATAAACGACCACACCACTCTGCATCCTGATAAAGAAAGAAGAAAGATACTTTATTAATCCCCAGGGGGGAAATTCATTTTTTTCACTTGTGCTATTTTTGGACATTCTACACATACAGTTTTTTTGGTATATACATACAATGCACACACATGCAGTGAACATCCTTAGGGAGATAAAAGTAATCTGAGCAAATTAAAGTTGGATTAAGAAGACCTGTATTCATTCATTTGCTTCAACTACAAATTAGACACATTTTTACTGTAGAGGGTGACGGCGCTCATGGGAAATGTCTTCATATCCCAGAAAAAAAACAGACTTCATCCAGAGGTCGCACCATAATCAAGACAACATAAAAGTTTACTTTACCTTTAATATCTTATTATCAATGCACCTCATACCTCGTATTGATCGCTGTAATCACACATTGAACAAGTCTCTTGTTGTGCAGGCCCAAGCAGAGGTTGTGGTTTTGCTTCGTCCTGCACTCCGATGGTTTGATAACCATTCTGTGGTTTCTTATCTCTCTATAACTTCATAAATAAATTTGATATCATGTAGGTGCTGTTATTTACTTGTTTATGCTTCCTCTGGCCGCTCATGTTCACTTTTAATTGATTCAAAACAAACAAGAAACATAAAACTCATCACTTCCTGCTGTGAGGAGGAATAACGGGAGATTTCCCAGGAAATTAAAGAAAAATAAGTTGAGGAACTGAAGGAATATTTTCCGTTTCACAAGAAAACAGAAATGTCTCTCCACTTGCTCTGACATATATGACTTAATGTTTCGCTCCACTCACCCTGACTCGATGCATTCCTATGTGCCTCTGGTGGTTTATATAGCTGGGGAGTTTTCCCAAAGGGAATCCTTGTGTCCTCTCATTTGGTCGGCTATAAATAGCAATTGTGTCTTCCCATGCAGAACCAGTAATGTTCATATACTGGACCTTCAGTATGAGCTCCCAGATGAGCGTTCACACAGGGGTCAGTAGCACAACTATACCCATTCAATCTGCAGCAGAGGAATAGTGTCTGTGAACCGGTGTTAGCTTGTGTTAGTTACTCCAGTTTTAAAGGTCACACTGAAGGAAATAAACAGAGACCAGCACATTCGGGACAATGAGCAATGAGAGCGATTGAATTCCTCACTCTTGACAATGACTCATTCCAACATTGAAGAGGCCAATGGGTTATGTGGGTTAGGTCTTAGTCATGATCCTTGTCTTACATAATCCAGATATTTCATCAAGGCTTCTGAAAGATTTTAAAGAGAGAGTGCAGTACAAAAAAAGTTAATGAATGAATGGAGGGAGACGAAGGGCGATCACGCTGCAAAGGTCCAAACAATGTCCTTTAGGAGAAATGGGCTGCAAAGTCAAAAACTTCTACTAAAGTTGCATGCAACAATGGCAACATGCTGCAGAGACCAGAAACAATGTCTAATCAATCACACTCAGAAAACACTGTAAAATAAAAACGCAAATCCAGCTTATGTTTGCACACACTCTTGAGTTTTTTAAGTTTCTTTATTTAAAGCATCTTCATCCTAATCTGAACTGTTTACACAGATGCAGCAGGATTGTCCTTTCTCAGCCACCCTACCAACTTTATTCAACCCCTTCCAGTGGTTTGGGGGTGTAATTAAATGTTTATTTATATCGAATATTTGTTATATTTATATTGAGACAAATTACATCACGATAATTATTGCCCTAGCTGATCTCAGCCAGGACTCTCTGCACGGCCAATCGCTGTTGAAATACTGACAGAATAACTGACGGCTAAGATCAGCACTCCTTTTAAGAGTGAGGCAGAGTTTGACTAATCTTTTTTTTCAAGCTCATTATGTAAATATGTAATTGTCTTCTTTAAAAGTATCTGTATTCTCTTTCACCCCAGAATTCAGAGCAGCACCTGTCTCCAACCTCCAGGAGGAGTTTCAGCTTTTCATCTTTAAGAATCAAAAGTAAGACAGAAAGTTACTCAACACAAGTGATTTAAACTTAATCTAAGAAAACACCTGCAGTTACCTTTTAATTCACCAACAACTCTTTTATTCCATTTTGTGCAGAAAGAAGCAACAGCACTGAGGAGAAGGGATTCACACCGCGGAGAGGGCTGAAGTCTTTTTCATCCGTACGAGAGGGGTCAAGAAAAGGTGAAAGAAACACTCCTGTATAAACGTGTTATACAGATGTTGAAACATCTTAAATCTACCATGACGGTGAAAATAATCATTCTCTTACATCATGAGAAACCTGTTTCTCCTTTATGAGGAAGAGAAACTGCTCACAGCTTGTAATTGCATGCTTTGTTGACTTCTGGTTCATTTTTATTTTCAGCCCAAGATGAAGACAGGGCCTCACTGCCTTTCCCTTCTCAGGACCAGTTGAAGAAGACAGGTATGTGTGTCTTTTAATGAAGCATAAAACATTAAAGTCATGTTTGCATTGTCTGATCTTAATCAGCCGTTTCATGCATGCTCCTCAATCATTCGCTCATTCATCAGCTGCTTGGAGACACGTTGACAGGTGACAGCCAAGCATATTTATACAGGTATAGTGATGCCATAATGACCTGCAATTTCTCAGTATTAAATAAGGTGTGTTCAAACAGTAAGGGAACAGTTTGGCGAGTGCGTGGCAGAAAATAAAATTTACTTTGTGTCGTGCATAAAGACACCTTTACTCTGCAGGAAGACTCATTTCAGTGCTGTTAGCATCCTGAAAAGTTACACAGCGCCTTAAACTGCCTTAAATAGTAAAACATACTCCCTTATTGAGCAATCAGCCCCTTTCTTTTTGGCATAAAAACAGTGTTTATTAAAGGGGAACATCACTCACTTTACATGTTGAGTACGATTACTTAGTCATGAGCAGAAATACTTGGCCTGAGAAATCAGTTGCATAATATCTTATGTGTCCCTTGAGGACCTTAGGTTACAAAGCAAGTGGTACATATATGATTCTCAGCACAACGGGAAGTGCTAGATGCAGTCCCCCTCATTCCCCAATGTTTGGAAACAAGCAGCCAAAAGAGTTTCTTGAACGCCACTAAAGATTAAACTGAATATGTCCTTCAGGGTGTATTTCTATTGGAGAAAAACACAAGTGTCTAAACCTTTTCCAGTGGGGTACATTTGTTAAAGTGCCTTTCAAAGAGAGAAAATGGGATTCACGATCCTTCATTGAGGCCTTCTAAAGAAAAAAGTGATAAACAAGGGCCATCCTGAATGCCTTTCTAGTAGAGAAGGCATTCAGTGTGACCTCTCACAAGAGGAAATACACATAAGAGGGTTTTCTCAGAGCAGGAACTTGACAGTGGAATGGTCTTACTAAAGCTTTCCAGACTGCTATTCAAGTGGTGAAAACATGCCCTCCTGTAAAGCTTTCTGGTAGAGATATAGTCCTCCAGGGTGCATGTCCAGGAGAGAAAATTTGATAAAGTGTCCTTTTGTCATGGCAACACAACCCCAGGGATTCACATCATGTCTAGGGCTACTGAGGCTTGGATGCCCATGCATACGTTTGGCTGCCGGCTAGAGGGAAATGGTGAAACATGGGCTTACTCATAAGGCAGCTCTCCTCCGGCTTCGACCCAGTTCGCTTCGACCAGCCTTGACTTTGGTCCGTCAACGTCACTCCATGACTCTGTGACCCTGACACCAGTTTGTTTATAAGTACGCGGACAAAACTCACCTGTTCAGAGTCTTTCATCTTTATCTTCATCTTCTCCTTCTTCTTCTTCGAATTGTATTCAGGCAGGCTGTACACTGGATAGTTTAATACTGCCCTCCACAGGCTAGGTTTTATTACCTATATTATAATTTGGCATACAGACCAGTTGATTTTATAAAACGTATAATCGCTCTTCAAATTGAAAGTCTCTAATCAACTCTTCACTTCCTAATTTATACCGGTGTTGACCCATAGACTGTAAATAAAAATGGACAGCGTTGCTCCGCCTCTTCCCGTTGTACGGTTCTGAAGCCAAAAAATCCCGCTCCTGGGCGCAGCCATTGTGCAGCCAGAGCCTGTGAAGCCACTGTAACGAGCTCCACCCTACAGCATAACGTCATAAGACACTGTGTGTCCTTTGAAGTTTTCCTCTACGGCGGCTGTGAATCAAAGGAAACCAGGAAGTAAAACCCCGTTTTTTAAACTCTAATAACTAACGAATAAGAAACTTTTCAGGAAAAAGAGACCTATACTGCAGCCAGCCACTAGGGGGCAGACACACTGCTGAAAGCTTCACCAACAGCCGAGGGAACTTATCCCTTGTGTTGACCAGGTAAGCCCACCCCCTAGCCTGACAGTCATGGTGATCAGCCAATAGGGAGAAAGTGACACTTTAGGGTCCCCTTCGAGAAGGAAAAGCAAGACAGTTAGCCTACCAGTGGAAAAAAAAGCTCTTAGGATGTTTTTTTTTCAGAGAAGAAATGATACAAGCCATCCTTTCAGTGGAAAAGCCTTTTAAAAAAGTTTACAGACGGCTATTCCAGTGGGGAAAACATGCCTTCCGGTTAAGCAGCAACCTCTGGTCTTAAAATATGAAGCCCATGCTGAAGTGTTAAACTGCAGTTCATTGAGCGTCTACTTGAGGCTGGCTGCAGAAACACCGGAAACCACATCCACACCCATTAAAAAAAGATGATCTTTACAGCAATAATACACGTGTTTACAGCCTGGTTAAAAAAACAAGTTTTTATACAGTCTATGCTTCCGGTAAGGCCTTCCAGTAAAGATTTAGAGCATGTCCAGTGGAGAAAACGCAATAATGTGCCCTCTAGAGTCTTTTCTCTTGTTGAGAGAATATGATAAAGTGCCCCTTTGGATGCCTTTCGAGGACAGCCTTTCAAGTGGAATCATTTTTTGAACTAGGGCCCTTCAAGAAGAGAAAACACGATCATATGCTTGAAAGTGTTGCCCTACAGTGGAGAAAATCCACATATAAGGGTTTTTTCAGGGCGAGCCTTCTTTCTAGTGGAAAAGCCTTATGAAAGGCTTTCCAAACTGCTATTCCAGTGGAGAAAATATGCCCTGTCTGGCCTTTCAGTAAAGATATATTCACTTCAGGTTGCACGTCCAGTGGAGAAACTTTCCTTTATGTAAAGTAACCTCCATTGTGCCCTTATACGAGAAGAAAACATTATAACCAGTGGAGAAAACACGATCAAGTGCCCCTCAGAGTGCTGTTGAGACATGCAGTTGAGAGTGGCATTTGGTGAAAACATTACAGGCTTTCCTCTGGTGCACCTTCCAGTGGAGAAAATGTAAAGATTGGCCCCACAGGGTGCACTTCTCATGGAAAAGGTGTGCTTAAGTGGTGCAGGACACTCTTCTAGCTGTACTCTTCCAGTGGAGAAAATATAATCACTTGCCTCCAGGGTTCCTTTAGAGTAATATTCAAAGTAATTGAGGTAGAGAAAACACAATTAAGGGCCTTCACAGAGAAAATATGGTGAAAAACCCTTTTGGATGTCTTTCAAGAGGAGAACACCCTCCCTTACCTGCTAGTGCCTGTCTCAGCACATGCTGCAGGGGCCTTCATACATTTTTGCCCTTGACCCTCAGACAGCCTGGGAGCACTACTGCTAGTGCCTCTTATACAGTATTCCAGAGCTTGTTGTTTCCTATCAGTCCTAGAAAGCTTAAAGTCAATTGGAAAGTGTCCTAGCTGACGTGAGCAGGGGTTTGAAGACTATGTGACAGTAGTGAACTTCATTTTGTAGACCCGAGAGCTCTGGTGGGTGAAAAGTGTTTGTCTGTTTATGAGCAGAAAGTACTCGTAAACAACGTTTTTCAGGAATTGCAACCTGTGTCAACATTCTTTTCAAGGTGGAAAAAGTAATTAGACTGAGTCTGACTCAGCTCTCTGATGTGAACAGGTTCCTGAGAATGTTAAAGGCTCCTCCAGCCTGCACTCATTGCAGAAATCTGAGTCATAGCCTGCAGGCTGTTGTTTGAAAGTTGACGCTGGGCGGGAGTAAAGATCTACTTTATGTTTCGTTTTGTTGACGTTGACCTTTTACACTCCTGTCTTTAGTTAAACTCAGGAGTGGAAAAAATACACAGATCTTTTGCTAAAATAAAAGCAACGTGATGCTGCAACTACTTATTGGTTTTTTTATCACCTAGTATATTCTTGATGTATCCATTTTTATTTTAGTCTGTAAAATATCTGAATGTTTATAGAACTTTCTAGAGGCAGAAGAAAGGGGGAGATATCTTCAATTGCTTCTCTGGTCAAACAAAAAGTTAAAAAACCAAACTTTACATGAACCAAATAAAAAGCAGCAAATCTTATATTCAACGAGCTTTGACCCGGTAATGTTTGAAATTTTAGCTCCAAAAATAACCAAATCAAACCCTAATTATTAAATAATTTAGCTTAGTTAATGGATTTATGGTCATAGCTCTACATGCATGTGTTAAATGTCAGAGCTGAGATGTGTAGCTTTATTTCCAGTCTTAAATATATATTTTTTTTATCACTCTACAGACAAGCTTTTGATAATTCATGGGAGAGAAATATATCTCAACAGATACACAGTTATTCACAGTGGTGTACTCGGAATGTGATAGTGTACGAAAGAAAACACGCTGAAGTGCCCTCTTGGATTCCACTGTAGTGGATAACACATTAAAAATGGCCTTCTATCGTGTTCTTTCAGCAGAAAATGCATAAAAAAGTGCCCTCTGGCTGCCCCACCTATGAAAAAAACGTGAAAAAGTGCCCTCAACATGCCCACAAATTGTATAACACACAAAAAAGTGCTCTCTGGATGCCCCTCAAATGTATAACTGCCCACATAGTTCATTATGTTATGTAAATTATGTACTATAATCAATAATATAGCAATAAATAAATAGTTTTGTTTTCCATTTACATAATTCAATTTTAACATAAATGGTCTCATAAATATTCACCAGAATGCAAGGAATTCAGTGTTAGATGCTCAAAATTTCGTGGGGGAAGACTCTCAGACCCCCTTCCTGTAATGCTGCCTTAATACATTTAAATTCAGAGGTTAAATTAATTAGAAATAGCCTTTAGCCTAGAGTAGCCGAAAATACGTTAAGTTAAGTAAACGTGCCTTAAACATCATACCTCAGAATAATATGCTGCTTAAACGTATTTACTTTCCGCCACTTGTTGAACTTATTTTAACTATTTTAGTGAGTCTTCAGTTCATTTTTTCTCTGCTGCGTTCATTGGGAGCAGGAAAAACACCGCGGACCGTTTTTTAGTACGTGCCTTGAACGCACCACAGGAGAGTACCGCTTTGGCACGCTCCAAAAAACAGACCAGATTGAGCATGTGAAGCACGAGGACCTGTGGAGGTGAAAGTAGGATGCAATGTGTTTACGGGAATGGAGTGGATGAGGTGCGGATCTAAGGACTCTTTATACCACCGTGTTTGTGGATTTTAGCAGAGATGAGTGAAGCGGTAACGAGAAGGAGAAAGGGACACCGACTGGCGGACTTGAAGAACCGATGGAGTGAGTACTGGACCGCTGACACAGCCGAATATCTTCACTGTTATTTATCTGTGTTTAAACATCGGATTACACACCTGATGATCGGTGTGTGATGACCTGATGCGACTGAACAGATTTGAAACTTTAAAACTTACCTTTCTGTCCGGCGGTCTATTTTTATCGACCGTAGCACACCTGTCGGAACGTCTGATGTTCCCTCGAGCAGGTTGTGTGTTTCATATCCGGGTATCCAGCTGTCAACCAGCTCACGTTCGGAAAAACACGAATTAAACTTCACTTCGCTGCTCCTGTGAGCTCCCAGACCTCCTCTGTGTTACTGTTGGTGCATTCAGTAGATTCAGCTCAGGAGAGTGCAGCAAGGTGAAATATAAACACGCCGAATTGGTTTATGGACTCCTGGGATTTGTTGCCAAGTCGGCACATCAGACTAGCAGGGGCGGTGACGTCACATTCACAATTAACGTCGTGAACTTTGGCGGAATTTAAATGGAATTGATTGAACTTTACTGAAACAAAACAGTTGTTTAAAAAGTTCCTCCTGACTTTTTCTCCACTGCACTCTCTATACAAGTAAATATCCGTCCTATCTTGATCTGTGAACTGCAGGCTGTATTTCATAAATTTAAATAAGGATTTTGAATTATTTTAAAGAATCTGGAGTTTGGTTTCTCGCTATTTTTGCTGTTAAATGCATCCCGAATTTAATTTAAGGCTGTAGTTATTTGCTGAGTAGCATCAAGGGGCAACTTCGGGTGTCAAAATATGAAGCCCATGCGGAAGTGTTATAAACTGTAGTTCATTGAGAATCCGCTTGAGGCTGGCTGCAGAAACACTGGAAACCACAAACACACCCATTCAAAAAAGACGATATTTGTAGCATTAATAATCATGTTTGCAGCCTGGTTCAAAAAATGTCTGGGCTCTCTGTAGCTAATTTCTCTATCGGCACACACTGTATGGGGGGGTGAATTATTTTCTAACGCGGAGAATTCGAAAACAGAAGATATTAAGATTACGAGTTTTTGCCCAAATGAGGACATGACTGATTTGACTCCTGGACGGGAACACATAGCTGTTGGCTAGGAGGCTCAAATTCCACCTCTTTACGTCACACTATGCCTGGTTGAGTTGCGCATTTCCAATATGGCCGACGATTGGCTACAAAACAGCGCTCAGGAACAGATGGGTGACGTCACTGATACTACATCCATTATTTCTACAGTCTATGAGTAGCATTGATATGTCTGTACAACAAACATGGAGGACAGGAACATTAAATTCACTTAAACTATGTGACGTTTAGTGGAGGTGAACATCCCAAACAGCATTTTAAACTGTGCCCCTATTCCCCTTTGTGCCTGAGTGCACTCACTGTACAATTACCTGTGTAGCCTGCCTGTCTCCATTCTTAGTCTATTAACTCTGAGCTATGTATTTGACTTCATTCTAGATTTTCCCTGACTTTGAATCATCCTAAACTGAATATTTTGCTAGTTTTTGAAGCCCTAAACATGCCAAATTAGCATAGACTCTGGTGTTTTGTTTAGAAGCATTGCAAGGTTGCTGTATATGACAACTTAGGTGGCAACAAAAAAAGGATGAATTACATAATGAACTTTGGTGGATAAAAAAGTTAGCCTGAACAATGTGGCTGCAGTGTAGTGCTTACACAAGTTTATTCGTCTTCAGATCTCAGTCCATTAACTCTGAGCTATTTGATGTATTGAGTTGTAGAATTTGGATGACCTTGCAGCCTCTAATGTCAATATCTCTGCAGTCACAGACATGCTGAATACAAATGTGGATCCATGCAAATGATTTTTCTAGGTGTTGAAAGGTCGCTACCTCAATTTACTTACATTTGCAAATGATATAAGGAACTTTGGCTGTTACTGGAGTTTAAATTGGTGCCTTACCTTGCAGAAAATACTTCAACAATCTGATTTTGCTGGCAGATTGCTCGCATTTAATCTGAAAAGCCTGATTTTAAATCTTAATCCCTGAAATCTGAGGTATGGATTGGATTAAGAGGATGTTTTTTAAGGCCCCTGGATGTTAGCATGATCCTGTTCTTGCAGTCTTATACATGGCAGATTCAATTGAGGGCTCCAGTTATATGTTCCGGAAGCCTTCTGAGGTCAATAACAAGAAATTCATGAAGACCTGAATGAAGTTTGGTTGGTATTGGATTTCAAAAATTGATGTTGTAATGCCTCACCCTTAATAATGGAATGCTTTAACAATGTGTTCCAAGTCTTTTGGCTGCAGTGCACTCAATGTACCTATCACGTTGAGGCTCCTACAGGTGAATATCTGACAGCTGCTGCAGTCACACACACATGCTGTTTTAAATGATGGACTCCTGTAGTTAGTTGTGAGGTCAGTACCCTAAATGAAAAGAGAGTCAGAAATGTCGTGTTTGTGTTGTGCTCTGCTTGAAATACAGGTTTTGTTAGAAATACTAGTCAACCTTTCATATCGGAACACACAACAAACCCCAGGTGAGACTCCACGGGGCATATTTGTCCAAGAATGTGTCTGTTTACACTAATGAAGTGTATAGTTTAGGCGCTAAAACTGCTGTAGTTTTTGTTTTATTGGACAAATAGATAAAAAGAGGTCCTTTTAATCTGTAGATTGCAGGTTTTCTAAGTAATCCTGAAGTTTTAGTTAGGCCTCAGCGACTGCTCCATTCCTTTCTTATAGATTCGACAGCATGTTGTTCTAACATGTTCTGCAGCCTCTGGGCACGAGGAGGCTGTTAAACAGGACTGTTATTTACACCATGAGCATAGCTGAACTGCAAAAGCACGACTCCACTGCAGCATACAGGCTTCAGAGAGGAGAAACAAATGGCACTAAAAGCTGAGATGTTGTAAATTATTGTGAGTGTTTCTGCAGCGACTTTAGTTTAAAAGTTGTGCAACTGCAAAGCACATGGTGGAGAGACTCTGCTGCTGCTTCTGACAGTGCAAACACCTCATCCTGGCAACAGAGTGTGTGTTGTGAGCTTCATTTAAGGTTGTTGTTAGGAACCAGGCAGCAGAGCCAGAATGAAACCTGAACAATGTCCAGCGGGACTCCTTCTTTGTCTGCTGCAGACTGCTGGATACACACAGCTGAACTCACTGTGTTTCCTCAGATACTTTAGAAAGGATAAATAATGTAACATGACAGCAAACTAATCATTGCGTTAACCAACAAGTATGAAGGTTGTAGTATCTTCTTTTGTCTCAGAATGATTCACATTAGAGTAGAGATCTAGTCTCTGTGTGGCTGCTGTCTCTTTACGAACACAGGAGAAACCTTAGACACGTTACATCCTGCTTACTGAATCATGTTCACCTCGTTTCTTGGCTAATGTGTGTCTTCCTTTTATTGCAAACTGGTTTGACCACACTCTCTTTTGTACATATAATTATTTAACAATAGTTGCTGTTTTGCATGGTTGCAGAAATGAAGGTTAAGTTCCTTTTATTTACAAAGTTGTATTGTTTCTGTTTGCTTTGTCGGGTTACCTCACCTTGGACAAAGCAAACCCTAATTCCAAAAGAATTTGGACTCCTAAAACGTGAATAATACAGATTTCTCTGGACCCGAGCCCCTTTAAGTTGAACTGAGGGGGAGTGGAAAACTGTCCTGTGATATGACGAGTCAAAATCTGACACTCTTTTTGGAAACCAAGGAAACACAGAGAGGGACCACCCAGATTGTTATCAGCTCACAGTTTAAAGCCAGCATCCCTGATGGTATGGGGATCATAACCCGGGACTTCCACCAGATCTGTGTCCGGCCTGTCTCCAATCCGCTGTGGTATGGCTCCGTGCTCTCTCATTGGTCAACACTCAACAGTTGCATTTTCGGAACGCAGCACGGAGCGGCTCCAGTGGAAGTTAACACATTGACTAGAATAGTAACCTACCAGATCCGGTGCCTTGACGGATCAGAGACAGACTGGACATGGATCCGGTGGAGTTTGGCCGTAAGTGTCCATGGCATGGGAAGCTTACAAATCTGTGAAGGCTTCATTAATGCTGAACAATATGCAAGTTTAGGAGCAACATATGCTGCCATCCAGACTTTTTCATGAAGACCTTACATATTTCAGCAAGACAATGCCAAACCACATTCTGCACGCCTTACAACAGCATGGTTCTGTAGTGGAAGAGTCCAGGTGCTAAACTGGCCTGCCTGCAGTCCTGACTTGTCACCCATTAAAAACATTTGGAGCGTCATGAAACAAAAAAATATTTCACTTTAAAGTCCAGAAACTGGTCTCCTGGGTTCACCAACGTTTACAGAGTGTTGTTCAAAGAAGAGCTGATGAACACAACGGGAAACATGCTCCTGCACCAGCTGATTTGAAACATGTAAATAAGCAGATATCAGGTATGAAACAACATTTTATCAACATTTGACACACCAGCCAAACTTCTTTGTTTTTCAGATTTCTAACAGCAGGACTGAAAGGAAAAGTTCTGCATTGTAGGAATTTGACTTGTTGGCATGTTTGAAGGGAATTTGATAAGAAGACAGAGAACAGTCTCTTCCTGTCGTCGTAAGGTTCTCAGCCAAGAAATAGGTCAGCACATGTCATGACCCCCTTTAAAACCGCAGTGTGTTGCTTCGCATGCTGGTTGTTTTGTTGTTTTCGCCCACAGGTGGATTTTGTTTCCTCCTGTCTCTCGTCTTTATATCAAGCTAAGCTAAGCGAACGCCTGTTTTGACACAAGAGGGATGTCAATCTTTTTATATACATGTCCTGGCAAGACAGAGAACTTCCAAAAAAGGATGCACAAAGTCCAACTACTTTGGATTATCCACAGATTAAAACATCTGAGAGGGCCCAGTTATTCAAAGGTAATTCCATTGGCTTAAAGCTTGGTTGTGTTGTTTTGTTAATCAAAAGAAATACTGTAATAATAATACTCTTTATTTACAAAGCACCTTTCAAAACAGGTTTACAGTGCTTTACAAATGAGAAAGAAACTAAAAGACAATAAAAGAGAAATGTGATGTAGACAAAGAAAAGGAAATAAAACAATGTTTTAAAAAAGAATAAACGCTCAGGTGACATCTCCTGTAAAAGCACATTGATAAAAATGGGTTTTTAAACAGCATAAAGAAGTTAAGGGACTATGAATAAGATAAAATCTGGAAATCTCATTTCAATCTTTATCCCGATTAAACCTCCAGTTAGTGTTTTAAAATTTTGAGCAGGATTGTGATACTTTAATCAAAACGCTCAGGATTACGGGAACTAAATATAATAAAACTTAGGTCAGAAAGCGGGGAAAGAAAAACAACAAAAATATTTCTACAATAATTATGTTACATTTTTAGTCAGTAAAGTAGACGTCAGGGTTGTGAGAAAAGTGATCCATCAGTTCGCTTCGATTTCAAACGGAAAACCTGTAACTAAAGCTTCACAGTGGATTGTTTAGCTGATGTGGATTTTGGCGCCCCCTGTGGACAAAGTTTGTACCACACGCCACAGTCCCATTTGCAGCATTGGTAATCTGGATTCAGGATTCTCCTAAAGTCTGTATCTGGATCAGGTTGGTCCAGTCCAGTTTATCTATGAAGAGCTGGATTAACCTAATCTTGGATTAAAAATGTGGCTTTCCGAAATCAGGATCTTTCTTATCCAGATTCAACCCTTAAAACAACACCAAAAGAGACTGTTCCTTTGGTTGAAACAGGCTTGGGAAAGTCAAACTGACTTTTCAACACTAATATGACTGCTGATTTTACAAAATGAGCCCTGAAGTAGAGACCTGTAGATGTTTCTAAGTCGCTATAATTATCTTCATTCCAACAGTTGAAATTCAGTTTAACCTTTGAGTATTCTTCTTGCCAAGATTCACTGAGATTACTCAGACCCCTTTACTGAGAATCAAATGTGTTAGGGCTTTTGTCTGAGCAGCTGTGACTCACCTTCACTTCATATCACACTAAAGTTCCCCAAGTTCCCAGCCAACCCTGGATTCTCTCTCACTTTCAGTTTTGTTTTAGAGAATCATCCACCACCAAACTTTCCCTTTAAGTAGTTAGAGGCAAAAGTCTGAGGTGAATTATTGGTGGCCCCTGTAATGTTTAGCTTTCAGTCTTAAAGAAGAGGTTGACAGATTTTCCTGTTGAATGCTGTTTTTTCCCACTTTACCTGAATGCAGCACCAGTGTAAAATCCTCCCCTCAGAGTCTGATGTAAAGGGATGATTCAGCAGACCTCCAGGATTATCAGGGAAGATCGGAGTTGCAAAACATTTTGTTGTTGTTGCAAAACATTCAGACATCAGTGTTTGTGTCTTTACAAAGATGAGAATGCACTTTTTAAATGTATTTTTTCTGTGTTTGAATTAGTAGTTGAAAGGTCTATGTCCCCTGATTGAAGTTGTTCACTGTCAGCTAAAAGTCTTTAGTTGACTCTTGCACGAGGAGCAAACTCTTTGGAAAGCCTTTGCATGCTGTTCTTCTAACGGCTAACTCAGGATGCATCTTTGGCGCAGAGCCACAAGTCGAGCATAGCTGTGTTTCCAGTTTGTCCATAAGGGGTTAAATCTATGACGAGAGTGGTTCTGGGTGAAATTCCTTAGAAATACAAATCGACTTTGAAACAGTCCTTTCAGTCCAGTGTTGCATCTGTTGCACTGCACATCCATTCATTCATGACGCACATTTGAAGAAAACTCACAAATCCAACTTCACTTGCTCGCCTTTTGATTCCTCTGAGGTAAAAAAAATGGATTAATGAAAACAGTAAATTAAATGAATGTTGTCTAAAATAACTTCAAGCAGGGACTCCCAAGCTTTCCAGCCCATGACCCCAAAAATAAGTAAATGGTAAATGGACTTGTACTTATATAGCGCTTTTCTAGGCTTTCTGACAACTCGCATTCACACTACTCGCCACATTCATCCATTCACACCACATTCACTCACTAATGGTCAAGGTTGCTATATAGTAAGGGACCACCTAAAGCCAGTTGACCCCCACTGTGTCTCAAGGTGGTCAAACATTGCTCAGGCAGCAGGCTTATCCAAAAACAGACGGAGACACGCACAAAAGAACTATAAAAAAACAAAGGATAAAATATTAAAACGATCAAAAATCAGATACATAAAATATATTAAAATAATACAATAATTGCAATAACATGCAATTATAAAATGGTTCCAGTGATACTGCCAGAATAAAAATCTCTTGATTAATTAGTACAACACAAAAAAGATAAAAGATAAAAACAATTTAAAAAATCCTACATCTAAAATATATACAAATGAAAAAAAAAAATTATAAAACACAAAAAAACAAAAGTTAAAAGATTGAACCATGAAAACATCATTTATTTAAAATATAATAATATATATAAAAAATAAGAAAAAAGAAAAGAAAACTAAAGATTATAAAATGATTCCAGTGATACTGCCTGAAAAGTAATACAAATATTTTGATTAATTAGTATAACACAAAAAAAAACGAAAATAAACAATTTAACAATCCAAAAATCTGATATAATATATATATATAAAAAGATATTAAAATAAAATAAAATAAAAAGATTCTTCCACAGATACTGCTGGACAAAGAACAAAATCTCTTTAAAAATAAGCTCAAAACAAAAGAGCAAAAGGTAAAAACAATAAAAAAAAACATATATATATAAATATATTTTAAAAAGAGATACAATTATAAAATTCCTCCAGTGATACCCCCTGAAAAACAATAATACACTCTTGATTACTTAATACAGCACAAAAAACACAAAGCTTTTAGTAAAGAGACAAAAATAGACATCCTTGTATATCTTACAATAATGGATGAAATACGCAGTTTTAATAATTTACTTATTTGGAAGTCATTTTGCGACCCCTCTATCAGTGTCACGCAACCCCCAAAGGGCTCCCAGCCCCCACTTTAGGAACCACTGACGTAAAGTGAAGAAAGGGTTAATGTCTCTCAGAGAAGGAAGAAGTGTTGGCACCGTTTAACCACCAAATGTTTCTGTGTGTCTTCCAGGTGAGCAGCCCAAAGGTCACCTCATCTCTGATGTCACTGGAAAACACAGTAAGTAACGCAGCCTGAGTGATGGTCGCTGGTTTCACCTTGAAACACTAAAATGCTGACTGTAGCTATCAAGACGGAAAGCTCTTGTTTTTTAAGGATATGAAAACCTCAATTTTGAAATCTTTTTTTTTTGCTTTGGAGTAAGTCTTTTGTTATCAATTTCTGTTTCAGGTTCCTCTCGGTTTGTTCCTCTGTGAAGCTTTTAATTTTGTATTTTCTTCTTCAGCATGGAGAGATGTTGTTCAAATAAATGAAACCTCATAAAAATATTTTAAAAAATTCACACAGTCACATATTTCTGAGTGTACAGGTGCCATCAGAGGTCAAATCATCCCAGATACTCCTCAGTTCTTCAGTGTCAAGGAGAATTTGTTGTTTTTTATGATTGTTTCAGTGTTGATCAGGTGCTTGTTTTTGCAGACCCCCCCTCAGGTGAAGATGAAGATGAAGAACCGGGGGCGCTCAAGAGGTTAGGCGCCATGTGGTCGTCGTTCCGCAGAGGAAAAAGAGATAGTGAGTGTTGCATCATGAAACCACATCAAAAACAAAAACGATTCACTGTGTCTGTAACGACAGCCCTTCCTCTTTCTGTTTCCCTGTTCCTGTCCGACCAGAAAGTCCCACACAGAAAACAATCAGTGGGAAAGATAACGCCTGTTGTTTGGAGTCGTTGTGATTATGGGTTACGTAGCTACTGATGTCATCTGATTATAATGATTGGAGGCTTAAAACAGCTTCTGTGCACAGGTACTGAACAGTCCTTACGCACAGTGTGGGCCAACATGGCTTCTGGTGGCCATGCCACAAGTAGCACTGGATGAATGACTGTTTGTGACATCTCAAGCTAGTTAAAGTGTAGGGCACGTTTACATGGGGCACAGCTGAAGGAGGACAGAGAGATACTCGAGACATAGGCACTGAATGAAGTGGAGCGACCGTGTGAATGAAATGAAAGAGAAGTGAAATCGGCCTCCAGATATGTCTGTGGTACATTTTTGGGGCATTTCATACCCTGGAGTAGTGCTTGTTCATCAGTTTGTGGAGAGTCTCAGTTTCACTTTGAACAATAACTTCCACCGAGGCTTCACTCTGGCTTCCTTCAGCGGTATGAACCTGAAACAGAAACTGATGTTCTTGTGATTTTCTTGTATTTAACGGGTCTTAAAATTGCTGAAATAACAATATCATGATGCAAAATAGTCAAAAGTCAAAAAGAGGTGGGATCTATCATTCCTGGTGCATTCAAGAAAGTCAGGAAATCTTAATACTGATTGGCTAAGCAATGCTCCATCAAGACAACTTGTTGCTTTAAATAATATGATCGATATAGATTGTTAGCTGCTCTTGACCTATGTGAGCTGGTTCAGGCAGGCAACTCGAGCTGCACTACTTTCACATTCACCATGCATCATGAGCACCTGACAAAATATCCTCCCGATCAGGCGGTCTATTTAAGCTGCAGGATTTCCGGCCTCTGCTGTCCTGCACCAGTGCTGCGCTCAAGCTTTCAGCCCCGACACCTCCCAGCATCAACCTGCAGGCTTCGACTCTAGAGTGTTTTAAAATATGATGTCATCATTCATTGATTTCTGCATGTAATGTAAATCTGTGAGGAGTCAGCCAGTATCTAACCATTTGTATCCATCTGCCGCCGATGGGAGCTGGGATGTCATTATGTTGGATGGAGTTCCTCCTGCTTTTGCTCTCCATATAGTCTGTTTGTCCTGCAGCCAGTTTTTGCCAGTTACACTAGTGGTTGTCCAGCAAATAAAGATAAAATCGGCTGAAATGTTCAGAGGAAAAATGGTCAATTAAAGAAAATGATCATTTTGGTCCAAATATAAGACGTTTTAGTTTTTTTCCCCTTGATATACTTCTAAAAAAGAGAGATCGTCTACACTTTTACATTCCAGTATATGTTCCCAATAGTGCATTGAACTGCCGGATTTTCACTTTTACCTAAACACCACACATCACATTTAATGATCAACATAGTGGCACAGAGAAACCAGTGACCTGAATGCTGTCAGGCTGTCAAGTTTGCTCAAATAATGCTGCAAGAAAACACCTCGCACTTCGCTCTACCGTAAACTCTGCCACCAATGGTGTGTCCCTCCTGCTTTTGCTCTCCATACAGACTGTTTTCCCTGTGGACACCAAAGCCTGCTGACACTACGACTACTTGAACTACAAATGTTCCCAAACAGAAACAAGATCACCTCTCGAACCAAAGTCCAGTCCCAGATTCTGTTTTTTTATACGGAATCTGTAAATAGAGATCGGACTTTAAGTCAACAAACACCTGCAGTGGAAATTTTCCCAGAATGATGACCCAAAAATATCTTCCTGAACTTTATTTAATCAACTGAACAACTCTGTGCAGTGCTAACTGTTCTTGTTTGACATCCACAGACATCTTCTGTAAAACACAAAGACGCATTGTAAATGTGTTCCCAGCTCACACACGCACGCACACACACACACACACACACACACACACACACACACACACACACACACACACACACACACACACACACACACACACACACACCGCTGTCAGCATGTAAAATCTAAAGAACTGTGTTTAACATCTTTGAGTAAAAACAGTCATTCCAGCGAGCATTTAACCGTCGTGTTTTTACTCAGACTGTCACTCAGCTGCCAGAAAGATTCAACTCAGAGAAACCGGTTCTTCAGGTTCAGCTTATAATCTCTGCATACCTTCACTCTTTGTGAAGCAAGCTCAACCTAATGATTATCAAGCTGAACATGTGCCAACTTTAAATATTTATTCATGACTGTGAGGAAGAAGATGCACCAGGAAACTTAAACACACAGAGACCGGAGGCAGCCAAGCTGAGGACTGAGAGCTCCTCTCTGCCGCTCTTTTATCTGAGACAAAGAGGAGGAATTCAGCAGAGACACATGAGCAGGCCGGTATTCAGGGAAGGAGATGGGCTGGAGAATGGACTCTGGACGGAGAAGGAGAGCCAATAGGACAGACTGTAGAAGGAGGTCACGACTGAAGGCAAACATTTGTCAGAGACGCTGCCAAAAAATAACTAAGTAAAGAGACAAAAAGAGACGACAAATTGCCACATTTTTAGTCCTAAACATCAGAAATATGGGCCTTTTTCACATCTTTATAGAGAAGCCTGAACTTTCTGGATGAGAATGCATTGATTTCATGCTTTTATATTTAATATTCCAACCAAATCCCTGCCCTTGTAATTATAGCACCTGCAGATACACTCAAACTTAAAGGCTGCTGTGCAAGTTCAGTTAAAAGATTGAAAAAACATCTTTTCCTTCAAGACACCTTTAAAAAGTTCTGTTTGTTTCCTGTTAGGGATGGGCGTTTCAAGCCAAAATACTATTCCATAATCACTGGTATCTTTTCGGCGATTATTCGTAATCGAGCGGGAGGAGGTGCTACGAAGAGTGAGCACTATCAGCGTCTGTCTCAATCTCTATGTCGGCGTTTCTGTGACGCAGCAGCGTGGCATGTATGTTTACATTTTACAGCCGAGCTCAGTCTCTGCAGTGTTCTCCATTTCTGAGGCTGTTTTCAAAACCGCCTGCTACATACTACCTACAAATGCAGAATGCAGTATGTACTGCATACTGTGTTTGAAGGTAGTATGTAGAATAACTGCTCTGTTGGATCTGTTCTGCAGTATGCTGGGTCAGGCGTTGTGGAAGTAAACAACGGCCAAGCTGATAGCAAAACACCTTCTTTAGCATCACTTGTGATTTAAAAAGCTAAGAAGTGGATAATACGGATTTTCAAAATTTTCACAGCACCTTAAAACTGAGAGCCCCCGTCAAAAAAAAGAAAAAGCGTAACGTTAGCGCTGTGCATTGTGGGAAACAATATGCAAGGGAGACTGGTCCGATGCATGCAGAGAAATTTCCCCCAATCAGTACGACATAGTTTTGGCATACTGCAGATTTTGCTCTTGTTCACATACTACATTCTACATAATGAATTTTGGCCAAATCAGTACGTACTGCTAGTATAGTAGTTGTTTTCGAATACAGCCTTAATCTCACACCACTACACATGTATTTCCAGAGACTGTTGATCATGTTTTCTTTTGCTTTTAAATGCAGTTAGCATTCTTCTTCTTCTTCTGGTATTTAATGCGGTCAGCAAACAGCTTTCAGACGCTCTATAGCCACCGTCTGGCGGGAATACTGTATTACAACCAGGCACTGATGAAAATAGTACTTTCATCCATCCATCCATTATCTTGACCGCTTATCCTGTTTGGGGTCACGGGGGGCTGGAGCCAATCCCAGCTGACTTTGGGCGGAAGGCATGGGTACACCCTGGACAGGTTGCCAACCCATCACAGGGCAAACACTGAAAGACAGACAACCATTCACGAATACACTCGCACCTACGGGCAATTTAGTGTAAAATTCAAAAATCATGTCCCATCCATGTTTAAAGCCTTGTCTCTGTCAGACACCTGTAAACGTCTCCATGTCATGCAGAGTGCTAACCCTGTTCTTGTTCCCGTGCAGAGGTCAAAGACTCTGAGCCTGCTGAGCCTCCAGGCCCCGCAGTGGAGGACAATGCCTCACGACAGCACAAGTACGCCAGCGGTCAGTACTTCTTCGAGTACCTGGTGGTTGTCAGCCTCAAGAAGACCAAGGGTGGCAGCAACTACGAACCTCAGATCACCTACCAGTTTCCAAAGGTCAGTCTAAGCAGGAAGACAAAGTAACGCTGCATTCTCTGACGGGTACAGAGGTGAGCACAGTTAAGTGTAAATCCGTTGACTTCAATGGGTTGGCACTTGGTAGAGTATCAAACACACGGCACTCCTGATATGTAATGCTGTGCTGCATCACACGCTGAGCTGTTAGCATAGCTTTCGCCCGCTTTCCTGTCCACCACAATGACCTCCTCAACTCTTCGGTTGTTGTTCACGCTGACTGCCTCTCGTGATGCGTGGTGTCATTGTTTTGCAAGGAGGTACTTAGTGGAAGGCATCGATAAGAGAACCAACAAGCGTAAAGGAAAATGATGTCCACAACTGGAAGTAGCTGGAACCAGTTCTCCATTCTTTTCCTTTCGAGTTTTCATCACAGTGAAATTGTCACCTGCAGCGATTTCACTCTCTATCAAATTTCTATGGCAGAGAAGAAGCATACTGGTACTCAGTGAGCTTTACCTGTCTAAAATAAGTGTATGTTTGTTTCCTTTCAGAAAGACGGGATGGCGAGATATCAGAAGGAGGAAGAGGAGAAGACGCTGAAGGCAATCACGCTCTTTTGTTTCCCCGAGGGCATCAACTGGGCTCCTCTGACAGAATACCACAGGTACGCCTGCTCCTGTTACATATCTTTAATCACCTTCAGTCCTGTGTCTCAGTATTATGTTCACTGTTTTCTTCTGCTTTGTGTTTCCAGTGAGACGTTCTCTTTTGTTCTGACTGAGATCGACGGCAGCAGGAGAAACGGATACTGCAGGAGGTTACTGGTCAGTGTGCAGACTGAACGTGTCTTAATATGTCGTCAGTGAGGAGGTAGTTTTCTAAAGTCTTCTTCTCTCCTCTTATCATCTCTTACGTGCAGCCTGGAGGGAAAGGAGCTCGACCTCCCGAGGCTTACTGCATCATCAGCTCGCTCGCTTGTTTCGGCCTCTTCTCTAAGGTGAGTCTCTCCGCTTCTTCATTTTACTAAAGCTAGCTTTGCTTCTTTTCAAAAAGGAATTGTTTACGGTTTACGGCTCCAACAAATGCAGTCATTCAGTCATCAGTCATTCAGTGCTTACCTGGTTGAGCATGTTTCCACATATAGAGTCATACCTGTGATTTACGCCTGTCAGCCTCTTTACTGGACCGACGAGACTCACCAAATAAAGAGTGCATTTATAGACGTATGTGTGCATGAGAAAGCTCCGAGGTAGCATAAGGAGAACAATAAGTGTCACAGCGCCCCGCCTCTTATTGTTTGGTGACTAGGGGACACACCTGTATCAGGTGCCTCTGAGTGTTTAGTGATGTGTCACTGACTCTGAACACAGCCTGAAGGTCAGAGAGAGGAAGACGTGGCAGTGAATGAGTTATTATCTGGATTAAACATGTGACAAAACACAGTGAAGGTTCACACATGCAGGAAAGATTATTTTCATGTGCTGGATCAGAAGTCAAACTGAAGACAGGATTTTTTTTAAAAGAGCTGCAAATTGTGCCGAAGGTGGACACATCTTTAACTGAACGAGCAATTTTTCACACTCAGATCTTCTTCAGGCATCGTCAAGCTGTTTGCAGAACGTGAAGATCTTTCTTTTGATTCCTGCCCTGAATTAGACCCGTCCAACTGAGGACAGAGCTCACTTTCTCTGGAGTTATTAAACATATCAGAGGTTTTACATTCTGCATTTCTTCTGGCTGTATCCCACTCAATTTACTTTTTGTATATATATTATTTTTTCTCCTAACTATTAATGTAACATCCTAGCGTCAACTTCTGGTCTTAAAATATGAAGCTCATGCAGAGGTCTATGGTACTGTCCCGTCTTTTATTGTGTGTGTGTAGTCTTTGTTTGTTTTCTGTTTGCAATCTTTTTGTTTTTTAAGTAACTAATCTCTGTTAGACCCAGGAATCTTTTGGAAGGAGGGGCGGCCTTCCTTTTTGTAGGTTGTTGGCAACTGAGGACTATCTGCCTTTGTTATTTTTTGTGTATATTGTGTATGTGTGTGTATAAGTTAAGAAAACAAAAAAAGTTAGAAATAAAATATATATATAAAATAGAAATAAAAAGACATCACCTAACATAACTTCAGGGGCTCCATCGTGTTTACGGCACTACGTTAAACGCAAAAAAATAACCACTTCTGCACAAAACTTCAGGAAGGATTTTATTATGGTGCATTTTTTAAAGAACATTTAGCATATTTTTAATAAGCTTTGTCCTGTTTCTTTATAAAGTTTGATGATTCCTACAGAATGAGTGTTGTAATGATTTCGTATCCTGACTGTGTTCTCCTTTGTGCTCTCCTGTGTGTTCTCCTGCCCCTGCATTTCCTCCTGCGTGCATGTGTTTGCAGATATTCGACGAGGTGGAGAAGCGGCGGCAGATCTCCACGGCCATGGTCTACCCATTCATGCAGAAGCTGAGGGAGGCTCCATTCCCAGCTCCAGGGAACACAGTGGAGATTAAGAGCTTCATTCCTGAGTCGGGCACTGAGGTCAGAGCAGGCTTTTATTTTCACATCCTGAACCTCTGTGATAGCATCGTTCTTACAACGTCATTCACTAAAATCTCAGAATGTAACTTCATCACTGAAAGATGACTGGTACAAATAAACAAACAGATGTTCTCCATGAGCTAAGATTTAAAAGTCCTCTAAAGTTTTCCTTTCTAATCTGTAAAGAGGATCTAAGTATGTCAAAGATTCAGCCTGTCTGAAACAATGAGCTCAGGAGGAATCATCAGTCAGCTGGACTCCAGCCAGGCCACATCAAGGAAGCATGAGCAGGTTTAGTGACATGGGAGGAAAACATTAAGTAGATATACTGGAAGTCTTTACTGTGGACAGGAAAACTTATTATCACAAGTGAAAAGTCCCCACTCAGAAGAGCTGATAATTATTTATTCAGAGGAAGTCTTATCACTGAAAACTAAGATATAAAGCTGAGTCAGAACCTGCTGCTTCACCGTGTTCATTTATACTAAAGATCAGATTCACAAGCTGTGATTTCACTGTGTCAGGCTGATTTGAAGGGATCTGTGCATGAAGTCTGTTAATGTAATCAGGGGTTCCACCAATCAGGAGGTAGCTGTCAGAGACTCAGCCTCAGCTGCTTGTCACTTTTTAGATATAAAGTATATAAAGATATAAAACAAAGAGGGCTGGAGATGAAGAGATCATTCAACAGCACATATCCTGATCAGCCATAACATTATGACCACCTGCAACTAGAGACCACTGCTGAGACCTGGGCCCCTCTAGACCTCTGAAGGTGTGCTGTGGTATCTGAGACATTAGTAGTCCTGAAGTTGTGAAGTGAAGCCTCCATGGATCACACTTGGTGGTCCAGCTCATCTGTGGACCTGTGGTCCAGGTCTGATGCTCATATGTGGATTGTAGGAGCTTTCAGTGGTGGACAGGGGTCAGCATGGACACCCTGACTGGTCTTATTAATAATAATAATAATAATAATAATAATAATAATAATAATAATAATAATAATAATAATAATATTTATGCAGTCCAGGGCTTAGAATAAATTACTCCAAATTAAAAGCCAGATTGAATAGATAAGTCTTAAGTTTACTTTAAAAACCCAGAGAGACCATGTAGTTTAAATGTCCTGAGGCAGAGTTTTCCCAGTTTTGATGCATAAACACAGAAAGCCCTCTCTATGGAACTCACCACAGGGGCTGCAGAGACGCTCTGACCCAGTCATCTATAGCCATCACAGTTTAGTTCTTGTCGGAGTCACTCTCATCCTCACACTGGCACATTTTTCCTGCTAAAACATCCACTTTTAAGAACATCATGTCGATGCTGATCGGTGCCACATTTGATCTACACATGGAAGAAATCTGCTCAGGATTTTGAAAGTTTTCATTAAAGCACTTTCACATTTATTGAAGGAGTAGAGGATTGAGATAGGAGCATGCTCAGATTAGCAGTTAAACTTAAGAAAGGAGCCCAAAAACTGCAGCAGACTTCTTCATTTGTGACTTTACAGAAAACAAGTGCATATTGCTTTTAGAGAAGTCGCCCTGTGGAAGATCCAGGCCCTGACACAGTGAGATCCTGCAGGTGGGTGTGTTTGTGTGGGGTTGTGTCTGAGCATGTCCTGCATTACTTCACCTTTACCTGAGAGCAGAAACACGACACTTCTCCCATCAGGCTGCCCGCTGTGTTTCAACAGCTCACAGTTACTCAACTCTTCACGCTTACAGTGAACAAAAGTACAAAAGTTAAGTTCTCTGGAGACTGCAGCAAAGTCAGAGTTTGAAATGAGGTCACAAATCATGTAAAGAGAAATAAATAAACCATAAAGCTCTGAAACTTTCCTTTATCTCCTCCCTCCTTCAGTAAACACCACTCAGATGCTCTTGTTGTTGGAGCTGTGGGATGATTGATGATGCTGGATTTGTTGTTGACGCGTTTGTTCATCTCTCCATCAGATCATCAGTCTAACTCGGCCGTTGGACTCCTGGCTCGAGCACGTGAACTTTGGCACGCTGTTCAGCTGCCTGACAGATGAGGAGGTGCTGCTGGTGTTCGCCGCCGCCGTCCTGGAGAGACGGATCGTCTTTATCGCGGATGAACTTGGGTATGACGGCTCACATGTGCACTCTTTTCAATTAATTGACAGCAGTGAAAACAAACCAGTTCTTCAGTTCTGTTCAACTCCGCTGGAAGAAAAATAAACTCAAACTTGATAATTGTGTGTCAGCTCCACCTGATGGAGGCAGGGGAACCTCACTGGAAGGAGACGGAAGATTTAAGGAACTAAAACTTCCTTAAAAGCTTCCTTAAAGCCAAGTCTCCTTTGTTTTCTTCCTTAAATCAAATCAGATGTTTATTAAAAAGTCTGATAAATCAGTTGAATTGTTATTTTCTTATTGCTGTTACAAATCAAAGCAGAAATCCTGACGTGTAAGGAGCTAGACTGAAAAATGTTTAGGGGATGATGTATGTACGCATTGATACATCTAATTAAAGTGGACTGTCTCTGTCCATCTCTCTCTTCATCTCCCTCTATCCCTCTCTCCAACTCGGTCTCAGCAGATGTCTGTCTAACAACTAAACTTGATCGTCTCTGATGTGAGCTTTGTTTGTGTCCCCGCAGCACGTTATCTCAGATCATCCACGCTGTGGCAGCGCTGCTGTACCCATTCACCTGGCAGCACACGCTCATCTCCATCGTACCTGAGATCCTGATTGACGTGGTGATGGCGCCCACGCCCTACCTGCTTGGAGTCCAGAAACGGCTGCTGGACCAGGTCACTGATCAGGAGGACGTGAGTCATCATGAAACACAACAACATGTCTTTGAAAGCACTTTTCTTTATGAGTACCATTCATGGTTTATCTTTTCTCTTTGAACAGCTGCTGGTGGTCGACCTGTCTGAGGAGAAGGAGACGACCTTCATCAAGTCTGTAAGTGTTCAGTCCACACATTGTTTATGGAAGAGTCCCACTTGAACAAATGTAACCTTTGTGTTGATTTGTTCTTCTTTAGGTTGGTGATGAGAGCTCGATCCTGCCTCCGAAGCTGCAAGCTGAGATTCTGGAGGCGCTCAGTCTCAGACAAAAAGCATCAAGTGAGTGACCCGACTGAAACACAGGCACTATGGAAGCATATCCAACACGAAGAGAAATACAGTTTTATCTTCACTGTTGTTTGGTCTCAAACCTTCAGCTGTGTTTTTAAATGAGTACAGAGTCAAGTTAAATCAGCTGGAGCCAAACTGCTGTGGAAAGATGTCACCAAATTAAGAGAGAGAGACACTGAGCCTGAGTGCATCCTTGGGACTTCTTATTGAGGGTTAAAACAGCATCCTACTTTTAAAGAAGTCATCTCAGTCCATGCAAACACACGTGTTAATGCACATTGAATGATCATTTGTGTCATTTGTGCAAAAAGGTACACACTCTCTCTGATTCAGGGAAGCTTCACTGCTGCAAGTCAAGGCTGGTGTCTCGTTTTAATCCAGATTGAAGGTGATATTAAAGGAGTGTGATTAATAAAAATAAAAATTGAAGCTTTTCCTTTGGAGTATTCCTTCATTTTTTGGGCTGACTGACCAAAGGTTTGTGTAGTCGGCTAGTGGTGACTTATTTAACTTATTGAGTGATATATTTCAGAGTACTTGCAAAATAACCCAAGTTGCAGGGCTGTGAGGAAAATATTTTATCAGCAACAATTTTATGCTACATTAAAGAGAGAAATTAAAGCTCCAGTGAGGAGTTTTTGGTGGTTTCATGATCTATAAAAGAAGATCAACTTCTTTTTTTAACTGGAGGTAGACATTTTGTTTATCAGGTGACAGTTCCGTGCTTCCAGCCTCTTGCTTACAGGTTTTACTTTAGTGTCTCCAGCAATTGTTGCATCGTGCACAGGCAACCTGAGTAGAAAGAGCAGAAATGATGAGCAAGAATTGCAGGCAACATCTGCAGAAGTTTTTCAATGCAAAACAAAGAGCTTGCTCCCAGATCTTGGGATAAATATAAAGCTTTGCCCTAGTTACGGACTGACAGGCACTGGGTTTTTGGTCCAGGTTTAAGGGGGGTCTGGTTAGTTGACACTGGTGCTATCACAAAAAGAGTTAACACATCATCTGCGACCTGATTCTCTGAAAGGTGATTTGATGTTTCTGTCCTCCCTCTCAGCGGTGGAGGAACTGAACCGGGTGGTGTCAGAAGCCTTCCTGCATTTCTTCGTGAGAACAGTCGGCCACTACGCCTCGTACGTGAAATACAGTCACAAAGGGCAGCCGGGCGTGTTTCAGAAGCGGAGTTTCTACAAGGCCATCGAGTCCAAGACCACCCGACACTTTGTGAAGAAGTTCATCCAGACGCAGATGTTCGATCTGTTCATCCAGGATGTGGAGCAGCAGCAGCCTGGACCGCAGCAAGGTGAGCACTGTGAAAACATTAACTAAACACACTGATCCGAGTCAGAGGTGTGACTCTCGTGTTCTCTGTCCTGCAGGAATATTTCATACAAAGATCCTTGAGTACCAGGAGAAGAAGAAGAAGGAGAAGATGAGGAAACACTAGCTGCGAGCGTGGGAGCCTGAGTGTGTGTAAATAGAGGAGTACATAGGAGAAGATGTGAATGTTGCACTGTGTGTTTTTATGTTGGTTTTAAATAATTAATGTGTGAATTACTGTACGGCTATGTCGCTGCTACTCTGTGAAACACTGGCAGAACGAGAGACTTCAGCTCCACGTGTCGGCCACGGTCTGTCGCTGACGAGCAGGAAATCATTTCAAATAAAGACTAGTTTTTTAAAGTCAACGTGCCTGCAGTCTCTGGTTTTTATTTTCCTGGTTTCCTTCCTTTCCCCAAAATCTGGTAGAGCATTGAAGGTCTCTAATGTTTGTATTACTTCCATGCATCCATTATCTTGACTTTAGGGGTCACGGGGGGGCTGGAGCCTATCCCAGCTGGCTTCAGGCGGAAGGCAGGGTACACTCTGGGCAGGTGGCCAACCCATCACAGGGCTAACACAGAGAGACAGACAACCATTCTCGCACACACTCACACCTACAGGAAATTTAGAGTGATCAATCAACCTGGTGAGCATGTTTTTTTCCGGAGTACCCGGAGAGAACCCACGCAAAGAACATGCAAAGTCCACATAGAAAGGCACCTGCCCGGCCGGGGATTCGAACCAGGAACCTTGTAGCTGTGAGGCACCAGTGCTACCCACTGCACCACCGTGCAGCTGTTTGTATTAATTACCAAACTATAAAGAATAAGAGAATCTGTTCACCTGCAGCGTCAAAATGAACTTAGGCAACTTCAAATTCTTCAGGTCCCAACACTCGACAGATGCCACTGAGTTGCACATTTACTCTGTATTCACCACACCTGTCATGCATATCCACTAAAATCCCATGCAGTTTTAACATTTTGAGACTCATGCACAACTATTCTTAAATGTACAAAATTACGCAAATCTTGTTTCTCTCCCACTGACAGGGATCTGTTCGGTCAGATAACATAAAGCAGAGAAGAGCTTAGAGACAACTGAGATGTTGATGTAGTCTTGGGTGAAGTTTTTTCTGCGTACCTCTGAAATGTGACCTTTCATGCTCTTATTCTTCTATGGATTCGCAGATGCTGGATTTCATTTCTATAGTTCATTTCTTTGAGAATCTTTTCACGTCTGGTTTAAAGTTCATGTTAGGGAAAGCAAGTTTATTCATAAAGCACCATTCATTCACAGCAATTCAAAGTGCTTTACAGAGGCAATAATAAAATAATGACAATAATAATATAAAATGAAATATTTTATGGAAATACTGAAATATAAAACATCTGAAAATATAAGATAAAAAATAAATGAAAGACAGAAAAAATAGGCAAGATAAACAAAACAACTGAAAATATCTGAATACATATGGTGATTACCAATCTATAATTTACTCTCTGCGCTTACTATTTAAGCAAAACAGATGTGGCATCATGCACATCCAAATCCTAAAATCCTTGGTGCAACAAACATATAAAGGTGAGATACGGTTTGCACATCAGAAGCTGCTACATTGCAAACTCATCAAAAACATCTCCTTAATTAACTTTTCAGACCATTTCCCTTCATCAGACATGAACCAGTTAGGAGACACACCTACATATACTCAACTACCTGATCACCTGATAGTTAAAGTGAAGGATATAAAATACATGATACAACCCAAGTTAATGCAGCCAGAGTGGGCTCGATGGTAATGCAATAACTATATATACATTTAAAGACCACCTCCCAGCAGTCATGAGACTAAAGGAGGTTTTTATGACTGATTAATTTGGGTCCATGACATGCTGGATTCAATGTGAGGCTGAGCATTATTATTTAAAGTATTCACAACCTATCTACCTCTGAGACTTGTGATCATTTAATACTGAGAGTCCTTCTTAATGGGTGTGAAAATGATGGTAATGCTCACTTGACACTGTCCAGAGAAATATTATATATTTAAGTCCAACTACAAACTGCTGTTTTATGTGTTATAAGTTAAGAATGAACTTATAACTCACCGACCTCCTGCAAGGCGACACACCTGCAAGGTCTTTGAGGTCTACAGGACAGCAGCTTCTTGTGGTCCCTAAGACCAGGCTGAAAACCAAGGGTGGCCGTGCCTTCTCGGCAGTTGTCCCTAAACTGTGGAACGAGCTACCCACCCATGTTAGATTGTCCTCAACATTAACAACCTTTACAGTATATCCTGTCTTAGAACATATTTTTACTCTTTGGCTTTTAACCCAGCATGAGAGTTGTGTGGTCTCTGTCTCTGTCTGTTCTTTTATTGGATTTGTATTTGCTCCTACAGTGTTTTTATTCTAGTTATTTTTAATTATCAAAGTGTTTTATTTGTTTTATCATGATTCTTTTATTTTATTCTATTTTATTTTCTGACAGTGTTTTCTGTTCTGTGTTTTAACTTATTTTACATCACTGTGCAGCACTTTGCTAAACTTGATTGTTTTTTTAAATGTGCTATGTAAATAAAGTGGATTGGATTGGAAGAATTGTCAATAAATAGATAATAACTGTCTTACTCCTATCTGGAACATAGATATTTGCATAACCATGATAACAACAGTAACACTCCTTCACATCTGTTGCTACAAATGATATGAGCGGGTTTGTAGTGTGTACAGTATTTATGTATGTGTCAGGAGGTCCCAAACACTTATGTCTGTCCACTGCAGCAGTCACACAACAAATAATATTCCTCCTCTAGACATACATTTTTAATATTGCAACATTAAATAACGAAGGTTCATCCCAAATTCACTGGATTTAATTGCAATCTCTGAGGTATCTGGGGGAAAAAGGAGCCAACAAAAATAAATAAAGAAACAAACCCAGTGTGTGCCATAGACTGGTGTATAAACGGTGAATCATAGACTGGTGTATACACGGTGTGAGCCATAGACTGCTGTATAAACGGTGTGAACCATTGACTGGTGTAAACATGGTGTGAACCATAGACTGGTGTATACATGGTGTGAGCCATGGTGTGAGCCATAGACTGGTGTATACACAGTGTGAGCCATATACTGGTGTATACAAAGTGTGACTCATAGACTGGTGTATAAACGCTGTGAGCCATAGACGGGTACACGGTGTGAGCCATAGACTGGAGTATACAAAGTGTGACTCATAGACTGGTGTATAAACGCTGTGAGCCATAGACGGGTACACGGTGTGAGCCATATACTGGTGTATACAAAGTGTGACTCATAGACTGGTGTATAAACGCTGTGAGCCATAGACGGGTACACGGTGTGAGCCATATACTGGTGTATACAAAGTGTGACTCATAGACTGGTGTATAAACGCTGTGAGCCATAGACGGGTACACGGTGTGAGCCATAGACTGGAGTATACAAAGTGTGACTCATAGACTGGTGTATAAACGCTGTGAGCCATAGACGGGTACACGGTGTGAGCCATAGACTGGTGTATACGCGGTGGGAGCCACAGACTGTTATACGCAGTGTGAGCCATAGACTGGTGTATAAATGGTGTGAGCCATAGACTGGTGTATAAATGGTGTGAGCCATAGACTGGTGTATAAATGGTGTGAGCCATAGACTGGTGTATAAATGGTGTGAGCCATGGATTGGTGTATAAAAGTGTGAGCCATAGACTGGTGTAGAAACAGTGTGAGCCATAGACTGGTGTAGAAACGGTTTGGCCCATGGACTGGTGTATAAACGGTGTTACCCATAGACTTGTGTATAAACGGTGTGACCCATAGACTAGTGTATAAACGGTGTGAACCATAGACTGGTGTATAAACGGTGTGACCCATAGACTGGTGTATAAACGGTGTGACCCATAGACTGGTGTAGAAATGGTGTGACCCATAGACTAGTGTATAAACGGTGTGATCCATAGACTAGTGTATAAACGGTGTGACCCATAGACTAGTGTATAAACGGTGTGACCCATAAACTGGTGTATAAACGGCGTGACCCATAGACTGGTTTATACACAGTGTGAGCCATAGACTGGTGTATAAACAGTGTGAGACATAGACTGTAATACACAGTGTGAGCCATAGACTGGTGTATAAACAGTGTGAGCCATAGACTGTAATACACAGTGTGAGCCTAGACTGGTATATAAACAGTGTGAGCCACAGACTGGTGTATAAACGGTGTGAGCCATAGACTGTAATACACACTGTGAGCCATAGACTGGTATATAAACAGTGTGAGCCATAGACTGTAATACACGGTGTGGCCGCTGGGTGTCGTGTTGAGTTAAGATTTATGGTGACGCAACATTCTGCAAAGCAGAGGAAGAGACAGAAGACACCGCACCTTCGACCAAGGTAAGCGAACAAAGACCAACTCTTTCAAAATACGGGATCAAAGCTGAAGAATAAAGCACATTGGGTGTTTTCGTAGTTAGTTTTCCTCTCAGGGAGACTTTGAAGCTTCTCTGTCTGATATTTTTTGAATTTAAGACAAACGGCTGAAGCTGGTTTAGCATTTAAGGGGCTAACGGCTACCAGCTAACTTTCCCTTAGCTGTTCGCTTCGGTTAACTTCGGGCTGTTAAGCTCGGGAAAATGGAGAGGGGACATTTCCGGTTATCACCTTCAAAATAAAACGGAAAACGGAAAGCTGTTGTTTTTCTATTTACTTAACGCGTCTTGGTTTTATTTTGAAGGACAAACCGGATGTTGTGTATGCACAGTGTTTCGGACCTGATGCACCTCGGAACTTTAATTGCTAACTAGCCAGCTAACTAATGTTAGCAGGTAAAAGCATTTCTTGATTAGATTTCAGGTCAATCACAGAACAACGACTTAAAAATCTTCACTACAGTTGAGTTTAAGTTGGTTTAAGTACGCTGAGCGTTGAGTTAAATCACTTCATGGACTCTTTCTGGCTGAATTGCCACCGAAACTACCAACTTTGGTGTCTACGTGTTGTTGACACTGTCTGGGACAGCTGGACAGAAATAGCTCGACTGTCGCGCTAACGCTTTATTAAATATCTACCATCAGCTTTTATTGTTTAACAAGAAGGAAGTCACGATAAACACTTCTCTAACTTAACTATATATGTGTTAAAGTACATTTATGTCAGAGACAAGTTACACGTAGATGAGTGCTATAAATACAGAATGTGATATCCTCTGCGTCTGGTCCTTGTGCTACGTTTTCACCAACATCCCACAGTCACAGATGAGTTTAGTTTACTATATGTTTTTATGGCCCATAAAGTCTGTCGTTGTGGGAAAAGTTCAAAGGAATACTTGTTTAGACGAAAGTTTTATTTGTGTCAAGATTATGTCTTGTTATTGCTCTTAAATCTGCCTTCAAATAAGACCTGCACTATACTTTTTTTAAAGTAGGGTTGTCAAAATGAATGATTGTCCATAGTTAACATTCATATATATTGATGGTACATTTCCTACCTCTACTACATGCACATTAAAAGGGTTATTTTAGTTTTTCATGCTCTGATAAACATGGTAGTGTACAAATATGCTTGCTTTATGCAAATGTACATCTCAGGGATGAAAACTGTGAGTATTCTCCATCATTGATCTTTGGAAATGTTAACCAAATTTTTGTTGTTGTTTTTTTTTATTATCATAAATCATATATTCTCTTCAGTAACATGGTGACAGATCATATAGAGGCATATAAATTGTTTAAATACTGAGTATCAACATGCAGAGCAGGCTCATAAATATAATATACACACACATTTAGTCTAATAAAGCGATGTCAAACTACTAAATGTTAAATTTCTGAAACAGGAGAACTGAACAGAAAAATATTTGAGACTCTGCGTCTAGTTTCCTAACTACTCGAAAAATAAGCGTGTCTACATTGTAACAAATGTGAATATTTGCAAAAGAATATTTTTGTAAACTGTAGTATTAAAGTGGTTCTTTCTGTGTTTGTGATTTTTGGGTGTTTGGGTAAATAAACTAGCCTTGTTTCATGCAGCTAATTTTCCTTACCTTGCTTTTTCATGCACAAGTATCATAGGCTTTAAAGCCTGATTTATACTTCTGCCTCAAATTGGTCTGCATAGCTCCCGTTCCTACGCTAAGGCCTACGCACATAGCTTATTTGCACCTCCTCCAAAATGTAACAATGCATTGAATCGACGCCGACCGCAAGGCCTTTGATTGGTCCGTTTGGGGGCATTGTATGTCCCGCTTTTACAGCACTTCCGGGATCCGTGCACATGGACAGTGTATTTCATCTCCTCTGACATGTCCTCTCTATTCTTCCCCATAATCATTGATGCTCAGATTTTCTGTGGAAAAGTAAACAGAAAATGTAGTGGGGTCGGAAACAGACGACAAAACAAAAACTGTCCTGAAAAGTTCCTTTACCTCAAGGTTACTGTATGATCATTAAGTATACTAGAATCGTGACTTGGCAAACTGAAGCCTAGCAAGCAACAGACGGTTGTGCATATTGACATGAATGTAGCATCACTTAGTAATGCTAACAATGTAGAGTCCAACTTTAAACATGTAAAGGTTAACTAAACATCCTCTGTTTGTTTAAGCAGCTCAACACAAAACGACAGACCTCATGCGTCACATCAGACACACTGTAGACCAGTAACATGGGCCAGTTAAATTCACCATCACTCAAAGATGATTCCCTGGATGATAATCTCTCGCAGTGTCACTGTTTCTAACCTCACATGAGGGAAATAAAGACACGCTGGATAGATAGGAGGAGGAGGGAGGCTTGGCATCAGCTGTGAGCTTCGCTTCAAGTGTTATTTGAGACTTGTGGTACCCCGATGGTAACTCAGATCATATCAACATTAAATGTAAATAGCTTTGGTTTTGATCTGATAGGTTTCTATTCTAGTCAATGTGTTAACTTCCACTGGATCGACAGGAAAACCTCCACGGGGAAGTCCTGTGTTAGCCATTCAAAACACCTGGTCATGTATCTGTATCTGCTTAAGGAGGTTGGTTTCAGCTTGCCGTTGACAATGTGGCTGCTGCACCGCTTCTTGATTTCCCACAAGGCAAGGTCATAATCACGTGTGTTTAAAAAATGTGTGGCATTACAGGGGAGTGCTTTGACTGAGAACAGGACAGAGTTGTGATGAACAGGATCAGTATTTTTTCATCATGACTCTTATTTTTGCACACAGGATAACCAAACTTAGTGATGTGACATTTATTCAGCCCCAAACGTGTTTCCTTTAAACTGGAGGTTTCTGCTCTCCAGTACTCCACCGTACTTCTGTCATGTCTCATATGTCACCTTTAAAGACTAGAGCTTCTACATTTTGGCCCTTTATTCTGTGCAGCTTTGCTCAAACCCCCGTCTTACCCACACACGGACTCCTCCGTCAGTGCTTGCACAAACCAGATTTCTTCACCACTTCTTCATAACCGCCTGTCACAATGTTATCAAATAGTTCTGTTCAGAAGGGAGCTTTCCTTCCTCTTTCTCAACACCAACAGCCGTCTCATTTCATACTTCCAATTTTAAACACAGCTCAGTGTTGTAATCTGACCGAGGCGTTACACTAAGTGTCTTTCATACTCTTCTCCTTCCTTCAGCTCTCCATCATGAGTCTCCCTCCTCAGAGAAGCAGCATTTGTTTCTGAGTGGTGTGCCGGCAGCACAATGACTGGATGTGTGTTTCTAGCAGCCTGGAGTGACAGGCGATGTTTTAGACTCTGAAGAAGCTGTCCACTCACTTTATTATCTTTCTGTTTTTTCAGGCAAAGCATGGCAATGACGGGCCAAAGCTCCTGCTCCTCCATGAGTAACCACACCAAGGAGCGGGTCACCATGGCCAAAGTGACCCTGGAGAACTTCTACAGCAACCTCATCGCCCAGCATGAGGAGAGAGAAATGAGGTGAAACCCCGAGCTTTCAGATCTGCACAGTCATTGTTGTTCAGTGGCTGCACACTGTCATTTTGACTTTAACACAGTTTCAATCACAGCAGGACTCAACAAAGGTTGTGCTTCTGCTCAAAACTCACTACATCTGCTTAGAAAGAAAATTTATAAACATTACAGTTTATTTCCATCCATGTTCCATCAGCATAAATGTTCAGTAAAAACACCTTTTTGTGACAAAAATAAGAGCAAAATCTTTACATCAAATGTTGGTTTACTGGTTTTGCTGAGAATTTTGATGAGTTACATCCCTCAAACTTAAACCCCTTCAAACTTGTAACCCAAAACTTCTGATACAAGTATGTTTTTCTGGAATAAAGATCAATCAATCAATCAATCAATCTGTATCTCTATAGCGGCGAATAACAACAAATATTATCTGAAGACTCTTTACAAACAGAGCAGGTCTACACTGTACTCTGTTCTATTATTAACAAAGACCCAACATCAAGACAGGACAATATCCAGTCCCATCTTACAGACAGGACTCAGTCTGATCTCATCTTAATCCACCACGAGCAGAGCACTTTGCAGCATTTAGCAAGTTACAGTGGCAAGGACAAACTTCCTTTAACAGGCAGAAACCTCCAGCAGGACCAGACTCATGTTAGACAGACATCTGCTGAGACCGTGTTGGAGAGAGGGAGAGAGACAGTCCACTTAAATTAGATTTGACAATGCGTACAAGTATCGTCCCCTTAACATTTGTTGTCTAGCTCCTTACACGTCAGGATGTCTGCTTTGATTTATAACAGCAATAAGAAAATAATAATTTATCAGACTTTTTAATAAACATCTGATTTGATTTAAGGAAGAAAACAAACAATACTCGTCTTAAAGAAAGCCTCATTGGTTCTAAGTCCATAGATCTTCCTTTCCTGGAGCAAGACTAGACTCATGTTAGACAGACATCTGCTGAGACTGAAAGATGTCATGAGGAGGGATTTTTCCCAAAGGTTATAAACTCCTGATTGTTGAATACACTGATCACAGGATTTGCAAGATGATGTTCAAAATCTCCCCTGGTTGTGCATTCAATTGGATTCAGGCAGAAGATTCACGGCAGCTTTTATATCGCTCTTAGAGACAAGAGAAGGATGCTATCAAATACTTTTTGCGATCCTGTGTCTCCAGTTCCCTGTGACCGGAGCAGGGAGCTTTCTGCAGTTTGGCAGCATGACTCTGATCCTCTCGATGTTAGAACCTCTGACACCGTCTCAGCAGTCAGCAGCACATTTACATGATCCGGGTCAACTCCTCTTTCTCCCCACGTGATGAGTGACATCTGACTCCTGCTGCTCTGTGCTTTGACTCTGCTTCAAGGAGCACACACTATCTGCTGTCCAACTATCTAACAATTGATAACAGACTTTAAAAAGAGAAACACAACAGTGGGTGACGGTGGGCGAGTAATTTAATCGGTGTTAACACGGGTGTCATCAACTCCTGTGACGAGCCGTGTGAGGGTAGAAGTGTTTGATTTCATCCTCTGATTGAGACGATGCTGTGTGGTGTCGTGCTGTCAGTAACATTGTAAATAATTGAATGGAAACATGTGGATGAGGGTGAAGCTGACCCTGGGTTTGACATCTTATACGTTGACCTTTTTGTTTACATCTTGAGGACACCTACCAAAACAAACGTTTGGGTTTCGTCGGCATCATTTAGCATGAAAACCTCTTTTCTTTATATTATTATTTTTGTCTTCTTGCAAACATTTAAATGATTGTTGTATCTGGTACTGCTACATTTTCCTACATATTTTTACAGGCAAACACTGATTGCTGATATTTTACATGCATTGACTAACATCACACTCTCTACTCACACCACACTCTTCCTGTCCGTTATCGTCACATGATCATTTACCTCTTTGTTATTTGATGCTGAGTAGTTATGATGTTGGATTTGTGCATTGACTTGCATAGTTGATAACTGATTCCCCATTTCAGACAGCTTTGAAGGTCGATACTTGTGTCTGTATCTAGGGCTGGGCAATAATTCAATAACAATAATTACCGTGATATAACTTTTCTCAATAAAAATAAAGCAAATGTTTGATAAAGATTATATTTAAACCTGTAATTACACCCCCCCCCCCAGCCACTGGAAAGTTAGGGGGCGCTAATGTGCCTTAAACGCTAGTTGCCACCCAACATTAGACAGAAGGAGAAGCCGACATCTTCTATTTTAATATCGCCCAGCTCTATCTGCATCGATGGTGTTCACATGTTAAATTGATGCTAACCCCGACATGTTGTCTCCAGGCAGCAGAAGCTTGAGAAGGTGATGGATCAGGAGGGCCTGGCCGATGAAGAGGTGAGTGACAGCATACGTTGTTTCAGTATGAGTTGTTTCAGTATGGCGCCATCTTGGATCTATTTTCATGTTACATGTTGAGTGGAAGTCAGTCCTATAAAAGTGCACGAATATGATTGATGTTCAGTAACACGTTTGTGCGTCCCATACAGTGATGTTTTTAACAGTGCGATCTGTGTTCTGCAGAAACGTATCCGCCGTTCTCAGCATGCAAGGAAAGAGACAGAGTTCCTGCGTCTGAAACGCACTCGCCTGGGTCTGGAGGACTTTGAATCCCTCAAGGTGATCGGGCGAGGAGCTTTTGGAGAGGTAAGAACCTAAGGCTGTGAAAGAGCATGTTACACTTATGACAGATGGCAGATGTCTTAATTCACCCTGAATCAATCAATCGAACAATCTGTATCTTTATAGCGCTGAATAACAACAAATGTTATCTGAAGACTCTTTACAAACAGAGCAGGTCTACGCCGTACTCTATGTTCTATTATTAAAAAAGACCCAACATCAAGACAGGATAAGATCCAGTCCCATCTTACAGACAGGACTCAGTCTGATCTCATCTTAATCCACCATGAGCAGAGCACTTTGCAGCATTTAGCAAGTTACAGTGACAAGGACAAATTTCCTTTTAACAGACAGAAACCTTGAGCAGGACCAGACTCATGTTAGACACTGATATGCTGAGACCATGTTGGAGAGAGGGATGATAGTGGTGAGACGGATAGTAGTAGTCATAGTAGCTGGAGTCGCGATCTCTGCCGTAGACAGCCTGCAGCTGTGGAAGTGCCAGAGGAAACTACGAGACAAGGGAGCTGAGGGACTCTAGAAAGGTCTTAATGAAAGGTTTAATGGGACAGGCAGAGTTAAAGTAAGAGACAGAGAAGAGAGAGTTAAGTGGTACTCTATTCTCTACTTTTTTTAGTGTTATGAACTTCTTCTGTCTGCTCACCTTGCTTCAGTTCTCTTTAACACAGACCTAACTTTTTGTTTCTTAGGGTTTGGGTTTCTCTCTCTCTCTCCCTCTCCCTCTCCCTCTCCCTCTCTCTGTGTCCTCTTTACATCTTTGTGTCTGCTCTGTCGACTTTTTTCATTGTAGTTATGTTGCATGAAATGTCGTCTTGAATTAATACAATTTAAGCCCAGTAGTCAAGCGAAGAGCTGAATGGTTTAGTGTTCCTGTAGTTATTCTGCAGACATAATGATCAGAGGTTTTCCTCAGACAAGCAGCCTCACAGGGAGAGAGGGGACGCATCACAATTTTAATCGGTGACTAATCACTAAGTCTCTGTCTGCTGCTCAAAACATCCTCAGGCTGAAGTCCACCAAGTATCAGCTGAACAACCCATGCACTTTTCCCCCTAACAGATTTCATATTAATATTCATCAGGATAGCTTCCATGAGGTTTACTTCTCCTACTGATCGAGGCGTCTTTGTTTTGTCTGCTCAGGTTCGTCTGGTGCAGAAGAAAGACACGGGTCATGTCTACGCCATGAAGATCCTCCGCAAAGCCGACATGCTGGAGAAGGAACAGGTGAGGCAGCAAAACACACACACTCACACTCAAAGTGTCTCTGTTGTTTCAAGTGTCAGACTTCTAAACCTGTGTGAATCTGTTTTTCTGTCTCAGGTTGGACATATCCGTGCTGAGCGGGACATCCTGGTGGAGGCAGACAGTCTGTGGGTGGTCAAAATGTTCTACAGCTTCCAGGACAAGATGAACCTCTACCTCATCATGGAGTTTCTGCCCGGAGGTAAGACCTTGTGCACCTGAAACATGACACCCTGCAGATAGATGACGTTTGACGTTCTGGCTCAGAACGGATCTTCATGGAAAAATCCCCGAGTCCCTTAACAAGGTCTAACCTCTGCTGCGTTGTGCTGCAGGAGACATGATGACCCTGCTGATGAAGAAGGACACTCTGACAGAAGAAGCCACTCAGTTCTACATTGCAGAGACGGTGCTGGCCATCGACTCCATCCACCAGCTGGGCTTCATCCACAGAGACATCAAACCTGACAACCTGCTGTTGGACTCCAGGGTCAGTCACAGCCAACATATAGCTATTTTTGCACCTGATTTTAAATGAAGGACATGATTTAATGTAAATAAGATCCCCTTTGTCTGCATTTGTGACATATATTTGTCTAAGGTCTTAATGTTGTCCATAATGTGTCCTGAACATGACCATGGACAGCAGACTTCACTAGTTCTAACACTGATCATTGTGTCTGCAGGGTCACGTAAAGCTGTCAGATTTTGGTCTGTGCACAGGCCTGAAGAGGGCTCACCGGACCGAGTTCTACAAGAACTTGAACCACAGCCTGCCCAGTGACCTCAGCAAGCAAAGTAAGGCAACCACGCTCATTGATTTCAGCCAATCACATCTGGTCATTTTTTACAACTAGGGGTGGGCAATATGGCCTCAAAATTATATCAAGATATTTTGCATTAAAGCATTAACATCTTTGTCCTCCTGTCACTGTGGCTGGGGATTCCTAAACCTACCGGCTACTCGTGATTTTTACAGATAACCAATAACATTGTGTGATGGCGTGTATATTTTAATAAACAAGGCTTAGAATATTTAAGTAATGTGTTGAATTTTAAAGATAAATATTTCAACTTAACAAAATTCTGATGTGCTCTTTGCTCCTTTAAAACAGAGAAAAATATTTTATTTATTTTGGTTTTAATATTTATTATTATTTTATAATTAGTGCCTTTTTATTGCAGCATGTTCTCCAAGGCTGATTTATCTGATAGTAAACCTTTACTGAGAGGAGAGAAAATCATTGTATAGTTGTAAAAAGTTGAGTATGTACAAGGAGAGTCATCAAACACACAGATGGAAACCTTTATTTCATTTTGTGATCGCATCATGAATGAATATTCACATGTAGCTCGCACATCGCCTTTATTTTGAAAGTTTTAGGAGTCGTGTCAAGTTTCTGCTGCTAAAAACATCACATTACCTGCTGGGGATGTTTCAAAATGAATGCAATCCAGGAACACGATAAGTGAGGTCTTTTATTGTGAAGAATAGTCAGAAATAGCGTGTTCACCATCCCGAAGCTACATTCAGCTGTTATCTATAACTCCATGAGGAGTTTATGGTAGCTCCTTCCACTATGAGTCACAGCCACAGCTTGATTCTGCTTCTTTTAACCATCAACGGCTTAAGACAAGCGAGTCTTTAGTCAAAACACACCTTCAATCAGGTAGAAATGTTATAATGGGGATATTAGACCCTGCTGAGTTGTTCAGCACATAGCAGATGTTACAGCCCCGGACAGACCCAAAGAGCGTCAGTACACCCACTTAATGCTGCTGTTATTAGCTGACTTCAAACTTGAAGAGGAGAGAAAGGAAGTTTACCTGATGACTGAGTCACTATGCTGTTTCACAAACATCGGCTTTGACACAAGGAGGAGTGGGCGATGATCTTTGATCCATGAGCGTGCATGTTCGTCATACTTCATCTAGTTATTAAATAAATTATACCACAATATGACACTTTTATATCACATGAAAATGTATACCGTTATTACTGTAGACTGTATGATATGGCACAGCCCTATTTACAACACACTTTATTTTCACATGTATGAGCATACGTAATCCCTAAAACAAGTTCAGGTTTCTAAGTGATGCCTGTGTCAATGTCAGCTCTTGAATGCATCAGCCACAGTGACTTATAAACCAAGCCGTCCTCATCTCCACAGCCTTTCAGAACATGAACTCCAAGAGGAAAGCAGAGACCTGGAAGAGGAACAGGAGGCAGCTGGTAGGACTGAACAGAACATTTCTGCATGAATCACAAACATGTTCCTCTCAGACTTAACCCTGAAAGAAGAGCATCACTAGTTTATGTCTAACCTCAGATTATCAAATCTGTCTCCTCTTCTTCTCCGTCAGGCGTTCTCCACAGTGGGAACCCCGGACTACATCGCACCAGAGGTCTTCATGCAAAACGGATACAACAAGCTCTGTGATTGGTGGAGCCTGGGTGTCATCATGTATGAGATGCTGATAGGTAACAGAGCAGACTCTGCCTTCTTTACCTTCAGACAGTTTAAACTAAGCTGCAGTCTGAATGATGATCACTGTTTGTTTGCAGGTTACCCTCCGTTCTGCTCGGAGACGCCTCAAGAGACGTACAGGAAGGTGATGAACTGGAGAGAGACGCTCACCTTCCCTCCAGAAGTGCCTATTTCAGAGAAGGCCAAAGACCTCATCCTCAGGTACGAGCACACTCTTGAGCATGTCAAAGCCAGCTTATGACCTCTAACTCCTAGAAATGTATTTAGTGTTTAGAAGAGTGGGACGTTAAGTCGCTCTTGTCTTTTGCAGGTTCTGCTGTGAGGAGGAGCACAGGGTCGGTGCTACAAGTGTGGAGGAGATAAAGTCCAATCAGTTTTTTGAGGGAGTGGACTACGACCATATCAGGTGAGCTGGTTTTAGAGACGTTTGTTCTCTCAGCAATCAAGTAAAGAAACCAGATGACAGGAGCTGCTGATGACGGATTAAAACACCTAAATGTGAAAGCAACAAGTGGTTCAAGGTATCTCTCAGTGCAGAGATACGTGCACCTGTGCACCTGTCCAAAAAAACGTCCTGCTCTCTGCAGCTTGAGAAGGTGGACCCTCAAGTGGCCAATTAATACTTTAAACGCTAGAATGTGCTTTGAACTCAGTCGAATAGCTGATTATACCAATAAGAGAAATACATATGACCTGCGGGTGGTTCTCAGGAGTCAGACTCACACACACACAGGCGATCTGTTAAGTGTTTGAATGTGAGGTTCCTCTCTGCAGACTCTTTCCTTTAACCTCTCTCTGACGTGTTTTGCAGAGAGAGACCTGCTGCCATCCCCATCGAGATCAAAAGCATCGACGACACCTCAAACTTTGATGAATTCCCCGACTCAGACATCCTCACACCAACAGGTACGCCGCATGTTTCTGTTGAACTTGTTTATATTGACCTCCTCTATTGTGATGACTTAACGCCTTTTTCTTCTTCTCCTTCTCTTTTAGTTGCACCGGTTTCCAACCAGACCGAGGCCGACCTGAAGAACAAGGACTGGGTCTTCATCAACTACACCTACAAACGCTTCGAGGGCCTGACTGCTCGGGGAGCGATTCCGTCCTACATGAAGGTGGCGAAGAGATGAAAACTGTCAGACAGGATTTTTAAAGCAACAGCACCATGACACCTGAACGAGTCGTCCAAACCCCGCCAGGAGAACTCTGCTCTCTGACACCTGAGTGTTACCTCAGGGTTAATAATAACGGGGCTCACTTTCATCTGCTGCTTTCCACCGTATGAACTGTTGCCTTCTTTCTGCAGTCTTCACTTCTCTGATGCTTCCGAGGGTACCTTTCTTCTTCCTGCTCACGTGTGAGGACTGATCTGGGATTAAAGGATTCAGTGGAACGTCTTCATTCCTGATACCAGCATCATTTACATTCCCTCTCTGCAAACCAGCACCAGTCTGTCGGATCTAAGGGCTCCTCTCTGTTCTCACTCCAGTTCTCGGTGACTTGTCGACTCAAACATTTTGAAGTCACCACTTAAAGGTTATCAGGTGCTCTTCAGGGATTCTGTCCAAATCTTCCTTGTGGTTTCTGACGGCTCACCTTAAGGCTGCTGGCTCCTTCAGACGGCCGAACCAAAGACTGTGAGCTGCACCGTGTTTCTGCTTCCTCTCTCTGTCACGTTGCTTCTTAAGACTTTTTTAGATTGATATTTGCAAGATCTGCTTGTTGAATTGAGTATATGAGAATGATGCATTTTATCGAGTCATGTTACATTTTGGCAGTGACCCCCCCCCCCCCCCCCCCCCCCCCCCCGTTCTGTTTGGATACCTTTAGCACCTTAAAAAACGTCTGATGCAACTTCAACACGATCAGGCCTGCAGCTCCTTAACGGTGTGCTTGTGATGGGTGTTTTTATTGAAATGGAAAAGTACAAGTGTGGCTGTATTAATCTGACACTAGAGTAAAGACATGAGCTCAAAACTGAAGTCAATATTTCCCCACAAATGTCTGCAGATTTATTTTGAATACAGATGCACCGATCTGATATTTGATAGACCTGGATTTATTATTAGTAAAAAGTCAGACTGATCCTCCACGTATCTGTTCTTTTCACGTGCCAAGTGTCGGCTGTATCTCACTGCTGCACAGCAAAACAATATCTTATCCTACATGCAAGACCTCAGTAAGCAAAGTAAGGCAACGTTGTTCATTGATTTCAGCCAATCACATCTGGTCATGTTTTACAAATAGGGGTGGGCGATATGGCCTCAAAGGTTTTCTGAGCAGGCTGCACATGTGAACCCAAACAGACTACGTTTTGTCAAAATTTCTAATCCTTCGGGAAATTTCCACCAGAAAATAGTGTGAGCTAATGTGAGAGTGCAGCGGGTGGATGTGGAGCAATGACGTTTATAACATGCGACACGTCAAAACCAGGTAGGGCGACACGTAACAGGATGAATAACAGGTTCACAGAAGATTTCTGTCCGTCTGTTGCTACGTAGCTTTGCTATGAATGTAAAAACTGTCATCTTAGCGTAAGTCTCTGTTGCTTCATCGCCCTGATTTACTTCCATCACTATCACCCTCCGCATCTGACGGGGGAAATTTCCAGCAGTGAGTGACACACACATAAACCAGCAACTCTGCAAAATTTTAAACGCAGAACTCCTGAAAATGTAAATATTTGCATGTTTGGAAAATTCAGAATATTTAGAGTTTATTTAAATCACGTGTTGCTGAACACAGTGTTGGGACTGTAGTTTCACAGATCTCTTTTTAACATCCCTTGGAAGGAATGACTCTAAATCCCAGACCAATAGAGAAAATGTCGCTTAAAGCCTGCTGAATGTCAGTTTGACAGAATATGATGTTTGTAAATGTTGAACAATATTAAGATTACCGCATCTCTAAATTTGATGTCCATGTTTCAGATGTCATCAGCGTAGACAAGTCTGAATCCTCAAGCAGCTCAAACTGGTGTTTCTTATGGAGTTACCTGCTGAAGCGAGACGTCCCACTCCATCTGTGTGATCATTAACAGAGGGTAAATATCCTGCAGCGTAGATTTAATGCAACCTGAACCTCAAGAGCCTTTTTGATTTGTTCATCCATCATTGTCGGCCTGATTCAGTCCCACCACACAGATTAGATCTCCAGCACACAGTTTTTCTATTTTTGTAAAAACAATTACTCCGAAAAAAGTTGCATGAGGTAATTTTAAAAAGTGTCATCTCACTGATTTAGAAATGTCTTTTTTCATCTCAGCTCAAAAATTCTTTACAATGTTGACCATATTTCTAATTTACTCAACCTTCCTAAATTTTTATTGGAATAAAGGAGAATCTCGTCGAGGACAGGATGCAGAAGAAAAGCTTGTGTAGAAAATATTCCTAATTTAAAAGAAGGGATTCTCCTCGGTCACACAGACGTGTCGCAGTGAAGTCGTTTCAAAGCTGGGCAGCGTTGTGGGGAATAATACTGGTTTCATAACTCTCTGTTCATACTCTGCTCTGTCCTCAGGCCTTTTGTTCAGATCTGCTGCAGGTTTTTGTTTTCTCACCTCCTCTGCTTCCACTTTTCTACTCACTAAACCTTCCACCAGCTTGTTTCCTTAGCTCCGAGGAGGTTTCCTTTGTGTATATATATTTGAATATACAACAGCGTGGTGGTCAGGAGGTTTGATATCAGGAGGAGCTCATCACATTACTCACATCACCCTGAATGTTTTTAAGACACTCAGCATCTTAAAGAATAACTCACGTTTCATAAGTCGTGTTCGTCCACTGAGGAGTTTGTTTTGTTTAGAAGCACAGGGCTAACCAAACGTTTTCCAGTGAACACAATATCCAAATGCTGTCATTGAGAAATGAATGTAAATTAAGTTTAAAGGAGTCATGGAGAGGGTTTTCTTTTTTTGCCACAATAATTCCAAAATGCTGATTGTGTGAATGTAGCCAGGTTTAATGGTTTTCCCGGCACATGAGCTGGGATGTGTGGAAGCCCATTTTACCCAGAAAGAAGTCCGAAAGGGACGAGAAGAGCAATCAAATACTGAGCTTTGATAAAATAACTTCATTTAATATTGAAAATGCATTTCATGATTCAGATAATTAATAATTTGCCTTTATAAGAGATTTAAGAGGTCACAATTTAACTACCTGATTTTGATTCAATTTACAAAGACTTACTTCGACCCTGGTTGATAAGTTTGAACTTAGAATTTATTTTGTTATTTTTTTTGTTCTGAATTGTTTGGTCTATAAAACATCCATAAACAGCAAAAATATTGAGCAAGGTTTCCAAATCCTGAGGTGGCGTCCTTAGATTTTAAGTTTAGTCCAGAATCTCAAAGAAATAAAAGAAAATACCAGTGCAGATTTTTTTTTTTTTCTTAAAATGAACAAACTAAAATCTACAGAGCCCCTGAAGTCTCAAATGGTATCATTGTTAGATTTTTAACTTTATAGAATCATCTCGTGGAAACAACTTGTCTTGTGCAATTTTTTATCTTTTGTGCTTAAGAAAATTATCTTGTGCACATACGTTTTTATCTTTTGGGAACAATTTATTATTGTGTGTGCAAAAAAGATGAAATGATTCACTTTTGGAGTGTGCCTCCGTACAAATGGCACACTGGTTTCCAAATAGTTGGTGTTTAATTTAACCCTGTCTGACCTGAACGCAGGAGATTATTGTGCTTACAGTGATAATTAAATTAATTGAAATCAAACCCAAATTAGTTTCTGAAGCAAATTAAAATACAAGAGAATTTGACCTCAAAACAAAACAAAATCAACACAATAAGAACGACCAAACTTCTACCAGAAGTCTGATATAAAAAGTATTCAACCAGCTAACGCTTCTGTCGTCACCATGTTTAACATGCTATGACGTCTTCATGTTTCATTTGGTGTGGGATAAATTAGGTAAAACGCTAACTGACGCCAGTAAAAAGTAAAAATACTTCAAGTGATAATTTCATGCCAAGCAAATGTCTCGATAATGCACTGTCCAACCATTTCCAAAGGTTAAAACATTATCAAAATAGATTATTGATTTAATAGTTATAAATTGTGAGGTATCTGCAGCTTCCCCACACAGAAGTTGTCGGATCGTTCAAATCTTAAGTAAGACCATAATTTAAGGTTAAGATGATTTGATGCATGCTCAGATTTTCAAACTTCGATCTTTTCTCTTCATGTTTCTAAAACATTTCTCACATTTCATCTGTTTCCATTATTTTTGTCCGGAATGGGCTTCCATACATACCAGCTCAGTCTGAAGGTTTTCTTCTGGTCTGTAATATAAAGCTTGGTATATTCAGGTAGTGTGTAGATGGCGCTCAGCACATTGTAACACATTGTAGTGAAGCACGCTGTGGAGCTTATTTCCATGGGATGGGAGGGGGGGGGCTCACTATTTTAAACATACTGTGTGACAGAGGGAAGTTTCTGCTCCGCATGTTTTTACCAAACTGCAGAAGAGTCGCTTAAAGCAATAGAGCACACGGAACGACTTGTTTTATTGATGATGCCACTTTGTGTGTGTGTGTGAGTGTGTGTGAGGTGTCAGACTGCAGGTGAAGATGTGAGCGTGCTCAGTAGAGACATGAAATGATATGTATGTTGTTTTCTACGCGTGAGGCTCAGATGTGTGTCCGCTCGGCTCGTGTGTGAGTCGACGTGTGGGGGTCGGTGTTTGGGAAGGTGGGTGTACATTATTTAAACCACTGTTCTCTGTGTAGCGTGTGGCTGATGTTTGTTTTCTGCTATTTGACAATGAATTACTCTGCACTTAACCGTGTCCTGTCCTTCTTTTACAACATCTGAGTGTTAGCCACAAGTCTTCAAGGAAGTAGGTTTAGTGTCCATTTAGAGAAGCTCACAGCTGTGACTTCAGAGGGCAACCACAAGGTGAGGCGTCACCAAGCGTCAACCTCCCATCTAAAAAATAGTCAAATGCGGAAGTGCTAAAAACTGCAGTTTGAGGATCTGCTTGAGGCTGGCTCCAGAAGTACCGGAAACCACATACACACCAATTCAAAAAAGCCGATCTTTACAGCAGAAATAAACATGTTTACAGCCTGGTACAAAAGATGAGTGTAGTCTGGATAGCTCATTTCTCTATCGGCACACACTGTACGTAATCTGAATATCTAATTTGAAAGATATTCAGATTACGAGTCTTCCAATGAGAGGCACAGCTGACTTGATTGACAGGCGGGAACACTGTAGCCATTGGCTAGGAGGCTCAAAGCCCGCCTCTTTTTTGTCACAAACGCTCGACAGCAGCAATATGGCTGCCACCGCCAATTGGCCTCAAAACAATGCTTCAGAAACAGATGGGTGATGTCAAGGATACTACGTCCATATTTTATAGTCTATGCTTTAAACCCAGGGCCAAATTGTTAAAAGTAATCTGATCAGATTAAAGTCAAATCAGAAAATCAGAATGGATCAAATATTGTAATTTGATTGTCAAAAGAATAACAGGATTGTTTAGTCCAATCTTGGTTTATATCCGGATAAAACCTTTATAGAATCTTCACTTTTTTTCAATTCTGAGATCAAAGACAACATTCTAGAATTCTGTCTTTGATCTCAGAATTCTAGAACACCTGCCTTTGCTCTCCATACAGACTGTTTTTCCTGCAGACACCACCAAAGCCTGCTGATACCTGATTGGTCGATACCACTCAGACCACAGACAGAGACCAGAACACTACTCAGACTACAGACAGAGACCAGAACTCTTCTCAGACTAAAATCCAGACCCTGGGATACAGATTCAACAGATCTATACAGAATCTGTAATTACAGGTTAGTTGTAGCTGAAAGTAAAATGCTTTGTCAGGTCGGTCCTCAAGAGGAGAAGAAAACCACTTTTAAAATGTTTGTTTGTTGAATGGAGGTTGGATCCATCATTTCGGATGCATTACAGGAAGTCAGGAGGCACCAAAGCCTGCTAACACCTGATTGGTCAATACAAACCAGACTACAAACTGAAACCAGGTTAATTCACCCTTAAGGCGGTTTCTTTTAGCATGTGTATCTTACAGCGTGGTGGTCAGGTTGTTTGATGTCCCCCTGAGTATTTGTGTTATGTTTTTTTAATCAATCTGCATTTTATTAAGTCTGTTAATCCAATGATGGTCATGAGACTAAAATAATAGAATGCCCAAAACATTAGCCTTTTTAAAAGCCTTTCAAAAATGAACACTGTCGAGTAGCAAAGATTTTTATTGCCATCCAAACCCAGAGAGAGAGAGAAACCAACACAGCACAGTTTCATGAATAAAAAAACAAAAGACAGCCGGACAGTTTGGACCTCAACGGAGTCAAAACATGAACATCATAACATAATGTATCAATTAAAAGGCCTTTAAAACAGGCAACGGACACATCATCCAGCAACATGTGCACATGTATGGCTTTTAACCCCTCATGAGGAGACATTTAAACGCAACACAGACCGCTTATGAAGGAATAAAAAACATATTTTAAAAACGTGGAAAATTAATACAAAGTGTGGGGTAAAAAATTAAACTTCAGGACTAACACTACTGTGTACACTCACTTATTGAAGATCTTGTTACATATTTCAGAAAGACTAAACGTATCCATGGGATTCTCCATGCATTTCTTTTATATATTATATATATTACATATTCGCCTATTTTATTTTCATCAGTTTCTTTCAACTTCAAAATATGTTCTGTTAGTCTCAGTAAAAGCTCACACACAGTTTCCATGAGGAGGAACACAGATATGGTTCTTAAGACGCAGTGAGTGTTAGACGTCACAGATCCTGACAGCAGAGGCGTCGTATCAACGATATAACCGGAGGAGAGTGGGTTGTGTGGGTGACAGGGTCTGAGAGGAGGCTCAGGTAGCCGGCGTTAGCTCAAGTGTTTTTCCACAGCAGAATATTTGACATTGAAATGAGTTATCTTCAAGAATTAATCAGAGTTTATTGCCAGTTTTGAGACAGACTAAAAATAATACAGACGCTTCTTATGACCTAAAAGAACCCGCACCCATCAGGATACAGATTTATTGTTGATATAAATTTCTGTTCAATTCTATTTCTCATGCCGTGATGTCAGACAAGTTGATTTACAGTAAGCTAGTTAAACTGCCTTTCTTTAACATTTCCTGAAATCTAAACACCTCAGAGTCACAGGTTTGACTCTTTGAAGAAAGCAGGATGAGGCTTTGTTTGTTTGTGCAGGACAAAACTCAGCAGCAACAATAAGACATACAGCTTGTCCACAGGGGGGCGCCAACTTCAACACCTAGTAAAAGTTCCTTACAGGAACTTTAACTATAGTGTTTGATTATTTATTTGGTTTAAGTTTTTAACTCTTTAAAAAGCAGATCCCATCCAATAACATCTGTCTTGAAATCAAAGTCAGGTGACAAACTTCACAATAAAGCTCAAGTCTTGTTTTCCTTTGTATTTATTATTTTTTACTACAAATCGCAGCAAAGGTGAGTTATCTTCCTGCATTGAACTGAGCAGACTTCAGCTTTGTTTATACTGCATTGACTCTGGGCAACAGTGGCAACGTCACTGTTCAATACTCCTCCTAAGCATTTGTAGACAGCGTGATTTCTATGTTTGTCAAATCACCTATTCCTGTTCCTGTTATGATTTCTTGCTTTTCCTCAGGGAACCATGGCGACTCCAAGCATTATGTTAATTAGCTGATAAATGCTGTCATTGATCAAACAGCAATTATTACAAAGAAGAAAAGAGAGGAGAGATCGGAGGAGATGGAAAATACAGTCGATGTACTGTGTCTGACTAAATGTTGTAAGCACAGGAAATACGATGCCGTCCAGCAAACCAATCACAGGGCTTGTGATCCATGTTTTGACGTGTCGTAGTATTTTGGAGGAGGTGCATGTCAGACTGCATGTGTAGGCTTCTGTGTTAAGCCTGGTTAATACTTATGCACTGAATTGATGCCGTAGCCTAAGTCATAGCCTACGCTGTAGACTACGCCGTAGGTCTGTGTAGCTTTTCCGAAGCAGAAGCCTACCCCCGTAGCCTGACATGCACCTCCTTTAAAATGTAACTATGAGTCAAAATAATGCAGACCGTAAGCTCTGTGATTGGTCTGCTGGACGGCATTGTATTTCCTTCATTTGAATCATTTACAGAATCCCCGTATATCGGCCGTATATTTCATCACCTCCAACATGTCTTCTCTATTCTTCATGTAATCATGTCTGTATGATAAACAGAAACATGTATCAGCTGTAAATTAACATAACACGCTCTGAATTGCTGTGAAAAAGCAGAAAACATAGCGGGACAGGAAAGAGGCAACGTGGCTATCAAAGAAACCACACTGCCCTCTAGTGTTCCAGCAGATTAGTGCAGCGCGACATGGACACATCGATGCACAAGTATGTAGAGCTCACGTCCGCGTCGACCACTGCTGCGTAGGGTCAACAGGCTTCAGATCAGGGCTACACGGACCTCTGACGTAGGCTACAGCTTCTAGAAAAGGATTTACAACTTACACTGACCTTAAAGCTTAACTCAGTTAAAGGGAAAGATCTTTAAAATGAAACATGTTGATTAATTAAGTAACTGCTTTGCCAAACCAAAGACATCCACTGTGTATAAAAACCAGGTGAGCAGACGTTCAGTTCAGGTGATTTGAATATATCGTGATTAAACCAGACGTGTTCCCGTAGAGAAACGGGATATGTAAACTCTGACTCCTTCACTTCTCCGTTTGTCTGTTTTGTGTGTTTTTAAACACTTCAGGCAGTCACACTCATTTATACCTTTCTTCATTATTTAAGAAATGAAAATCAAGCGACAAACTTTATAATCAAGTGTGCGCTGACTTTTCTTTAGGTAAAGAATTACCTTTAAGCTCAAGTCTACATCTCATTTAAAAGAGGTTAGCGTGAGGGGTCTCTTGAGATGTTTCAAATAAAAGCACATTAAAACATTTCTATGGCGACCTGGTTTGCCAATAAGCATCAACATGTTTTTAAAACAAGTGAATTGGCGTTGCTTAGAATCAGAGATTTATAATAATTATATTTATCGTTATATAATTTAACATGTTTCACACAAAGACAGACAAATAAATAAGACTTCAGGAAGAGTTATGGCCATCAGTGAGAGACCTTCCAGCTTGGAGATCAGATTTCTCCTCACACCGTATTTTAAACTGCATTACCCATAATCCTCAGCAGCCTCACAGCATTTGGTCGACACTTTGATGCGGACTGTTGAATAAATCCAGCGTGCAGAGAAGAGACACGTCTCTGTCACTGAACTCAAATAAAGCTCAAGGAACTGAAAAGATTTGTTGGCACCTCACGAGCTGCGTCTGCAGGCCGAGTCTTTGGAAGAAGTTTGTGAGCAGGAGGAGGAGGATCAACATCCCGGCAGGTGATGATGAGGATGAAGATGTCAGTCCTCGATGGGTGGCAGGGCGCTCACAGGAACCCTGCGGAAAAAGAAGCTGGATCCTCTGAAGAGGTGACCCTGAAGAGAGACGACAGGAACAGATTTTAAGGAGTGCACAAAGACAGAATGTTTCGTCCCTCTCTGCTTCATTCAAACTCCACGCAGCGTGCAGACTGTCACAGGTTTCAGAGACTTTACCTTCTGGCTCAGGTGATTCCAGCAGTGAAGCCAGGACTTGAAGATGGGGGAGTGAGGAGGGAGACCGGCAGCCACACTGAAGCAGAAATCACAGACATTATTTTCTGTCAACTTCATTTTCCTTGAGCAGTGATGAGTTTGTAGTTCTGGATTTATCGTCTGACTCACCCACAGTTGTTGACCGCCATGAGATCAGCCACCAGCATGAACGGATACGTGAGAACGCTCACTGCGATCTGAGGAGGAAGACGCCATGAATAAAAAGACGCATCAGGTGAGACTTACTCAAAGGAATAATGTGAATGCTGAACTTACTCCCATCACAAACTTGGTGTAGCTCCTTACTGCAGAGGCCTGACTGAACTGAAACACACACAGAGGTCAAAGAGTCACTTCTGTTGGCGGGGTGGAGTCAGCAGTAACAGCAAACTGAAACTTGTAAACAGCTGCATCAGAGGAAATGGTTTCTGTTTCTGTACTTACACTTTCGTCCACAGCGTAGGTGTTAATGAAGTGAGCGAGGAGGTTGCAGCACCACAGGAAGAGGACTTCCCCCAACACGTGAGGGACTATACCGCTACACACACCAACAGAACAACGCTCTGATTCAGGTTACAGGTCAAAGGCAAACTGCTGTATGAACTTAACCAATAAATCAAACTTACACGTAGAATCCAGCGACTCCTTCTTCTTTAAAAATCTTCACCATACAGCTGAACATGCCGCTGTAGAGAGACAGACGTGTTAGAGCAGGAAGTCCACACTGTCTGCAAAACTTCAAAGAACGACAGATTTCTGTCCCCGGGTTTAGGCTGCACAATAAATGCAGTGTCTTTGGTTTTAGGACATTAAGGTTCACATTAAACTCCTAAAGCCTTTCGTCGGTGGGAGCCATATTGGAAATGCTGAACTCAACCTAACTGCTGTCGAGCTTGTGTGAGGTAAAGAGATGGGCCTTGAGCCTCCTCGCCAACACCTACAGTGTTCTCGCCTGTCAATCAAGTCAGCTGTGCCTCTCATAATGGATAATTCGAAATCATAATATCTTCTGAACTGTCGCATTATGAAAAAATCACTCCCGTCCGGGGTTCTGATAGAGAAATGAGCTATTTAGACGTAAACCATGTTTTTGAACCAGGCTGTAAAAATGTTTATTTCTGCTGTAAAGCTGGTCGTCTTTGAATGGGTGTGTATGTGGTCCCCACGGGGTTCTGCATCCAGTCTCAAGTGAACACTTGAGGAACTGCAGTTTTTAACACCTCAGCATTGGCTAATTTCTCACGGCTGGGGGTTGCCATTTGATATCAATAAGCAACACCCCCTCACTCAGTATGTGCATGTTTTACCTGATGGGTGGGGGTCAGAGTGTAGCAGTCATGCTTTCACATAATTATGATGCAGTCAGATGAAGCTAAGCCAACTATCAACTACCCTAAGAGGGTATTTAGAGGAGATAAAAAAGCTTTCTGGATTTCTTTAAATATTCTCCTGTTGGTATTTACTTTTAGCTTCAGGGGATACCAAGTGTGTGCAGGTCACAGGTGGATGACTGGCACCTGATTGGGATCAGTACTTGCTAGAGTGACCAACATAACCACACTTGTTGACCTTCAACATCTCCTGGTTGAAGAATGGGATACCATCCCACAACAAAATGTGACCAGTCTGGTGCCCAGCATGAGTAGGAGGAGCCAGGCTGTTGTGGCTGTGTATGGATCTTCCACACGCTACCGAGGTCCCTGACAGAGTAACATGAATAAAATGTAAAAATGCTCAATATGTGTTGTTTTGTCCTTATTACTGTGGGAGAGTGAAATCATCCAATCCACCAAGTAACTCAAAACAAGAGTGAATACCAACAGGAGAAGATTGCAGGAGATTTTGGCACATTTTTATGGGCTCTACTCACACATTTAGCTGTGATGCTCATCCACAGACAGATGACCCTTACAGGTTATACCTCGTTGTAAAGGTGACTAATCAGGCTTTCCAACAATATGTAAAACAACACCAATTGGTACTATTAAAGGGGAGAAATAATAAACTGAAATAATGTTTCTAAACTTTTTTTGAGAAGTTTAAATAAATAAATAAAATGCACAAAAACGTTTCCCTACAGGATCCCTTTGAACTTTAAAATAGAGAGGGGTTACTGTTGTGTGTGACAAAGTGAGTCTCACATTTTACCTTTTCATGCAGTCAACGAATAAGAAAATTAAAAGGAATATGAATTAAATAAATCATCAATCAAAGATATTTTTAAATATCCTGAATAGCTGGGGTTTGGTTCAGTTCTCTTACCCATATTTGACTTCCCTGCCAACAAATTGGGCCATGCATCGCACCGACATGACTGCAAAACAGAGGCAAACAGAACACAGGTGAAGAGGTGAACTAAGAGACAGCACAGACTGTGAGCTGGAGTAAACGTGAGTGTAGTTAAATTGTTAAAGTTAAGTAAAGTTTTGTTTAATGAGACTTTAATCTGCTTTTCTTTGCTTCCATGTCTTTTTTGAAAACAACATCTTAAGTCGACACCTAGGGGAATCTGAGATCATACTTCACAAAATGTTTTAATTGAATAGACTTATGGATATGTTGGAAGGATAAGTTGCTACAGTTTCTTTTTTATTCGGGACATTAGATGTTTCTAAAACTCTTCATAGAACAGCTGATGACTCGGTTTTAACTCGGGTTTGTGCTGCAGGGACTTCTTTAAGCCTCTACTTCAGAGCTGCAACTCTCTGATCACAAGGGGAACCTTAAGTGAGACGACAATGAGCAGCAACGTAATAAAGACAGAGCACTCTAAAAACAGATGTTTCTGTGTCTGCGTTCTCCCCTCACTACAGATAAAAAAGTCTAAATCAGGACCCACCATGAAAAGGATGAGTCGCTATTCTGGACAGGCACTGGATGATCATCTCCTGTGAGGTCTGGAGAGAAAAACAAAGACAAGACAAAAGAAATGTAATACAAGAGAAACAACGTCTCTCATGGTGGATTAATGTCCATGAAGTACGGCTGAGTGTATTTGAAATCTTTTAATTCCAGCACTGAAACAAGAGCTGAGTTTGAGTCCTCGGTTCCTCTAAAGAAATGTGCACACATGCCTGTTTCTCAACAACTTTTCTATAGCAAACTTCTAAAAGAAATAGAAAATGCAGCATATGTTACAGCAGATGTTAAAGAAGTGTGGGCATGTCCACAGATTTTCCAGCAGTTGACCTCTCACCTCTTGAAACACCTTCCTGAGTGAACTCTGCATGTCATCTTTCTTTGACAGACGCTCCACCTGCTGCAGAAAAACAACTTTAATGATTTTGACACCTACCACGACGTCTTCATCACATCTGTCAGTGTTTCAAACAAACACCTGTTGCTCTTATACATATAATGAGCTGTACAAAACAACATATGAGTTATTTTAAGAACATCCCACAACTCTCATCTTCTCAAATCTTTAAAAACAAATGTTTCCTTTTGATCAGGTGCAAACTGACTGAGGGAAACATTTCCTCTGAGGAGAAGTCAAGAAATAAATCTAAATGATCCCGTTGTATCAATTAAATGTGGCGCTGACTGTTAATGACATGAAGTGAAGTGATAGGGTAACGTACAGTACTCTCGCTCTCAGTCTCACCTGTTTAACTTTGCTCCTGACCACGGTGGAGATCGTGCTGGACACGATACGAGGAGAGAGGCCGCGAAAGAGTCCTCTCTTTCCGTCCACCTTCACTATGTGCTGTGCTGGAAACACATGAATCTCTCATCACCTGATCACGTCCAGTGAAACGACAGCACACCACAGAGTAACCTCTCTTACCATAGGAGAAGAAGCCGGGCAGGTACAGGACTCTCCGTCCAAACATGGTCGTGCCCACTGTCGGAGGTAGAGGCTCATGACCCACCTGAGACAACAGAGACCAACAGGGCTTTAACAGTGGGTTTATTCAGAATCAGAATCAGTTTATTGTCACTTCCTAGTACACACATTAGCATACATGGAGGCGAAATATTGTGCCCCACACCTCAGACAGAAGGTGTGGGTATATCGACTGATATGAAAATTTGTATCATGATAACATCTTTTTCAATATTGCCCAGCTCCAGTTTGACACCCCTGATCTCGAGTATAAAGACTTTTTGAGACACAGTTTCACAGTAGCGAAGATAACTCCAGCATCCTTGTCTCTATAGGGAGAGTAAATAAGCCTTTTAACAAGCAGATACTGTTGCATTGATTTGACCGGACTGAATAAACTCTTAACTTTTCTTTGTGTTTCTTTTATTTAACTTTACTTTACTGCATGTTTTACTGTTCTTACTGTTGTTTCACATCATGAAAAGTATGATATTTATATAATACATGCTTTTCCTTAGCCTTAAATCAGCCTCTTCATAACCGGAACAACAACAAGCGCTCTGTAGGGGGGGGGGGCGTTCGGTCTGGGTAACTAACTGAGCCGTTACACCCATCCAGCCGGTGACGGTTGATCCGTACACTACCGAGTACTGAGGACGTTGCATGACGTTTTAAAAGCTCAGGTCAATAAAACAAGAGGAGCAGAAGCTTCTGATGGCCTCGACTTTACTGCTGTGAGCTAGTTAGCCACATTAGCCGGTTACCTGTATGAGCAGCTTGACGTAGAGCAGCGGGTGTGTGATGGCCGTCACCCCGGCTCCCAGCACAAACACAGCCGTGTCCACATCCACAGAGGGCGGCGTCGATTCCTGCTCCACACAGGCTACTTGACCAGACCGGTCTTCTGATTGCTCCATCTTCAATCACCGAGAAGGAGGCACACGGTTCATTACCGGGCAGTGTCCGTTAACCGGGCTGCTACACAAACAATTTCCGGTCTGAACTTTCAAAATAAGACTCTCAACGTCACTGAAGAGAAGAGCTGTATCAGTTTCTTGTACTGGTTTTTGAGACACTTAAGGAACTGGTGCGTTAAAGCTGCTGTTGGTAGGAATGGTGTAAAATGTTTTACTTTTTTCTGCTGGGTTTGGAGAAAAGGTCATAATGCCCATCAGGACTCGTCGGTAAGTGAAGTAATTTGAGACTATTGCCAAATTCCAATTCCTTTGTATCAAGCAATGTTATTATTCCCCTTGTTCCCGTTATGACGACCAATCACAGCTAATCTCCAATTGCTGTCCTGATTGGTTAAGGGGCGGCCCCCACTACGTCCTCCGATTGATTATGAGTCCGGCACTATCATGACTGCACACACTGATCTGTGTTGGGGGGCTAAGAGGAAATCTAGTTGGGAGGGATAGTATTGACATTCGAAGTCCCTCTCTCTGAACAGATGTTTACTCTATGACTACCAACAGCAGCTTTAAATATACTTTCCAAATATTCCTGTATAAAAATAGCAGCAATAATGGCGGAGTCCAGCTCGGGTCATCACATTGACCCACGTGCGTGTACCGGTACCACACAATCTCATGTAACCAGACCGAGCTAGACTTTCTCTTTTAAATTTGGACATATATTTAACCTAAATTATTAAAATTATAAACATAATATACACAAATTCAATTGGAAAAAATCTTTGATACCTATGTTTGAAACTTTAGTGTCGTAAAATTATGGGTAAAATTACTGTCAAAATTAGTTGACTGATAAAAACACATGATTCTAAAAAGACTCTGGACCCTGGAGCAATAGTTATTTTACCCCAACGACAATTCATTATTGAAGTTAGTTTTAACGTATATATTTAAAACTATTATTTATTTTCAATAAAATAAGTTGATAGTTTTCTTTGTTTTAATCGCCCTTTCTTAAATGTTATCAAACATTTTTTTTTGCATTATCAAAATGATTTTGAGGCTGCAATATACAGTAGGTGAATACAATTTTTTAAAATATGCTAAAGTTATATACTGTAAAAAGCAACAAACATGAAATATAGTACTTTTCAAAATACATTTAAAAAGTTTCAAATAAATCTTAAATTTAAATTACTATAAATTCAAAACTATGTAAAAGCACTAAAAACGTTTAGTTCAAAAACATACGAAAATGTCACAAACAGAAAAGCAACCTGTTTAAAAGCATGCATTAAGTACATATAAGGGTTTTTAAAGATGGCACAGAATGTATAAATATAGTTTTGAATTTGCTTCTCTTTTCTAGTGGAAAGAAAAGACAAAACATTTCAACCACATTATGCTTATATGAAACGTATTGCATGTCCTTAAAGTCTTTTAGTGTAAAGACAACAAGTTGGCAAATAATCTCACATAAATACCGATAATTATACATCAAAAATACAGCTAATAATTAATTGTGCCACTCTCTGCTTGAAACAATTAAGGGATGTATTCTTTTTTTTTTTTTTTTAAAGTTATATTTTTGGCCTTTTTGCCTTTATTTTATAGGGCAGGTGGAGTGAGACAGGAAATGTGGGGAGCAGAGAGTGGGGGAAGACATGCAGGAAATGGTCGACCGGCCGGGAATCGAACCGGCGACCCCTGCGACGAGGACTGTAGCCTCTATATGTGGGGCGCTTAGACCGCTAGGCCACCAGCGCCCCGGGATGTATTCTTTTAAAGGAAATCGTCCATTATAGAAGGATGATAAATTCAATTTTAATTTCTTATATCACTTTTATCTTAAAATGCTTTATCTATATTGATGATTTAATCTCTGTGTTGCTTTTATTTCACATTATTGCTTTTACCCCTCTTTTACTGCTTGTAGCCCCTTTTTATTGTTTCTTTCATTTTACATTTTTAAGTGTCTCACTATCTTGGTCCCTCTGGTCTCAGTACATATTGTCGGGTTGTTTGGTTGCCTTTGACATCAGGTTAAATCATTATTTGGATCTTTTGTGTTTGTTTTCTTGATGCCTGATTTCAATTTTGGTTTAAAGCCATCTCTGCTGTTGATTTTTCTTTTAAAGCTGCTGTGAGGAACTTTTGGTTTGTGGACAAAGTGAGACCTCTTATCTCTTGTTCTGTATGTGCAAAAGTAGTGTTTTCAACAAAAACCTCACCTACTGTCTTTTAACAGCCAGATTTATCACTCAGTGTGATTATTTGCCATGAAAACAGCCGAAAAAGGATGTTTCTAAAGCCAAATGTCACACATGTGGTCTGACACCTACCCCCTCAGAGTGGTTTAAGGCATTAAAGATGACAACAGAGAAGGTATCAGCATTGTTGTTTATGGTTTTGTTTGCTTTCGAAGGTCATAAAGAGGCATCAATGTTGATTTCGGTCTGTTTCTCAGCTGGTGAAAAACTCCTCATAGTGCCTTTAAGTTTGTTTTTATGTGCCCTGTTGCTTGCCAAGCACTTTGTAAACCGTGTTTTTTTAAAAGGTGCTATATAAATAAAGGTATTGAATTGAATAAATGGCAAGACTGTAAGATTTAACTTATTTCTTTTCTAATTCCTGGTCAGATGATTCAATCGCAAGAAAGAACTTTAGTCTTTTCCTCCAGCAGGTGGTGCTGTTAGACTGTCAATAGGCGTAGGGTCTCCTCTGCAATTCTAACATGTCAGAATCTGACTGGAGTCCAACATCTTTGGATTTCAACTGTAGATAAATATTCATGGTTTAGTGATTTTGTTTGTTTGTTTGTTTGTTTGTTTGTTTGTTTGTTTGTTTGTTTGCTTGTATAATTTTGCATCATTATTCTTGTTGCTGCTGTTGTTCTGTATTCATATGTTCATTATTGTTATCTTTATTAGAACTATTCTTCATAACCATGGACAGGTCGCCAGCCTATCACAGAGCTGATCCACAGACAAATAACCGGACACACTAACAGACTCATCATTATAGAATACATTCAAAAAGCAGCTCTGATTCAGACATGAAATAGGCATTTGATTTCCTGATGGAACAAAAGAAGAAAGCTTGAATGGATGAAATGTCAAGGACTCTTCCATCAACACATCATCTGGTGTCATTGTTTGTTCATCAATAAGTCATTCAAGGCAGACCGGTAAAAATATCAGGACGTATATGAACTTACATCACAGAAACGTCAGCGCTGATGATGTGTGTGTGGAATATATCCTCTGATTGGAACACACACTCCCTTTCACGCAGGAGCAGGCGTGATTTGTCTGCAGACGCTGTGGTTGATTTACTGTCACCATGCTGATGCTGGTTTCAGCTCACTGACCGTCTGTGTTCACACTGACAGACTGAAGCCCTCAGACTGCAGGTGGATTCATCTTTCTGCTGCTGTCCTAACAGAGATGAAGTGGTTGTAAAAATGAGGCTTTAAGAAGAACTCCTTTCTTCCATCACGAAGCACCCTGTCCTCATGTCTCTGTACCCAGTCTGACGAGTTTATGATCCTCTAATATGATGTCTTCATGTCAGAGAGCCATGCAACAAAGTAAACAACCTCAACGTTGTGCAAATAGGACGTGTCATGTAGAAGATTTTTCTCAAATATGTGACTCAGAGTGAACCATCATCAACTCATAATTACTTACAATCAATAAAACAGCTTTAGCTTCTGTTACCTCACTGGTTAAGTTGTAGGACAGAAAGTTATATTGATGGAACGCAAGGTTCTGTTGACAAAAAAGAGGTTCTGTTTATATAGAGAGGATTCTGATGGTTGGACAGTGGGTTCAGTTTGTCTGACAAGAGTTCTGTTGATCAGGGAGCCAATTTTTAAAATCCTGGAGGGGGTTCTGTTATTAGGAATTACGTTCAAAGTATTGACAAGAGGGCTATACTGATGGCACAGAGGGTTCTCATGATGGAAGAGAGGGTTTTGTTAAAGAAACTGAGGGTTCTGTTAATTAGACATAGGGTTCTAACAATGAGATAAAGGGTTCTATTGATGAGACAGGGTTCTAATGATGAGATATAGGGTTCTATCTATGACACAGTGTACTGTTAATGGGACAGAGGGTTCTAACAATAAGTAAAGTGTTCTATTGATGATACAGAGGATACTGTTAATGGGATAGAGGGCTCTGTTAAAGAGACAGAGGGTTCTAACAATGAGATAAAGGGTTCTATTGATGAGACAGGGTTCTAATGATGAGATAAAGGGTTCTATAGATGAAACAGAGGGTTCTGTTTATGGGACAGAGGGTTCTGTTGATTAGAAAGAGGGTTCTATCGATGAGATAAAGAGTTCTATTGATGTGACAGAGGTTTTGTTAATGGGACAGATGGTTCTAATGATGAGGGGGAATCTGTTGTGAAGACAGAGGGTACTGATTATCAGACAAAGGGTTCTGTAGATGAGATTGACTGTTCTAAGGATGAGACACAGGGTTCTACCGATAAGACAAAGGGTTCTGTTGATGAGACAAATAGTTCTCATGATGAGACAAATGGTTTTAATGATGAGACAGAGGGTTCTTATTATGAGACAAATTATTTTAATGATGAGACACAGGGTTCTAATTATGAGACAAAGGGTTCTGTTGATGATACAGAGAATCTAGGTTGTAACAAAGGGCTCTAATGATGAGACAGAGGATTCTGTGATGACAAAGAGGGTTCTAATTATGAGACAAAGGGTTCTGTTGATGATACAGAGGGTTCTAGGATGTAACAAAGGGTTCTAATGATGAGACAGATGATTATGTGATGACACAGAGGGTTCTGTTGATTAGACAGAGGGTTCTAATGATGAGACAAAGGGATCTTTTGATGAGATAGAGAATTCTGTTAATAGGACAAAGGGTTTTATTAATGAGACAGAGGGTTCTGTTGATCAGACAGAGAGTCCCTTATGATGAGACAGAGGGTTCTTTTGGTGAGACAGAGGGTTCTCATGATGAGACAAATGGTTGTGTTTATCAGACAAAGGGTTCTTATGAGTTTAAGGGTTCTAAGATTGAGATAAGGGGTTCTAATAATAACACAGTGGGTTCTAATAATGAGACAAATGATTCTAGTGGTGAGACAGGGAGTTATTATGATGAGATAAAGGGTTCTTATGAGACAAAGGGTTATGTTGATGTGACATACGGTTCTTATGATTAGACAAAGAGCTCTGTTGATGAGACATAGGGATATAATGATGGTACAGAGGGTTCAATTAAAGTGACAAGGTTCTGTTAATGGGAAAAATAGTCTGTGTGTTGAACAGAAGATTCTGTTGACGGGACAGGGATTTCTGCTTGTGGGATTAAGGTTCTGTTAAGGCTTCAGGCACTGACCCTGCAGCCTCTTTTATATCTGCATTGAATGTGGACTCAGTGTTTATCATTGGTGAATGTCTTTGGCCGTCATTGAAGCATGACACCTTCAGACCAACTGTAAGTCACATTTTAATGGATCTCAATACATGAGTGAGTAAACAAAGGTGTGGACTTGTTGGATAATAATTGAAATCAGGACTCTGTTCAGCTCATCATAAATTTTAAAGATGGAGTCTCCTGTGCTTCAGAACTGAGAAGTTAAAATCTCCCTGAGTCAGTTTGATTAAAAGCTTCATCTCTTTTCTTCTTTTATTGATTGTGTGATGTTTTATTAGCTGTTGGTCAGAGACAGGCTGTGGATGGATTTGTGCTGCGTGAATTTGATCAGAGGGTCAATGTGGCTGTCCTCTGGTTTAGATTGGGTCACACTCTGACATCAGGTCAACAAACTGTATATTAGGTTATTAGAGTGTTCTCCATCTTCTGTTCATGTCAAATTGTTGATTTACAGTCAGCCAATCATGAGGAGAAACATGCTGCACATTCAGAAACGATGCACATATCAAACACATGCAAAATCCATGCCCTCTCCAGTCCATGCATCATCTTTTAGCGTATTTGATTAAAACCGCAGCTTTAAGGTGAAATCTTCTTGAAGATTAATAGAATATAAAGACTCTCAATCTTACCAGAAGAGTGGTGCAGGCTGTTTCATGGTGTCTGTGCAGTAAATGTGTTGGACGTCACTCCTCTGGTCTGATGAAGTATATGTTTTAGTCTGTCTCAGATAAATCTGATATATTACCGCTCCTCTACATCATCGGTTGTGTCTTGGCTGTACACCGTGAAATGAAAGATTCTGAGGTATAAATTGGATAAAGCAGCTTGAACGTTCCCCTAGCTTGTGATCAAGGGACATTTTTCAAGAGATGACACAACATTTAGAAAGAAAGAAGAACAGAAGGACTCTATTTCATGTTAGATAACTTAGATGTGTGGGATGCATAAGCTTTCTGGTTACTTTGTTACTTTATGTTTGTTTTTTAAAATGTGTAGTTTCTGCACACCTGATGCTTAGAAAGGCTGAGATTCAGTGAGCAAAGATGCAAATATATTAATATTCTACTGAAGTATCTGATAGTTAATAAGTAACTGACGTAAAACAAGTCAAAGAGAAACCTATGTTGCCCCAGACATTCAAGGAATTTTGGTTGAGACCCCCTTCCAATTTAGTGACATGCATGGACAAGTTTTGTAACCATTAGGCTGACAGAGCCCAGGAGGGTATAGTAGATAACTAGAGATCAAGATAAGTTTGGGCTTTGCAGTAGGCTATGTCATTGGCTCAAAGACCTATAAAAAGTGCTGGTCAACAGCATTCTGGGAGTCAGCAGATTTGCAGAGCTGTTCTCCCAAGCATTCCGGGTGCTTGTTCGATACTGGTATTGTTTTCTTGTAATAAACGTATTACTATGCAAGCAAGCCAGTGTTGCGAAGATTCCTTCTGCATCTACACATCACGGGCGGTCAAGATACAACACTACTCTGAGGGAAGTCACTGTCGTTAACACACATAAGCAAAGATCAGCTCAGACTCTTGAACTCTTGAACCGGAGCTCTCCTGTGTGGTGTCTTCTTCATCTTAAAGTCTTCATCAAACTCAGCATCCTCTCTGGACTAACATCATGCGCCCGTCTGCCTGTAGTCAAACTTGTGTCCCTGACGTTGTTGTGGATCAGACTGTGAGTGTGTGAAGAGATCACATCATACAGGGCAGGTAGGGATGTGTCTGCAGAGTAGACTCAGGATACTGTTCCAAATATAAGCTGCTGAAATCCTCAGTCTCTACCTGGAGAAAGGTGATCATCAGGTGCTGAACATTCATGTGTTATTTGTGCTAATACTAGCTTTCAGTTTTATTTCCTGCACTTAATGTATTCATCAAACATGAGAGTATATCAAACACACCGCATAGAAAACAACAGAGAGGAGGAGAAACATGATCCAGCACACCATAACATTAATAAAGTATTTTAAATTAAACCCTGAAATAAAATCCACATTCCTTGTCTCTGCTTTAATGAAAATAAAGCCCTTTTAATGCAAACATTCACATTTTCTTTTCTCACGTAACAACATAATAATTCATCAGGGTCTCGTGGTGATTCAACAGATGTTCACTAATGAGTGTTTCTCTGTCCGGCTGATTTATTTAAATCTCTGGAAACAAAGATTCCCTGCAGAGCTGCAGGAGAAAATGCCACCCAGACTTCCTTTCTCCTAATGAAGTGATAATAATACTGTCTGGAGAAGGTTAACGACTCATTGGGATGAGGGTGAGGCACCAAGACTGGTTTAATCAAAATCAGGAGTGATATTAAATCACCTGAAAAACTTTATTATGATGAAAACTAACAGGAGTCAAGAGTAATCCAGCATCTGGTTCTTCACCTTCGAATCAACAGCCATGTCTCAACATCAAGACAGGATAAGATCCAGTCCCATCTCACAGACAGGACTCAGTCAGATCTCATTTTAATCCACCATGAGCAGAGCGCTATGCAGCATTTAGCAAGTTACAGTGGAAAGAACAGACTTCTTTTAACAGGCAGAAACCTCGAGCAGGACCAGACTCATGTTAGACAGACATCTGCTGAGACCGTGTTGGAGAGAGGGATAGAGCGAGATGAAGAGAGAGAGAGATGATAGTGGTGAGATAGATAGTAGTAGTTGTTGCAGATAGAGTCTGGAATGTCTACAGCAGCAGGCCGTCTATGGCAGAATTCCAGAGGAACCTACGAGACAAGGGAGCTCAGGGACTCCAGAAAGTAAGTGACAGGCAGACAGAGGAGAGAGAGGGACAGGATCCAAGTGTGTCAGTTCCTCCGACATTCTGAGCATAGCAGTCTGAGCCTATAGCAGTCTGAGTCTATAGCAGTCAGAGTCTATAGCAGTCTGAGTCTATAGCAGTCAAATCCTACAGCAGCATAACTAAGAGCTGATCCAAGCCTGATCCAGCTCTAACTATAAGCTTTATCAAAAAGGAAAGTTTGAAGCCTACTCTTAAAAGTAGAGAGGGTGTCGGCCTCCCCGGACCCTGACTGGTAGATGATTCCAAAGAAGATGTGCATCATAACTGAAGGCTCTACCTCCCATACTACTTTTAGAGACTTTAGGTACGATGAGCAGGCCTGCATGCTGTGAGCGTAGTGTTCTAGAGGGGTTGTATGGCACTATGAGCTCTTTAAGATACAAAGGTGTCTGAACATTAAGAGCTTTATAGGTCAGAAGAAGGATTTTAAATTCTAAAGTTGGACAGTTGAACACGGGGCTCTATGGAGATTTTGCAGGTTGTTGTTCTGTTCTTCACTCAAGGACATGTTGCAAGTTTTCTTTGAGCAGTTTGCAGATCAATCAAAGTCTCCACTTATTTCTCAGTAGACAGCTACAAAACACCAAACACCATTTTTATATGACAGCCTCTATAACACATTAATCCTGACATTTCACCTCCTATATGCACACTATCCTTGTATTTAAAATGACGTTTGTCCACTTCATCAGTGAACACATCACTCTTAATCAACAGCAATCAGCCGCGACATCACCCATCAGCCTTTTTGTCCTCTGGGCTGCAATATCCTCTCCCAGCATGCCTTTGTTCTGCAGGTCTGTTATCAGACTCTTCAGATGTTCCTCTTACGAGCAGAGTGGAGGGGATGATGAGAGCGTGATCCTGCAGATGGCGAGGACTGTGACGCACTGACGAGAACGTTAAGTTAATGAGTAAAAGATGCCCTCATGATTGAGATGTGACGGACGTATTAAGAGCAAACGCTCGTGTGGGTTTGTTTTTCTGACTGAGAGCTGCAGACACTGATGGGGAATGTTGTGAAGAGTGTTTGGTGTTGATTGTTTTTCCTGTCGAGTTCATCATATTAGGATCGGATAAACAACGTAACAACATCACAAACGTCAGGGGGTCTTTTTCTCTGAATGCATCCTGCTAGAACAAAGCTCTGTTGTTCTTGTAAGTAAAGAGTGTAATGAGAGTTATTGAGCTGCACAAACATGGTCAAAGTAAATGTTCCTAGGTAGACCTAGAGCGAAGGTGTTTGTGTTTCAATAAGCTCTTTCATGAATGTACTACACTCTGAAACTGTCAAGGTGGGCTGCATGAATAAACCTTGACTTCTCCTGAGATTTTCAGCAGCTTCCTGCTCGTACAATGTGTGCAAGAAGTCAGGGTGAGCTGATGTGTGAACGCAAGAAAATTCAGTGTGAGCAAGTGGGCGGTGACGTGGAAGTTCATATGCAACTGAAACAAAACCGCTTTGATCTTTGTGCACGTAGTGAGACTGCTTCTTGCCTGCAACTATATCCTTTTCCAGACAAATGTCAATTAATTACATGCAGCACTGACATTAAGTCAGGAACTGTCATTATAGTGTCAGACTCTCTCATGTAAATATTACACCGTGACTTCTGCAACATGCTTGTCCATCCACGTCCGGAAGTAACTAATATTAGCAACTCATGAGAAATGCTGAAAAAGTGCAGTTTATTGTCATTTGCTGGAATTGTGAGATGCAGCACTCTCTTTGTTTTGTGTCGTCGCTGCATCGATTTGTTTGGACTTGATCCTGCCACACACAGTCTTCAGGCTTTCACATGTGAAGCAGACTGTGTCAGAATGGATGCTGACAGAATAACAGCATGAAAAATCCCAGGAGGGAGGTTAAGTTACTGGTGTTGTTGTCCTTGAGTGTTTGAGTCAAGCAACACCAAACCAAACAAATACAGGTTGTTACACTCTGAGTCGACATACCGAAATCATACCATGGTTCGAAAACATCTAATGGTTTGTCTCATCCTCTCTGTCCCTCGGCTCAGTGTTAAAGCAGGAGCAGCAGTGGGAGCAGTTACAGTGCTGCAGAGATTAGCCACGTGCTAAATCACTCCGGCTCTGCGTCTCTCGGGGTGAATGGGAAGCATCGTTTTTATGAGCTGAGCTGATAAAGACCTGCATGCAGGATTAGAGCAGGAAGACAAAGCTCTGTCTGGTTTATACCCGTTCGTAAATTTTGCTTTCCAATCCAACCTCCTGATCGGCTCTCAATAAATAATGAACATAAAGGTGTAACGCTCCAAAGCTGGGTTCATTTCCTGTTTGGGTTTGAAAGAAGTAAGGTTATATAAATGAATGCCTTCATTAACTGTAATATGATCATGCTCGGACCATCAGTTGTATTAGATAAAATCTTGATCACACCCTAGAGTAGATACTGGATGAGGTGGTTATATGTGGTGCAGGAGGTGACCCTCATTATTTTATTTGAAGTGAACAAAGTTAAAGTTCTGGTTCAGTCTCAACACTTTCAGAGTTTCCAGCAGAGAAAGAAGTTTCTGCATTCCAGAGAGCACCAAGGGGGATACCAATGTTGGTTAAAATCAGGAATTAAATCTATTAGTAAGAGGATAAATGACATTTGCTCTTGCCAACCCAAGCACGGTCTCAGCAGATGACTGTCTAACATGAGTGTGGTTCTGCTCGAGGTTTCTGTCTGTTAAAGGAAGTTCTTCCTTGTTGCTGTAACTGTAAGAGATGTTTTTGGTCTTCTATTCATCCCCTTTTCTGTCTCTTTCTATTTGTCTAATTTCTCTTAAAAGTTGGGGAGCAGGGGGAGGTAGAGTTTACAGCCTAACCTTAACCCTGTCCCATTAAAGTTACTAACCAGAGACCTTTCTGGAGTCCCTGACCTCCCTCTGGATCTCTGCCGTAGACGTCCTCCTGCTGTGGACGTGCCAGACTCCAGCTGTTACAACTACTATCCATCTCACCACTATCATCTCTCTCTCTTCATCTCCCTCTATCCCTCTCTCCAACCTGTCTAACATGAGTCTTGTTCTGGTGGAGGTTTCTGCCTGTTAAAGGAAGTTTGTCCTTGCCACTGTAACTTGCTAAATTCTACAAAGTGCTCTGCTCATGGTGGATTAAGATGAGATCAGACGGAGTCCTGTCTGTAAGATGGGACTGGATCTTATCCTGTCTTGATGTTGGGTCTTTGTTAATAACAGAACAGAGTACGGTCTAGACCTGCTCTGTTTGGAAAGAGTCAGATAACATTTGTTGGGATTTGGAGCTACACAAATAAAGATTGATTGATTGATTTACGACACCAACATATCCGGAAACACAACTTTAAATATTTTTATTTCATATTTGTTCATGTTGGCATTAAAACGGTGATGCATCTTCAAAGCATTTTGTGTTTATAGAAAAATTATAATTAAGGCCATTTTTGGGCTGTCCCTTCACAAACTTTTACCTGTTCACCAGCTCTTTTAATGATCGCACCACCTCCTCTTGAAACTGAGATTCTGAGAACACTATACACATGTTTTTGACACATTCTTGTTCAGATAAAGAATATTGCATAAATTGCATCCGTCTTCATCTCCTCCCTCCTCTCATCTATCAAACTGAAGACTTGAATTCTAACTGATGATTGAAGCCTCTGCGGTTATGATCTCTAAATAACTGACGGCTGAAGATAAACTGATCAGAGGTCAAGAAGGTTTTTATAATCAAATGTTGGTGAATGTAAGCTGAGATGTTGTTCAGTTATGTCTGGTGATCCACCACCAGGGGGCAGTACCGACCTGTGTTTCCTCAGTGGTACCTCGCTCTCTGCTGCTTCAGCGACCTGGAACACTGAACCTCCACTTCAGACTAATCTAAACTTGTACGTACCTCTATGATCACTTTATCAGACAAGGTTTATTTGCATTAAACCCTCTTACACTTTTCTTTTGCTTACATTCACTGCTCCACTGTTAGTTTTGTGCAGAAGCTTCAGAGTTATCTGTCACTTCAATTTCTGTCCTTCAAGATGAATAACTTCTGTCTCATTTTAAGTTATCTTATTTTCCGTCTGAAGCTATGACTCATTTTCTGATTGAAAATCCGACACATGCTTTGGACCAGAGAAGAAGAAGAGTGCTGTACATCAGAAGGTGTGTCTTTCACACACAGCTGAGGTATCACAGGTGTAACTTTTGCAACATCAAAACCACTGTTCTGTTTGAAACAAGAGACGGGATGTTTTAATGAAAGAGGAGGCAGCATCTCTTCACAGACATGAGTTGTTCCTTCACAATCCTCCAGGAAAACTTTGGTGCAGTCTGTCATAGGTTCTTCAGGTGTGTGAGACTTCCCTGGAGGATGAAGAGCAACACATTCCCTTGTGTAGTGTTTTGGTAAAATTGCAGAGAGAGAGAATGAGAGAGTCTGACACATTACAAAAGTCGAACAAAAGTGTTGAAGTACGATGATGTCCAAGAAAGACTGGTAAGGCTTCACTTTTTATTCAGTTTGAAGTTAAATCCTCATGGCATGGACTCTATGTGTGCACTCTGACGGTTTCAAAGTATGACTGAAGATTCACTGTTGTTTTAATTATTTTGTCTTCATCTCTATCATATATGTGAGTCACTTTGTTTGCAGCAGAGTCGCTGCTTCTCCTTCATCAGATCTAGAATCTGGTTTATCACCAACAAGTTTACAACATAAAAAGTAGAAAACATGGACGACACGACAGCTCTTCCAAAGTGAAGCCAAACTTTTAGAACTCCCACTAGTGAAAAAAATTGGAAAGATTTTTTAGAAATGTATATAGACCTACTTGTGGAAGAAAGTGTTGTACAGCAAGAACACTGGTGTTTATTTTTGTAATCATCATTGGGATGGAGCATGGGTGGTACTGGTGTGCCAGTCTGAAACTGGTCTTTCCCTGTCAAGACATCTAGACGACTCCCAGGCCACTGAGGACCCCAATAAGCCAACAGCCCCCTTGGTGGCAGGCCACCAGTCCCGATTTACACAGCGACACAGGCGCAGCAGGCATGCTATAGGGCACTTATGTATCTCGCTGTCATGATGGACGGATGAACTAGCATGGAGGTGGTGACTCCGAAACCCCAGAGCTATCTGTTAAGCTGCTCTGAGGTATTGTTGGCCTAACTTGAGGACACATCACTGAAGGGAGGAGCCCACTTGATAACCCAAGTGATGTTCTGGCTCTCTCTGTCCATCTGTCGTATCTATCTCAGGCTGTGGAGGACATGAGGAGCCATGTGGTAGACATCTAAACTTATCAGTAGAGGGCACAGTGGGGTGGGTTTCTTCACTGAGCGCTCACCCTTATTATCAAAGCACAAGTACCCTTTGTTTGTCTCAGATCCCTCTCCTAAACAGCTCCCATTTAACTTATCAAGTTATACAGTATTTTCATTTTGGAGTAATATCTTTGTTCTTCACATTTTTTACTTTAATTTTGTAAATATATCCCTTGTCCCTGCTTCCGTTACATTTTTATTCTCAGAGAAAAGACATGAAGACTGTAAACTGCATCCTCACAGAGGTCTCAGACAGTGAGGGAGTGGTTCAGTTTTTTCTCTTTGGGTTGTCTTGGTAAAAGTTTATTAAGAACAAATCAAAAGTGCAAAAGTAATCAAGAAAACAAGACTAAAAGTTTAAACCTTTTCAAGACACTGATTTCTTTAACAAAAAGCTTCTGAAACCTGCATGAGTTTTTACACACTGATAAGTCTAAATATTGAGTGTTATTTTCAGATGCTACCTCGAAATACGAGGACTGAATTGTTTATTATGAGAACAAATATCTGCCTCAAAGATATTGAGGTGTAAAAAAGATGAACAAATATCTTATTTCATAAAACTTAACAAGTAAATGTTACCGTCTGTGCTGACAGATATGTTAAGGTCTCAGGGAGAAGAATGTGAAGAATCTATTGTAGTTCCCGCGCTCACCTTCAGGGGGCAGCACTGTCCACGTGCTGCTGCCTGTGCTTCATGTGAGAGCTGAGCCTCATCGAGCGAGCAGCCGTCAGTTCACAGGCTGAGGACAGAGAGCTGCAAATGTGCTGGGACATCGTGTACAGAACAATGTGTGCTACTGCTGCTGATGCTACTGCTCCACACACACACACACACACACACACACACACACACACACACACACACACACACACACACAAACACATACAAATGATAATTCTCCTCAAATTTCAAATATAACATTTTAAATCCTTATAATTTAATTTTGTGATATATTAATAATTATTTCATTGATGATGTTGTTTTCTGTTTATATATGTTTTCATATTTTGAATTTTAAGTTTAATCTGATCTTCAGAGCTCGAATTGTTTTCTGTTTACTGGGAATATTTGCTGCTTTGTACTCATGAATAAAAAACACGAGTTATCAAACAGTTTACATTTAGTCACACTTTTGAAAACAATCAAATACTGAGATATAAGGGTATTTATTCGTTTTGGGGGGGCATAAAAGGTGATTATATATATTTATAAGCATTAAAAAGGACTGCATCACTTTCATGTAAAACAAACAACTGGGACTCATTCTAACATCATTATAGTTTCATGTGGAGCTCTTATATTCAATTTTTATTTTAGAATTCCCTGTTTCAGCTTTTATTTCGCATTGTAGTCCTCACATTTCAAAAGTTAAATTCTTTATTTCATATTTAATCTCTTTTATATCATATTTAAAGTCTTATTAAAGTCTTTATTTTACTTTTTTATTTTACATTAAAAGCCCTTTTCCTTTTAATTTCAGCACTTCAATTCATATCCAAACTGTTTTCTTTCACATTAAAACTCTTTCAGTATACATTTTAACTTTTCTTTTTCACATAATAACTGTTTTATTCTAAAGTTTGCCTTTCATTAACTATTTCACAATTTCAATGTTACATTTAGTGCTTTTATTTAATTTTAAAGCTCTTTAATTCTATACTTTAGTTATTTATATGATATTCTAGCACTTTTATATCATGATTAACCTTTTTATATCAAATTTGAGTATTTCCCATTGTATTTTAGCTGTTATCTTGTATACTTTATCTCCATTATTTCTTAATTTAGCCAATTTCTTCCTTATTTTAGCTCTTTTATTTCATTATTCAACTCCTAATATCATATTTTGAGCCTTAAGTTATATATTTAAACTCTTCTATGTCACACATTTTTTTTATGTACTTTTTAGCTTTTATTTCATATTTGAGGGTTTTTATGATATACTTTGTCTATTTTATTAGTTCTTATGAATGATTTATTGTTTCAATTTTTTCCTTGTCTTTATTTAAGTAATTTATTTTGAGCTGTTTAAACAAATGAACCCTTGAGGGATCATTTAAATTGTTTGAATGACATCAAATCTGTTCATGAAACCTTAACATCAGATCAGTTTTTATTTCTTATTCAAGCAGCTCTGTTAATGCTTTAAATTGATTTATTTTAAGATTAAATATTTTATAACTCAGTTTGTGTCTTCTTTAATCTGATACTTACGTCTATTGTTTGTATTAATGTGACACTAAACAAACACTCACAGCTTACATTGACCTCACATTAACCCCTTAATCCTCTAGATCAGAGTATTGTGTGCCATGTTAACACAGATCCATAGATTATAATCCCGTCCATCTCATGCTCTCTTTATGAAAGTCAGCCTGTGAACTCTTGAACTCTATGAGCAGCATGTTGAACACAGACTGTCCAGCTCTTTGATTAAACTTCACAAAGATATACCTCTTTATATATTTAATTATATATTCATGTATTATTTTTTTATTTATATATTTATTTGTTAATTTTTATTTATGTATTAATTGTGTATTTATTTATTTATATTTTCATATGTTTATTTATATATGTATATATATATATATATATATATTTATTTATTTATATATTTATATGTTTATTATTTACGTATTTATATATTTATTGATATGTTTATATATTTATTGATATATTTATATGTCTCCGCCCTGCAGAGCGCTCTGGTCGATTATCTCTGTCCTGAATGTAAAGAATGTTTACGCCCTCTCAGTCATCCTCGCTCTCATATTCACTCACCCTCAGAAGACCTTTGACCACCTTTAGCATTTTTCCAACTCAAGCAGTGGGCGGAGTTTAACTTAAAGAGGAGTGTGTGTGGACCTGCTGTATGAGTGGATTCGTCTGACATCATAAAAAACTTCCCCCTGTTCTTTTAACTCCTTTATTAGGGAAAATTTACATTTTGCAATGACACTTTTTAACACCATGACTTATGTTTTATTGATGCCACATGCCGGATACCTCTGCCCCTCCCTTTTCCTCTCACCAGTGACCTGACTGAACCTTGACTCAGGACCGTGCTGGCAGACCGGGTTTGATTGACAGCTCCTTCACTCTCCTGTCTTGTTGCACCTGTCAGGGCCAGACAAATATAACCAGACAGGATCATTCAGAGGGAAAAGAGAAGACCTCAGGGCTTTAAGATGAGAATAAATAAACATATCAATTTATCTTTCTGCATTAAAGCATGCTCAGGTGGCGGAGTGATGTGTTCCCTTACATGCAGAGGACAAGTTAAACAACAGAAGTTAATCTCAGGGTTTGCAGGGGTGTATCCAAGATTTCAAGTGGGCCACCCCTCTCCAAAACACCCATGCAGGCATGAACTGAGTTCCAGTCAATGCAAGAGTCTGAAAAATACTAAAAAGTGTTCAAATGCCTGAGTGAATCAGTGCTTTGGGTTTAAAACTGCATTCACATAAAAAAAACATACTTATTGAAAGAGATCATCATCCTCCAGATGTGTATCTGCCTGAACTGTACTTTGTGCATGCAAAAACAAAGATAATCGATCAATATTTGACAACAATCATGGTTATCTTTAAATGCATAAAAGTAAAACATTCACTGAAGAATATTTACAACACATGATGCTCTGAAAATCCTTCTGCACTTTGCATCAGACACATCTGGAAGCCGAAATGAGAAACACAAAAACATTGATTTGTTTAAAACATGGACTCAAAGCAGCCATGTTTACATGCAGAAATGATCAACTGAATTTAAGAGTGTTTTTAAAAGTTACTGGAGGATATGGGCAGAAAAAAAAGCTGTAAAAACGTCACACGTTGAGCAGACTGTGTTTTTCTGCTGTGTAATCCTCAGGGGGAAACGTGGGATTGAGAATCATTGGACAGACCGAGCCAAGTCAGGCCAGACACTCAACGCAGAGAGAGTCACAGTTTGTTCCCACAGCAGATTAAAGACAGGTGGATTAGGATTAGATCACCTTAACACTTCCAGCCTTAATATGGGTGAGAATAGGAGAGGTCAGCAAGTGGGGAGGGTGTAGGAAATAAAAGAGTGACCCAGGTCAGAGGAGCGACTGGCCGAAGGATTTAAGGTCCGTTTTTAACACTCAGACACAACAGGTAGAGATAACAGCCGCATTAAAACAAAGCTGAACTCGTGTGTGTTTTCTTCCTGATCTTTAAAGCCCGAACAAGCAATCAAAGTCCCAACAGGCTGCATTAGAGTCTGGACTTCAGGTTACAGTCAGGTGGCTCCAACAGAGAGCGGGAACATAAGGTAGCTGGAGTCTTGCTTTCAGTTTGAGTGAATGAGCTGCTCCCAGTCTGCAGTTTTTCTCCTGGTTATGAAACAGGCTGAGATTAATACTGATGTCTCTGGATGTATATGAACCACAGAAGACCGGACCAAGATTCAATATCTCTATGAAATTATCCTTAGTATCTTAAATGCCAAAGGATATAGGTGTCAGATGAAGCGAGTCACCGAAAGCTGCATAAACAACCTTATTTTTACATTCTCCACGCCACAGATTTACAGTGAGCGATACATTTATTAAAAGAAACCAAGATGAGATTTTATGTTTAAAAAAATCTTTAAAAGATGCAGCGTTGTCCACAGGGGGCGCCAAATTCAACTCAAGCCAGAAACTCCTCAAAGAAGCTTTAACACGAGAGCCATGGATTGGTTAAAGAAAGATGACACTTATATATTCATCTATTCATGTGTTTGTTTTTTGTTTCACACAAAAAATACAAAACATTCAACATAGAAAATATGAAATGTGTGTGTGGCTGTGGTAGACAGAAGTAATGGCTCATAAGGAAACTAGATCTGGAGGACTTATTTAAGGTTAAGGGATTACATAACCACCAAAATAAAAAAGAATTAGATCGATTATTATATGTGTATATTTTGTGTTACACAACATCATCGTTTATTTTACACAACATTTTTCAGCACTATTATGGCAAATTTAGCACCTTTTGTTTAATTTTAAAGCTCTTTATGTCATACTTTAGTTATTTTATTTTCAAATAAAAAACTGTTTATATTTCAATTATTTGAATTAATTTACTGTTGTATTGTATATTTTAGATGTATAAAATGTTTAATATTTTCTTCCATATTTCAATTATTTTATCTCATAATTCACCTTTTTGTCATATTTTAGTTATTATATATGAATTAAATATGTTCTTATTTCATATTTTAGTTATTTGATTATAATTCACCTTTTGGTGTTATATTTTAGTATTTTATATGAATGAAAAATGTTTCTTTTAAATATTTTAGTTATTTTATTTCATAGTTCACCTTTAAATGTCAATTTTTTGTCTTTCTCATATTTTACCTATTTCTTTTATAGTTGAGCTGTGTTATGTCACATTTAATAGCTATTTTCTTTCAAATTTAAGCTCTTTTCTTTCTGAGGTCACACAAAACCACAAAAATGAAAAAAATAAGATAAAAATCAGCATCACAGATCATGTGGAAATGCAGAAACTGAGTTAAGCATGATTTAAATTCCAACCTGCGACCCTTTGCTGCATGTCATTGCATGTCCCCTGCTCTATCCACAGTCCTGTCCTCACAATGAACACACAAACATTCAAAACATGAACTTAAAAAGGTGAGAACCTCATTAACTTCTAATGAGTATCTGTGGCTCCTCTGTCCGTTTTAGCAAACACTGACAAAGATGTTTCTATGCGCCTGACAAAAGATCACATTTCAGGCACAAATGAACCGTGACTCAATCCAAACTCAAAAAGCTTGAATGGACTCGGCCTCAGTCTCTGTTCATAACACTCCCACAAGGACAAGCTTTTGACTGGACGCCGTCGTAAAGGACACAAAACAGATCAATACGCCCTTTATGAGCAGATGTAGCCTCAGCAGAGAGAGAGCAGCCATTAGTCTATTCATTATCATGTAAAATCTATCAACAGCTCATTATGTCGCTCGGGGTCTTTAACTCACCACATTAAAACACGCAGATTAAAGGACAGGAGCTAACGGGATCATCGATCGGTTTGAGACAATCAGCAGAACTTTTCTTAAAACTATTCAACCTTGATTATAAAAACCTGGAGGATCAATATGCATCACACAGGAGCACACATCTGAAAATGAGGAATAAAGAGGGTAAACAAACAACAACAGACCCTGACCGTTACATCATCACCGCATTTTTGACAGTGCTCAATATTGCTTACTGCTTTTGTAACAAATATTCAGGAGAGGCTCAAATATTTATCATGATTGTTGCTCATTTAGACAAAGAGTTCAACATTTCCGTTTGCATCATTTTAATTATAATTTGCAGGAAGTGATCATAAGGTCAAAACCATTGACTGTATGTTAAAAAAGACAACATAAGAGTTCATCAAGTAGAGCTCCCTCTACTGTCTGGCAGCAGTATAGGTCATAAACCCCACCTCCTCCATATTAACAGATGAGACATGAGTCAACTATAAAATCCATATACAGGTCAAATAAATGTTTGTCAAACATGGTTTCTGTCATTATAGTTAGCCCTTATAATGCTGATTGATGTCACAGTGTTCATGTTTCTGACTTGTTTACTTTCAATTATTTATTTGAGGACATAAAAAGAGGTATAAAGTAGAGAAGAGGGGAGGGGAGAATTCAATTTATTTTTCGATCCAACCTTTCTTTAGAATTTTGACTTTTCTCTCGGCATGCTGAGATCAAAGCCTAATTAAGGGCGTGGCTGACTTGACTGACAGGTGGGCACACTAGCTTTTAGCAAAGAGGCTAAAGGCCCGACTCAACACCACGTCTTTACCTCACAATAGATCGACCAAAGTTAGTTTGAGTCTGCATTTCCAATACAGTGACCGCCAACAAGAGACTTGAAAACTCTTAGCTTTTATTTGTTACACCACATTGGCTTAACTTCAAGACAGTTTGTTGTAAATGATAATTGGTGATTTTCTTGTTAGACAGTAATTCCCAGAACATATCTGAAGTCAAAGTTACATAATTTAAAAAGTTTCGGAGACAAAGTCCACATTGAAACCTAAATGTCGACCCCTTGGCTTCTTTGAGTAGCTATGTTTGTTGGAAACCAGTGAAACCAGTGAGGGCCGAGGTGAACCCAGTACAAACAGGTTTACAAAGTCTCCCTTCTTTCTCAAACTATATTTACTTTTCCCTCTCTGCAAACATCAGCGCTACTGCACACACAGCTTCGGGTCTGAGCATGTTTCTGACAGACTCTGTTACTCACACTCAAACACACAAACTGTGAGATGTTTGTTGAGTGCGTTTACGTAATACAAGAAAAAACAACAACATCTAAACCAATATGATTTTGTTTAAAGTGCAAGAGCAGAATAAACTTTCATTTCCTCAATAACTAAAGCAGGAGGTTAAATGTTAGTGACATTATGTAATAGTCTGATAAGTCCTTGTTCACATTCTTAATTGAAGCGTTCACACGAGTACGTCGGTTTTGAAACATTTTCTTTTTAAGTATCCTGTTTTTTGTTGCGTGCACGTAAACATCATAACCAGATTTCAGAAGCCAGGATCAAGCCTAACACCTCTTTGTAAACCTGGTTTTAGCTACCTGGAGAACTCTGAAAGAAAACAAGATACCGTAGCAAGTTTACGCCTTACCTCGGTTCCTGACAGCTGCCTACTACCTGTTTAGTTGCAGCCTCAGCGAGTGATGCATCTGCAAAACAAACATGGCGGCAGCAATTATAGGGCATCTTCATTTCCAGAGCAATGCAAGAATTAAATATGGATGAAAGTATCCCAATGTGACTGATCCAAGTCTGTGGTTAACAGGCTACGGGATGCTGATGACTAAACATGCCCTGTGGAGTGGGTCACGTTGGAGAGTACTGAAGAAACATCGCGCCAAATATTAGAACAAGAGAAGACGCTCTGATCCAGCAACTTTCAAGTTTTGAGACATCAATCCTTTGGTTCAACTAGCCAGGTCGCTTCTAGCTCCTAAACACGTCATATGTACAAAACGTCCTGGGTGTATTTTAGCTTCACTTTCTACGAAGGGAGGAGATGTAGGTGCTCCATCCATGTTTACATACGGTTATTGGAACAGAGCTGTTTGGTTTGTGCAGAAGGTGTTACAGAAGGTGTTGCAGAAGGTGTTGCAGAAACTGTGTGCAAAAGCTGTCTATGAAAGGCCTTACGGAGTGTTATTGAGCATCACATTAGGAGCATAAATAGATCAACAAGTTCCCTGAAACAGTGCGTGTGCAGTCAAGTGACAGCGCCCTCTAGTGGTCTGTCATTCTAATGGACTACATGTTGAGTTTTTGGTTATTTTAGCTGACATCAGCACATTCTCGCTGAGTCACACGAACAAACTGAGCACACTGCGTCCTCAGCAGAGTTTGAAACATGAAGTCAACAAGTTAAACTCTCAGAACACAACAACCTGTAGTCTTTCCTTCACTGCAGAGAGATAAGACTATAAAATAAAATTAGGGTCTTTGATTTTAGGGAGATGACAGATGACGCCTGTATTTTGTTGTTATGTAACCTCATGAATATGTGTTTCAGTCTGTGCAGCATGTTAACACATGTGAGGGAGGGTTTCCTGCCCTGTACACTGACACCATGATAATATATGGTCCCTGTGTGTTGTATGTGTGTGCGGCCCCTCCCCCTCCTGTTCTATACGTTCAGGGACATGTTGTTCTCTGGCAGCGAGCCTGAACACACACCACCATGTTGACCGCCTGCTCACATATGTGCAAACATGTTACAGTCATGAATGTGAGGAATCTGCTGTGTGTGTGTGTGTGTGTGTGTGTGTGTGTGTGTGTGTGTGTGTGTGTGTGTGTGTGTGTGTGCGTATGTGAGTGCATATGTGTGTGCGTGTGTTTGTGTCATATATAGGAGACATTGGTTCACTTCTGTTTTTACAATAAAGGAAATATCACTGACTCATGTTTTGGTTCAGCTGTTAAGGTCTAAACATTGTGGGTTAATGTTTATTATTTGTGTGTGGTTCAGTCAGCTGTTTTCTGTCTGCTCAGACTTTGTTTCAGTGTTTTGTGGACGAGTGAGAACTTCTGTTTCACTTTAAAAACATGAAGGTTTCATTTGGGGTTAAATGTAAATGAGGCGGATCAGACGTACATGATTATAAAATGCTTGAAGTATTAACAATGAACAGGAATAGTTTAGTTTAGTTTAGTTTAGTTTAGTTTAGTTTATTCACACACATCATCACAAATGGAAGCTATTTAAAGCTTTCAATAGGGGGATAAGACTCTTTTGCCACTTTGGTTTGCAATCCTGGTTATATTACACTTTTTGTTGATATAATACTGTATACAAAATAATAATAATAATCATCATGTGTTGTTTTGTCCCTTTTGGCACTATAGCATCTTCTTCTTCCTGCTGCCACCATGATGAAAATCTGCACTTTGTGTCAAACAGAATTAAAATATCGCTGAAGCACTTCAAGTTTGAGCAACCACCTACAGGTGCAGGTGATTGGACTGAAGTTAGCAGGCTACTTCATCACATGTTGTGACATGTTGTGACTTCAAATATGTCATACAGGACCTGCATGAAACAGAGAAAGCAACCAAACTGGAACTCCTGAAAAGAGCAAAAGCAGTCGCATTAACCAGGGATCCCTGGACATCTGTGAGTAATCAGAATTATTAACTGCACAGCATACTGATGCTGATTGGACATTCTGTGCATGCACTCCTGCAGATTTCTTAATGTGTTACACTGTTATCCTTGTGAACAGGAACCCTGTATTCAGTGGTGGACAGTAACAAAGTAAATTTACTTCAGTACTGTACTTAAGTACATTTTTTGAGTATCTGTACTTTACTTGAGTATTATTTTTGGGGGGATCTTATTACTTTTTATTCCACTACATTTGAAAGACAAATATCATATGACTCCACTACATTTCTATCAACACTCTAGTTACTCACTACTTTTGCTTTAAAGTCAGATGATGAATTTTCTTTCCTTAAATCAGATCCCAAAGACCGTAAACTGTTTGTGTACTTGTGTTTGGTTGGTCTAAATGGTGTAGCCGTACCTCGGTTGATCGTAGATTAAACACAGATCAAACGTTATTCAGATCAGTCCGTTCATTTAGTCATGGTGATTATTAATATGACTGAGAAGGATGCTTATTCTCTACCTGAGCACCACAGCTGTATTTTAAACCCATGTTTGAGGTTTTAGAAATAAAGAATGAGTCGTATTGTTGTAAATCTCTGATCTGTTTACCACACAAACTTCCTCACAGCCTACAAAAGTTTATCATCTAACCTGAGAAAGCATGTGGAGGTCTGTAGCTAACACACCGGTTTTATTCCAGATGAACATTTTAAACTTGTCTGTGCTTGTAGTAACTTAGTTTACATTTCATGGTATAATTTTTAGATATGAAATAATGTTTTCTCGATAAACATTACGTAGCAGAATGTACACCCATGTATACTTGACTGCACTCATGCTTTGTGAAAATAGGTTTTGAGATATTTTAAAAAGTACTTTGAATACTTCAGTATTTTTAAAAGCAATTTCTCCAGGACTTTAACTCAAGTAATAATTTGACTGTACTACTTTCAATAGTTTTGGAGTAATGTTCACCAGTACTTTATCCACCACTGTCTGTATTTGACAGGATAAACTCTCTCTCCCTCTAACTCATGGTTTCAGACCTTACTGGTGCAGCAGTGCAGCTTTTATTCAATAACAAATCTAAAAGTTGAAATCATAAAGTACCTTTCATTACATTAATTTAGTTCCTGAAACAAGGATTTAATGTGGACTCCTTCTGCTTGATAACTTTCTTCCAAACTTTACCAGCAGAGCTCTAAACAGACACACTTCAATATGAGGGATGAATATCCACTCTGCTTTTTTCAAACACAGGTACTAAAATTTAGCATAAAGAAATAACCAATCCTGTGGCTGATTATCTTATTTTACAATGTAGGTCATGAAGAGACATCAGTGAAAAACTCCTTACTGTACCTTTAATGATCCCATTAAGCCCTGACAGATTCATTAAGGATGAAAGCTCCCCTCATCCATGCAGGGGGAGCAGAAACCCTCCTTTGTTACTTCCTCCTGCTGAAGAAGCTGCACAGCTGATCGTATAATCTCTCTGGTTTAATTACAGAAGAAGCTATAGAGAGATCAATGCTGGCATGCATGTGCTGTAACACTAATTTAATGGTTTCTTCTTCTTCTTCTTGAGCTGCACTGCTGGATCCTTTGCAAAATATCACTCAAGATGCACCTAGTCTTCATCACAAATAGAGTTTACTCAGTCTGCATGAAGAAGAAGTGAAAGAAGGAGCTGTTGTTTGCACGAGGAACAAAAGGAGCAGAAGTGATTTTATGTCACACATGAGCACAATTATAGGAGAATATTACAGATATGTATAAAAAGTGAGATGACATCATATTAATCTGCAAATTCTTGTTGCACCTTAATGGTTTTAATTGACAAAACTGTAAATAATGAATATGACACCTCCCTCCATCATGAATAAATCACAAACACTCCTGGTTCTTCCCGTCTGATGCTCGACTGTCTTGTCTGGAATTATGAATCTTTGCCGTCTCATTGGCTGCTCTGTGTTCATGTCACAGCTGTTTCCCTCTTTCTTGATACACTGGCGTCTCCCATGAACTCCCCTTACCCCTCACCCTTACCTCCCCCCTTTTTAGCTCCATTTCACTGCCTATAGCTGCACCTCCCCCTCCCTGCTCCTCCTCAGTACACCGTGTACCCGCTGAACATAAAGAGCGCTGAACACTGACATATTGTTGTCTGCTGTGTGCGGCATTGTGTGAGTGCTACTGTAGGAAGTATCACTGGGGGTCCCCCCCCCTCCCATCTTTAAACTACACATTTCAGATAAACCAGCCGGCTAATCAGACAGGAGGCGCAGAGAGCAGGGCTTTGTTTCTGAGCAGGACTGTGACATGCAGCGCTGCTCTCCTGCAGAGATGTTTACAGTTTCATCCTTACTTATTGTAGCGGGGGGTCTCCCACTTTCTCTCAGCCAATAGGATCAGCCCCCACTGTTATTCTGTCTGCATTATCCCCATTAACTGCAGCTGCTCCTGAAGGCTGCAGGAAATAAACTCCAGAGTGGATATGCTTCACTTTTACCAGCAGCTGGGAACCTTTGGAGGCATTTTCACTGAAAGGAGCTGAGTCTGAATGAATTCCCTGGGACATTTTTAACTCCTCTAAAAAATCTGCTCTGAACTTTTGTGAACTTTTTAACATCCATTGTTAGAGTGCAGCATTTTTTAAATCTCAGGTGTCATTTTTCTGGTCCCACAGGACTCATTAGCCTGTGAGGTTACTATAATCCTTTATTCCCCGGCTTTCTTACTGATCTTCCAGCTGTGTAAGACACTTGATTCTGATTGGTCAAAAACATTTGACAACAGTTATTAACTTTCACTAACATGATCAATGCCAGAGGCAAAATGATCACATGTCATGTGTGCTGTTGGCCTAGCGGTCTAAGTGCGCCCCCCATATACAGAGGCTATAGTCCTCGTCGCAGCAGTCGCAGGTTCAACTTCCAACCTCTACCATTTGCTGTATGTTATTCTCTACTCTGTGCTCCACACATTTCCTGTCTCTCTCTAGCTGTCCTATCCAATAAAGACAAGAAATGCCCAAAAATATAACTTAAAAAAAAAAAATGGGCGCAGTTCTTAAAACACCATTCGATGCATAATAATTCACTTGTGTACAGGCCATTCTCTGCCATTTAATGCTAACATCTCTGTAAACCAGCGCACAACAATGACTGTAGGTCGATGTCTGGGTGATGGTTATAGCTGGGAGCCTGTCTGCTGTTTCTGCACTGATAAAACAAACTCTGAGGTGATAATCCAGTGAAAATCCAGGGATTAGTGACAGCTGTGGGAAACACAGTTTGGAGCTTAACTAAGCAATGACGAGCCTCAGACTCCGCTAAACAAACTAATATATGTTTGTGAAGCTTGATAGGAGCAGAGTGACAGTCTGTCTCCACCACTGGAGGTATTTACTCTGACTTTTAAAGCGAACTGTGCATGGTGAGAGATGAGTCCACTTTAGCAGAAAATAGTGAGTGACTGAGAAAATACTTTCAGCGGGTGATGGTTCTCATGGAAAATGTGGTTTTCATCCCATGAAACAAAGAGGCCACCAGAATCAGCACCACATGAAAACTTACAGTGCCTTTAATGAAACCTCAGTCACCTGTGTTTCTGATAAATCAGAGCTCATAAAGAAAGAACTAAAAGGTCTGTTAAAAAACTAAACTGTCCCAGTTCACATCTGGCTTGAGACCTTTGTTGCATGTTTCCTTCCTTCCTGTTGTTATCCATCTACTCTTATTTAAGTGTTGCGTAACACGAATAACATGCAGAAAAAAATTACTTACAAAAATACTGAAAAATAAAACAGATGAAGGGATTTAATGTTCTCCACCACACCTGATGAAAACATTTATGACATAATGAAATTTACATTTCATACCATGGAAGAGCTGAATTTATAAAAAAAAACTGCTGGCTGCAGTTCCCAGAGTGTCCACTTGGGGCTGCCTCCAAAAGTGAGTCTGTCCCCATAGACCCCCATGTTAAAATTTCAAACTTTACTGCAGAAATAAACATGTTTACAGCCTGGTTCAAAGAAGGAAAACTATTTTTTTTATGTTCAACGCGCTGAGTAATTATTTGTTTTCTGTCTTCTTGGTGCTTCTTTAAAAAAAATTAAGACGAATTAGACAGATAATATTTCATTTTAGTATAAAAAGTGTCTGATGATTTTTTTTTACACTTACTTGAAATTTTGTAGTTAATATTTTTTAACATTAGAACTAATTTCTAAGTATGTACTCTGTTCTTACCATGTGTAGCTTGTTAGCTTAGCCAGTTAACTATCCAATATGTAATCTAATGAAGTAGCCTTTAGCATCAACTGAATAGCTTCAATAACTGATTGTTTACTCTCGCATCTCTCACGTCCAAATATGGTCCTTCCTGGTTTCAAAGTTTAAGTGTCAAACGTGAGACCTTTACTCAACTGTTACATTTTAGTGCAGGTTTTGGGCTCATTATTTACACACACACACATAAATAATAATAATTGAAATACACACTGTCATATTTTTTATCATTTATTCCAAGAAAAATTGTCAAACATATTTACAGCAAAAAAGACGATGCTTTGTCAAACATCTAATGGCTCCTGTCAGCTTCATTATTTTACACAACATCTTGAACATTATTTATGAACACACTGGAAATATGCACTAAAAAGAACAAAGATATTATACACAGTTTGTTTGAGAACGGTGTGGCTCTGTACGGTGTTTACAGTGAGGCAGTGACACATTTTGCATAGTGTAAAGTGATTTCAAGTGGATTTATAACTAGTCTGAAGAGGAGAGAGAAATGAAACAGACGGATACAGTGACAGCAGGTTAGTGGAGAACAAGGTTTAGTATAAAGATCCTCAGTTAGCATATGCACTATCAACCACAGCAATGCCATTTACAGTCTTTAACCATGCTAAGTTTAACACTTCATGAAACAGGAGTATTACTGGACGCTGCTGTGCAGGTTCCGTACTCTACATCCCAAAGAGTAAATCACAGATTTACACTAATCCTTACTGAAAAATTAAAACTTTCATCCCAAAGCTGAAAACCTTCATGTTTGAGCAACAGCTGTGTGAGCGTTCAACAACTACAGCTCCCACAAGTGTCAGAAATCGATGCAAAAACACATTTTAATCGTACGGTTATCGTTATTCATAAACCTCACTTTCAGGATATGCTGCATAATTTTATCAAAGATCTGAAACGGGTTTTTTTTTTCTGATTCTGATGTCGATTTTAAAGGTGGGGAAAGTCAGGGATTACTGATGCGCAATATTTTTTAACTTGTGCTGCAGACAGTGTTAACATTAACAAAGGTGTCTGCCTTGGATGCAGATTTTAGAGCTTGCAGTAAAATGTAGATTTGTAACAGTATGATTCAATAAAAACGTTACGTAGATTAATAAATAATAATAAACAGTGTCAATAAATTCAAGCACAGACTCTCAGTTCAGTTGCGATGCAGAAAGATGACGAGTAATGGTCCAATTCGAAATCTACTCAGGGCATTTTGTCCAGCATTCAATACTCTGGAAATAAAGGTTAATTTCGCCACTTTTGGGAAAAGTAATATGCAAATAAAATATGCAAATATCTGCCCTATTATAGTGGTGAACCATGTATATCTGTCTGGCGCTAATTCAAAAGGAAATCCTTTAAAATAAAAGTCACAGCCAAATCCAAATCTAGTTTCCTCCACATTTATTTTGGATGCCTTAGGAGCTTCTTGCGTCGACGCAGTTGGTTTTGTGATCCTGATAAGCTTTAAGTTTACACGCAAGACACTCCTAAAACATTTTCTAAATATTAAGGGTGAGCTGCGTGTCTATATGTAAACAGCCCAATTTTTCCGCTTAACTTTACTCCAACATTTTCCTGCAAGTTTCCAAAGAAAGTCAGGTTGAGCTGATGTGAAAATGCAGCACGAAATATTTGGTAATTTAGCAACAAGCATGCATAACGTAACAGGATGAAGAAAAACAAACGTGGAGATTTTGTGAACGCATTATTATATCTCGTAGTAATGCAGACTCATCGAATAGCATCTAAAACCGTCTTCCTACGGAGTCAGGACAAACAAACTGCATCAAGACACAAAAGAAACGCAAAACACATTTTTCCAGGACACTTTGGGGAGCTGTAAATGTTGAATGCAACCAACACGAGCTTAGCAAAGAAAAATACCACACAAAGAAATTAGTCAGAGGTTATTTCAAGATCAAGAGTCTGAGGTAAAACAAATCAGAAAGTAAAACTCGGCTAAATGAGACTGTTTAGGTAGATATTTCAGAGTGCTGAGAATGAGGTAGGACCACACGACAAAATGCCTCAAAGTCTACGAATACTACTGTGGAGTCACTGAACCAGAAAACCACGCAGTGTTAAGAAGATCTGTGTTAGAGAGTCTGAAAAATACATACTATTCCACTGAATCCCTTTTATAAGCTTTCCCCTGTACGCTGAAGTTACTCTCTGTTTAATCTAAGTTTAAGCATTCTGTAGATTTGAACGTTAGCATTTTGTTCTCTCTATTTTCCTGGAGATAAGAGTTTTTTCAAGTACTGTCTCACCTGTAGATCAGCCAACACGTAGTGATCAGTTTTCATGAACAGAACACAGACTGTATAAGAAGTGGACGTATCATATTGGCTTGAAGGGTGAAGAAAAGTCTGTATGATGATGTTTAAAACTATGGTCCCTTTTTGTAGGAAATGAAAAATAAGTCTGATAATTCAGCATTTGCTAACAATGCTCTTGTCCAGACTAACTGTCGTCTTAATAAAGTCTCATGTGGCTCCAAAAACCAAGATGGAGTCAGCTCAGCTGCAAACTGGAAGCTTAAACACCCTAAAAACGTACATCCACGTCTCACATAGTCTGTGATCAGAGCATGAACTAGAGCAGACAGTCAGTGTAAGGCTACAACCTTGCCCTGCCTGAGTCTGTTGTACACAGCATTACGTGCCACTGCAAAGTGCTCGAAGCACTTCAATAAAGAACTGAAGGAATGAAGGAAGGAAGGGGCCGTCATGATGGATTTGGGGGATTGTTTCCAGATGACAAACCTTCAAATCTACTGAGAGAGTCCCAAAAAAAAAATCATGAAAGATTCAGCCGCAGAGGGCTCAATACTGCTGAGGTGTTAAAAACCACTGCTCAATATCTCTTTATGACACATTTGCATGTTAACCACTGACCCGATATCTTGTTTTCAAACATTACATGAGTCTGTAAGAATTCCTTAAACGCCACTCAACATCCTCGATATATATAAAAAACATTCAGTACAAAGTTACCAAAAACCCACCAACTGATGCAGTGATGATAAAAAACAGATAAGATAATAAGTCCAGCAGGTGCTCTTTGGATTGAGATCGGGGCCAATGAAACCGGTTTGAATTCCCTGCTGGACGACGTTTGGTTACAAAAAACACAGTATTGCATGGAGTTGAAACAGGCCTGCTACTTCTTAAAGGTGTTCCATCCTTTTTCACCTTTAAATGTTCACATTTGTTTTGTTTCTGCCTCCAGAGGGTGGCACAATTTCATGAAACATCTTAACCACCCTTACATGAGCGACCAGTCTTCTATTTAAGCTCAATTTTCAAGGAGGAAAGAAGTTTCTACATTCTTACTTTACATCCACGCAGGTTTTCTGTAATCTTGAAAGCAAGAGCTCTCATTGGTGGGATGAAAAATTTGCTGGCAGGAATGAACGAGTCAAACACGGTTTTAGTCTCATGGATGAAGTTTCTTTCCCGCTTTTTTGTATTTTCAAAGATCCAATCGCACTTCTGTGAGTCATCTCTAAGGCACATGGTTGAACGGGGAGCATGTGGGGAAAGAACCTGTGGATTCTCTAACAATCAGTGAGAAATGTAACATATCCACGTTACAGTCAGATTATCTGTGCCACTGAGGCGTTAATTTCAAATATTGGAGAAGAGCAGGCCTGTGCTGGGGATGTCTGGAACAAAAAATCATCAAATATAAAAACAACATCCGTCTTTAACCTGGTTTCACATCCAGTCAGCTCTCGGGGACACCTGACACATGTGGGTGACAGTGATTGTAACTGGAAGGTGCTGGAAGTACACTGTAGTTTGACTTTGCATACAGTTTTTGTCTCAGAGTTTTGGAATCATCGTGGCATCCCGCTCAGATTATGATTGTGGATTCTTCACAGTTCAATTTGTCCGTGTCCCTTTTTTTGTCCATCGTCGAGACCATGTCCCAACGTAAACAAAGCTGTGGAGACACAAAGAAGAGACGGGTCAGAATGGAGAGACAGCTGATAATATCTAATATTTCATTCTTTTTAAGCCTTTAGTATTTCCATAGATGTACCAAATCTCACAAGGCAGAATCAACCCAGAGAGTGACGTACAAAGATATACGAAACTTGCGTGTGATCACGAGGTATTACTGCATGCTCACAAGAGAGTTGAGCATGCTTAAAAGAAAGTATTTGCCTACACATGTAATACTTTCTTGTACTAATAATAAATTATTGATGTAAGAAATGAATAAACAAATTAAAAACAGTCACATGAGCATTCACAGGGTTTCACCATTACAAGGAACTCCTTCGTGAGTGAAGATTCGTGTCTGCTGCACACAAGAAACCCTTGTTTACATTTTTGTTTGCAGAGTACCTCAGAATTTGAAGTATTTTTGCCAACATATTTTAAAGTTTTGATGCATATATGATGAAAGACGTGTTGGATATTTTCAGAATATGGACACATGATATTGTTCTGCTCTGAACAATGCCATGTTTTGAATGCAACACGTTATATTTCAGATGTTAGCTCAGTATTTTTTATGCTTTAGTGAAAAGAAGAGTGATGGTATGCCCGGATTTGGTCACACTCCAGCCACAAACTGAGTCCATTTATGTCAAGATGTGACAGGGGTGCATATTTTGACATCTTACTTAATGTCAAACACACTGTATTATACGAGGGAAATTCTGATGAGTATTTGTCTGGTTATAAAACATTATTTTGAGCAGTGTCTAGAATTTTAAAGGGTTATAAAAATATTTGTGAGACTGTTCATATTTATCACACTCCATCCTGTTATTGAAAACCACCTGTGCCTCTTATATAATGCATAATGCATTATTCTTCTATATATTCATGCCACAGGCATCATAGGAGGTGTCTGCTGCAGGTACTGATGACTCAGCAGTTCGACTTGCTGTCTAAAAGAGCTGTGTCACACTGACTGCCTCTCATCTACCTGCAGCAGAATGACAACGCCAGCCGACACCTGGGAGTATTCCTGCCTGTGGATGAGTCCAGGTTTAGTCCAGCGCTGTGCTCTAATTATAGCCCAGCGGCTGGCACGCAGCAGCAGCAGCAGCAGCTCAGAGTGGCAGCGGTTTGTTCCTCTTTTTAGGTTGCATAACCTCAGCACATGGTATGAACACAAGTGGGTCAGCTTAGCGGGACGCACGCAGGCTGGAGATGGTGAATAAGGGATGATGATGATGTGCAGGATGGGGACAGAGAAAGTGCTTATGTCACCACCGAGGATGAGCACTTCAAATCTGTTTAAATGTACAGTAGTAAGTTACGGTGTGTTTTTTATAATCAACTTTGATCATCAACAAGAAAACTGAACTGATGTTTTGTTTGGGTTCACAGGGTTCATCGTCTGTCAGCGTCCTCTCAGATAACGTTACTGCCAAGCTGCAACCTCCTATGTTAAAATGTGAAGCCATTGAGGAAGAAGAAAACAACTGCAGTTCCTCGAGTGTCCACTTGGGACTATCTCCAAAACAACAAGTTATCTCCTTTAGAGCCAATATTAAAATGTCAACTTTCACAGCATAAGTTAAAGTGTTTACAGCCTGGTATGAGACATGGTTTAGGTCTCTGGAGCCCATTTATTATTCCAAACAACTGTGTGAGAGGCTTAACATTTTTACAGCCCATCTTTTATGATTGAGGAAAAAACTCACTAATAATTAGCCAAAAATAGGGGCGTGGCTTATTTGATGGATAGTTAAGCTGCTGTAGCTCTTTTATAGGCAGCAAGGCTATTCCCTTAACTCTGCGTCTTTTGGTGCGTCCCATTTGATCTTGGAAGTCAGGAATTCCAACTTGGAAACTCGGATAACTTTGGTAAGCCTGAGCTTGAAATCCAAGCTGGCTTTCTTCCTGTATCAATAGTAGAAAGTTGCACTTTCATGTTGTTATCGCCTAGTATTCGCTAACAATGCTAAAAACAACAGAAGCTAAAGACTCAGCAGCTTTTTCGCGATTCTAGATCAGCTGGAAGTAAGGGGGAACTAGCATTTCCAATATGGCTACCACCATCTTTAGGCTTCACAATGCCTTTCCAGAAACCAACTGCTGATGTTACTGTGAGGCTATGTCCATGCTTTGCATGGTTTATGGTGTTTTGTTCATCTTTAAAACAGTAAAAAGATTCTATCAGAGCTTTACTCAAAGCTTGGCAAGTTTTATTTGATTCAGTGCTGTGATAAGTCGCTTTTTGACTATTCTTTCCATTGATTTGGTAAAGCCTGCAAGTTTAACTTACAAGATGCATGAACAGACATTAACATTTTTCCATCTGACGACTATCGTGTTTCAAATCATGTTAAAGTTTTTAAAGAAGTAACTGGCAATCCCTGGGGAAGTATCTGACTAACTCTTCAGCATTCAGTCTCTTTTCTTATTGTGTTTTTTCTTGTTCTTCCAGCAGCAGCTATAAGAGTCCTCTCTGAACTCACTGACTTCAGACTCCCTTTACGAGTATGTTTTTTCACACCTGAAGAAACGCCCCTCCATGTTTATGTTACACAACTCTACATACTGATGACAGTGAAAGCAGCACGCCTCCCTCAGCACAGACTTGCAGTTCATAGTTAAATTGACGGTTCTCTGTTGTGCTTTCTATGAAAGTAAAAGCTGTTTTTAAACTGGAGCTAATATGATGATGTGGAGTCTTTGAGGGACAGTGAAGGTCTTGTAGTCGAGCGTGCAGACAAACAGTTAAAGAATTCTGAAGAAGATTGTGCATGTCAGACTTTAATCTGTTCGACGGACTGTGACGGGTTCTTTGCAGATGCTTTAGGACATTATGTCATTGTGTGAAGGGAAATCCTGGTACTTAGAGGGCATTTAATGTAAAAATCAAGGGTGATGTGTTTAAAATAAGGATTGACGTATTTTATTGCTGCATGTCTTACAAACTACACGCCTCTGATCTTCATCAGAAACGCTGCTGACTCTTTCTTTCACGTTTCCCCATAAAAACAAATCAGAGTTTATCAAACAGGTGACTTCTTCTGCCCAACGAAAACCCTGTTGTCTGAATCAGCCGTAAGGAACACAAATGCCGGCTGCTCACATCAATGCATAGAACAGTGCAGACGGGCTGATATCTATCAACAGAGCAAATATCGTCCAATACTGATGCTAAACCGGTGCAATAAACAACTTTTAGATCTCTCAATTTGAAGCCACCAACCTCCCCTGATAAATCACTTCATCTCTCTGGACAATGGACTTATGGACTTTACTGGTTCGCCTGCCCTTTTCCTGAAGGATCAGATTGCATGGTCGCCTTTCTTACCAATCTACCGGAGCAATTTCCAAACAGTCTGAACCACTATTTGTGCACACTATCAGGGAGTATATCCTGCAAACCATGATGATTATTTTCATTTAACCAGCCATTGGTTAAAGCAAACTTCTGTACCTATGAAGCCCCCTGTATACTTTTTTATCGGGGAGCAAACATTCAGAAAGGGAGGATGGTTCTGCTGTTAGTAAAATGATCAGAGGAGTAGTTTGTCAGGAGCAAGGTAAAGGTATTGGTCTTGTGTAGTCTCAGGTAAACCACTGAGCAGCACAGAGACAAAGTGGGAGGAGGTAATTCAACCTAAGGGAAGGCTCAAAGTAACCCAACTGTTCATGTGTCCCAAGACAAGACACTAAATCTCTGTGAGGTCTGCAGAGGACCCTGACCTCTGACCTTCCTGCAGAGGAGAGGGTCATGTCTGCTTCCCTTACACAGCAGTCAAGAAGTAGATCACAGAGCAAGCTTAAAGTTACGACTCGAGGCAAAAGGAAGATTTAGGATTCTTGTTTTCGGAGCTTGAATTCCAATTTCTCATAAACTGAGGAGGAAAATGTGACGTAGATTTTATCCAGAAGTGACTTAATGCAGCTGAAGAAGTCTGAACTCATTTTCCTGTGCAGATAAACCCTGATAAACTAACATACAGCAACATATAAACAGTTTAACCTCTCCTCTGGTCGAACGCAGGCTAAAGTCAGTGAATCAGCCTTCTGCTTGTTGCTCTGCTGGATTTACGACGGCTGCATAAATAAGCAAAACACGGGAAACAAGGCGAGGCTTGAGCCCAGCAGATCTTGGACAAACTGAGGCCTGCTGCCTCCTCAGCCTCAGCCAGCCATTTCTTGTTGCATAACCCAGACTGTCTCGTTAAAAACCAGCAGAGACCGGTATCTTTGGGGAAGTGGTGGGGGCCGGGACACTGTGGCAGCTTTCTCTATGATAACCAGTTGGAGAGGGTGTGTTGGCGTTTTATGAGCTCCGGGTGGTTTTGTGGCACAGTGGCATGCCATGTAACACATTCCGCTCTGTGAGCATTCACGAAAACTCTTCATTATGTAAGCTGAGGTGTGTGCTGCCTTCAAGTTCCTCCACATGTTGATCTGACAGAGCGTTTCCGAAAGTTAACCAAAAACAACCGACAAACCAAAACAGAACCAGCCAACTGTAATAAACCATCACAACGAAGGAGCTTCAACTTGACAATTAAGGATTTTTATTAATAATGACTGAAAAACTTAAAGGACAGATGAATTCTAATAAAACCTGATTCTTATTTTTACATCTTATGAAGTCTACACGACTCATAAATACAAACGTTTCTGTGCTACTCCAGCAAACTCTTTCAAACAGGCAGTAAAGGCACCAAAGTACGCCTTTAGAGTAAAGGGCTGTGATGAAAGAGCGTCTGGTACAAGCAATGGTTTCTACCAGTGACGGGCTTAGGCTGTTATTCAAAGGTTCCCTTGGAAAAAAATTCAACTCTTTTGTAAGCAGAAACACCCTCAACAACCTGAGTCTCCACTGACAAAGCCATTTTGTTATTTTAATCTTGCAATCTTGCAAATCGGAAATCATCTCTGGTCGCTTGATAAAATTAGAATGTTCTGAAGCAACTCATTTCCTCGACGTTCTCAAGGAAGTTTAAATTCGGACCAAGTGACTAATCTAAAGAGAAGAAAATAATCAGAAAACAATCAAAGCGGAGCACAGTTTATCCAACACGGCTAAACACAGGATCACAGAGTCTGCAGCTACTCCTGAGGTGTAAATGATGGTTTAAGTCAATGACTTGTAGCGACTTCGTAGAAAGTGATGTAACCAGTTTCTAGTTTCAAAAAGCCATTCAGCTTTCTAACAAAGTCCTTGTTGTGGGACAGTCTGAGCCTGTTAGTGCTGGAAATAAGATGTTTTAGCAGACTTTCTATGATCTACTCTCAGTTCCCCAAAGGATTACAGTATATCGCAGCCGTTCCAGCTCTGTGACAAAACTATTACCTGGACAAGTTTCAAAACCTGCTGATCACTTCCAGACAGAAAGTTGCACAATTTCGGATGTGGTTAAATAATCAAACAAACACTGACTTAAAGTTTGTTTCTCAGCTGCATCACTCAGATAATCCTGCCATCTTGAAGTTCTTATATTCTTATCAGTCAGTCGATAACAGTGGTGACACAGCAAATCCGAAAAATCCCCAATAATATTATGAAGCAGGGACCAAACCCAGCTTTCTACAACAGATGCCTACCACGCCTGTTACCATCTATTATTTACAGTCCAAAATCAACGCAGTCTGCTGTGTCAGAGCCATTTAAACAATACAGGGAGCCACTAAGGCCAAAATATGACCATGTCCAGCACCTGCAGCCGGCTCTGTGGCTCTAATAGATGGTGCTCACTCTGCAGGGAGATTAACGCGGCGTTAAGGGCTTAAAACCCATTAGCTTCCACACAGTCACTGTGAATGGGCACAGCGAAGTGGAAAAGATGTGGTTACGTGGTATTACCGAGCGCTGTGGGACTTTCTAGACTTTCCCCGGACTGAACTGGGATCAAATCTGTTTATTATTAATGGAGAAACGACTTGAAAGCAGAAGCAAGCTGGAGCTTTCCTGTCCGACTGTTGAATAAACACGAGAAAACAAAGCCGTAGTTCCCCGGGATCATTTGTGTAGAAACTCGTTTTTGCAGTTCTTGCTCTGAAGCCTGAGGGCCCAGAGGAAATATTTACAAGCTTCTCAGCTACTGAAAGCTCACTTTTACGAGCATGTTGCATAAGAACGCCAATGCGCTCATCACACCCACTCCCAAAAATCTCATAAAGGTGGCCTCCCTCTGGCGAGTCCCTCCGAAATACCCCCTGCTGTTTGAGTGGATTCAGAACATACCAAACTCTGGAGGAAATTAAGGTTTGGAGACAGCGGTTTGAAGGAAGAGGAGCAGCAACCACATTCACTGAAAATTATTTACATAAGATGGAAGAACCATGCAGAGATAAATGCCCACAGGAGGGAAATGTATTGATATTAAAGTATGTGGAGGAATTCAAGCGTGCACAGCAAAGACAACACCCTGAAAATGCCTCAACTTGTAAAATGCCAGCTCGTACTGTCAACAAAAAAAACAAGACTCCAAAAGTAAAGACTGTAGATGAGGGGAGAGCAGAGGCTCACAGCACTCTGTCCTGGTTTAGACAGAGGCGGCACATGGCAGGCCCATAGGCAGGCAGTGAGAGGACAAAATGTTCCAGACGTGATCTGTAAGCTGTGAACCAGGAGCAGCGCGCTCATTGTCCACCAGAGGAAGAGAGAGGGAGAGAGAGAGTGAGAGGGAGGAGTGAGGCAGAGGATGAGCAGGAGGATGTCATAGAAAACACAGATGCACATGGTTCTGTTTTGATGCTGAGGATATCAGTTTTTGAAGGGATTTCCTGCTCCTGATCCACGCCGTTAGAGATTCAGCCATTAGAAATCAGCAACGTTTATTCCCTTACATAACTCAGCATCACTCTGTGCACTGTGGATGGAAGTGCTTCTTCTTTTTAGTAGATTTCTCTTCTCTTCAAAGATAGCAGACTTTTTTAAAAGAGTAACTTAAAGGTGTTGAGCAAAGGGCTCACATGCTGATTGGTTAAAAGATTTCAGCATGTAGACTAAATCTGGAGGTAAAATCACGTTTATGCCAAAGGAGTCTGGTGACTTAGAGGAAAACAATGTTGCACTGTTTCTGATTTTGAGCAATAAGCTTCTTACTCCGGCACAAAAACTTCTACCTCTGATAAAGTTTTCAGCCGCTGAAGCTGTTTTCACACTTGCACGAAACTTTGGGCATGGGCTGCATGTGTGAACATAAACAGATGTATCTTTCACCCCGACTCTTCCTTGATTTTTCCCGCCAGCCTCCAAAATCTTGCACAAGTCAGGGTGATCTGATGTCAGAAGCCAGAAGGTCATAATCTGAGAAATTCGACGCCGCTGGGGAAAGTGATGCCGCTTGCATCATGCTGACAGTGCGAGCCCAGAACAGCGACACATAACAGGGTGATTAAAATAACCACGGTTGGAGAAGAAGGATCATCTTCAAGGCGAGAAGCTGTAGCATTGATACAAATGTAAAAGGTGTCATCAAAGTATCTCATCCTCGCCTACCAACACCGCTGCCCTTTGTGCAACAGGGCTGGACTTCACACTGTCAGGTACATGTGCGTTCCTTCAAAACCTCAAGTATGCACATGTGAATAGGCATTGGGTTTACATCCCGTCCTGTCAGGAACAAAAACTGAACTTGTACAGGATCTGGTACATTATTTGTACCAATGATTACACTGCACCTCTCATAGCTCATTTATAACTGCTGAATGATGCAATGTTTTTACATAAAAGTGAATTAAAAACTAAAATATTTAAGCGACAAAGCAAGGCCAGGTGTAAAAATCTGTGAATCCCTGCTTCACATTAAGTGTCTGCTGCTTTTTATGTGAGATATTGGATGTTTAAACAACTTTTAGGAAGTCCGTTTTTTGAATAATTTAACATTTCATATACAACGTGAGTAACCAAACGATTAATTGTGAACACAACTGAGAGGTTTGTTGATAGTGTCAATAACTGTTTCAGCTAGTTACTGCATCTTGAGCTTTTTCTCTTCATCTCCCTCTATCCCTCTCTCCAACTCAGTCTCAGCAGATGTGTGTCTAACATGAGTCTGGTTCTGCTCGAGGTTTCTGCCTGTTAAAGGAAGTTTGTCCTTGCCACTGTAACTTGCTAAATGCTGCAAAGTGCACTGCTCATGGTGAATTTAGATGAGATCAGACTGAGTCCTGTCTGTATGATGGGACTGGATCTTATCCTGTCTTGATGTTGGGTCTTTGTTAATAATATAGCATAGAGTACAGTCTAGACCTGCTAAAGAGTCTTCAGATAATATTTGTTGTGATTTGGTGTTATACAAATAAAGATTGATTCATTGAAGAAATGAATCCAAACAAACCGATTCAGATTCTATTTGATGGTGGTCTTTGTTTATAGGGATGGGTACCGAATCCGGTACTTTTATAGGTACCAACTGAATTCCGTCGGTACTACCGAGTACCGACTCACGTAAAATGAAACGGTACCTTGTTTCGGTACCTGAACGCATCCCTGTGACTGTGAGGGAGTGGATGAGTAGGTGATTTTCCATACTTTCGCCCTGTAATAAAGTCAGAGACTGACCGGGTGGACGTCTCTGCTCTCTGCATCTGCGCAGGAGCGCGCCAAACGGAGCCGGCAGCTGACGGTCGCACGCACTCACCGCGAGGCTGAACTCCATGAGGATTAAGTTTATTTTATACAGTCTATGGTTGAGACTGACTCTCTCGCTCCGACTACTTGCCCTGTTTATAACCGTTCCTGTGTGCGTGAATGCCCAACAAGTAAGTTGTGTGTCCTGTTATTATAAAGAGACCGAGAACTGACTTTTTCACGTCCGCAGACATTCACGTGTGTTCATCGATAAACTCCTGAAAGAGCAATTAGACGCCACGAGCACGTGTCAGCTAATATATCTAATCACCTATATAATCCTGTTTCTGTTCATTTCATGTTAAATTAAATAAATATGTTAAATTAAACTAATTCGAGATTTCATTTTTTTTTTTTTAATTAACATTTATTACCATATAAACACACAAAAGTACCAAACATTGGTACCGTTGAGTACCGGTACCGATTCCCAGGTACCGGGTATCGGAACCGTATCGGTTCAAATGTGAAAGGTACCCATCACTATTTGTTTATATCGAGATTTTGCACCTTCACCATCAATAACTCTTTGCACTTGATCACTAAACCCCACAGCGGTGTAATATGGATGTCCCATAGAATGATTTTATGTTGCATTTGGACCCTGCAGAAGCAAAAGCTGCAAGATGTAAAAACAAACAAACACGTTGCTGTTCTCTACACCTTTTACAGTCACGCTGTTTTTATTTCTGATGATGACTGAGCAGCTGAACATTTCACCACAGCATTCCTCCTCCATGCTTTTTTACATTTCTGAAAGGCGTAACAGTCCGGCCTTGAACTGGGAATGTAAAAAGGACTAGAAGAATGAGTTCAAAGAAGAATAATGATGCAGTTTAATAGACTCCAGTAATGAGCTTAGGATGCTGATGTTACTTTTGGAACCTACTGTAGAGCTTTATCATGATCCTAAAGTGATCAATGTAAACAAATCCGTCCAATCACAGAGGCTCTCATAGACTCTTCTAGAAGCTGTGAGCTGGATATGTTGTGTCATCACTCTCAGTGTTCTGTCTGTGTCATGTCTCCTCGCTGTGCTGTCGTCAGCTGTCCCTCCGGTTGACCAGCTCCTGACATAAATACACACGGCCCCCTCCCCTCCGTGTTTACAGCCTCTAATCCCCCCTCCAACAGATGACAGGTTTTCCCATTGAACCGGTGCAGAGAGAGGCGCATTGCGTAACATGCTATCCCATCATCCCGCGAGAGAATGAGGCCAGTCTCCAGCACGCAACCGCGCCTTCGGAGCCAGCTGGGAGCTGAGAGAGGTTACGTCACACGGCGAGGGGAGGGGCGGGACATCTCTGGGACAGGCGGGGCTCGCAGTAAAGATTTAACGGGGAGTGGTCGGCGCTAATTGTCACACAAAACAAGGGGCTTAGTCCTGGTCAATGGAGAGTTCAAGTTCAGACAACAGGCGGACGATACGGGTCAGCGGACATCAACGCGACCGCAGATTGATGTGCCGCAAGATGTTTCCGCTCTAAATAACAAACTGAGACAATTAAAATGGAACTGGGACACTTTGACGATGTCACTGCGGCAGAAGAAGTTACTTCCTGCAGAGCGGGGATGTTTGTTTTCGGGGGAGTCAACAATAACCAAAATATTATCCCAGGAGGCAGTGGGGTGGACGGAGTTATGTCATGAATGCTGAAGTTAAAGCCCTGGCAGTCTGACATTGTCTCCATTATTACTTTTTAAAGGGGGTTAATATGAAGACGTCTTGTTTACTGCATTTAGTTAACTCTTATTTTGGACTCAGGTGTTTTAATTTTCCTGATGTTTAATCTTTACTTTCCTCAAGTTGGTTCTGCTTTTTTGTGCATGAATATCTTGACACTATCTTCTTCTTTTTTGCATTCATCTTGTTTTCATTCGGGTCACTTCTTGCATTTCTGTTATTTATTGTAAAATGCTCTTAGCTGCATTTTGGTGTGTTTCAAAAATTAAATTTGAAAGCTACTTACTCCTTATTGCTTGTATAATCCCAACTGTTTATACCATGTGTTATATTTGTATATATCTTTAAATTTGTATTCCTAATTTATTTATTTATTTATTGGGTTTTTTTTAAATCGTATTTAAATGTTTTCTCTATTTGTGCTCAATTATTCTTGTACTACTCTTGCTACCATGTCTGTGTTGCTGCAACTTTTTTTCAGTGTGACATTTCACAGTCAAAAGCATCCAATAAAGGTAAACAAAGGTGTTGCATCCAGATAAAACGTTCAGAGGAGATCCTTTCCTGTGTTTTTATGATGCTAACTAAAAGTGATCTGCTTCAGCTTCCGAAAGACGTTCACCTACTTTCATCAAAGCTGCTCTGATGATCGGGTGTTACTAGCAAAGATGAGATGAGTCACCTCATATAAAGATTTATATTTCCTTTCACCTGAGGGTAACCAAAGAGCAGAGCTGTCTGCTCCTTCAATCAAAGAACATGAAATATTTGTGTTTACATTTCATCTGAGTTTTTAATCACTTTGACTTCAATGAAAAAGAATAAACTATTTTCACTCAGGTAAAGTAACATTAGGCTATTACTAGCTGATTAATACACAGTAATTTTCCAATCATAACGCGATGAAGTCAGTAATGAAAGCTCAAGAGGGGAGGCATTAAATCTGAGTCCAATCCGTGCATGCATATGTGTCTGTTTACTTTCTGTCCAATACATAGCTCTGCTCTAGTTTCAATATTCTCAAACAGGACATCAGCCAAACTTTAAGAGTTTTAATTGTCAGTGAAAACATCCAAATACCACAGAGAGGAGTGACCTTGCAGCCAGCACTTTGAAGCAGACAGAAGTCAGATTTCTGAGAGTTCACTGCAGATGTAATTAACTGAGAGGTGTTATTACGAACTGAAATAACCTCATGTACAGTACACAACAAGTTAAGGCACCTGTGCCAAATACCTGTGTGTTCTGCTTCACCCTCACACACCCACGCTGGCCCTCGGGCTGGGGTTGCACCCTGCAACCTGCTCAGTTCCCAGTGTTGATCCTTCCCTCCTCTCCTCTTACCTAACATCAACTTTACCTCCACTTTTATATTTGCTCATTCACAATCTCAGCCGTGCTGTGACGTTGTTAATCACATGATGCACGCTATAAGCACCGTGATAACCAAATCAGTGGCTCTGAGTTTGGCGTCCTGACGTCAGCACTCAGCAGATACTTTCTCTCCTGTTAATCCTGTTTCCTTGATGATGACGTGAGAGGCTCTGGCAGAAATCAGGAGCAGCTAGGCTTAAGGACTATTTGGAGAGAAGGGACGAGGTCAACGTGTTGTCTGACATCTTGTCAGAGACTGGAAGTTCCCACAGCCTCTCAAACTAATTCAATCATTATTTTCCTTTGTGGTTTTCTTTAATGAATGTTTTGTTTATAGTTTTGACATAGAGTGGTCTAGACCTCCTATGTTTGTAAAAGCGTCTTGAGATAACATTTGTTGTGATTTGGCGCTATACAAATAAAAATTGATTGATTGATTTATCACAACTTGGTTCTTTTGTGCAGAAGCAATAATAGCTTTAAGCTTCACATATTATTTCCTGCTCCAATCTTATTCTAACAAAGTCCCTGTCTGCTGTGAGGATTATAAACAGACGCCTGTCTAATAAAGTGATTTAGATAAGCGGAAAGGTTAGTATTTTATAACTAGGCCCTCTTTTTGCATATTTTAGGGTTTGCATGACAAATATGTGGAAAACAGTTTTGGAAATACTCATGTAGATTGATTTACCATGCAGCAGTGAGACAGGCTGTAATGTAATCGTTGGGGGAAACACTACCAATCAAAGTGTGCCCACTAAAAGTTCTACGACCGGCAAAGATTATTAATCGGAATTACTTCGTTTTTGTAGCCATAAACAGCTGCTTCCACCTATTCTCTAAAGCTACCGGACTCCAGATCTAACTCTCTCTTAATGAAGAAGTCTAACTCTCGTAGGGGTGTGCGTGTTTAGTCGAATATCAAGACAAAGGCTCCACGTGCCTGAAGTGCTGTTTTGAAGCCGATCGTCGGCGGGAACCATATTGGAAATGCTGAACTCAACCTAACTTCTGTTGAGGTAAAGAGGTGGGCTCATTTTTTTGTACCAGGCTGTAAACGTGTTTATTTCTGCTGTAAAGATCGGCTTTTTTGAAATTGTGTGTATGTGGTTTCCGGTACTTCCGGAGCCAGCCTCAAGCGGACACTCGAACTGCAGTTTCAAAATAGAGTCTTTTTCTTAAAGAGACTCCTCCTAAACTTTAGGAAACCTCAACTAGCACTGGAATAGATGCATGTTTGTCTGATGAAGTTCCAGTTTTGACCTCATGCTAAATGTAAAGTGTGTCGACGTTATGATGAATGTCACTCCTGAAATCAAACACTGAACAGTTTAAAGTCAGCTCTGGATACTGGGAGTAATTAGGAAAAGGGGGTGAGTGAAAGGTCGTCTCCTGAACAAAGGTACTAAACCATTTAAACCAGTGACTTAACCCAACTTGGGGCTATTAAACCAGTGACGCTGCAGTCAGTGACCAGGGCAGTGAGGGCTAATAGCGTCAGCTGAAAGGAAGATTACCTGTTTTCAGCCCGGGTTTACCACCGGACACTGTTCTCTTTAAGCCAGAGGTGCTGAATCCTGTGTCACTGGTTTTAATTCCTTCTAATCACGACAGCAGCTCACGACACTGAAAGCTCCTCCTCTCTGTTTGAGGTGCATGATTCCCGGAAATAAGATACTGCGGTTTCTTTTTAGACACAGCAGCTTCTTCTGCTCTCCAAGACCAACTTCATGGGGGATTCTGGTAATTCATGTCCACTAAAATATCTTATTTAGCCCCCAGCAGGCTTAAGTTGTTATTCCAAGTGTCTGAAAACATTACAGGAAAAATCCCTGCAGAGAAAGGCTATTTTTGTTAGAGTAAAGATTATTTTCTGAGCAGAAAACAACCCTGACATTGCTTTCTTGAGGTTCTCTGGTCTACTGCTGCATTAACCCTTCAATAAGTTTGTAATATAGGCTTGTATTAGATCCAAAGACGCTTTAGTTGCTGAAGAGTGCAAACAAACTATCTGATAGCATGCATCAGTTGATGAGGAACTTATATTTCCATAAATGTTACATATCTGTTTTTATCAGTGGAGTTTTGTGACTTTAAAGAAAGAAATGCTAAGGCTTTGCCTTGCTAAAAGAAACCTGCTATCTCAGCAGGGATCCTTCCTCAGAGACTCATAGTAACAATCTGAGCCTGTCACAGACATAAACAAGAACTTTTACGGTCACACTTTGCATGTTATTGCCCCAAACGATCATGTTCCGTTATTACAGCCTGCTGTTGCAAACAGCTGAACCAATTTGAAAAGTTTTGTACCTGCAGTCTCCAAACAACGGGGCGCATGTTTGAAATACCACACATTTACCCTTTAAACACACTTGATTTTATGTTAAGTGACACTTGTGTATATTAAATAAAGGAGGTGTGCTTACCTGGGGAGAGAGGGATCCCTTCTTTGACTGGTTGGGTTAAAAGGGGTGACGTTTGGGGGAAGGTTGTCACGCTGCACACGTGACTTGGTCCATCCGCACCTCCAGCTGGAAGGCGTCTGGCCGGTCCTGAGGGTTGACTGCGAGCATGTCCTGGAGGAGCTTCTTCACCCCCTCCGACATGGAGCTCCTGGCCTTCTGCGGGATGTGCAGAACCATCTTTGGGTTCTCCAGCAGAGCCTCCCCGACAGGTACAATCTCTGTGCCCTGACGGATGTAGGTGCCCAGCAGTTCACGCTTGGACTCTGCGTCGATGAAAGTGATGCGCTCAACCATCGCCCAGATGATGATGCCCAGGGCGAAGATGTCTGCTTTGGCTGTGTAGTGGCCCTCCCACACCTCGGGGGCCATGTAAAAGTCCGAGCCACAAGCCGACGACAACCAGAACTTGTTTATGTTGACGATGTTGTTCTGATTGCTGCATTTACCGCCTGCTGCTGCTGCTGGCACGTCTTCCATGTTCTTTGAGTTCATGCCAGCACAAACTTTACTGAGGCCGAAGTCGGCCACTTTGAGGACCGGTGTGCCAGATTTCTGTGAGATGAGGATGTTGTCTGGTTTCAGATCGCGGTGCACAATGTTATTTTTGTGGAGGAAAGCTACAGCGCTCGTTAGCTGGCGCATAAAGCTCCTGTTGGTGTGGGGGTCGGGCCGGCGGGACAAGATGTACTGGTTGAGGTCCCCACCCTCACAGAACTCCATGACGAACCAGAGATAGCATGGCTCCTCGGGGTGACCCAGGATGCGCTCCCCTGCAGCGTGCAGATTGAGGATGGACAGATTAGAGAGATAACAGAAGACAAACTGGAACAGACGTCAAACTAGGACATTTATTCAGTTACAACCAGAGCCAGAACACACCCAGGGCTATGAATCCCACATAAGAAACCAGCTACTTCCCTGCCTGTTCAGAGATGTGTTTGACTGCTATGACTGAGCAGTGAGACACATTTGTTATGAGAAGACTTCAGCTCTTCCTCTGGTGACATAACAACATAAACATGGTTTGCAATCGCGTGCAAAAGATGATATGACACAATCTGTTGATATGTTCAGATGTGCTGCTTCAGAGAGTGTCGCGTGTGATGTTTGAAACCGCAAACCATCGCAAATGTGGCTGCAGATTTCACACGCTGAGGATGTACCCTGTCGCTCTCAACTACTACAACTAGGAAGTGTTGTTAGCCGGGGCGGTAAGCCAGCTGCATCCTGACTCATCTCAGTATCACTTTAAGTCATGGATGATGCTGTAAACAAATCCAACAAGTTACATGTACGGCTTGTGGTGTGACATATGGCATTTCTATTCGTTATGCTTAAGGCAAAAACAGGACATGTTTGACATTGTTTCATGTGGATCTCTCAGGTTTGACTATTTCTTGAACAGTTCCAGGCGTAAAACAGATCCTGACAGCGCTCCGAGTGACGAACCGTGCAGGAACCATCTCAAACATATTGATGACGTTACTCATCTGACTATCCCTGTTGTTTATCAGCAAATATTAATGTGTACATAATGTTCTGTCACTTGCTTACAAGTCTCTATAAGGTTTTAAACAAGCCTGCATTACTAATTCTTTGTTATTTTACATAATCTTTGTGAACTTTTCACTGAATCTCTTTATTATTCCTTATTCATTCAACATTGCAGTCACTTCTTTAATGTCCTCTTTGCTTTAACAAGTTTTTGTCACAGTTTTTTTTTGCATGATCATGATTTGAAGCATTCAGCTGTTGTGTTTGGTTTCCATTTGATTTCTTGGTTTCATCCAGCATTATTTAAACTTGTTTTAGTATCCCTGGTATGCTTAAAACTCCTGTTTCTTCCCCTCATTGTTATGCACTCTGAGTCCCCTCCCCCTCTGTCAAAGATGCTTTACAAATCGAGTTTCAGCCCTTGTGTTTAGCAGCATTGTTGTCTCTTTCGTAAGCTTACATCAGCAGGTTTTCCTCCATTAGAATCTGGGGTTTCTGCATGTTTATCACTCCATAAAGTCACCAGATTTGTCTGATTTTAGCAGAAGCCCTCAGAGCACCTCAATGTATGTTATTTAACATGTCAGCACTCCTATTCCCGCAGCCCACAGAGGAATGCACCTTCTAGAAACTGGCTTTCAAAGTGTGCAAACAGCTCTCCTCCCCCACACTGACCTGCCCCAATCATCGACACTCTAAGGGCTGCGTTACTTAACTTGATTTAGAGAGCCAAGACAAAGGCTAGGAGGGCGTTTAAATCATAAACAAACCTTGAAAAAGACTACAAACATACTGACTTCATCGCCTGTAAGAGGAGTCAGCTGGAGGTGAATATATGAATATTTAAACAGCAGTCGGATAAAAGAAAAGCAGCTAAATCTGTGCACAATCGCTGTTAAAATGCTGTTTAATCAGCATTCAATAGCATTGTTACTCCAATCAGAGGAAGATACACTAAACAGCTTCTACCCTCATCTATAGGGTCTGCTGTTCAATAACAAAGAAGCTGATAAGTAGGTCAAACTGAACTGATGACAACAATGATAGAAAGTGATCAAAAACCTACATTTGATCAATTAAATCTCCAGATTTTCATCACAACATCCACCAAGACACTGCGACATGATTGTATAGTGCCCAAATATTCAGTCAATAAGCAATGGGTTAACAAGCTGCCAAGTAGTACACTGTGTCCTCTTGTGAGCTGGGGGAAACACAGTGTACTCAGTATGCTACTATAGACAACATATAGCAGCTGCATACGTCACTGACACATACAAGGCTGCACGATCATTTAATTCATAAAAGATCACTTTTAACTGAATGAGCCTTATTAAAACATAAACACAGGTTATTAATGCAACAGATTTCACATATTATTCAACTTCAATAAATTACACAAACAATGCATTTAATGTAAACAATCTATACATTGAAAAGTGACAAAATATCAAACAACTATGCATCTTTTTTCATTATTTTTCTAAATCAGTGTGTGCATGTGCTTTACTAAACTTATGCCAGAATTTCAGAAACACTGATCCATGAACAGCCCTACAGTGTTTACATAAGAGTCCACATTCAACCTACTTCTGAGTGCATTTAGTCAGATTTATAAACATTAAATGGCTTCTTAAGTTTGCATTTCGATCTTAAGCTTGCAAATGATCTATTGTCATGCACACCGCTTATTAAAAATGATTGTAACCTCATGTTTTCTGGACTTAAGCCCGTTTTCTTGGGATCTCTTGGAGTTCCCTGCATTGTTCGTTAGCATCCTATAGCTGTTACCAAACCAGCAAACATGTTATGCATACCTTTCAGTGAGGTCTCCACCAGTCTCAGGTACTGTTTGGACCTCATGTTCCCGTGGCTCATCTTCTGGGCCATCCCTTTCCTCTGCAGGACGCACTCCTCCAGTTGAACCACATTCTGGTGTCGGTTCTCCAGGCTCGTCAGGGCCCAGAACTCGGCCAGAGCCAGCTCTACATTTTCAGGGGCGTCGCACTGGAGCCTCTTCACCGCCACCCGGGCCCCTGTTTTGCGGGCTATGGCCTCGTACACTACCCCGTAGCTACCCCGACCGACCTCCCGGAGCAGGCTGTACCGAGGAGCGACCACTGCGGCGGGCTCCAGGCGCTCGCTCCCCCGGTGGAAGCTGATGGAGAAGCAGTCGTCGTCCTCCTCTTCCTCTGCCTCCATGGGCTCCGTGTGGTTGTTGTCCTCCAGCGTGCGGGAGCGGAGCACTTTGCCGACATCCCGCTTCATCTTCGCGGCCACACTCCGCCTGCAGCCCCGCAGACCGACACCGAAACCACCGCCTCCTACTCCGCAGTCTCCGCTTACCTTTCTCCTCTTCTTCCCGTCGCGAATATCCATAACTTCTTCTTTGTTGAAAGTAAGCATGAAGGCAGGAGGTGTTTATCTTTCATTACTTAAACTCAAACTACTTTCTGTCCTGACGTCTCCCTGCGTGCTGACTTGGAGCTGTAACGCCAGTCTGTCCTCGGGTTGAATGTTTTTAAAGCGAATAATCAGAAAGAAGTGATGAAGAGGAGCTACAGGCTACACAGCTGTAGGAACTAGTTCACCTTCATAACACAATGTTCCAGCAGCACCTCGGTACAGAGAACAGAGGGCGGGGCTTAGTGCCGCTCTACTGTCCGCTGATTGGCTGAGAGGAAAAACAGCTCGAGGAGATCCTGTTTGGAGAGCAGCGCGAGCGTGCTACGTTTGTTTTTATTTCAGAACAGGCCTTTATAAAAAAAGATTTTATTAAATTATTCGATTTAAAAAACATTTTAGAGATTGTAAAAAACAAAAATAGGAGCGAGCATGTTAGCATGTTTGAATAAAACGAGCCAGAGCAGCGTCAGGGGGCGGGGCCTCGTTCATTTAAACGAGGTGAGGCATGAACCAGGCGGGGGCACGTGTACTCGGGCATGGTCACAAACACAGAGAACACATTGATCATTTACAAACTGGGAACAAAGGCTGATATGGAGACAGAAAAAATGAGATTACACTGAGGGTTTCCCAACTGCATCTTAGGAAAAACAAGATTCGATTTCTAAATCATATTTTCATTCATATTTAATTAGTTTGGTTGAGAATATGGTCTTTTAAATGGTTATATTTCAGAGTTTCTGTTTTTCTTATTAAATTTACTTGTATTTCAGATCAAATCACATCAGAAATACTTAATGTATCCCAGGGGGAAATTCAGTCATTAAAGTTGCTCCTATACACAATAATTAAGAATATCAAATAATATTAATAGAAGAAGTATTAATAAGATATAAATACAAATACAATGAAAATAATAATTATAATAAAAGTATTTACAGAGGACAGAATAAGCTATGTAGAAAAAAAGTGGTTGAAGTCCCCGGAGATCAGGAAGAGGGCACTCTGGCCATGGCGCCTCATTTATGTCATTAAGAAAATAATAATGTGAAATACGAATAAAATATACATTTTTATTATAACTTCCAGCGAGTAAACTCTTTGAATATTGCAAAAACGAATTTAAATGAAACTCTAAGGAGTTGAAAAATTAATTTAAAAAACACAAGAAAATTTGTATTATTTTGCATTTTTAGAATACAGTCAAAACTTTGACAATAAAGTCAAAATTCAGGAAATAAATCCGTGTTTCCTGCACCATGAACAGGGGAAAAATGAACTTGTTTTTTTTGCATTTGGAGAATCAGTACTTATATTGACGATAAAGTCAAAATGTGGAGACTGAACTTTCTGCATAACTTAAACGCATGATTAAAATGAGAGGAAGAAGAAATTCTACCATTTAACTCTTTCCTTCTCTAATCTTTTCATTTTAACTTTATTCTTTGAATTTTTCCTCATCATCATTTCATTAAAATGTAAAAATCTAAAAGTTATTTCCTTTGTTTTCAGTTGTATTTGCCTTAAAACTCTTCTGAAAAACTGAAAACACACATGGAATACTCTTCTCCTGAAACCCCTCAACAGATTTTCATCCCCCCAAACTGCCTCTGGTCAGTCTTCCTCACCAAAGACATTTGCAAAAGCTTCAATCCACTTCTGACTCCAGTGTTTCTTTATTATCTCCTCCCCAGACTTTCAGCTATAGCTCCCAGCCTGCATGAAGAGTGATGTTGATGATTTTTCTTGTTTGATTCCTTAGAGTTCTGCACAGTTAGCAGGTGGACTTTGCACCAGATAAACCTTTGACTTCCACTCTAAACCAGTATCTTAGTTTTTGTTTTCACAAACACACACTGGTCATCGTTTGCAGAGGGATGACACCATTACTTAATGTCAAGATTTCTCTGCTATTTCCCTTTAAATCAATAACCTGATCCGGCATCTGATCCTAGACGTCTACGGGACAAACATTTACATAAAACAGTGAGGAACAGCGTGTTCTTTGTGGCTTGTGTTTGGTTGGTTTTCTGTGCCTCATATTTTTATGTCTCCGTTTGTTTCTGTGAGAGCTGCTCAGTGGTGCATGCAGAGTCACGTGTGCTCAGACATTGGGCTGAACCCCTCCCAGAAAACATCAACACAGACCATTGAGAATAAGTGAGACCATCCTGGACGTCTACTGAAAACTAAGAGAATATGGTAAAGATAATTAAATTTATTTCATTTTCGACTCTTACCACTCACTTAGTAAGAGTTGAAAATGTTAGGATTTAAATGTGATCACATTTTAAGTGTAAATGCAGAGTTTACACCCCACATGCTAAAACCCTACAAACTGTGGATTCAGTCCCTGCAAAGCATGCAGGGCGTATTTAGATAAGTACTTTTTACGCATGCACAACCTCTACTTTACCTTAAAAGACCATTTACTCTCTTTTACAGTTGATACAAGATACACATTTACAGACTAAAAACAGTATTTCGGCAATAATAGGTTAACGGTGATAAAAGAGCCTCCAAAGAGATTTATGACACAGTTATAAGTCTGAAAGCTGGACTGTGACAGCCTGCTTATTAACCTCTCATGTTCATCTGGTTAGCTGACCCTACGAGTCCACTACCCGCTGCAAGTCACACGCCTTTGCATTACTTTTCTCCCTCTTTTGGCGCTCTTGACTGGACCCTTCATATTTATCAAGATGTGCAGTCTGCAAGCAAATTGATTGTTCAAACTTTTATGTAAATGTATGATTTAATGCATGTCCATCAAGCAGCAACCTCCAGCCGCAAGAATTGAAGCCAATGCGGAAGTGTTAAAAACTGCAGTTTCTCTGTTGTCTGCTAGAGGCTGGCTCCAGAAGGACCGGACTCCACAAACACACCAATTCAAAAAAGCTGATCTTTACAGCAGAAATAAACATGTTTACAGCCTGGTACAAAAAATGAGTGTAGTCCTGATAGCTGATTTCTCGATCGGCACACACTGTACAGGGGGTGAATTTTTTCATAAAGTGGCAATTTGAAGATAATAGGGTTACAAATTTTTCATTATGAGAGGCACAGCTGACTTGATTGACAGGCGGGAACACTGCAGCTGTTGGCTAGGAGGCTCAAAGCCCTCCTCTTTACCTCACACTAGCTTGACAGAAGTTCTGTTGAGTTCAGCATTTCCAATATGGCTCCAGTGGTTCACTCTTCACTTTGCTACAGGAAACTTCAGGTAATGTCGAAGACCCTGTGGCATCACATACTGTGCAGGTGCATCACTATAGGTAATGCTGCTGCGGGAACAATATCAACAGGACAATTAAAGGTTGATTCTTATTGCAAGTTTGAAGTTTTTAATTAATTATTGTGTCATACATATATTAACATTCCCAGCCTGCATGAGCTTACAAGGCACTATGAATTCATGCAGTGCAGGGTCTGAGCTCACAGCCCAGTCATTCATTGTCAAGAAATAGAGGAAGAAAATTCAAACAAAATAAAATAAAAATGCACACTACTTAAAGGGACTATCTCGTCTTCTTTTCCAGCTTTTGAGACAAAGTTAGCAAGCTTCAACATTTCAAAATTAAACAATCAGTCCAGTTTTTGCTCATCTCTCCACCACAATATTTCAGTCTTTTTAAGAACGATTTCCTGAAACAATAACTCTCTGAGGTCGTCAAAGTTTGCACAGAACAAAAGAAACCAATTTTCTACTTCATCCAAATCACACAACTCATCAAGCCTGTTTTCTTCTGGGATATTTAGACAATCCATCACTCAAGGTTATTTTTGATGTTTAGTTTCCTCATATATGGATGTTAGAGATGGTGAAATCCTGAATGAGATGATTTTTTAATGTAAAATCTAACAATGGAGTACAAAAAGGAAAGGGAATAAAGTCAGATTATTTGGATTTGTTCTTATTCTTACGAACTTTTACAAACCGTTTCAGTTTTAAAAAGAAGAGGAAAATCATAAGAGATGCTGCTTGTTTGTTATGTTGATGTGAACAAATGCAGCAAATCAGCTCATCAGGTCTCGTCCAGACTAACTTTTAGGTTTACGTCTTAGCCAGAAGTTTGCATTATTAAACTTTGCATGTTTGGAAATCATATTTTATCCAGGGAGTTTCTAAAGAAGTCCTGGAGCTTTGCACAAACAGGAAGAGTTTGTGGATGTGATGCAAGACCTTACTTTTATAAACTAAATGTGTTTGTTTTTATGGTTATTGGCTGCTTATAAACAAAACTCTTCCACGATTTGCAAAATTGACCTCTGAAGACTGCAGACTGCTTTGTGCTGCATGTGAATCTCTGGACTCATTGCTCTTCTTCACACCTCACAGAACCAAAAGTCATCATAACTGACCATCAGAGTGATCAGCCATTCTGAGAGGCTTTTGCGCCAGACGCTGCGAGATAAAAACAAGTCCAGCGTTTTGTGTTATGCCATCCCATTGTGCATTAATCGCCCCACATACCAGTCTGACTGGACTCACAGAGGACACAGCTCAGCGTCCGTAATAATAATCAAAAGGGGAATTTAGTGAGGCTTAGAGCACAGTAGCACCATCAGCAGGAATCTGAGGACACAGGGCCTTATGATGTTCACTGTGCAGAGAGCTGCAAAAAGTACCTCAGTTGAAAAGACTCACATCAACGCTTTTCACATGAGCTGCTGAAAATGTCAAGAAATTTCAGGACAGGGTGCCACTGAAAGTTTCAAAGTTGTTTCTCACATGTCCCTCAGTAGACCAAGGGGGAGGAGGGCGGTCTCAGCAGGACATGATGAAGAAGGGATGCTGCTATTCTTTTGATGTTTACCTGCTCATTCTCACATTGACTCACCCCAAAATGTTACCAGAAGGCAGCAGAAAAGGTCTGGAAAGTTTGCATCACACATGCAGCTCACCCTGAAAATCTCTGTTAACTTCATGAGTATTTTGCAATGTGCAGAAACAGGAAGGGATAGCTTCTTTTTATTACTTATTCACCCTGCTTCTGCAAAATTAGGACTTAAATTACCAACCAAAGCAAATTGTTTTAATAGCCTCCTTCACTCTCTGCTTTTAATCTGTGATCCTGTGGAAGCAGAGCCACATAAGAGGTGCAGAGGTTGAGACTAAGCTGGTCCTCTTGTCCTCCTTTGTTCATCCTTCAGAGGACCCTGACCTCAGAGGTGTGTGTTCCTCCTGACATGTTGTTTGTGAACAGAAGCGGCTTACAAGAACAAAAGGAAGCAGAAACCATGAGCAAATGCTCTTATTACCCTAGTCAATGTCAAATAATCTTCAGCTCTCAGTGTGACACCTTACAGCCTCTAACATTGATGTAAGAAACACTTACTGTCCTGTAAAAAACAAAAGCAGCTCTGGGAAAAAAATAAGAGACACTACAAATGATGTTTCCCTTTGCTTTACAATCTTGGGTTGAATTCAGAGGTGGACAGAGAGGAAGTAAATTAATCTAAGTACTGTCCTTAAGTCCATTTTTTAAGTATTTGTATTCTACTTGAGTATTATTTCTTGGAGATACTTCTAACTTTTACTCCACGAAATTTCAAAGACAAATGTTTTGACTCGTCTACATTTCTCCAAATGTTCTCGTCACTCTCTACTTTTAATCTGAAGTCAGCTGATCAACTTTATTTTCTAAGACCTGATCCCAAAGACAATAAACTGTGTTCCTATAGGTCTGTATGTGGTTTGTCTAAGCAGTGTTGTCGTCCCTCAGATCAGACAGTTAATTTAGTGGAGGTAATCACAGCTATGATTCTCCACCTGAGCACCTTGGCCATATCGAAATAAAGAATGATTTGTGTCATTTTAAATGTTCGCTCTGTTTAGCACAAACTACGAAACTCACCGTCCAACATGAGAGAGCTTTTTTAAAATGTGGTCTGATTTGATGTCGTTATTTTGATCATGTAAGAAAATAACAGGAAAAACATGTAAATATAAAAGAAGAAATAACATAAATCAATCAGTCAATTACATCAGTAAGCACTGAAATATTTTAACATACATGTGCCAAAAGCAAAAAATGTATTCCTACCTTTTACGTTATTTTTTGCCGTTACATAAATGCTTTCCTCAAAACAAATCTTCATTTCTGATCTTCATATTTCCACATTGGATCAAAACAAACCCCTCATGAATTATCAACTCTTCTGTCTCCCTGTACTTCATGAAAATCACGCCTTTATTCGCAACCAGTGATGGACAAAGTACGCAGCTTCATTTCTTAAGTCAAATTATAGATCCACTTGGTCAAATATTACTCCAATACAAGTGAAAGTGGCTCTGTCAGATTTTTTCTTGAGTTAAAGTACTGAAGTACTTGCTTTTAAAAATACTTAAGTATTCAAAGTAGTTTTTAAAACATCTCAAAACTTTGTATTTTCACAAAGCATGATGGCAGTCAAGAATACATAGGAGTACATTCGGTTACATTATGTTTATTTAGAAACCATTACTTGATATCTCTAAAAACTACAACATGGAATAAAAACAGACACTAAGTTACGCCAAACATGGACAACTTAGTTTGAAATGTTCACCTGGAATGAAACAAATGTTACGTAGCTCAACACGCTTTCTCAGGTTGGACAGTGAATGTTTGTATGTTTGGGCAGAGTGGGAAACAGGGAGAACATTTCAAACGATACATATAATTCTTCATTTCAAAAACCTCTAACACGGGCTGAAGATATGTCCATGGGTGCTCAGGTGGAGAATTATAGCCATCATTACCACCTCTAAATGAACTGCCTGATCTGAGTGATGCTCTGTGTTTGCTCCACGTTCAACCGTGGAGACGCTCGATATACAGGTATGACTAAACCACTGAGATAAACAGAACTACAAAAACACATTTTACTGTCTTAGGGATCAGATTTCAGAAAAGAGAAGGAAATTCATGAGCTGACGTCAAAGCAAAAGCAGTGAGTAACTAGAGCACTGATAGAAATGTAGAGGAGTAAAAAATACAATAATTGTCTTCTGAATGTATTGGAGTAAACGTAATAAGTTTCCCCAAAAAATAATACTCAAATAAAGTACAGATACTCAAAAAAATTAATTAAGTACTGTACTCAAGTAAATTTATGTTTTGACATTGCTATAGTTCCATACTGAGTCTGAAAACGTGCCTTTTAGTCCAAACACTCATAATCTTTTAATTTAACCCTGCCTCTCTTTCAAAGAACATTAGGTATGTCCTGGCAGCAGATTGTTCATGCTTTATACATCATTTCTGTAGTTTTAAAATCCACAAGATCAAATAATTTCAAGGTTTTGGAGTTGAGGAACGATGAATTTGTGTTCACAGAAATCCACATTATGTTTATTCTGATGGCTCTTTTCTGTAGTACTGAAAGCAGAGAGCTACTACACGCATATCCCTAAACCTCAGTAAAAAGATTGTGACATGGTGGAATAAGTGAACTAGATGTAGAGGTTTGAACATTTGAAACTAAGCTGTTTGAGTTTGGAGTTAGCTGATGTTTTAATTCTCTGGTTGGTCGTTCCTGTGATTGCTCTGATTCTTTTGGAGCTGCAAATCTGTAAATCTGTAGGATGCGAGTTTAAAAGTGTAAATAATGTAACACCAAACAATGTTAAGTCAGCAATCATTAGATAAAGGGGGTTGAGAAAATCTCTTTATTATGACTTAATATTATTGTTCCATCAGTCCATCTAACACTGTGTGACAGTAATCGTATTTAATCCTCTGTCTGCTCATTACACAATGTAAAGCATCCCTCTGTAATGAGCTTACAGTCACTGAGACCATGAGACTGGTAAAGAATCCGCTGCTGACCTCTAGTGGCTAAAGTGGAATTACACCTTGTACTCTGCACTTCTTGTTAATGTTTATAAGATGTATATTGACCTGTTGGTTTACCTGTGAACGGAGATCTAATGATTCAAAAGGCGAAAGGAATTGTTCCAGATTTTTTTGAGTTTTTTTGTCTGATTTTTAAGCTGTTTAAAGACTTATTATTAAACTTTCTCTCACAAAAACATATATATTTATGAGCTTTTTTTGATTTAACATTTTACATTCAGGGATTAAACATTGTACAAAATATAAAATGTGTGACTGAAATGTTCTTTAAAGTCACTGAAACACTTCACAGGAGGACATGTGTGTTGTTTTGTTCTGAGGAAGACATCGTGACGAAGTGGAGGTGGGTGTTCATGCTCCATTCACGCACATGATACAGCTGTGTGTGTGTGTGTGTGTGTGTGTTTGTGTGTGTGTGTGTGTGTGTGTGTGTGTGTGTGTGTGTGTGTGTGTGTGTGTGTGTGTGTGTGTGTGTGTGTGTGTGTGTGTGTGTGTGTGTGTGTGTGTGACCTTGCCGTCTCTCTGCTCCTCTGTTTGCCTGCAGAGGTTTTGTGTTGGAGACGAGAGTCCTGGCTCTATTATTTTGCTCGTTCTGCTCCCGGATAAATATCTTTCACAAGTTTCAGGGACACTTACTTCTGACTCACACACACACACACACACACACACACACACACACACACACACACACACACACACACACATACACACACACACACACACACACACACACACACACTCACACAACCTCAGCTCAATGCCTGGCGTTACCAAGGCAACCTGAAGGCCAGTACCGTTGAGGTAGAAGAGCACGGATGGAGATAAGGAGATGGGGGTCTTTTGTCTTGAGTTTCCTCTGTAGTGGATTAATCAAAAGCAGCTGATGCAGGACCCTGAACGCAGCGCTGAAGAGCACTGAAGTAATTTTCATTGATTCATGAAGGATCTATTCAGTTTAAAAGTCAGACTTTATATTCTTGGCCACATGAAGTTTTCTCCACTTCATACAGAATATTTTACTAACAGGCGACACAAAACAGAACTGATGGTACAAACAGTACAGCTACATAACGGAAGAAGACTCTTAGCGCTAAACAGACGTCCACCAGCGAACAGTGCCCAGGGGTCCAAAACATGCAAAACACAACATACAAGGATTAAAGCTGCTCTACGCAATATTTTTATATCGAAAAGAGCTCATAGTCAAGTCAAGTCAAGTCAAGTCAAGCTTTATTTATAGAGCACATTTAAAAACAACCTCAGTTGGCCAAAGTGCTGTACAGTTATTAAGATATAATATAATCATTCACAAATATAATAATAAATAAAAACAATAAAAGAATAGTAAGAGCTCAATTAAGGAAATAAAAAGAGTAAAAAAGTGAAAAAGCCAAGGATTCTTGTTTAGCTGGGACTGAATGCCAAGGAGAAAAGATGGGTTTTCAGTAGTGTTTTAAAGTGCTTAACAGACTGTGCAGCTCTAACCTGGAAAGGTAGGCTGTTCCACAGCTTTGGGGCTGCCACTGAGTAGGCTCTGTCCCCACAATTAGAGAGTCTGGACCAAGGTACTGCCAGGAGCAGCTGGTTTGATGACCTAAGTGCTCTGGAAGTACTGTGAGGCTGTACAAGAGTGCTATATTATCCCTCTGCACTCCCAGCATGCAGGCCTGCTCATCATACTTTAAGTCTCTAACAATAGTATGGGAGGTCGAGACTTCAGCCATCAGGCCCCCTCTCCTTTGGACTCATCTACCAGTCAAGGCTGATTTATACTTCTGCGTTGAATCAACGGCGTACCCTACGCCGGGGGTCCGCATAGCTCCTGTACCTACGCCGAGGCCTACGCATGTAGCTGACGTGCACCTCCTCCAAAATGTAACTACCCGTAGAGCCGACGCGAACCGCAAGCCCTGTGATTGGTCCGCTCGACGGCTTTGTCTTTCCCGCATTCACAGCACTTCCGGGATCCCGGACATCGGCCGCACATTGGCCGTGTATTTCATCTCCTCCTCTCTATTCCTCATGTAATCGTGTCTGTATGATAAACAGCAACATGTATCAGCTGTAGATTAACATAACACGCTCTGAATCGCTGTGGTAAACAGAGATCGTAGCGGAACAGGAAGCAGGCAACCAGCTATCAGAGAGACCACACTGCCCTCAGGTGTTTGGGAGAAGAATTGCTGCATGACATGGACACATCGACGCACAAGTATGTAGGGCTCATGTCCACGTCAGCCCCTGCTGCGTAGGGGCGATGCAGAAGTATAAACCAGCCTTCAGGGTCCTGGAGGCAGACACCCTCTCTGTTTTTAAGAGCAGGCTTCAAACTTTCCTTTTTGATGAAGCTTATAGTAAGAGCTGGCTCAGGCTTGGACCAGCTCTTAGTTATACTGCTATAGGCTTAGACTGCCAGGAAACTGACTCACCAGGATCCTGTCTTTCCCTCTCTCTCCTCTGTCTGCCTGTCCCTTACTTTAACTCTTCGTGTCCCATTAAAGTTACTAACCATAGACCTTTCTGGAGTCCCTGAGCTCCCTTGTCTCGTAGGTTCCTCTGGATCTCTGCCATAGACGACCTGCTGCTGTGCCAGACTACAGTTGCTATAACTGTATAAGGCCTGCAGCCTACCATTCTCAGGTAGGGTCCTCCTGGTCGTCCTAAAGTCCAGGCTCAAATCTAAAGGTGACAGACTTTTGTCATCAGCGACCTTTTCCACGCTTTCATTCTTCTTCTGTTTTTCGTTTGTTTGTTTTCACCAAGCTGCATCACAGACAGAAACCGAAAGAGTTATTTTCCGTCTGTCTCTGACTTCCTCTTCTCAGATCAGGATTACAGGTGAGGTTATTTTCCGTCTGTCTCTGACTTCCTCTTCTCAGATCAGGATTACAGGTGAGGTGACGTGCTTTGCATGTTTAAACTTAAGCTGACATTAATGTTTGTCTCGGATTTACTTAAAAAGATCTAGTTCTCCTGGTAGAGCTGACCTTGTCTGTAGACGTTGACAGTCTAGCTCTCAACTTTTTGAATGCATGCATGATGTCAGTGTGAAGAGATACAGTTTTGAGAAGAAAAAGAGAGGCAGCTTAAATGTTTCTTCTGCTCTATATCAGTTTGCATTTTTACAGATTTACAGGTGTGAGCCTCTGAAGATGATTCTTTGAGTTTGTCTCTGGAGGAGAAAAAGTAAGCGGATACGTCATTGTTCTTCCCTCGCCTCATGCTCTCCCTCCGTCCTCCTCTGCAGTAAAGATATATGTCGAGTATAATATCCATGTCATGGGATCTTCTGGCTCTAATTGTTGTTTATATTACATGTTTGTGACGCCGCCCTCGGGTGCTGTAGGTGGGTGGAGGCAGTGAAGTGAGAGCTGCTCCCACCTCCACGGAGTCATTCTCACGACTTCAGTACAACACTTAAGTTCTCCTTGGGGAGTGTGCTGAAACGCTCTCAACACCTCTGATTTACAACCCTCATAATTTATTTTATTCAGGCAACAAATCACTTTGTGTCGGAGGATCTTCTTGTTTTTCTTTGTAAGAGATAAACTCTTAAATTTCAGACTGATTTACTCTGCTCTCTCTGTTTGAGTGTAAAAGGATGAGGCAGCCACCAACTCTTCACCTTTGCAGAGCTTCTTAGCAGAGCAGGGGGAATCCGTTTATATGATACTGGAGCAACATGAGGAACTGAGGCCGTTACAGACAGCTGTCCTGTTCTTGTATGACAGAACGGAGAGCTGTGTCTGCACCCTCAGCACCAAGTCAAACGAGATGCGTGCTGGCCTCTTCCAGGGTTGCTCCTTGTCACTGAGTTGGGATTTTAGGGACAGGATCTGAAGGTGCAGCCGGGGGGTGCAAATGATTTGTCTGCTGGCTTCAGGCTTGGACCTTCAGCAGGCATTGTGCAGACGGTTTAAAGCCAAGTGTGAAGTGGTTGGAATCAGGGTCAGCATCTTTAAGTTTGAGGCCGTGGGTCCTTGCCTCAAAGGGAATTGCTCCCTGCGTGTGGGGAGTCTTTGCTTCAAGTGACAGAGAGACTGTCCATTAAACGCCCTTGATCGTACAAACACATTTGGCCTGCGCGTTCCTGTGCTTAGTGTCAGTGCTTAGTGTGTCCCGTTTCTCCAACAATCAAAAGTGCAGCGCACTAGATCTGTACCTTTGGTAAGGCCGCAGCTGAGCTGTGTTAGCCCAAGTATAAATCCCACAATGCATGATGTTGGTGATCTTTATTCCCACCAAGTTATTATCAAGAGCCACAAGATCGCTACTGGATGCTACTGAAGAAATTTCAATGTAAGAGAGATGTATATGAGCTTAGACCGCCGGGGGAAATGACACAGTGGGATTCTTTCTTTCCCTCTCTCTCTTCTGTCTGCCCATCACTTACTTTAACTCTTCCTGTCCCATTAAAATTACTAGCCATAGACCTTTCTGGAGTCCCTGAGCTCCCTTGTCTCGTATAGATGCCTCTGGATCTCTGTCGTAGACGGCCTGCTGCTGTGGACATGCCGGACTCCAGCTACTACAACGACTACTATCCGTCTCACCAATATCATCTCTCTCTTCATCTCCCTCTATCCCTCTCTCCAACACAGTCTCAGCAGATGTGTGTCTAACATGAGTCTGGTTCTGCTGGAGGTTTCTGCCTGTTAAAGGAAGTTTGTCCATGCCACTGTAACTTGCTAATTGCTGCTAAGTGCTCTGCTCATGGTCGATTAAGATTGTGATCGATTTGCAGGGCCAATGGGTCGGGACATCTTATGTCTGCTGGATCGGGCTTTAATCAAGCCACGACGTGCTTGGATTTCTTCAGTATTCATCAGCTTATTCAGTTTCCAAATGTACACATAAGATTATTCATTTTTCATGCTTCTCTTTGGGTTTGTTGTTCAGTTCACAGAGAGGAGTTTCTGCTTGTCAATACTTTGCGATTCTTTTGTTAATGTCAGATGATTTCTTTTACAAGCCTCCAGGATTCTTTATTCCACCGGTGGATTTTTATTTCTGTTTTGTTTTAATCTTGTACGTGCACAAATAAAAAACTATAGAACAGACTAAACTAAAAACATATTTTTCATGAACGTCTTTAAAAATATCTCGGTGACATCTGAAGTCTAACAGTGAAAGTTTGTTTTGGTGTGAAGACAAAGTTGTCTTGTTAGCGTCTCCTTTGTTTGGACTGAACCTCTCCTCCTTCCTCCGTCACTCAGGAGGAGATCAGACAGGTGTGAATCACATGCTGAGTCAGGACAGCTCACAGGTTTATGTCAAAAACAACATCACCTGGTGTGGATCAGAGGTCTTCATCACAAAGAGAGCTGCAGGCTGATAACAGAGGAGAGGGAAGGTGAGTGACAGCAGGTCAGTAAAGGGAGAGAGCAGCTAACGAGGCCGCTGCCCCCTGCTGTCTGTGAGGGGGACTCACACACACACACACAACACAACACACAGACACATAACCA